>NC_062265.1:13474332-14097986 GCF_916048215.2 Malus sylvestris | reverse complement strand
GAAAAGACTCACCTTCATCTTGTTGAATTCCACTTATCCTTTTTTGTAGGAGAATGACTCAAGAAGTTGGGAAAAACTTCTCCAAGAAAGCCCGTTTCATGCTCTCCCAAGATGTGACCGTTCCGGGAGCTAATTCATACAACCAATCTTTTGCCTTTTCCATGAGAGAAAAGGGAAAAGCCTTCATCTTCAATATGCTCCCGTCAACATTGATTGGAGTCATGCTTGAACACACCACCTCGAACTCTTTCAAGTGCTTCTTAGGATCCTCCATGGACAACCCATGGTACTTTGGAATGTGGTGTAGCAAACTTGACTTCAACTCGAATTCCTCGGTCTTTCCTTAGGCAGCCGCAGGATATTGAATACATAGAGGTGCGGCATTGTCCAATCCCGAAGCCGAAAGCTCCTTGATTGTACGATTGTCTTGTGCCATGGCTTCCTCCACTTCACCCACTTTTGCCGTGGGTTCCTCTTCTTTAAACTCAACTTCGGCTTCTGAATTTGAATTTGATTCACTAGGTTTTGGATTCTTCCTTTTTTGTCTCAATTCTCGCTCAAAATCGTCGTCAAAGTCCAAGATGTGTTCACGAATCGGATGAGAACTCCGAGTCATAAACTAGTACCTAAAAACAAGAAAACAAAACAAGGTCAGAATCTGGAATTCATTAAAACAAATTGAAATAAAACAATCCAAGGGACTAGCAATGTTGCTAATCCCCGGCAACGGCGCCAAAAATTTGATGTGAAATATATAAGCACACAAATTAAATCATCTTTTTATCAAATGTAGTAAAGTATGTAAGTAGGGATCGTTCTGGACCAGGGATTAGGATGGATTGCTAAACACTTGAAAACTGACTTAGAAACGTAAAAACAAAGTTTAAAACACTAAACTAGACTCAAAGAATGTAAAACTAAATTTTGAAACACTGAAACAAACCAAAAGACTCAAAACAGCAAACAAACACTCAAAACTGCCTTAAAAACACTTTCTGGGCAGTTTTGAACACAAACACAAATTTGGATGAAATTAGGTTACAACTTGAATCAGAACACTTAAAAACACAAACTAAATGGATTTCTGACTAATCTAACACTTTAAAATAAAGGGGGATTTGGTTTTGACGAACTTGAAAACAAGACAAAACTTTGTAATTAAAACATATTGTAGAACGAATTTGAATGAAGCTTATGGATGGAAGGCTAGCTAGGAGGTTCTTCTCCACACATGTCACACTTGCATACAAAACGATCTCCAATTGCTTTTAGATAAACTATGAATACTCAACGCCCCAGATTAACCGTGAATTGCACTAATTAACCCTCAGTTTTTTATTCAAAAACAATTCTAAAACCCATGACATTCAAAGCCTAGTGAATGGTGAACCACAAGACTCTTTAACAACATTAAAGAGAAAGAAGGTTTTAGAGATTCATTACCCTTGAAGCTCATCCTTGTTTACACAATGGATTCACCCAAGTGGAGGCCCTTCAAGTCACCTCCTAGCTCCTTGGATCTTCCTTGTGGTTATCTTCCTTTTGATGCTCCTTTGCTCCTTGAGGACGTGAGGAAAGGATCTCCAAAAACACCAAAGATTTAGTGTCTCTAAGTCTCCACACCAAGGATGAGGTGTGAAGATGAAATGGATGACTTAAAGAAAAAAAGATTGCTAGCTATCTCCTCTCTAAGTGGCCGGCCTCTATTGGAGAAAAAAGAGAGAAAGTGTTTCTCATCTTTTGTCTCAAGAAACCCTAATGAGAAAAAGCTATAAAGATGCTTTTATATCTCTTTTCTTAGGTGAGTGGCACACTTGCAATTAAGCAAAACTTCACACTCCCCTCACTATGCCGACCTCTTTTAAGTGATTGGGCTTATTGCCCATTTTGTTTTAGTTGTCATACAACTTAAACATAATGGGCCTTGTGGACCAAAACACTTTTGGGCCCCGAAACCCAAAACCAACTTAAAAGCCCGATACGAACCTTTCGTAAAATTAATTAACTAATTAATTAGTCTTGTCCATTCTCAATTAAACCATTTAATCGCTTATCCATCTCATTTATATTTCTTCACTTTCACCCTTACTCGGTGTACGATCCATTAGGTTCTAATTAGCGAGGCAGTGGGCGATTGTTACTCTTAACGATCGATTGTGAATTGAAACTACATTTCAATTCTCCCTTTTATTATGATTAGTGTTTGCTAATCTTTAGGGCTTCCACAAGCCATGAGTGACACCTAGCAGCATGTCATGGCTACCCAAGCTAAATAGAATTGGTTGGAGAACCTATCCAGTTACAATTACAATGCAATACGGTCCTTCTCTAATACAATACTCTTAATCACATTGTTTGAGTGATAGTTTGTATCATGTCTACTATCCAATGTGATACTTCTCTATATGATTCAATTGAATATGATTTGGAACATACTTCCTAAGTCATATTCGTATGCTTTGGCCAAAGACTACCGAATCATATTTTAGAGTATTCTCCTTCCACCATGGAAGGTTAGAAATCCCTTGTTGTGCATTCATATGCCTACATGACTAGATAGCTTAACCCCAACAATGCCGTGGACATTCTCGATGGAATGCCTTTGACATGATCAAAGATCAAAGACCTAACCATTAGACATCTATGATGCCTCAGGTCAAAGGACTACTTTGCATATTGCAACTAACGAGTTCTTACATGACATGTATGTTCGAACTCTCTTTTGATCGTTGTTCAATGTACTCGATTACTCTTTCAAGCACCTATGTGTTTGTCTTAGTGTCCAACACTAAATGATTTGAGACTAGTCATACTCATGCTTGAGTTGACATAACACATACTAACCTTAGCGGATTGTCAATGCCCAATTGGCAATCCTATGGCTAGGAACGTTTTAGGAATGAACATAAGAGAAAGGTCTCGTTAATCTAGCTTACTTAAATCACTTCTCTCTTAGATTAAATACATTCCTTGGATTCCCTTATTGCTTAAACACATGATAGAATAAATAGTGATTAACAATAAGCTTTGCCCTTCATTAAACATATAAAAGTTTAATACAATAAGTATTCCAAAAGCTATTACATCAAATGAGTGGCTTTGTGGGCATACTTCCAACACCTTCATATCCTCTACTGGTCCTCTTACCGTTGGGGATTCGGTGATGAAGAATGATATGACCGCTGCGGTGGTGACCCAGAACCTTGTCACTCCCAAAGATAACAGACTACTTTCCAAACGGTCTGATGAGTTGGCTGTTAAGGATTCTCTGGCTCTCAGTATGCAGTGTGTAGGTTCTGTGTCTAATATGGCCCAACGCCTATTTGCTCGAACCCGTCAAGTTGAATCGTTGGTAGCTGAAGTGATGAGTTTCAAATAGGAGATTAGAGGGCTCAAGCATGAGAATAAACAGTTGCACAAGCTCGCACATAACTATGCTACAAACATGAAGAGGAAGATTGACCAAATGTAGGAATTTAATGGTCAGATTTTACTTGATCATTAAAGGTTTGTGGGTTTGTTCCAACAACATTTGCCTTCATCTTCTGGGGCTGTACCACGTAATGAAGCTCCAAATGATCAACCTCCAATGCCTTCTCCTTCTGGGGCTCAGCCGACTACTGAGACTTCTCCTAAGCAGCCTTTGTGAAGGCTTCCTCTTGTATTTTCTGCTTAATGTTCCTTTTTCTTTTTCATGAAAATGAATGTATAAATACCTTGCATATCTATCAATGTTTCAAAAATAAACCCACACCAAAAACAATTAAACAAGCAACAAATAAAAATGACAATCATGGCAAAATAAAATTGCAAAAAAGGGAAGGTTTTTAGAAACGCAAAACTGATTGTGGACCGATTCAAAAATCTTCCTCATTTGAATACATGGGTTGCCTCCCAAGAAGCGCTTGCTTTAACGTCTTCCAGCCGGACGAAACTCCCTTCTAAACTTGGATAAAGGCCCATAGCATGGAATTGATCCTTGAATGGAAGGTGATACTTAACGTGATCCGGCAATGGTTTAAATTCTAGTGTAGGTGCCTGAATCATCAAAATCAGCAAGTTAGTATATAATAAAATCGAAGTTGGAGAAGATGGCTTACTTGCTTGCTCCAACACAAACTCAATTACGAACACCACATCTTTGAAGGTTGCAGGGATATAGGACTTGGCTAGATTTGGTGTTTTGAGAGTTATGGCTATTCCCGTGTCATAAAATCCAACTTCTTTGGGAATTTTCGTCTCAAGTGTATCTTCTTTGATGAATTCTAGACATTCCCCATCCACTTCTTGCAATTGATTCTTTGGAAGGGTTTCGAATATGCCTTTCTCACCATCTTCTTCCTTGGATTGCACGATCTTGCAAGGAATAAGGACATTTGGTGAAACGGGGTCAAGACGAATTGAATTTAGGCTTACCTTGGTTGTAGTTGACGGCATAGAGGGCATATGGGGCTGCGGCAAGGGTGGTTCTTCCATTGTCATGGCCTTGTTATTCTCTTCTTCTTCGAGCAGCATCTGTTCATCCATGTTTTGGCTTGGTTTGGATGTCTTGGGTTCACCTCCAACCTCCATAGCACTTCCCAAAGTGATAGCATCATGGATTTCAAAATCTTCCTTCAAATTTTCAATAGTTGAGTTGGAGAGTTCACTTTGCTCTTGAATTTGTGCTGTGAACTCCACAATCTCTCCAAGTTGATTTTTCAATTCGCTCATCTCCTTAGCTTGATTGAGCATTGTTTCATTTTGATTTTGCTGCCCCTGCACCAAAGAGGTTAGTAATTGAAAAATTTGATCACTATCCGTGGACATACTTGAATTTGATTGGAATTGTTGTAGGGGAAGCTGTGGTGGCTGCATATGTGTTAAATAAAACTCCTCATATTGTTGCCAATATCCATCTTGTTGAGCCTCCTTGGTTTGATTTTGTGAGCCCTGCACCAAAGAATTTATTTCATCAAAAATTCGATCATAATCTATTGACGAACCTGAGTTTGATTGAGCATATTGTATATGAGGTTGTGATGGCTGCATAGGTCTTGAATGGAACTTCTCTTCTTGCTGCCAATATCCATCTTGTTGGAATTGTTGAGGTTCTATGTAATATGAATAATCTCTCCAATCCAAATTATAAGCGTTGGAAAACATGTTGTCCCATGATTGGCTATGGCCTTGATAACCCCAAGCATCTTCATTCGCAGCGAATTGAGAATATTGCTGAGTTGGATATCTTTGCCCATAGGACACACCACATGTTGGGACACTTTGCATTGTGGTCCTTTTGGCATATTGTGACAATTGAGAAGTAAGTTTCGCCAATTGAGCTTGAATGGTAGCAAAATCCATGTCTCACTTCTCTAGTACCTGAAATCAAGGAAACAAAACTAAATCAAATATTAAAAGTTAAAAAAAAAAAAAAACAAAAGACACGAAAATAAACAAAAAGAAATAACAGGGGATTAGCAAAGTTGCTAATCCCCGGCAACGGCGCAAAAAACTTGATGCGAAAATTAACTTAACACACAAATTTAACCCTCTTTTGACAATTGTAGTATAAGTATAAGTAGGGATCGTTCTGGACCGGGGATTAGGAGGGCTTGCTAATAACCTCTAAACTGACTCAAAAACATAAAACTAAACTTAAAAACACTTAACAAGACTCACAAGACTCAAAGCAAACTTAAAATGCTCAAAATAGCTTAAAACAACCAAATAAACTTAAACTAGACACTAGGAATGACTTTGGACGAAAATTGACTTTTACTTGAATCAAAACATTTAAAAACACAAATTAAAACAGATTCTAACTAATTAGACACACTAAAGTAAAGGGGGAGTGAGTTTTGGACGAAGTTGAAACAACCAACAAGTATGAAAAACTAAACAGATTGTAAAACAAATTTGAGAAATAAGATGATGGATGGGATAGCTAGAGGCTTTTTCTCCACACATAATATGTTTGCAAACAACTCGATTTCCAGTTACTACTTCATTGAATTATGAACGACAATGCTCTAAATTAACCGTGACATCACTAGTTAACTCTCAGATTTTCCTTGTTTTATTGGATTGGATGACATCATTCGACAACCCAAAACATTCTTCTAAAGTTCCCTACATGTCATCATAATAGAGATACAACCAAAGATAATTAAGTTGAATGAAAATCATAAGCATTGACAAAGCACTTGCAACTATGACATCATGTCACTCATGCTAGGAATTGAACTTAACGAGATTGTTTATAAGCGACCTTCACTACATGTGAATATAAGTTTGTAACGATTATGTGAAACTTCCTTATATTCTAGCAACGGATTTATGCATGCCAATTAAGTGTCGACCCTTAATTAACAAATACAAATAAGTTATCAATCAAATAGTTAAGCCAATTGCATTCACGATTCAAGAGTTCATAACTGGAATTTATCAAATTATATTGCACACATAATCATGGCTTTGAAATCACCCCTAGCCAAGAGGGGTTTAGCCACTCATATTTACAACAAAACGAAAGGAAATGAATTTAAACATTAGAAACAAAAGAAAGAAAACACCTAAACGCTCCAACGATCCAAGTTGGACAACAGGCACGTCCAAACACTTTCCTTCCCTTCCTTTGCTACGGCACAAGGTGTTGGTGAGTGTTTGAAGGTTTGTTTGTATGGAGGAATAGATGTGAAGATGAATGGATGTGTTTGGATGAAGGTTGTGTTGAAATGGGAGTGAATGATCTAACCAAGTATGAACTAAATTTATGTTACACACACTTCCTTTTATAGAGGAAATGCATGGCAATGGAGGGGAACATGGAGTGGTGTAGCAATTGAGTGCAATGATGCATGAAATCTGAAATGACGGAGGGAACAAGGAATGGTGTAGCAATTGAGTGCAATGATTCAATGTAATGATGCATGAATCTGAAATGATGGAGGGAATAAGGAATGGTGTAGCAATTGAGTGCAATGAGTGGTGTTTGAAATGATTCAAAGGTGAAAGTGAAGTGATGATGCAAAGCATGGGGGTAAAATGGAGTGGTGTTGCAGCTAGGGAACATGAATGATTGTGCACATGGTAGAGAAAGGAAAATGAGGTGGAATGATGCAACAAATGAGTCAATGGAGGGAACATGGATGATGATGTACGACATAGGAATCCAAAGGGAGTGCAATGGTGGTGCACGACAATGATGGAAAGATGAATGGTGGAGTGACACCCCTTTGTGGCTGAGCTCTTTGTCCTTTTTACATTAATTCTTCTTTCTCTTTAACACATTCCTAGCCTCTTTAGTCTTCAATTTCGTCCATCCACCTTGCTCCATGCATGTGCTATTCATTCCAAGCCCAAAACTGCTCCAAAATGCACCAAAATGCATCTTATTGCTTCATAAGGCCTATGGACCTACAAACACACGAAAATAGCTTAAAATACATAATTAACTAAGAAATAACAACATAAATGCATGAGAACAAGCTAACTCAGTCGCATAAATATGCTCCTATCAACCACCACGACCAGTCTGGGCATAACCATTAGGTCCTGAAGCTTGCTAGATCGGCGCATGTGGTGGTAAAGAAGGCTGTTGGGGCCTCTGCTGATTCTGAGGGCAATGTGCTGCCTTATGCCCCATCTATCCACAAGTATAGCATCCACCGCTGCCTCTCCTACACTCCCCAAAATGCCTATTATTACATATGCGGCATAAAGGACCACCTGAACCACCAAAATCCCTCTGCCTCTGAAATCTAGGGCCTCCAGAAAATCTACCACCTCTCCTCTGAACATTAGAGCTCAAACCTCCACTAGAAGAGTTGGAACTGACACCACTTCTCTTAAAGCTCTGGGTCTTGTGAGGTCCCTGAGATGATTGACCTTTACCTTTATCATCTCGCCTCTAGTTCCCGTTCTTTTCTTCTTCATCTTCACATTCACTGGGCATGTTCTCTGAGTCCTCAATCCGCAGTAAAACCTCATAAAACTCCTGGTAAGTGGCACAGGGAGTCGATGTCGCTATAGAATGCCATTTCTTCTTTGTAACCAACCTAAAACGACAGAGCATCTTAATCGAATTAGCAGCAACCTCCGGATGATAGCGAAACAAGTCAGTGAATCTCCTATAGTACTCATTTGCCGTCATTTTCCCCTACTTTCATTGATTAAATTGCTGCTTTTTGCGATCAATATACTCAGGGGGAATAAACCTTTTTTGAAACAACTGTTTAAACACTTCCCAGTCCGCAATTTCCTCTGGGGTCAACTGATAAGACTCCTATCTCCACTAGGATGTAGGTTCTGGACCCAAAAACCAGGTAGTTGTCTCGACCCACCTATCAGGAGGAAGATTCCCCTGACTTTGCATGACACGAAAAGTCTTCTCAATATGATTGATCCATTTCTTCGCTCCTTCATGCCCTACATTCCCCATAAAATGATTCAACTTCAAATTATACGCAGTCTCTAGAGGTGTCATTTAAAGAGGACGGAGCGAAGACTTAATGACATTAGCTATAGCTTCCCCTAATTGAGCAATATCAGGGAAACTAGGCTCAGCTGAGTAACGTGGCTCTCTATGAGGCGGCATAGTTCTGACAAAAGACATCACAATGATTTGAATATTCACGAGCTATACATGACTGCTAAACCTAGGCTCTGATAGCAAACCGACGCACCCCCCCTAAATCAGGTTATGTTGGGCGTCACGTGAGGGTGACGTAGCCATGTGCATAGTGCAAAAGCAATAATGATAATTGAGAATACGAATAAATGAAAATCAACTCATAAGAGTACTAGTTAAGACAAGTGCTACAATATGTGTGAATACACAATCAGAGCGTAAGTAGCCTAATTTCAGTCCAGAACAAGTACTCATTAAACGACACCCAAAGATGCCCTACATTTGTGATAGTCTGTCAGAACCTCCAATCAATCATTATGAGCCACCAACGAACAAGCTTATCTGGAGGGGCGGAGGGGCGCAAAACAGAAAGTGTGAGTGGGCAAAGACAAAGCTTTTCAAAACCATTTCATTTTTCAAATGCTCTAACCCCTCGTCCTAAAACATGTATAACTTTCCTAGAAATGGAATATAAATATATATATATATATATATATATATATATATAAAACAGAAAGTGTGAGTGGGCAAAGACAAAGCTTTTCAAAACCATTTCATTTTTCAAATGCTCTAACCCCTCGTCCTAAAACATGTATAACTTTCCTAGAAATGGAATATAAATATATATATATATATATATATATATATTTCAATTCATGCTTCACATATCCATATTCATAAGTATGCCATGCCAAAATATAAAAGAGAAAAGGTAACTTAGGTGAAAATAAATTCATGGAAAAATAAAATATTAGTCCGAACCCCTGCAGAAGTTTGTACGACTAAATTCATAGCTCATTAGTTAATCTAGCCGGAGTCACCGCAAGTGACCTATACGACACTACACTGCACACGAGTCGGAACCACTGTAATGGTCTGTACGACAAGACTGGGTGTAATATAGTTATGCTCAATGCTACACTCTCATGATAGCTATGCTATAAATCGCTCGTCACCTACGAGTTGGAACCACCTATGATGGTATGTACGACAAGACTATGCACCTAAATTGGATCCTATGTGAGAATATGGTGCGAGAGGTGACATTATATACAGGCTTGTGCCATATCTCTGGCTAAATCACTAACACCGGGGTGCAGGTTTATGAGCTCAATGTTTCTCAATTAATCATAACCGTTATTCACATTCACAATTCATAAACTCACCTGGGGCTTACCTGAGCGTCCACAACACCACAAATATATATATATATATATATATATATATATATATATATGCAAACAATTCTAACTCATGGTTTAAGCATAATTCAATAGGCATGGCATTTTCAAAGCATACTTTCATTTAAACACATTTTCTGGGAAAATATCAAGTATATAAATATTCACTGAAAACCAAAAGCCCACTCACTGGTATGTCGAAGGGTCGTAGCCCTCGAGTCACCCTTGACTGCACTCGTCTTCTGGATAGATCTTACTTATATGCAAAATAACTGAATAAACATTATTTAAAGCACATATACAAAACTAGCTAATAACTTCTCATACATTGGTCAAATGGGATGTTTAAATATACCAACGTGATCTACACAACCTCAGGAACATCCCCATATTTTTAGAAAAATTTTATGACCACCTACGCGCCAACCAAGGCATGGCTAGACGCACCACCATGCGCGGGTAACCCTGATTGAATCTGATGAATAGATTTTATATTATATATTTTACCCTATTCTTAGTATATTTTGGTTAATATTTTGGAAGAATTTTGATGCTTTGAATTGTATTTTCAATATAGGACTTTCGACTTCCTCTGGAGCAAAACAGGACCAACTGGATGAATTTTAGAGTAATTCTGGTTGAAGGACGTTCGTGAGTCACTTAGCTTGATCCTATCAAAATTTGGGATTTTTCCACCAAGTGGTTATTTTCTGGCGATAAAATAAAGGAGTGATGCGCGGTGTTGGAAAATGATGTTTCTGGGCTTAAATTTCGTTTTTGGAGCGCAAGATGACCTTAGATGGTTTTGTTGCCTTTTGGAGATGTGTTCGGAACATCCTAATCTTTAAAACAAGCTATCTTGGGCTGGATTTGGAGGAGATATGAGGGGAAAACGTGGCTGGACAAGTACTTGGCAGATTCCCCTAGTTTAATTAGGGTTTATTTTCTAAGATATTTTATTATTTTTCTTAGTTTCCTAATTGGACTAAGAGACCTATGTTTTAGGGTCTGTGGATTGCTTAGCAAATATATTGCTTGGCCGTTCTTTGTTTTGGGGGGGGGGGCTTTCTTTTATGCAACTTTGGAGACAGAGATAATTGTTAGGGTTCTTGGAGATTTTCTACTTGAAGGTGTTTTCAATCCTTTTCTTAATAATATTTTCTATGATTTTAATTATGAATATGTGTAACTAATTCCTTTTGCCAGGGCAAACAAAGCCTTGAGCCTTAGCATGCATATGTGATTTTTATTTAATTGCTTATGATTGATTGCATGCATACTTTGAATTATTAATCACCAGGATTAAAACTATCTAATTGTCTTAATGCCTAATAACCATTAGGATATTTAGAAAAGTAATTTGATGCAATTTTGGTTGGAAGGTTCCCTGAAATTGATGTTGGCTTCTTCTGATTAATAATTGTAATTTCACTTAGGATGAACACCACGTCTTAAGGGTTGCATGGTTTTTCAAAGGGTTTTCATAGAGCATAATGAGACTTTCACGTTCAGATTTGATCCGAACATCCGAACGGGTTGCATGTTAGATATATGTTCTATGTTGGAGGTTCCAAGTAAAATATGAATTATGAAAATCTAACCTTCAAAGTGGCATGTGTAGATCGTAAGTAATTGGTAAAAGTTCATAGGATTGCTAGGTGATAGTGGATCCCTAGTGCTTTTGTAATTTGATTTCTCCAAAATTGATTCCGTTTCTTTCAGCTTTTGTCACAGCCCGTCCTTGATTTTACAAAAATGCACTAGAGGTGAAGGGTTTTTGACTTTCGTTGACCAACGTATAGTGAGAAGTACGAAATTATTTCAGCATATTCCCAAAATACTCGACAATACGAGCAGAAGAGGATTCGGAGTTACGGTTAAAGTTTTACGGAACACTAACCTGAGAAGTACTTTTACTTTGGTTAATATATATATATATATATATATATATATATATATAAGTATTATTATTTTATTAGTTGTTATTAGAATTAGAAATGGGAAAAGGAAAGAAAGAAGAAATAGAGAAAAGAGACTGGGCATAAATGCGCAATTGGGAAAAGAGAGAGGAAGGGAACAGGAGGGACAAAGAGATAGTCTAGCGAATCGGGAGAAGAGAGAAGGAGATGATGGCCAATTAGAAAGAAGGAAAGGAGAGGAAAGGATAGAGGAAGGAGAAGAACAAACGGGTTGACCCATGCACACCCACGGACCCGCGCAACCCATGGAGATTCCGTCATTTTTCTAGCATTTTTCTGGCAAATCAAAGCAAACCACCACCTAGAAACATCTTCCTAGCCTTCCCTCTTCCATTTTCATTTAAAATTAGAAGGAAATTGGTGGTAATTTATTCAAAAACCGAAGGTGGGTGTCGTGGGGAACATTGCTCAAAATCTACCACCACCATTAGCATTCCCTTAGGACCTGGAACAAAGCCCAAGCATTAGTTTGAGCATCGGAGTGGTTTTGGAGGTCGAATTGAAAGCACCAATTTATAGGGTTCTTCACGGGTTTCATGAAATTGGAGCCTTTCCAGGACAAATTGGCCTTGGCCACAGGTATAAAGTTTGCTCTACTCTTTGAGATCTTCAATTCTGTATTTTTTGAGAATTTTTTGAAATAGTTAGATTTTCCTACGAGCCGGGGAGGCCGACCGCCACCCGCGGCTGCCCGTGCGGTGGCGCGTGGCCAGTGGCCCGCCATGTCATTCTTAGCATGTGTTTAATGTTCTAGGTTCAGTTTTAATAATTGATTGACGTAAATTGAGTAATTGAACCTAAATTCGTTACGATTCGTGGTTAGGTGAAAATGTGAATTAATGATCCGACCGTTGGATCGTCACTAAACTTTGATACGTTGTAATACATAATATTTGAAGATTATAGGAACTTATGGATTGGGAATCTGATTTATGGATCTTCTGGAATTAGAGTTGTAAGTTCATAAAATAGAATGTTAACCGTCACTTGGTTTTGACAATTGACGGAGATCCGACAGTTGGATGGTAAGGAAATTTTAGGATGTTGTTCTAGAGATATATTGTGGACCTCTGGAAATTATGGATTGGAAATCTGAGTTGCAGATCTTCCGGATCGAACTACGTAGTGACGTGTTTTATATAAGTTATATATTCTAATGATATGATTTCTGAGGTTTGATTTGATGATTGTTCTAGGCGCCGATCATCATGATGCCTTGATGTGTTGTGCTAGGGAGTTGTAGGGCGAACTCCAGGTGAGTGGGCAGTTATTTTCTGTTTATACCTATATACTATTGATTTTTCCTAGAAATTGAATTTAAATGAAAGTATGTTTTAAAATGCCATACATGCATAATATATGAAATATATGAATTAGTATTTGATGCATATATATGAAATGGTGATGTGCACGCAAAGGTGAGTATCAGGTGAGTTTTATGTTGTTCATATGATTTATTGTTTGATATGAATTGTGTTGAGAGCTCATAACCTGCACGCTAGTGTTAGTGCTTATATTATTCACCCCGCACCACACGTTCACCTTGGATCCAAGTAGGTGCATGTCGTACAGATCACTAGACGTGATTCCGACATGTCGTACAGACCATTAGACGTGGTTCCGACTTGTAGGTGACTTTAGATTGTTATACAGCTATTGATGAGAGAAGCACTAGAGCGTATTCTTACACGATTCTTGTCGTACAGACTACTTCAGGTAGTACCGATTTATGTGTAGAGTAGCGCCATACAGGTCACAGTTGGTGACTCCGGTATGATTGGATATTGATCTATAGAATTAACCTTACAGGACAGCTGCATGGTCTCCGGTTGATTCCTTATTTCACCTGTTATATTGTTGCATCCTTATTATGTTTTGATGCATAGCATGGCATATTTTCCTGAAAAGTGTTTAAGACTTGTGATTTGAGTTTTGCTGTTATATATGATTATATATATACTATTGTCTGGGAAAGTATACAGGTTTTACAGCGAGGGGTTAGAAGTGTTGTTAAATGAAATATTTTCGAAAAGCTTTGTTTCACTGACCCACTCAATCTTGTTTTGCGCCCCTCCAGGTTCAAGATAGCAGAGCTTTGGTGGCCACGAGGAATCCGACAGTGTTCTGACAGAATTCACAAAAGTAGGACTTACCCTCGGGTATTACATCTTAGTAATTATATCTTTAAAGCTTTCGAACTGTGTAAATGGTTACGTCACGCTCACGTGACAGCCAGCACGCCCTAATTTTAGGATCGGGGTGTGTCAGTTTGGTATCAGGGCCTAGATTGCAGTCCTGGACATCTTGAGAATTCCTAAGTGTCTTCTGTCAGAACTTTACCGCTTCGTAGATAGCCACTTTGTTCAAATGAGCTTAGTTTCCCTGATTTAACTTAGTTATAGGAAACTACTACTAATGTGATTCAATCTGTTATCTGTCCTTCCCAAAGGACTCCTTTTGAGAATGGTTATAAGTTGAATCTGAATCACTTTATGGAAATGAAAGGCCGGAAGGAGCAGATCGATGGCTTAATCATTTGGAAAAGGCATTTCAGATTCTGCAAGTTAAGAGAATCTTTCTTTTGAAAGGTAGGTCGAGATGACTACCTGGTTTCTGAGTATTGAATTTGCATCCTGGTGTAGGCAGGAGTCTTATTCGATGTTATCGGAGGACATAACTGTTTGAGAGTTGTTTAAAGAATTGTTTAAGAAAAGATTTATTCCTCCGGCATATATTGATGATAAGAAGCAGAAGTTCACAAATTTGACATAAGGAAAGATGACGGCGAATGAGTATTATAGAAAGTCTACAGACTTGTCTCGTTATCATGCGAATGTTGTTGTTAATCCGGTGGAAATGTTGCATTGTTTTAAGATGGGTAACAAGAAGAAGTGGCGTTCTTCGGTGGCCACTATTCATTGTACTTCTTACCAAGAGTTTACGAGATGTTGAGAATTGAGGACTCTGAAAACATGATCAGCGAGAGTAAAGAAGAATAAGAAAAGAATGGGAATCAGAGGAAAGACGATAAAGTTAAAGATCCGTCATATCAAGGACCTCGAAAGACTCAGAGCTTCAAAAGAAGTGAAGCTAGAGCTAATTCTTCCAGCTAAGGTTTTAGTGCCACTGGTCAGAGGCGAAGTGATAGATTTACTGGTGACCCCAGATCTCAGAGACAAGGTGACTCTGGTGGAGGAAATGTACCTTTGTGCCGTAGGTACAATAATAGACACTTTGGAGAGTGTGGGAAGCAGTGAATGTGTTCATGTGGACAGATGGGACATAGAGTTATGAATTGTCCCTAGAATCAGTTGATACCTAGCAGTCTTCATTGACCACCAATACCAATCCAGCAAGTTTTTAGATCTAGTAGTTATGGTCAGTTGGGCTGTGGGTACAGGGATATTTGATGAGTTATAAGTCCAGTCGTACAGGTCATACTAGCTGACTCCGGCTGATATATTTCTTATTATTGACGATGTTGCCAAAGAGAGTAATGTTGGAATACAATCGAGGTGTATATATGTATTTCTAATGAAAAGCAAGATGATAATATTGCACCCTTGAGAATTGTTGCTTACTTATCGAGACAACAGTGAGTTATCGTTATTGCGGGCTGCATACCGTAATATCCATAACTTATTTGTTGGATTCGTTAAGCAAGTAAACAAGTAGGTCATTCTATGTCGGTTATGATTATTCAGGGTGTCCAATGATGGTGGAAGTAGTAGTTATGCCAGCGAATCTTATCCCGTTAGACATTATTGATTTTGATGTAATTATAGGCACAGATTGGTTGCACTATAATCGTGCCAATATGGATTGCTACGGGAAATCAGTTACTTTCCATTGTCTTGGATTATCAGAGGTTACTTTTGTGAGTGAGCAAAGTGGAGTGAGGCATGTCGTTATTTCTATTGTGAGAGCAAAGAGATTGTTATCAAAAGGTTGCCAAGGATACCTAGCTCATATGGTGTTGCAGGATCGTACTCCTAGTATTATGGATGACGTACGAGTGGTAGACATTTTCCTAATGTGTTTCTGGAATGATTTACCTGGATTGCCACCAAACAGAGATATGGTGTTCACAATTGAATTGTCTCCAAGTACAGATTTTATGTTTTAGATTGGTTCCTACAGAGTTAAAGGAAATTGAAAATTCAGTCACAGGAATTGGTTGATAAAGGTTTCAGTCAACCTAGTACATTACCTTGGAAAACCCCAGTTTTGTTTATAAGGAAGAAAGACGGGACCTTAAGAATATGTATGGATATTAGGTAATTGAATCGAGTAACGAGTAAGAACCGTTATCCATTGCCGCGCATTGATGATTGTTTGATCAGCTTAGAGGTGCCTATGTGTTTTCAAAGAAAGAGTTGAGGTCTGGTATACTCTTAAGTTGAAAGTAAAGCATGCTAGTCACTTTGAGTTGGTATTGCAATGTTTGAGGGAACATTGGTAGTATGCAAAGTTTGACAAATGTCAATTTTGGACGAATCAAGTGACATTTCTGGGACATGTTATATCCGCTTAAGGTATTCAAGTGGATTCTTAAAAGGTAGCAGCAGCTGAGAATTGGGAACAACCTCAAACCGTCACTGAGGTATGGAGTTTTCTTAGCCTAGTACGGTATTATAGACGGTTTGTGAAAGATTTTTCAGTCGTTGTTTTGCCATTGACGAGATTGACTAGAAAAGAGGTTAAGTTTGAATGGATTGAGAATAGAAGAACGAGAAGTAGCCTTACTTGCTAGTTCCAAGTTAGGCCTATTTTGGTTGATCGTATACTCGATGCCCAGATGAATGAGAAAGAAATTCAAGAATTAATTGAGGCAAGGAAAAAATAAAAAAATAAAGGGAAAAAGAAAGACCTTATAGTTAGAAAATCAGATGGCATACTTTTGCAAGAGAACAGGATCTATGTGCCTAATGATGCGGAATTAAAGAAAGAAATTTGTGATTAAGCATATATTTCAGCTTATGCGATGCATCCAGGAGGTACTAAGATGTATCATACCCTTCAACTATTTTATTATTGACCGAGTATGAAAAAGGAAATTGCTGAGTATGTAAGTAGGTGGATCATCTGTCAACAGGTTATAGTGGAAAGAAATAAGCCTTTTGGATTGATGCAGTCATTTCCCGTTCCACAGTGGAAATGGGAAAATATTGCTATGGATTTTGTGTACAAGTTTCCTCGTATACGAAATGGTTATGATGGCATTTGGGTATTAGTTGATCGGCTTACTAAGTCAGCTCATTTTATTCTAGTGAGGGAGAAGTATTCCTTAAGCTGATTAACTGGAATTGTTTTTATCGAAGGTTGTAAAGTCCTATAAAGTGCCAATGAGTATTATTTCGGATCGTGACCTAAGGTTTACTTCTTAGTTTTGGTTGGCATTTCAAGAGGCTTTGGATACAAGGCTACTTTATAGTACGGTTTATCATCCTCAAACAGATAGGCAATCTGAGAGGACGATTCAGATGTTAGAGGATATGCTAAGATCTTCAATATTGCAGTTTGGTGATGCTTGGCATAAGCGGTCGGATTTGATGGAATGTGCCTACAACAACAGCTTTCATTTGAGCATGGGTATGATATCAATTGAGGCACTAAATGGGAAAACTTGTAGTACACCTTTGTGTTGGTCAGAAGTTGATGAAAGAGTTTTGGTGGGCCCTAAGATTGTGGATCAGACTACTCAAAATGTTCAGGTGATTAAGTCTAACCTGAAAGCGGCCCAGGATCGACAAAAGAGTTTAGAAAATAGACATGTAACCGATCGAGTATATGATGTGGGTAATATGGTATTCTTGAGAGTGTCACCTTGGAGAGGTGTAGTGTGGTTTGAAAAGAAGGGCAAGCTAAGTCCTAAGTACATAGGACCTTATGAGATCACTGAAAGGATTGTTGAAGTTGCTTACAGATTGGAGTTGCCTCCGGAGTTATCTAGGGTGCATAATGTGTTTCATGTCTCGATGCTTCGACATTATGTTTCAAATCCTTCACATGTGATACCTCCTCAGCCTTTGGAAGTCAATCTGGATTTGACGTATGATGAGGAGCCAGTGACTATCTTGTATTGGAAAGACATTGTGCTGAGGAATAAGACAATGAGTTTGGTGAAAGTTTATGGACGAATGTTTCAACGGAAGAAGCTACTTGGAAGTTAGAAAATCGGCTGAGAGAGATCTATCCCAGATTATTTTATGGTTATTGATGAATTGTAGTTATTGTGTGAATTTCGAGGACGAAATTTTATAAGGTGGGTAGATTGTCACAGCCCGTCCCTGATTTTACGAAAATGCACTAGAGGTGAAGGGTTTTTGACTTTCGTTGACCAACGTACAGTGAGAAGTACGAAATTATTTCAGCATATTGTTGAAATACTCGACAATACGAGCAGAAGAGGATTCGGAGTTATGGTTAAAGTTTTACGGAACTCTAACCTGAGAAGTACTTTTACTTTGGTTAATATATATATATATATATATATATATATATATATATATATATATAAGTATTATTATTTTATTAGTTGTTATTAGAATTAGAAATGGGAAAAGGAAAGAAAGAAGAAACAGAGAAAGAGACTGGGCAAAAATGCCCAATCGAGAAAAGAGAGAGGAAAGGAACAGGAGGGACAGAGAGAGAGTCTAGCGAATCGAGAGAAGAGAGAAGGAGATGATGGCCAATTAGAAAGAAGGAAAAGAGAGGAAAGGAGAGAAGAAGGAGAAGAACAAACGGGTTAACCCGTGCACACCCACGGACCCGTGCGACCCATGGAGATTCCGTCATTTTTCTAGCATTTTTCCGGCAAATCAAAGCAAACCACCACCTAGAAACATCTTCCTAGCCTTCCCTCTTCCATTTTCCTTTAAAATTAGAAGGAAATTGGTGGTAATTTATTCAAAAACCGAAGGTGGGTGTCGTGGGGAACATTGCTCGAAATCTACAACTTGTGAAACATTTTCCTTCAATTACCACCACCATTAGCATTCCCTTAGGACTTGGAACAAAGCCCAAGCATTAGTTTGAGCATCGGAGTGGTTTTGGAGGTCGAATTGAAAACACCAATTTCTAGGGTTCTTCATGGGTTTGATGAAATTGGAGTCTTTCCAGGAAAAATTGGCCTTGGCCATAGGTATAAAGTTTGCTCTACTCTTTGAGATCTTCAATTCTGTAATTTTTGAGAATTTTTGGAAATAGTTGGATTTTCCGGCGAGCCAGGGCGTCCCTTGCGACGGCGCGTGGCCAGTGGCCCGCCAATGTCATTCTTAGCATGTGTTTAATGTTCTAGGTTCAGTTTTGATAATTGATTGACATAAATTGAGTAATTGAACATAAGTTCGTTACGATTCGTGGTTAGGTGAAAATGTGAATTAACGATCTGACCGTTGGATCGTCACCAAACTTTGATACGTTATAATACGTAATATTTGAGGATTATAGGAACTTACGGATTGGGAATCTGATTTACGGATCTTCCGGAATTGGAGTTGTAAGTTCATAAAATAGAATGTTAACCGTCACTTGGCTTTGACAATTGACGGAGATCCGACTGTTGGATGGTAAGGAAATTTTAGGATGTTGTTCTAGAGATATATTGTGGACCTCTAGAAGTTATGGATTGGAAATCTGAGTTGCAGATCTTCTGGATCGAACTACGTAGTGATGTGTTTTATATAAGTTATATATTCTATCGATACTGAGGTTTGATTTGATGATTGTTCTAGGTGCCGATCGTGATGACGCCTTGATGTGTTGTGCTAGTGAGTTGTAGGGCGAACTCCGGGTGAATGGGCAGTTATTTTCTGTTTATACCTATATACTACTGATTTTTCCCAGAAATTGAATTTAAATGAAAGTATGTTTTAAAATGTCATGCATGCATAGTATATGAAATATATGAATTAGTATTTGATGTATATATATGAAATGGTTCTGTGGACGCACAGGTGAGTATCAGGTGAGTTTTATGTTGTTCATATGATTTATTGTTTGATATGAATTGTGTTGAGAGCTCATAACCTGCACCCTGGTGTTAGTGCTTATATTATTCACCCCGCACCACACACTCACCTTGGATCCAAGTAGGTGCATGTCGTACAGATCACTAGAGGTGATTCCGACATGTCGTATAGACCATTAGACGTGGTTCCGACTTGTAGGTGACTTTAGATTGTTATACAACTGTTGATGAGAAAAGCACTAGAGCGTATTGTTACACCATTCTTGTCGTACAGACTACTTCAGGTAGTTCCGATTTATGTGCAAAGTAGTGCCGTACAGGTCACAGTTGGTGACTCCGGTTGGATTGGATATTAAGCTATAGAATTAACTGTACAGGACAGCTGCAGGGTCTTCGGTTAATTCTTTATTTCACCTGTTATATTGTTGCATCCTTATTATGTTTTGATGCATAGCATGGCATATTTTCCTGAAAAGTGTTTGAGACTTGTGATTTGAGTTTTGCTGTTATATATGATTATATATATACTATTTTCTGGGAAAGTATACAGGTTTTACAGCGAGGGGTTAGAAGTGTTGTTAAATGTAATATTTTCGAAAAGCTTTGTTATACTGACCCACTCAATCTTGTTTTGCGCCCCTCCAGGTTCAAGATAGCAAAGCTTTGGCGGCCACGAGGAATCCAACGGTGTTCTGATAGAATTCACAAAAGTAGGACTCACCCTCGGGTGTTACATCTTAGTAATTGTATCTTTAAAGCTTCTGAACTGTGTAAATGGTTACGTCACGCTCACGTGACAGCCAGCACGCCCTGATTTTAGGATCGGGGTGTGTCAGCTTTAATATTGCAGATTAGTTTACTTTATTAATTAAATTCGTTTTTAATTTATGTAGGTTATAAAATCAATCATCTCAATTTCTACTTTACAATAATTAATTGGAATTTGGTTTGTTTCGAATTATTTAGTAATCCCTGTGGATAACGACCTTGCGAGATCTGTTTATACTACAACAACCTTGTAATTCTTACAAGTATAATAGGAATTTTTAGCCCATTCACATGTGTAGTAAAATCCCTATCAGAATCCTAACTGCCGTTAGGAATATTCCGTTAAAAAGCAACAGAAACCGTTAAATCTACCTGACGGCGTCAGAATATTCTGTTACTTTGACGGAATATTCTATCTTCTTCTCCAGTTAGCCTAGCTGGTCGCCGTTGCCGTCGCCGTCCACCGGAAATTGGAAAAATACAAAAACCTTCATATCTCGTCCAATTCTTAACCAAAATCAGTAAAACTTGCACCAATTTCAAGCTTAGGACGAGTAGAACACAACCATACCTGTTTTGGGACCTAAAATCAATGGAAATTTGCCAGAGAACCTTCGATAATCTGGCCAATCTTCAAATGCATCGATCTCGACTTCCCGACTTCCAAATCATGTCATTTTTCTTCTCCAAGCTTCGTGGAGAGGTCCCTAAGCTCCCTATAAGCTTGAAATCCTCTAAAAATCATGCATTTATGACTGCATGAACAATGCTCAAACTGGTGGTTATGGTTTCTCGAGTTTTTCGAAGCTTTCACGTCCAAAAATGGTATAGATGGGTTCGTGACGATGAGATGAAGATGATGATTGTGTCTACAAGCTCGATCCATGAAAAAATGTGTTGGTTTGGAGATCGTCCATACAATTGTATGGATTTTCAGAAAAATCCGTGAGGGAGGAGAGAGAGAGAGCACGAGTGTGGTGTGTGGGTGTGTTATGTGGTCCTAGCTTGTCCCCAACAAACCAAAACAAAACACTTAAGTCCTAAGTATTCCAAAACTTAAGAAAAATTAAGAATGAAACCGCAACCAACATATCACACACAATAAGGTTCAAGGGTATAATTGTAATTTCATACCGTTGAAAATAATACTCCTGATGCGAAATATATAAGCACACAAATTAAACCCTCTTTTTATCAAATGTAGTAAAGTATGTAAGTAGGGATCGTTCTAGGCCTGGGACTAGGAGGGATTGCTAAATCACTTGGAAACTGACTTGAAAACGTAAAAACAAAGTTTAAAACACTAAACTAGACTCAAAGAATGCAAAACTATATTTTAAAATACTAAGATAAACAAAAAGATTCAAAACAGCAACCAAAGACTCAAAACTGCCTCAAAAACACTTTCTGGGCAGTTTTGGGACTCTAACACAAACTTGGACGAATTTCGGTTTTCTAATGAACTAAAACACTTAAAAACATAATCTAAGAGAAGTTCTAATTAATATGACTCAAAGAAATAAGATGGGGTTGATTTTGGACGAAAATAATTAAATTAAGACAAGAACAAAGTAAACAGATTCTTAGACAAATTTGGGTGAATCAAAACACTTAAAAACACAAACTAAAGTGATTACTAACTAATCTAACACTTTGAAATAAATGGGAGATTGGTTCTTGACGAATTTGAAAACAAAACAAACTTTGTAAAACAAAACAGATTGTAAATGAATTTGAATGAAACTTATGGATGGAAGGCTAGCTAGGAGGTTCTTCTCCACACATGTCACACTTGCATACAAAACGATTTCCAGTTGCTTTTCGATAAACTATGAATACTCAACGCCCCAAATTAACTGTGAATTGCACTAATTAACCCTCAGTTTTTTCCACAAGTTATTGGGTTGGATGATTGCATACGACAACCCAAAACATTCCCTACAAGTTCCCTACATGAATTGCATAATAGAGATACAAGCAAGAATCATTATGCTCTATGAAAAACATAAGCATTGACGAGGCACTCCTTACTATGATTTGCATGAAACTTATGCCAAGAATTTACTTAACGTGATTGTGACTAGCAACCTTCACTACTTGTGAATATAAGTTCATAACGATTAGGTGAAACTCCCTTATATTCTAGCGTCAAATTCATGCATGAAAATTAAGCGTGCACTCTCAACCAACATACACAAATCAGTTTTTATACGAACGGATAAGTAAATTGAATTCACAACTTATGAATCACAACTGGATGTAATCAAATCATATTGCAAGCATGAACATAGTTTCGAATCACCCCCTAACTAAGAGGGGTTTAGTTCCTCATACTCACAAAGCAAATATGCATAAATTTAGACATTAAAAAACAAAGATAGAAAACACCTAGAAACGCTCCAACACTCCCAAGGCTTGGGCTTAGGCACGGCACCAGGTTTCTTCTTCTTTCTCCTTCCTTGCAAGCTGCGACACTAGAGGTTTTGGATAGGTTTTGGGTGATATTTTTATGGAGGAATGGATGTGAGATGGTATGGTAGTGTTTAGGATAGGTGGAGGGTGCGGCAAAGGTAAGGACTTCTGGATGTATGGTGATTTGGGAGTGTAGAATGGTGTGGAATGTGGCTGGACGAATTTTTGAGATGAGAGGGGGTATTTTTGATGTAGTGTGTTGTTCTTCCCTTCACTCCCTATTTATAGAAGCTCCAAAGCAAAGAATCACTCAAGTGGCTTCAATAAACAATACAAACAAAGACCAAAATGATGCAAAAACAGCTAGTTTACATGCTCTTTTATCATTGTGTCTTGCCTTTAACAAAAGGCATTGCCTTTAACAAAAGGCAATCATTCCTCTCTTGCTAATTCAACTCTTTTGTAGCTGTCCATGTGCCTTCATTCTTCAATTTCTGATGCATTTGCCTTGTATTCCATCCCTTTTCCACATTTACTAGCTGTTAGACAACTTTCACACACATGTTTTGCATCATTTCATCTTGCAAACATCAACTTTTGGCCACTTTACACCTCTACACACATGCTATGCATCATTTCAGCTTGCAATTATGTTTGTAGTTGCTGAAAATGTGAATACAACTTGTAAAGCAATCCAACAAATGGCATCTTTCACTTCTTTTCCTTTCAAATTGTTCCTTAAGTGTATGTATCTGCACACTTCCACACTTCAACTTCATTATTCAGATTTTTGCATGTGTTGAAACCCTTTTTAAAACACCAAAAACGTCCATCCCACTTGCACCATATGCATGCAATCCATTTTGCCCCAAAATTGCTCCAAATTGCACCAAAATGCACTTTCTTTCCAACTTTGTTATTTAG
Source organism: Malus sylvestris (assembly GCF_916048215.2). Classification (NCBI taxonomy): domain Eukaryota; kingdom Viridiplantae; phylum Streptophyta; class Magnoliopsida; order Rosales; family Rosaceae; genus Malus; species Malus sylvestris. Next base: position 14,074,139 of record NC_062265.1, on the reverse strand, counting down.
GACCTACAAACACACGAAAATAGCTTAAAACACTCTTATAAGCAATAACTAACTAAGTAAATGCAAGAAAACATGTTAACTAAGTCGCATAAATATGCTCCTATCAAATTCCCCCACACTTAGCTTTTGCTAGTCCTCGAACAAAACAAAGAAATAAAACGAAATAAAAAAATAAAACACAATCTAAACCTTCCAACATTTGCCTCAGGGATTTCCAATGCACATGACATGTTAACAATCATTATCCCCACAAATTTGAGTCATCTTTACACTTAAGCACATACTTAATCATAGTCACCATTTACTTGTTCACAATTAATCGATTAAAACAATGTTTTTGATGTAGTAACATGCCTTAGAGAATTTACTCAATTCCATACAAAGTGTGCACTCAATTTTCACTCAGATTTTCTAACTACACACCCTATACTAGTCATATGTGAGAAGATTGATGTAGATATGAAAACGAACACTCACATATATGTATCACCAAGAACGCAATTTCTGGAGTTAATAAGCATGTTTAGATATGATCTCATGAATGGAATGCTACTACTTAGATGCGAGAACCAGTGACACCATATGCTCATACCAAATTCAAACTCCACAAATTGAAACACATAACACTCAAGATAGAAGTCAAGGGTTGTAACGAGGCTTGGGGTAATGGTTAACAAAGGAAAGATAGGGATAACAAACGTTCCTAAGGCAATAGCAAGCAAAGTAATGAAATCGAAACTTAGAATTCACTTTAGAATGCAGAAATTAACTTTTAACACAAAGGGAAGATTTGAGCAATACTTAGGGCCGAATTCAATGTTTTGGACCCTTTCTTCAACAAACAACACTTTAGAACTCTTTTTCATACATTTTCACAATTTTTTTTTTTCGACCCTTGCCTTATTAAGGACTTTGGCACACACACACACACAAGAATCACTTCCCCCACACTTGTTTTCTGCAATACATTGATCAAAAGGAATTCAATTTGAGTCATGCTTTACTATGCTTCAAGAACAAGGGTATGGATGGTCCTAATCTAGGCTAGGTGAGGATAGTGTGGGTTAACAAAGAACGTAGGCTAAACAAAGCTCAACGGGGTTAAATTTAAACATATAATGAATGCGATAGGCTTTTTGGCTCTCGGCTCACTAAACAACTTCATCTTGAATATGTGTTATGCAAATCAATAACATGCTTTGAATGAAATAGGCATGAGAGCATTTGGAACTAAATGATGAAACGCCTTCAAGTAGCAACCAAGCAAAGAATAATGAGATCATGCAACGACTTTAGAAAACAATATGCACAGTTTATTAACTCTCCAAATAAACGTTTAGGCTCAAGTCTCACAAGGTTGTAGCGTACATTTGAGTTCCTTATTTCAAGCATGTTACAAAACTGATTTTTCCTTTATGATTGCATGTGAATTCATAAATTATAACCACAACCAAGCATACACCAAGGAGTTAATCAAATGTTCATCCATGTTTATAACTCTCTTTAACAGTCATGTAATTAAAAACCAAATCCTCATCATTGTGTTGGAAGGTACCCTAAGACACATACAGAAACAACTCTTTTTGGTTTTTTTTTTTTTTTCAAAACATTTTTTTTCAAATTTTTATGAGATTTTCGGATTTTTATGTCAAAACACACTAAAATACTCCAAAATAGCTTAAAAACACTTAAAAACAGTAAGGAACAACACTAGAAGTAATGGGTGATAAACTCCTACGAATTTTATACAAAACCACTTGGTCTCAAAACACACTAAAATACTCCAAAATAGCTTAAAAACACTTAAAAACAGTAAGGAACAACACTAGAAGTAATGGGTGATAAACTCCTACGAATTTTATGCAAAACCACTTGGTTACCCCCCCATACTTAAATTAAACATTGTCCTCAATGTTTTAAGCATAAACTCACACAAAAACAAGCAAACAAACAATTAACGAATAAACATGACAAATATGGCAAAGTAAAAACCAGACAGAGTAGAGTTTAAGAACGCAAATTTGGTTTTGGAGATAGATGATCTTGTTGACTTTCCACAGCTTTGATCTCGAACTGGTTTGGAATTCTAAGCGAGAGTTGCACAGTCTGCATTCTTCTCTGCTTGTTTCTTCTACATGGCAGGTAGTCACGAGGTAGAGGTGGTGGTCTGTTTCTTTCTTCAATCTTTCCAAGTGCCCACCTCTTGCTTTCTTTCTCCTTGTCCCTAGCTGAGGATGAATTGGTAAATTGTCTCCACATGCTTCGAGGTATCATTTTCACCTCCCTTATCTGTTCCCCAGGCAGAAGTGGTAGACGAAGCGAAAGCATAAGATGATGAAGATGAGTACTCGAGAGCAAGGCTAGGTAAGCAATCAGGAAGGGGTTCCAAGGAGTTGGTTCTAGATCGGAAGATTGATACCAAGTGATGGCTGATTACTCACTTTCTCCTTGTCCTAAAACAACAACAAAGAGAAGGACAGGGAGAAAGCGTGATATGAGATACTCTTGCTTTCAACCTTCATGATATGAAATACTTTTGCTTTGGATGGGTTGTTTGCAGAGGTACCCCAAGGAATAAAGAACACTGAGTGACTCGAGAGGGTTTGTTGGAAAGGCATTCTTGGAGATGACGGAAGGTTATGTATGTCTACGTTGCCATGGAGGGTGAAGGTCGACATTTATAGGAAATAATAACAGGTACTGTTCTTTCACTCCTGTCGGCAACCGTTGGATGATTGAACAGTAAACTTCACGTGTTTTCTACTTCAACAGAAATCGTCGACAGATTGCCCGTGATTTCCTCAAAGCTGACGAGGCTGAGAAAGACAGATGGTTGGAATCGGCGCTTCGACAAACTGCCCGTGATTTCCGCAAAGCTTTCTCTGCATGTGACAGGCGCATCTTCGCTATCTGAGATCGATGCTTCGACAAATTTTCCGTGATTTTCGCAAAGCTGAGTTTGCGTGTGACGGGTGCTGACGAGGCTGAGAAAGCTGACACTCTTCGATATCTGGAATTGGTGGTTTGTGAGCAAGCCCAACTTTTGAGAAAGCTGGCGCCTCTTCGATTTTTGAATTGGCTTCTTCGATTTCTAAGCTCGCCTCTTCGATCTCTGAAATCCCATCGCGTGCTGATTTTTATAGAGGTATGCAGGACGTTCAAAGCACACTTGAATTTCTGCCTGTAAAAACTCCCGTTTTGCACTTCTACGATCTTGACTTGTCCGATCTCCTCTTTTTTTAACACCTCTGAAAAATGTCCGGCCCTTCCGACCGTCGTTTTGACTTGAACCTTGGTGAAGAGGCAGCCCCGCCTTCTCCAGACAACATATGGCGCCCATTCTTCATATCCCCTACTGGTCCTCTTACCATTGGGGATTCGGTGATGAAGAATGACATGACCGTTGCGGTGGTGGCCCGGAACCTTGTCACTCCTAAAGATAACAGACTGCTTTCTAGACGGTCTGATGAGTTGGCTGTTAAGGAGTCTCTGGCTCTCAGTGTGCAGTGTGCGGGTTCTGTGTCCAACATGGCCCAACGCCTATTTACTCGAACCCGTCAAGTTGAATCATTGGCGGCTGAAGTAATGAGTCTCAAATAGGAGATTAGAGGACTCAAGCATGCGAATAAACAGTTGCACAAGCTCGCACACAACTATGCCACAAACATGAAGAGGAAAATTGACCAGATGCAGGAATCTGATGGTCAGATTTTACTTGATCATCGGAGGTTTGTGGGTTTGTTCCAACAACATTTGCCTTCGTCTTCTAGGGCTGTACCGCGTAGTGAAGCTCCAAATGATCAACCTCCGATACCTCCTCCTTCTGTGGCCCCATCGACTGCTGAGGCTCCGCCGACTACTGAGACTTCTCCTAAGCAGCCTTTGTGAAGGCTCCCTCTTGTATTTATCTGCTTAATGTTCCTTTCTTTTTATGAATGTAAAATTTCCTTGCATAACTGTCAGTGTTTCAAAAATAAACCCACACAAAAAACAATTAAACAAGCAACAAATAAAAATGACAATCAAGGCAAAATAAAACTGCAGAAAAGGGAAGGTTTTTAGAAACGCAAAACTGATTGTGGAGCGATTCAATAATCTTCCTTATTTGAATACATGGGTTGCCTCCCAAGAAGCGCTTGCTTTAACGTCGTGCAGCCGGACGAAGAACGCAATTACTCCCCATTGGAGCCCACGGCATGCAAGGGAATGTTCTCCACGGCATGCTCCTCAAAATGCTCATAATAGGGCTTCTATCGATGCCCATTCACCTTGAATTCATGTCCCGTTTTCAAGCTTTGGATCTGGACTGCACCATGAACAAAAACATTAGTAATAACAAACGGTCCAATCCACTTAGAACGTAACTTACCGGGAAATAACCGTAGGCGGGAATTGAACAATAACATTTTCTGCCCTACGGAGAATTTTTGCCTCGAATCATCTTATCATGGAAAACTTTGGTCTTCTCCTTGTAAATGCTAGCATTCTCGTACGCTTCATGCCTTATCTCATCAAGTTCATTTAGTTGCAACTTCATATTGAACTTCTTGACGGCCCAATGAGCTTTGTGTTCCAATTCAACAGGGAGATGGCACGGCTTGCCATAGATGAGCCGAAATGGGGACATTCCAATGGGTGTCTTGTACGCCGTACGATATGCCCAAAGTGTATCATCTAACCGTAAGCTCCAATCCTTTCTTGTAGGCCCAACGGTCTTCTCTAGAATTTGTTTGATCTCACGGTTGGAAACCTCGGCTTGGCCATTCGTTTGAGGATGGTAAGGTGTAGAAACCCTATGGTTGACATTGTATTTCCTCAATAACGCCTCTATGGTCCGGTTGCAAAAGTGCGATCCTCCATCACTTATGATGACACGTGGCATGCCAAACCTTGCAAAAATGTTAGTTCTAATAAAATCTGCAACCACTTTAGAGTCATTAGTCCGGGTGGCTTTAGCTTCCACCCACTTCGACACATAATCAACCGCAAGCAAAATATACATGAAACCATACGAGGAAGGAAAGGGACCCATAAAATCAATTCCCCAAACATCAAAAATTTTAACATTAAGGATAGAAACTTGCGGCATTTGATCCCTAGCACCTATGTTACCCATTCTTTGGCATTTATCACATGTTAAGCAAAAAGTTCTACCATCCTTAAAGATACTAGGCCAATAGAACCCACATTGTAACACCTTAAGTGTTGTTCTTTGTGTGCCAAAGTGACCACCACATGCATATGTGTGACAAAAACTTAAAATTGAACGAAATTCAGAATCATGCACACATCGACGTACAATCAGATCTGGGCAAAATTTCCACAAATATGGATCATCCCACACATAAAATTGTGCATCATGTCTGAGTTTATCACGTTGGTGCCTAGTGAAAGTGCTTGGAATTTGTTTTGACACTAAAAAGTTCACCAAATCGGCATACCAAGGCTCACTAACCTTTATGGACAGCAATTGTTCATCGGGGAATGTCTCGACAATGGGTAGGGACTCCTCATTATGCACCATGCGGCTTACGTGGTCAGCCACCACGTTCTCACTTCCCTTCTTGTCACGAATCTCAATATCGAACTCTTGAAGTAGCAACATCCAACGAATCAGCCGCAGTTTGGCTTCCTTTTTAGTGAGCAAGTACTTCAAAGCTGCATGGTCAGTGAAAACAATTACTTTAGTCCCAATTAAATATGATCTAAACTTATCTAAAGCAAAAACAACGGCAAAAAGTTCTTTTTCTGTAGTGGTATAATTCAACTGCGCATCATTCAACGTCCGTGAGGCATAGTAGATGACATGCGGCTTCTTGTCCTTCCTTTGTCCCAAAACAGCTCTTAACGCATAATCGGACGCATCACACATAAGCTCGAACGGTAGGCTCCAATCCTGTAGGACAATGATTGGTGCCGTAGTGAGTAGGTCCTTGAAATGGTTAAATGCTTGCTCACACGCCTCGTTGAACTCAAACGACACTTCCTTTTGTAGGAGACGGCATAGAGGTTGTGCAATCTTGGAAAAGTCCTTGATAAATCGTCGACAGAATCCTGCATGAACAAGAAAAGAACGAACCTCTCTCACCGAAGTAGGAGAGGGTAAGTAGCGTACAAGATCTATCTTAGACTTATCAACTTCAATTCCTTTTTCAGAGATTATATGACCCAAAACAATACCTTGTTTAACCATAAAATGGCATTTCTCACAATTTAACACAAGGTTTGTTTCAACACAACATTTCAAGATTAAAGTGAGATTATCTAAGCAATTATCAAATGAACTACCAAACACACTAAAATCATCCATGAATATCTCAATAATCCTTTCAACATAATCAGAAAATATGCTAACCATACACCTTTGAAACGTGGCAGGAGCATTGCACAAACCGAATGGCATGCGTCGATATGCAAACGTTCCAAAGGGACAAGTAAAAGTGGTCTTTTCTTGATCATCCGGGGCAATGACAATTTGATTATAACCAGAGTATCCATCAAGAAAACAATAAAAGGAATGACCCGCTAACCTTTCAAGCATTTGATCTAGGAACGGCAATGGGAAATGATCCTTCCTTGTGGTGGCGTTTAGCTTCCTATAATCAATGCATACTCGCCAACCGGTTTGGATTCGTGTGGGTACAAGCTCATTCTCCGCATTCTCCACAACCGTCACTCCAGATTTCTTGGGCACGCATTGAATAGGTGAAACCTAACGGCTATCGGAGATAGGATAGATCACTCCACAATCAAGGAGCTTGATTATCTCCTTTTTCACAACTTCCATCATTGGAGGGTTGAGATGGCGTTGAACCTCTCTAGTTGGTTTAGCCCCCTCCTCAAGAAATATGTGATGCATGCACGTTGTAGGGCTTATACCCTTGATATCGGCCAAGGTACATCCTAGGGCAGATTTGAACTCCTTCAAGACTCGAACTAGTTTCTCTTCTTCTTGTGCTGTGAGGAATGAGGATATGATGGCAGGTAGGGTCTCATTTTCTCCCAAGAAAATGTACTTCAAATGGCTTGGTAATGGTTTGAGTTCAAGGACAGGTGCCTGAATTATTGATGGAAGCAACTTGTTAGTTGAAATGGGAATGGAATCGAAGTTATGAGACTTACCACCATGCTTAGGTAATAACTCAAGGGCAGCAACCAACTCAATGAATTCCTCACTATAAGCCACGGCATGGAATGGTTCATGCATGCCGTGGGTTAGCATATGGTTTGCATCCATGGTTTTGAGTTCCATGCCTCTTGTAATGACTTTTTCAAGCACATCGTCATTCAAATCTTCAAGACATCCCTGCGCCAAAGAGTCAATTATATCAATAGAGAAACATGAATGGTCATCACTAGGGTACTTAATAGAATCTGAAAGATTGAAATTAACAACTTCCCCATCAAATTCCATGGACAAAGTTCCATTAAACACGTCAATTTTAGTCCGGGCCGTCTTCATGAATGGCCTTCCAAGGAGGATGGGCAATGAAGGGGTATGGTCCGATTCATCCATTTCAAGAACATAGAAATCTGCCGGAAAGATTAAGTGATTTACCTGCACAAGAACATCTTCCAAAACTCCCTTTGGATAGGCGTTAGATCTATCGGCCAATTGTATGATTACACCATCATTTTTCAACACTCCTAAATTCATAGATGCATAAATTGAGTATGGCATAACATTTATAGAAGCACCTAAATCTAACATGGCAGATTCAAAGCAAGTGTTTCCAATGACACAAGGAATTGTACAACTACCCGGATCTTTGCATTTGGGGGGTAGTTTGCGTTGCAAGATGGCGGATACATTTTCACCTACCTTGACAACCTCCTTGGTCGACATCCTCTTCCTAGTGGTGCACAATTCCTTTAGAAACTTGGCATATCTCGGGACTTGCTTGATTGCATCCAAAAGGGGTATGTTGACTTGAACTTTCCTAAATGTCTCAAGGATGTCCTTTTCAGCTTCCTCCTTCTTTGTTTTTATAAATCTACTAGGAAAAGGAACATTCGAAGGAAAAACATTTGTAGGAACTGAATTTGACACATTCTTACCCTTATTGGACGATTTGGACAGATTTGGGGTACTAGAAGCTTGCGGCAAAGGTGGAACCACCTTTGCCGTGGGTGGCTTTCTTCTTCCTCATCAATTTGCAAGTTTTCATCCTCTTTGAGACCCGATTTTGATGGTATAGGACCTGCCCCAACTTCTTTTCTACTTCTCAACAATATGGCTTTTGCACTTTCGAAACCTCCTTTTGGATTTGGAATGGTAGAACTAGGGAGTTGGCCTGGGTCCCGAAATTTGCTCACAAAGTCTGCAATCTGCCCAATTTGTTTCTCCAATTGATCCACCCTTTTGTCTTGGCTTTGCATAGCTTTGGTTTGATTTTCTTGCCCCTGAGACAAGTTAGTTAGTAACTTAAAGAGTGTATCATTGTCTAGAGATGTACCTAAAGCATTTGGGGTAGATTGTTGTGGAACATGTGGGGGTGCGTATGGCTTGGTGAAAAACCCCGGGGGTTATTGCCTAAAGCCTCCTTGTTGTTGGGGTTGTTGGGCTTCCCTCCACTTGAAGTTTGGATGGTCTCTCCAACCTGGATTATATGTGTTTGAATATGGATCGTTCCTCGGTTGGTTTTGACCTTGAAATCCAATTGCGTTAGCGCTCTCCCATCCACCATTCTCAATGAGTTGAGGGCACTTTTCCGAGGCATGTCCTTGGATAGAACATACGCCACACACCATTGGCCCTTGCATTCTCATTCCTTCGGCCATATGAGACACAATGGAAGTAAGATTAGCTAATTGTGAATGAATGTCGGATGTGGAACTTACCTCATGCACTTGTTGCCGTGGGGGTCCTCTTTGGCCAACGCCTTTGTATTGTTGAGCGTTCAATGCTCGATTAGCGATCAAGATCTTGGCAGCCATGGGTGTTTTATCCACCAATGCTCCACCCGCCGAGGCATCGAGCATTTGATGTTCAAGTGGTAGGAGCCCCTCGTAAAAGTATTGTAGAAGTAACTCCTCCTTCATCTGATGTTGTGGACAAGAAGCAACAAGTGATTTAAAACGTTCATAATAAGTGGAAAAAGACTCACCTTCCTCTTGCTGAATACCACTAATCTTTTTACGTAGGAGAATGATTCGAAAAGTTGGGAAAAACTTGTCCAAAAACGCCCTCTTCATACTCTCCCAAGATGTGACAGTTCCGGGAGCTAACTCGTACAACCAATCTTTGGCTTTATCCATTAAAGAGAATGGAAAAGCCTTCATCTTCAAAATACTTCCGTCGACGTTAACCGGAGTCATGCTTGAACACACCACTTCAAATTCTTTTAAATGCTTGTTCGGATCCTCCATGGACAGCCCATGGTATTTTGGAATGTGGTGGAGCAAACTTGACTTTAACTCGAACTCTTCGGTCTTACCTTGCGCAGCCGTGGGATATTGGATACACAAAGGTGTGGCATTATCTAATCCCGAAGCGGCGAGTTCCTTGAGTGTTCGGTTGTCCATGGCCATGTCTTGCACTACTTCTCCCACTTGTGCCGTGGGTATCTCCTCCTCTTCTGGAACTTGTTCTTCAAGGTCAGGTTCCGGGCTAAATGGGTTGGACTCTTGTTGGTTCCTCCTTCGTCTCAAAGTTCTCTCAAAATCGTCGTCAAAATCCAAAATATGCTCACGAACAGGGTGGGAACTTCGAGTCATGCACTAGTACCTTAAAAACAAAGAAACAAAACAAGGTCAGAAACTTCAACAAAATAAATGAATGAAAAGAAACAATCAAAGGGATTAGCAAAGTTGCTAATCCCCGGCAACGGCGCCAAAAATTTGATGCGAAATATATAAGCACACAAATCAAACCCTCTTTTTATCAAATGTAGTAAAGTATGTAAGTAGGGATCGTTCTAGGCCGGGGATTAGGAGGGATTGCTAAATCACTTGGAAACTGACTTGAAAACGTAAAAACAAAGTTTAAAACACTAAACTAGACTCAAAGAATGCAAAAATATACTTTAAAATACTAAGATAAACAAAAAGATTCAAAACAGCAACCAAAGACTCAAAACTGCCTTAAAAACACTTTCTGGGCAGTTTTGGGACTCTAACACAAACTTGGACGAATTTTGGTTTTCTAATGAACTAAAACACTTAAAAACATAATATAAGACAAGTTCTAATTAATATGACTCAAAGAAATAAGATGGGGTTGATTTTGGACGAAAATAATTAAATTAAGACAAAAACAAAGTAAACAGATTCTTAGACAAATTTGGGTGAATCAAAACACTTAAAAACACAAACTAAAGTGATTACGAACTAATCTAACACTTTGAAATAAATGGGAGATTGGTTCTTGATGAATTTGAAAACAAAACAAACTTTGTAAAACAAAACAGATTGTAAATGAATTTGAATGAAACTTATGGATGGAAGGCTAGCTAGGAGGTTCTTCTCCACACATGTCACACTTGCATACAAAACGATTTCCAGTTGCTTTTCGATAAACTATGAATACTCAACGCCCCAAATTAACCGTGAATTGCACTAATTAACCCTCAGTTTTTTCCACAAGTTATTGGGTTGGATGATTGCATACGACAACCCAAAACATTCCCTACAAGTTCCCTACATGAATTGCATAATAGAGATACAAGCAAGAATCATTTTCTATGAAAAACATAAGCATTGACGAGGCACTCGTTACTATGATTTGCATGAAACTTATGCCAAGAATTTACTTAACGTGATTATGACTAGCAACCTTCACTACTTGTGAATATAAGTTCATAACGATTAGGTGAAACTCCCTTATATTCTAGCGTCAAATTCATGCATGAAAATTAAGCGTGCACTCTCAACCAACATACACAAATCAGTTTTTATACGAACGGATAAGTAAATTGAATTCACAACTTATGAATCACAACTGGATGTAATCAAATCATATTGCAAGCATGAACATAGTTTCGAATCACCCCCTAACTAAGAGGGGTTTAGTTCCTCATACTCACAAAGCAAAGATGCATAAATTTAGACATTAAAAAACAAAGATAGAAAACACCTAGAAATGCTCCAACACTCCCAAGGCTTGGGCTTAGGCACGGCACCAGGTTTCTTCTTCTTTCTCCTTCCTTGCAAGCTGCGGCACTAGAGGTTTTGGATAGGTTTTGGGTGATATTTTTATGGAGGAATGGATGTGAAATGGTATGGTAGTGTTTTGGATAGGTGGAGGGTGCGGCAAAGGTAAGGACTTTTGGATGTATGGTGATTTGGGAGTGTAGAATGGTGTGGAATGTGGCTGGACGAATTTCTGAGATGAGAGGGGGTATTTTTGATGTAGTGTGTTGTTCTTCCCTTCACTCCCTATTTATAGAAGCTCCAAAGCAAAGAATCACTCAAGTGGCTTCAATAAACAATACAAACAAAGACCAAAATGATGCAAAAACAGCTAGTTTACATGCTCTTTTATCATTGTGTCTTGCCTTTAACAAAAGGCAATCATTCCTCTCTTGCTAATTCAACTCTTTTGTAGCTGTCCATGTGCCTTCATTCTTCAATTTCTGATGCATTTGCCTTGTATTCCATCCCTTTTCCACATGTACTAGCTGTTAGACAACTTTCACACACATGTTTTGCATCATTTCATCTTGCAAACATCAACTTTTGGCCACTTTACACCTCTACACACATGCTATGCATCATTTCAGCTTGCAATTATGTTTGTAGTTGCTGAAAATGTGAATACAACTTGTAAAGCAATCCAACAAATGGCATCTTTCACTTCTTTTCCTTTCAAATTGTTCCTTAAGTGTATGTATCTGCACACTTCCACACTTCAACGTCATTATTCAGATTTTTGCATGTGTTGAAACCCTTTTTAAAACACCAAAAACGTCCATCCCACTTGCACCATATGCATGCAATCCATTTTGCCCCAAAATTGCTCCAAATTGCACCAAAATGCACTTTCTTTCCAACTTTGTTATTTAGGACCTACAAACACACGAAAATAGCTTAAACACTCTTATAAGCAATAACTAACTAAGTAAATGCAAGAAAACATGTTAACTAAGTCGCATAAATATGCTCCTATCAACTCCAGGCCGGGCTGTGACATCTAAACTTTGTTTTTCCACAACTTAATTTGGAGTGTTCCCTATTGTGACTTCTTGTTCATGTGGTTTTTATTCAGGATGGGGACGTATAAGGGCGGCCTAGGAATTCGATGAATAGAATTTTGCCTTGAAAAAGCACCAAATGCCTTTATTTCCATGCATCTACTAGTATCCTTTCTATTTATATCTTGTTAATGTTTTTTGTTATTTCTTTGTTATTTCAAAATAACTTACGACATCTCAATATTTTTATATTGCATTTTAGTTTTTTAGTTGTTTTAAATTTACTAAATTAATAATCTAATAGATGTGAAAGTCATACTTGTACCACATGAACCAAATCTTCTCCCCAATCAATCTTCGTAAAACAACCAATCACATAAATTGGTATGACAGACGGGAGGATAGAAACTAGAAAAGAAAGTCTCATTTATAATTTTGAATGAAAGCAATGCAAGTGTGATTCTACACAACTTAAAAAGTGAGTCCAATATATGCCATAAGGCATAAATTCATACAATTTCAAATCGGATGGTACAATTTGAACATGAAGGACAAAAAATGTAATTACCCTTATGTTTTAATAAGAATAAACTTGATCACCAACTAATTGTTAATATTTCTATACATTTTATTACAAAAAATAAATAAAAAATAATCTCAAGTTCAAATGCTAGTTTGAAAATTTTAAAGAATTGTACATAAGACCAACTATAAGAGTCGAAAATAAAATCTTCAAATTATAATTGAAGAGAATTACTACTTAACTGTAGTATTAAGTGACTTGATATCAAGTCATTTAGTACTACAGTCTAGTGGTATTTTTCCTCATTTGTAAGTGAGAGGTTTTAGGTTTAATTTTCACCAAACGCGAATTTGAACCAACATATGATGCGAAATATATAAGCACACAAATTAAACCCTCTTTTTATCAAATGTAGCAAAGTATGTAAGTAGGGATCGTTCTAGGCCGGAGATTATGAGGGATTGCTAAAACACTTAAAACTGACTCAAAAACGTAAAACAAAGTTTAAAACACTAAACTAGACTCAAAGAATGCAAAACTAACCTAGAAAACACTAAAACAACTCAAAAGACTCAAATCTGCCTAAAAACACTGAAATCTGCCTAAAAACACAAACTGGGCAGATTTGAACTCTAACATTCTTCTGGACGAATTTTGGGTTTTCCTAGACTCAAAACACTTAAAAACACAATCTAAAACATATTCTAACTAGTTAAACACTCTAAAGTAAAGGGGGATTTGGTTTTGGACGAAAATCAAATAAAATAAAACAAGAAAGACTTAACAGATTCTAGACGAAATTGGGTAAAACTATGGATGATAGGCTAGCTAGGAGGTTATTCTCCACACATGTCACACTTGCATACAAAACGATTTCCAATTGCTTTTCAATAAACCATGAATTCTCAACACCCCAGATTAACCGTGAATTGCACTAATTAACCCTCAGATTTTCCTAAAGTTATTGAATTGGATGATTGCATACGACAACCCAAAGTATTCCCCACAGGTTCCCTACATGAATTGCATAATAGAAAACAAGCAAAGATCATTACGTTCTATGAAAATTATAAGCATTGACGAGGCACTTGTTACTATGAATTGCATGAAACTTATGCCAAGAATTTACTTAACGCGATTGTGATTAGCAACCTTTACTACTCGTGAATATAAGTTCATAACGATTAAATGAAACTCCCTCATATCCTAGCATCAAATTTATGCATGAAAATTAAGCGTGCACTCTCAACGAACACACACAAATCAGTTTTAATTCATATAGATAAGCAAATTGAATTCACAACTTATGAAACGCAACTGAAAGTAATCAAGTCATATAGCAAGCATAAACATGATTTCGAATTCCCCCCTAGCCAAGGGGGGTTTAGTTCCTCATATGCACAAAGCAAAGATAAACAAATTTAGACATTGAAAATCAAAGAAAGAAAACACCTAGACGCTCCAACTTGGACAGCAGGTACGTCCACGATTTCCTCTTTCTTCCTTGCTGTGGCACAAGGCTTGGGGATAGGTTTTGGGGGTTATGTGTATGGAAGAATGGATGGGAGAGAGTATGGTAGTGTTTAGGATGGATGGAAGGTGCGGCAAGGGGTGATTTTGGTCAGGAACTATGGAGAATTGGTGATGATGGTTGCGGCAGAGAAGAGGAGAATGTTTCTGGCGTGAATTGATGTATATGGGAGGTGGTAGTTCGGCCAAGGCTGAAATATAGGTATATATAGACACATAAAACCCTAGGGAAATCAGGTTAGGACTTGGACTTAGCATAAAATAAGGATTAGGGCCCAAACAATCAAAATCCAAGGGGGAAAAGGTATAAGAGGTGCGGCAGGTATGGAAAGGAAGGATAAGGCTTCTAGAATGCCTTGCAAGGCAAGGAAAAAGGGTTTCCATGCTGAAATTGCTGCGACAAAGCCCTAAATCTGAAAGGGATTGGTTTTCTTGTGCAACAAAGATAGGGAATGAAGGGATAGGGCTTCTAGAAACCCACAAACCCAAGTAGATGCACGGCAAGGATAGGGAAGTGTTCTAGAACCTCTCTTTGTGTCAAAAAATGCTTAGGAAACCTTCAATGTTGCTGGAACTTAAGGCCATCTAGGTTTAGGAAATATCAACCCAAAATAGGAAACTTTAGGCTTAACTTTTCTACTTCAAGTAGGAAACCTTGTTGGAGTAGGAATCCTCATTCTTCTAAGAATCCATCTTTGATTAGGAATCCTTCGTCAATTAGGACTCCTTCGTTGATTAGGAATCCTTCTTCAATTAGGACTCCTCACATCTTCAATTCTTCAATTTCGTCCATTCCTTTTGCTCCAAAATGCACTACTTTGCATACTTTGCCCTTAAAACCGGAAAACACAAGAAAATGACTTAAAAGACTAACTTAACTAAGAAAACACAATGTAAATGCACAAGAACTAGCTAACTAAGGCGCATAAATATGCTTCTATCAAATTCCCCCACACTTAGCTTTTGCTAGTCCTCAAGCAAAACAAAGAAACAAAAGAAAACAAAAGAAAACAAAACGAAAAAAAACAAACAAAACACAACCTAAACCCTCTAACATTTGATTCAGGGATTTCCAATGCACATGACATTTTAAAAATCATCATTCCCACAAATTTTAGTCATCTTCACACTTAACCACATACGTAATCATAGTCACCACTTACTAGTTCACATTTAACCGATTAAAACAATGTTTTGAATGTAGTAACATGCCTTCGAGAATTCGCTCAATTCCTTACAAGATATACACTCAATTTTCACTCAGATTTTCTAACTACACACCCTGTACTAGTTATATGTGAGAAGATTGATGTAGACATGAAAACGAATGCTCACATATATGTATAACAAACAAAGCAATTTCTGGAGTTAATAGCATGTTTAGATATGATCTCATGAATGGAATGCTACTACTTAGGTTTGAGCACCAGTGACACCATATGCTCATACCAAATTCAAACTCCACAAATTGAAACACATAACACTCAAGATAGAAGTCAAGGGTTGTAACGGGGCTTGGGGTATTGGTTAACAAAGAAAGATAGGGATAACAAACGTTCTTAAAGCAACAGCAAGCAAAGTAATGAAATCGAAACTTAGAATTCACTTTAGAATGCAGAAATCAACTTTTAAACACAAAAGGAAGAGTCATACAACACTTAGGGCCGAATTTAATGTTTTGGACCCTATCTTCAGCAATCAACACTTTAGAACTTGTTTTCACATCTTTTCCAACTCCTTTCCATACTTTTCATACTTTTCTTTTTTTTTTTTCATTCTTTTCTTCACGAATTTTTTTTTCTTTCTCTTTTTCTACCCGTGCCTTATTAAAGACTTTGGCACACACACACACACAACTCCCTTCCCCCACACTTGTTTTCTGCACACATTGATCAAAAGGAATTCATCTTGAGTCATGCTTTACTATGCTTCAAGAACAAGGGTATGGATGGTCCTAATCTAGGCTAGGTGAGGATAGTGTGGGTTAACAAAGAACATAGGCTACACAAGGCTCAACGGGGTTAAACTTAAACATATAATGAATTAGGGTATATGGCAATTTGGCTTTGGTGGTCACTACACAACTTCATCTTGAATATGTGTTATGCAATCAATAGCATGCTTCGAATGAAATGGGCATGAGTTCTAGCATTTGGAACTAAATGATGAAACGCCTTCTAAGTAGTAACCAAGCAAAGAATAATGAGATCATGTAACGACTTTAGAAAACAACAATTCACAGATTATTAACTCTCCAAATAAACGTTTAGGCTCAAGTCTCACAAGGTTGTAGCGTTAATTTGAATTGCTTCCTTCAAGCATGTTACAAAAACTAATTTTTCCTTTGTGATTGCATGTGAATTCATAAGTTATAACCACAACCAAGCATAAATCAAAGAGTAAATCAAACTTTCATCCATGTTCATTGATGCGAAAATTACTTAACACATAAATTAAACCCTCTTGTTGTCAAATTGTAGTATAAATGCAAGTAGGGATCGTTCTAAACCGGGGATTAGGAGGGCTAGCTAAAACCTCTAAACTGACTTAAAAACATATAAACGAAGTTAAAAACACTAAACTAGACTCAAAGAACTAAAAACAAACTCAAAGGACTCAAAACAAGCTAAAAACGCTCAAATCTGCCTAAAAACACAAACTGGGTAGATTTGGACTCTAACACACTTTTGGGACACCTAAAAACACAAATCAAAATAGATTTTGACTAATAAAACACTTTAAAGTAAAGAGGGTTTTGGTTTTGACGAATTTGAAAACAAAACAAGTAAATTAAAGAACTAATGAAATCTGCACGAATTTGAGTAAATTGAATGGATGGAAGGCTAGCTAGGAGGTTCTTCTCCACACATGACTTACTTGCACATAAACCAATTTTCAGTTGTTCTTTCGATCAATCATGAAACTCAACACCCCAGGTTAATTAAGTCCGCTTAAATTAACCTTCAAGTTCTCCTTAAGTTATTGAATTGGATGGGAAAGCACATACAACAATTCAAGCATTCTTCAAAAGTTCTTTACGTGAACAGCACAATAAAGATACAATCAAAGATCATTAAGCATTATGAAAACTATAAGTATTGACGAGGCATTCATTACTATGATGAGCATGAAACTCCTACCAAGAATTTATTTAACGCGATCGTTTATAAGCGACCTTCACTACTTGTGAATATAAATTTGTAACTAAATTGAATGAACATGGTTTTGAATTCCCCCCTAGCTAAGGGGGGTTTAGTTCCTCATACTCACAAAGCAAAGATAAACAAATTTAGACATTGAAAACAAAAGAATGAAAACACCTAAAAACGCTCCAACAATCCAACTTGAATGGCAAGCACGTCCAAGGGTCATCATTCTTCTCTTTGTTGCGGCACAAGGTGTGGTTTGATGGATGAGTGGTAAATTATAGTGGTGGATGGATATAGGTGAGTTATGGTGAAGGGTGGATGGGTGGATTATGTTCTCTCCTTGGTTGGATGAGTGCCACAGCAAGGGAATGGAATTGTATGCGTTTGTGGGATGTGGGAATATATGGATGAATGTAAGGTCTTTTGAATGGGATCTTTTTCTCCCTCCCCTTTGTTATGGTGAAGGGTGGATGTATTTATAGGCTAGGAAGAGGACCACCATCTAATTAAGGTGGTAGTGGTGTATGTTGTAGTAATGAGTGGATGTAATGGGTGTAGTGGGTGAGTGTTTGGTAATGAGTGGATGTAATGGGTGTAGTGGATGAGTGTTTGGTAATGAGTGGATGTAATGGGTGTAGTGGGTGGATGTTTGGTAATGAGTGGATGTAATGGGTGTAGTAGATGGATATTTGGAGTTGTAGGTCAACACACTTGCACACACACATGCTGATTTCTAGCCTTCAAATCTTCAAAAACGTTCATCCTCATGTCTCCATGCTTGCACTATCCAATCTTGGCCCAAAAATGCTCCAAAATGCTCCAAATAGTACTTTGTTGCTAACTTTGTTATTTGAACCTACAAACACTGAAAATAGCTTAAAATACATAATTGACTAAGAAATAACAACAAAAATGCACAAGAACAAGCTAACTAAGTCGCATTAATATGCTCCTATCAAATTCCCCCACACTTAGCTTTTGCTAGTCCTTGAGCAAAACAAAACAAACGAAACAAACAAAACATAACCTAGACCTTCCAACATTTGCCTCAGGGATTTTCAATGAAACATGACATGCCAAAGATCACCACTTACATAGATTTAAGCAATCCTTACCCTCGAGCATACTTAATCATAGTCACCATTCACTAGCTCACATTTAATCAATTAAAACAACATTTTGAATGTATTAACATGCCTTAGAGAATTCCCTCAATTCCTTACTAGATACTCTCTATTTTCACACATATTTTCTGACTACACACCTTACACTAGTTATATGTGAGAAGATTGATGTAAACATGGAAGACTAGTACTCACATATGTTATAACAAAGAAAGCAATTTCTGGAGTTAATAAGCATGTTTAAATATGATCTGATGAATGGTATGCTACTACTTAGATGCGAGAACCAGTGACACCATATGCTCATACCAATTTCGAACTCGACAAATTGAAACACACAACACTCAGGATTGAAGTCAAGGGGTGTAATAGGGCTTGAGGGTAATGGCTAACAAAGAAAGGATAGGAATAACAGACATTCTTAAAGCGATAGCAAGCAAAGCAATGAAATAGACACTTTGAATTCTCTTTAGAATGCAGAATCAACTTTTACATACAAAGGGAAGATTCATGCAACACTTAGGGCCGAATTCAATGTTTTGGACCCTTTTTTAACAAACAACACTTTAGAGCTCTTGTTCATACTCTTTTATATTTTCTCTACCCGTGCCTTATTAAGGACTTTGGCACACACACACATAATAATCACTTCCCCCACACTTGTTTTTCTACAAGAGTTCAACAAAAGGAAATCCTTCTAAATTATGCTTTACCATGCTTCAAGAACAAGGGTATGGATGGTCCTATTCTAGGCTAGGTGAGGATAG
The DNA here is from genome assembly GCF_916048215.2 of Malus sylvestris. NCBI lineage: Eukaryota > Viridiplantae > Streptophyta > Magnoliopsida > Rosales > Rosaceae > Malus > Malus sylvestris. The sequence continues at coordinate 14,054,915 of NC_062265.1, read as the reverse complement.
TGTGGGTAACAAAGAACATAGGCTACACAAGGCTCAACAGGATTAAACTTAAACACATAGTGAACGGGATAGGCTTTTTGGCTCTTGGCTCACTAAACAACTTCATCTTGAATATGTGTTATGCAAATCAATAACATGTTTTGAATGAAATAGGCATGAGTTCTAGTATTTGGAACTAAATGATGAAACGCATTCTAAATAGCAACCAAGCAAAGAATAATGAGATCATGCAACGACTTTAGAAAACAACGATGCACAGATTATTAACTCTCCAAATAAACGTTTAGCTCAAGTCTCACAAGGTTGTAGTGTTCATTTGAGTTCCTTCTTTCAAGCATGTTACAAAAACTGATTTTTTTTTCTTTATGATTGCATGTGAATTCATAAATGAAGGAAAATTTTTGTCCTAGCTAAGAACAAGTAAGAACATTTGAATACATATGCAAACTATTAACACTTTAAAGTAGGCATGCATTCAAAAACAATTCATAAAACCCATGACTTTCAAAGCCTAGTATATGGTGAACCAAAAGACTCTTTAACAACATTAAAGAGAAGTAAAGATTTAGAGTTTCTTTACCCTTGAAGCTCATCCTTGTTTACACAAGGGATTCACCCAAGTGGAGGGCCTTCAAGTCACCTCCAAGCTCCTTGGATATTGTTGTGATTTCCTTCTCCTTTTGTGCTCCTTTGGACTTTGTGGATGTAAGGAAAGGATCTCCAAAACACCAAAAGTTTGGTGTCTCTAAGTCTCACACCAAGGGTTAAGTGTGAAGATGAAATGGATGACTTAGGGAAGAAGAGATTGCTAGATTAATCTCCCTAAGTGGCCGGCCTCTTTGTAGAGAGAAAGAGAGAAAATGTTTCACCTCTTTGCCTCAAAGAAAACCCTTATGAGAAATAAAGCTATAAAGTTCCTTTTATACTTCATTTCAAGTGAGTGGCAAACTTGTAATTAATCCAAGCTTGCCCATTCACCCTAATGGCCGGCCATATTAATGTTATTGGGCTATTTGCCCATTTTGTTTTAGTTGTCATACAACTTAAACATAATGGGCCTTTTGGACCAAAACGCTTTTGGGCCCCGAAACCCAAAACCAACATATAAGCCCAATACGAACCTTTCGTAAAATTAATTAACTAATGAATTAATCTTGACCATTCTTCAATTAAACCATTTAATTGCATATCCACTTCATTTAATTTCTTCACTATCACCCTTACTTGGTGTACGATCCATTAGGTTCCAATTAGCGAGGTAGTGGGCGATTGTTCCTCTTAACGATCGATTGTGAATTGAAACCACATTTCAATTCTCCCTTTTATGATTAGTGTTGCCTAATCATTAGGGCTTCCACAAACCATGAGTGACACCTAGCAGTATGTCATGGTTACCCAAGCTAAGTAGAATTGGTTGGAGAACTTATCCAGTTACAACTACAATGCAATACGGTTCTTCTCTAATACAATACTCTTAATCACATTGTTTGAATGATAGTTTGTTTCATGTCTACTATCCAATGCGATACTTCTCTATATGATTCCCCTTGAATATGATTTGGAACAAACTTCCTAAGTCATATTCATTTGCTTTGGCCAAAGACTTTAGAATCATATCTTAGAGTATTCTCCTTCCACCATGGAAGGTTAGAGATCCCTTGTTGTGCATTCATATGCCTACACGACTAGATAACTTGACCCCAACAATGCCATGGAAACTCCGATGGAATGTGGTTGACATGATCAAAGATCAAGGACCTAACCATTAGACATCTATGATGCCTCAGGTCAAAGGACTACTTTGCATATTGCAACTTTCGAGTTCTTACATAACATGTATGTTCGAACTCTCTTTTGATCGTTGTTCAGTGTACTCGATTACTCTTTCGAGCACCTATGTGTTTGTCTTAGTGTCCAACACCAAATGACTTGAGACTAGTCATACTCACGCTTGAGTCAACATAACACATACTAGCCTTAGCGGATTGTCAATGCCCAATCGGCAATCCTATGGCTAGGAACGTTTTAGGAATGAACATAAGAGAATGGTCTCGATAATCTAACTCACTTAGATCACTTGTCTCTTAGATCAAATACATCCCTAGGATTCCCTTATTGCTTAAACACATGATACAATAAATAGTGATTAACAATAAGCTTTGCCCTTCATTAAACATATAAAAGTTTAATACATTAAGTATTCCAAAAAACTATTACATCAAATGAGTGGCTTTGTGGGCATACTTCCAACAATCTTCTACTTGCACTCAAAGCCATCTTCCCATGTATCTAATACCCATCCTTTCCATATGACGGTCAAGCTGGATTTGAGACATTGGCTTTGTCAGTGGATCTGCTACGTTATCGGCTGAAGCAACTTTGAGAATGTTGACTTTCCCCTCGGCAGCATATATTCTAATGATATTAAAGCGCCTGTCAAAATGCTTGTTCTTTTGATGTGCCCTGGGTTCCTTAGCTTGAGCTATCGCCCCACTATTATCACAGTACAAAGTTACTGGTGATGTAATGGTTGGAACCACCCCAAGTTCAATGATGAACTTCTTCATCCAGAACGCTTCTTTGCTGGCTTCAGCTGCAGCGACATATTCAGCCTCTATTGTGGAATCAGCAATTACACTCTGTTTCTTGCTCTTCCAACTGACAGCCCCACCATTCAGAGTGAATACATATCTGGAGTTGGAACTTCTATCATCGACGTCAGATTGGAAATCTGCGTCTGTATAGGCTTCCACTCGCAACTCTGATGCTCCTCCATATACGAGGAACATGTCCTTAGTTCTTTTTAAGTATTTAATGACCGTCTTGACAGCTGCCCAGTGTTCTGGTCCTGGGTTAGATTGATATCGACTAGTAATGCTCACAGCATATGCGATATCAAGCCTTGTGCATATCATGGCATACATGAGACTCCCTATGGCGGAAGCATAAGGAATCATATTCATTTGCTGTATCTCTTCAGGAGTCTTAGGTTCCATGGACTAAGAAAGGTGAATTCTATGTCTCACAGGAAGAAAACCTTTCTTAGATTGTTCCATCTGGAACCTACTTAGCACCTTATCAATGTACATAGATTGGGATAATCCAATTAATTTTCTGGATCTATCACGATAGAGCTTTATCCCAAGTACATAAGATGCATCTCCTAAATCTTTCATGTGGAAGGTTTTGGACAACCACACTTTTACAGAAGAAAGTATTGCAGTGTCATTCCCGAATAGTAATATGTCATCTACATATAACACTAGGAATACAACTGCATCCCCAACGACCTTTCGATAAACACAATTGTCGTCTTCGTTTTGAGTAAAACCAAACGTTTTGATTTCAGTGTCGAAACGAATGTTCCAGCTCCTGGAGGCTTGCTTAAGTCCATAAATGGACATTTGAAGCTTGCATACCTTAGTCTTTTCAGACTTGGACACGAAACCTTCGGGTTGAGTCATATAGAGCTCTTTCTCTAGGTAGCCGTTCAGAAAGGCCGTCTTCACGTCCATTTGCCAGATTTCATAATCATGGTACGCAGTTATAGCAAGCAAAATCCGAATGGACTTAATCATGGCTACAGGAGAGAAAGTTTCTTCATAGTCAATCCCTTCTCTTTGCCTGTAACCCTTGGCTACTAGTCTAGCCTTATAAGTCTCCACGTTCCCATCAACGCCTATCTTCCTCTTGAAGACCCATTTGTTTCCAACAGGTACTATACCTTCTGGAGGGTCTACAAGAGTCCAGACCTGATTTTGATACATGGAATCCATCTCGGATTTCATGGCTTCTTGCCATCTCTTTGAATCAATGTCGGACATTGCTTCAGTGTAGTCCCTAGGGTCCTCCTTTGTGTCATTGTCACCTAGAAGGTGCAATTCCGCAAAGTCATTGTCTAAGCCATACCTCTTAGGTGGCTTACTAACCCATTCAAATCTACGTAGAGCTAGGGGTTCAGGAACAGGGTTGTCAACCTGTTGAGTGCTTGTTTGTGGTTCATCATTAATCTCATTAATTTCCTTCAATTCTATCGTTTTCTCGCTACTTCCATTGAGAACGAATTCGTCCTCAAGGAACATAGCAGTTATGGCGACAAAGACTTTCTTGTCGTCAGGGTTATAGAATTCGTATCCCAAAGTCTGTTTGGAATACCCCACAAAGTAGCACTTAACAGATCTTGCTTCAAGCTTGTCAGCTTCAAGCCTTTTAACGTAAGCCGGACAACCCCAAATCCTAATATGATTAAGATTTGTGCTTTTGCCATGCCATATCTCATATGGCGTTTGTGAAACTGACTTGGAAGGTACTCTATTAAGCAAGTAAGCTGCTGTATATAGAGCGTATCCCCAGAATGTTACTGGTAGATTGGCAGAACTCATCATAGAACGAACCATGTTCCTCAAGGTTCGAATTCTCCGTTCAGAAACTCCGTTATGCTAAGGAGTTCCTGGTGGAGTCCACTGTGATACTATTCCACACTCTTTGAGATAATCTAGGAACTCGTTACTCAGATATTCACCCCCTCGATCCGATCTTAGGGTCTTTATCTCTTTCCCAGTTTGCTTCTCAACTTTATTCTTGAATTATTTGAACCTTTCAAAGGATTCTGATTTGTACTTCATAAGATACACATAGCCAAACCGAGAGTGATCGTTGGTGAATGTGATATAGTAGGAGAAGCCTCCTCTCGACGTAGTAGACATAGGTCCACATACGTCAGTGTGGATTAACCCTAGAATTTCAGTGGCACGCTCTCCTTTTCCAGTAAATGGAGATTTGGTCATCTTCCCTTTCAAGCAACATTCACAAGTACCCATCTGGTCATTACCTAATGGGCGGATATATCCGTCTTTCGACATCTTGCGAATCTTATCAAGGTTCACATGTCCAAGTTTAAGATGCCACATCTTTTCTTGGTTAACTTCTTCTCTAGCCCTTTTGGGTTTTGAGGTATTCCCGCTTGCAATACAGTGCATCCCACTATTCGTCTCTAGGTGAAAAAGTCCCTCTATCATATTACCATGAGAGATAATATGACCGTTCAAGTATAAAGTGCAACTCATTTTGTCAAACAATACTGAGTGCCCATCTCGTAAAAGCTTAGAGATGGAAATCAAATTCTTTATACATGAAGGAAAATATAAACAATTTTTAAGTTCCAGGACTTCCCCAGAGGGTAGGTTAAGCATGTAGGTGCCTATTGCTTTTGCAGAGATTTTAGTGCCGTTCCCAACTCGCACAACCATCTCCCCATTGCGCAGTGATTTGCTCCCCGGTAGTCCCTGCATCGTATTACAGATATGTTGACTAGCGCCTGAATCAAATATCCAGGAATTGGAGCTCACTGTAAAAGCATTCTCTATGACAGAAATAGTCTCTTCAAAAGTTCGTGTCATAAGGCTCGCAATGCGCACCCTGTATTTCTTCTTCCAACGTTCATCCTTTCCACAATGAAAGCATGTTCCTTTGGATTTCTTTGCCTTCTTCTTATGCAACCTTTTCCTTGTGTTTGCATTCTCACTCCCACTGTCCATTTTGAAATCTTTTGCAAATTTACAGCACATGTCAATCATCTCGTTTAAAGCATGATCGAATCTATTCACTTTATAGTTTACAATAAACTTAGTGAAATCATCCGAGAGAGATGCAAGGAAAACGTCTTGGGCCATTTTCCCATCGATGGAAGTTCCTAAACTTTTAAGATCTTTAAATATCTTTTCCATCTTTTATCCATGTTTATGGACCGATGTCCCCTTTGCCATTTTGGCATTCATTAGACTACAAACATTTGAGAATCGTACATTACTAGTCTCAATGTCATGCATCTTATGCAAACTTTCAACCATGGCACTAGAAGTATCCATGTGCTTATGTAGCTTCATAAGCTCCTCACTAAGTGAAGCGAGGATTAAGCATTTGGCTTGTAAATCATCCTCATAGTGTCTAACATAATTTTGACACTCCTCCTTTGAAGCTAGTTTCGTAGGAGGTATATGAGGAGGGGATTGCTTAAGCACATACAATATGTCTTTCACCTTTGAGACATTCTCAATGTGGCAATACCAAGCAAGGAGACGTTGGCCCTTAAGGCCCTTTTTGTCAAGTATAATGGTGGGTATAATTTTAGGCATGTCGTTAACTACATAACATAACAGAAATCGTATTAGATTGTTTGTTTAAAACTATTTGATTGGGTCTTTGAATCAAATAGTACCACCCACTATTTTTGGCAAATTCCACATCCCTCAATAGAATTCGAGAGTTATATTGAACTCTTAGCGGGGTATGGGAGACTCACCATTACCAAGCCCACCTCAGAAGAATATCATATTGGCTAGCAACAATAATGATGAGAGAATAACGCATTATTCATTTACAACCTTTTGTAATTACCCATCTAGTTTGGCCTCTAGAGAATGATGCCTCAGAAAAATATCATATTGGCACCATTGCACTTAGTTAAGTCGTTCCCACCATGCTAGTTCAAGTAGGGGTTCAAGAATAGCCTCAGAAGAATATCATATTGGCCATACTCGTTGCCTACTTTTCACTTCATCATATGTTTATGGGCTTCTCCTGAATGTAAGCACATACTTTGCATACCCCAGAATTGGACGAATACGGTGTATGAGTCACAAACGATTGAAGCCCACCACGGTGGAAGGCGTACGAAGAGATGTTCAAAACATCTCTCGCTTATCAACTTAATATTCGTTTGTTGAGGGAGTAGTTTTGGGCTACATCAAAATCATTTTAATCATATTAAAAGAACATGGGCCTATCACAACTATTGGTCCAAGTTAATATGAATTTAGTAGTTTATAATACTCCCACTATTTCGAAGAAATAAGTGAGACTATATGGAACTACTAACAAATGCATTGCATCCTCATATGGACTATATAGTCATATTAGGTTTTAGGATGATTATGAACCGTTTGATTTGATCCAACACGAGCCTTGTGTTGGACCTTGGGTTTAAGGTAGATAGTTGTTGATTTTAGTTACGCGTTTAATCCAATTAAACTGTTATTTCCTATTGGGCGTTGGACCCAACTATTCCATTTTGCATACATATAAACAAAAGGAATACATGAAATAATAAGAAGGGCTTATGCCCTTTTACAACACAAATGATGGACTTATGTCCATTTACAACAAATTGAATTAATCAAATTACATTCAAATCTCATCTACTTAACCCAAACATTCATAATGTAAATCGGCCAATCACATAGCTCAATTATCGAGGCCTTTGGTTCATAATCACCCTTTTCTTAATCAATCACATTAACTAAGAAAGCAACTTAAACAATTGGTTTTTGGATCCATAGAATTGATTTAAATGGAACTAAATGAAATGAAAATCCAATTCTCATTAAAGAGACAAAACAATTTTGTTCTCATCTTATTTGGGCCATAAGGAAACTATGACCACAACAATTGGGCCACAATGCAAATACAAAAACTTTTGGGGTCACTTTGTAAAAACACAAAAGTCCACAACTTCATGTAATTACAACTAGAACCCAAAATTTTAATAATTTAAAAACATCATTAAAGGATCAAAACAATTTGTCCTTTAGAGTTTTTGGACCTTAACGTAAAAACGTAAACTTTTGGGCCAAAGTGCAAATACACAAAAGTTTCAAAACTTTATGTAATTGCATAAAAGGCTCCAAAAGTACCCCCACTAGGGGGTGGCCGGCCATTTGAGAAGATATGAAAAAATTTTCTAAAAAGTTTTTGCAAGTTGATTTTGGTGGGTGAGGAAAAGGTGAAATTGATGGTTTGTAAGAAAATGTTTTGTAAAACATTAAAGAGTTTTGTCAAACATTAAAGTCAATATTAATGCTTCACCAATAACTATCACCCATCAAAATTAAACCAAAACTTTATGAAAAAACATAAAACTTTTGAATCAAAACTTCAAAACTTTTTGTTCTTGGCAAGAACTTCAAGAACATTGAAGAACACCATGAAAACTCATAATAGCTCCATGAATGTTTTCATTCACCAAAACTCAATTTTTCACCACTCAAAAGAGGGCTAATATCCTAGGGTACTTAGGGGTTCCAAAAGTCACCTTAAAACCATTTTAACAAGACAAACATGAACCCAAAAAATCACCCTAAGGATTTGGCCGAATTTCCAAAATACATGGCACCAAATTTTAGTTCCAATATTCATGCTTAAATGAAATACATCTACAACATTTGAGATGCTAAATTTTCTAGCAAAATTTATATATTCAAAAGCAAGAACAAAGCTTGTAACATTTACAACATTTAAATCACAAATCATGAAAATCACAAAACCCAAAAGGATTCACCATAAACTAGGCCTAGGCTCTGATACCACTTGAAGGAAAATTTTTGTCCTAGCTAAGAACAAGTAAGAACATTTGAATACATATGCAAACTATTAACACTTTAAAGTAGGCATGCATTAAAAAACAATTCATAAAACCCATGACTTTCAAAGCCTAGTATATGGTGAACCAAAAGACTCTTTAACAACATTAAAGAGAAGTAAAGATTTAGAGTTTCTTTACCCTTGAAGCTCATCCTTGTTTACACAAGGTGTTGGAAATGTGCCCTAAAACCAATCATGTGATGATACTTTACGGACATTTCACATGTTATACTAATCTAGTTTAATATAAAGGGCAAAGATTATTGTTTGAGCCGTCTCATATAAATGTTATATGCTTAAACGATAAAGTCCAAGGAATATGTGATTGGGAGAATGCAATCTAATGAAGTTAGATTCATGAGACCATTCTTTCGTAGACACATCCTAAACGTTCCTGATCATAGGATTGCCAATTGGGCATTGACAGTCCGTTAAGATCAGTACGTACTATGTCTTCTCTCAGGGAGAGTGACTAGTCTCGAGTCATTGGTGTGTGTGACATCAAGACAAGTACGTAGGTGCTCAGTAGAGAATGAGTTCACTGAACGCGATCAACGATGAGTTCTCATACTCATGTCACATGAGAACTCATGGTTGGGATAATGCAAAGTAGTCCTTTGACCTGAGTCATCACAGTTGTCTTGTGGTTAAGTCCTTGATCTTTGATTATGTCAAAGTCACCCCCTCGGGGTGCCCACGACATCGTTGGGGTCAAGCCACTTAGCCATGGAGGCAAGTGAATATGCAACAAGGGATCTCTAACCTTCAAACTGTTTGAGGGAGAATACTCTATGATATGATTTAGAATCTCTGGCCAGAGTATGAATGAGATTTAGGAATGCGTTCCAAATCACATTCAAGGTAATCATATAAGCACACGAATCACATTGGATAGTAGACATGAATAAATAAACTATCAAACCAAACAATGTGGTCAAGAGTATTGTATTAGAGAAAGACCGTATTGCATTTGTAATCCCAAACTGAATAGGTTTTCTCTACCTCTTCTGATTAGCTTGGGTAACCATGATATGCTGCAAGGTGTCACTCATGGTTTGTGGAAGCCCTAAACGTGTGTAATCACTAAAGGGAGAATTGAAAGTAAGTTTCAATTCACAATCGATATAAAATGGTTTTAATCGCCCACTGCCTCACTAAAAGGAACCTAATGGATCGCACACCGTGTAAGGTGGAGATTGAAGAAACAATGGAGATGAGTAAGAATGATTAAATGGTTTAATCATTTATTTATGGTAAGGATTAATTAATATGTTAATTAATCAAACGAATAAGTTCGTTAAAGACCTCGGGATAGTTTTGGACCTTAAGGCCCAATGGGCTTCGAACGTCAAGCCCATTAACTTAAGTTGTATGACAACTTAATGAATAATGATTCACAAAGGCCCAATTTGTCCAAAATATCCTAATGGCCGGCCATATTGTTTAGGGTAGTGAACTTGGACTTATTTACAAGTTTGCCACTCAAATGAATAAAGGTATAAATATGACTTTATAGCCAAAATTCATTTAAGGGTTTGTTTTGGAGAAAATTGGAGAGAACATGTCTCTCCATTTCTCTCTAAAGAGGCCGGCCACCTTGGGGGTGCATCTTGCAATCCCACTACTCCAAGGTCACTCATTTCTTCTCCAATCTCTCCTTGGTGAAGAGACTTAGAGGTTCCCTATTTTGGGAACTTGGAGAAACCTATTCATCCATCCAAATCCATAGATTTATTATGCAAGGAATGAAGGCCCTCTCTTTGGGTGATTAGCCTTTGCTTATGCAAAGAGGAATCTACAAAGGTACAATTTCAACTCACTTTGTTTTGAGTTGAGTTTTGGTTCACCAATCTACTAGGCTTTGAATTTCTTGGTTAAAGTTTTGTTTTTAAGTGCATGCAAGCATGATTCCGCCTTTAATTGTTAATTGCATGCTTATTGATGTTGCTTAAATGAACTTGTTTTCACAAAATATTCCTTCACAAGGGATTCACCCAAGTGGAGGGCCTTCAAGTCACCTCCAAGCTCCTTGGATATTGCTTGTGATTTCCTTCTCCTTTTGTGCTCCTTTGGACTTTGTGGATGTAAGGAAAGGATCTCCAAAATACCAAAAGTTTGGTGTCTCTAAGTCTCCACACCAAGGGTTAAGTGTGAAGATGAAATTGATGACTTAGGGAAGAAGAGATTGCTAGATTAATCTCCCTAAGTGGCCGGCCTCTTTGTAGAGAGAAAGAGAGAAAATGTTTCACCTCTTTGCCTCAAAGAAAACCCTTATGAGAAATAAAGCTATAAAGTTCCTTTTATACTCCATTCCAAGTGAGTGGCAAACTTGTAATTAATCCAAGCTTGCCCATTCACCCTAATGGCCGGCCATATTAATGTTATTGGGCTATTTGCCCATTTTGTTTTAGTTGTCATACAACTTAAACATAATGGGCCTTTTGGACCAAAACGCTTTTGGGCCCCGAAACCCAAAACCAACATATAAGCCCAATACGAACCTTTCGTAAAATTAATTAACTAATTAATTAATCTTGACCATTCTTCAATTAAACCATTTAATTGCATATCCACTTCATTTAATTTCTTCACTATCACCCTTACTCGGTGTACGATCCATTAGGTTCCAATTAGTGAGGTAGTGGGCGATTGTTACTCTTAACGATCGATTGTGAATTGAAACCACATTTCAATTCTCCCTTTTATGATTAGTGTTGCCTAATCATTAGGGCTTCCACAAACCATGAGTGACACCTAGCAGTATGTCATGGTTACCCAAGCTAAGTAGAATTGGTTGGAGAACCTATCCAGTTACAACTACAATGCAATACGGTCCTTCTCTAATACAATACTCTTAATCACATTGTTTGAATGATAGTTTGTTTCATGTCTACTATCCAATGCGATACTTCTCTATATGATTCCCTTTGAATATGATTTGGAACAAACTTCCTAAGTCATATTCATTTGCTTTGGCCATAGACTTTAGAATCATATCTTAGAGTATTCTCCTTCCACCATGGAAGGTTAGAGATCCCTTGTTGTGCATTCATATGCCTACACGACTAGATAGCTTGACCCCAACAATGCCGTGGACACTCCGATGGAATGTCGTTGACATGATCAAAGATCAAGGACCTAACCATTAGACATCTATGATGCCTCAGGTTAAAGGACTACTTTGCATATTGCAACTTTCGAGTTCTTACATGACATGTATGTTCGAACTCTCTTTTGATCGTTGTTCAGTGTACTCGATTACTCTTTCGAGCACCTATGTGTTTGTCTTAGTGTCCAACACCAAATGACTTGAGACTAGTCATACTCACGCTTGAGTCAACATAACACATACTAGCCTTAGCGGATTGTCAATGCCCAATCGGCAATCCTATGGCTAGGAACGTTTTAGGAATGAACATAAAAGAATGGTCTCGATAATCTAACTCACTTAGATCACTTGTCTCTTAGATCAAATACATCCCAAGGATTCCCTTATTGCTTAAACACATGATACAATAAATAGTGATTAACAATAAGCTTTGCCCTTCATTAAACATATAAAAATTTAATACATTAAGTATTCCAAAAAGCTATTACATCAAATGAGTGGCTTTGTGGGCATACTTCCAACAATAAATTATAACCACAACCAAGCATACACCAAAGAGTAAATCAAATTTTTATCCAAGTTTATAACTCTCTTTATCAGTCATGTAATTAAAAACCAAATCCTCATCATTGTGTTGGAAGGTATCCTAAGACACAAATAAACATACAAAAACAACTCTTTGTGGGTTTTTCAAATTTTTATGAGATTTTCGGATTTTTATATCAAAACACACTAAAATACTCCAAAACAACTTAAAAAACACTTAAAACAGCAAGGAACAACACTAGAAGTAATGGGTGATAAATTCCTACGAATTTCATGCAAAACAACTTAGTTACCCCCCCCCCCCCACACTTAAATCAAACATTGTCCTCAATGTTTCAAGCATAAACTCACACAAAAACAAGCAAACAAACAAACAACGAATAAACATGACAAGTATGACAGAGTAGAGTTTAAGAACGCAAATCTTGTTTTGGAGATACATGATCTTGTTGACTTTCCACAGCTTTGATCTCGAACTGGTTTGGAATTCTAAGCGAGGACTATGAGAGTTCCTTGGTTTAGGGAAGGATAAATGTCCTAAAACTGAAGGGAAAGAGGTTCCCTTGCACGGCAAGGGAAAGGGAAAATGGGTAGAGTGCGGCAAGTCCTTGGATTGTGCAACGAAGATGTATTTTGTGTCCTAGAATGCTGATAGGAGCATATTTATGCGCCTTAGTGTTGGAAATATGCCCTGAAAGTCAATCTTTGGAAGAAATCTTTCAGGACAAATAAATGAATGTATGGATGAATCTTATACATCAAAGGCAAAGACACGGATTAGGACTATCTCAATAGACGAAATATGTCCTTAATAGTGTATCCATGGACAATAGATCGATTGAAGAAGTAATCTAATGATGTTAGACTACAGAGACCTTCTTCATATAACCAGATGTCCAAAAGGTTCCTGGTCATTGGATTGTCGGAGGGAAACTGACAATGCTTAGACCAGTACATACTATGTCTGCTTCAAATGGAAGGATGGAAAGTCTCATCCCATTCGTGTTGTGACACTAAGACAAGTATGTAGGTGCTCATTAGGGGAATGAGTTCACTGAACACAATCGAACGAGAGTACTTGCATGGAGGTCTACTCACATGTCAAGCAAGTAACTCTAATGGTTGGAATAATGTAAGTAATCCTTAGACCTGAGGCATCGTCGTTGTCTTGTGGTTAAGTACTTAATCTTTGATTATGTCAAAGTCTCCCCATTCGAGGGTGTCCACGGCATGATTGGGGTTAAGCCACTTAGTCATGAAAGCAAGTGTATGCGCAACAAGGAATCTCTAATCCTCGATAAGAGAGGAAGAATACTCTAAGATATGATTCGGGAATCTTCGGCCGAAGTATCGAGCGTATTAAAAGGAAAGTGTTCCTATACGACTCAAATGAATCATATATGAAGGAATAATCACATTAGGGGTTTGACATAATATCCATACCCTAATGATGTGATTGAGAGTATTGTATTAGAGAAGGATCGAATTACATTGTAATTCCAACTGAATAGGTTCTTCGAATAAACTTCTACATTAGCTTGGGTAGCTATGACATATGGTTAGATGTCAATCATAGCTTGTGAGTTCTTCTAGATGATTAAATGTAGCCACCAAAGAAGAATGGTGAATTGAAATGAAGTTTCAATTCAATAAGTGATTGAATTAATTGGATTGGTTCCGATCACCTCACTGCCTTGCTAATTAGAACCTAAAAGATTGTTCACCGATACACTATTGTAGTGAGTAACTAATGGATGATGGAAATGATTAATTGGATTAATTAATTGTTGTGATTAATTTAGAAAGTCTAAAGAAATCATAAAAGCGATAAAGATCGTTTTGGGCTTAAAGAAACGTTCGGGTTTAATTGGGCCCATTGGGCCTAAACCCATTGGGCTTTTATTCAAGCATTGGATGACTTGAAATTGTAAAAGCCCAAAGCCCAAAAGAACAACAAAGAGGCCGGCTATATAGGTGTGGATTGGGTGAGATATTTAGTCAATTTGTTGGCTAGGTTTTCTTTGATATATATAAGGGACTTTATATTGATATTTTCCTTAAGTTATTTTTTTGGTGTTTAGAACAACAAAAGAGAAAAGAATATCTCTCCAAAAAACTATACAAAGGGCCGGCCACCAAAGAGAGTGTTTTAGCTAACAATCTTTCACTCTTTTGGTTATTCCTCCATCCTTCTCACTATATTTGTGGGTGAGGATCTTTAGAGGTTTCCTACTTTGGAAACTTGAAGAGAACCTAGGAGCACTCATTCTAACAAAGTGGAGGAGGCAAGGAGGGAAGCTAGCATCAAGGATTTCAAGGAGCAAAGAGCTTGGAGGTGGTCCATGCTTGGTCTAAAATCAAGATCAAGAGGTATAAGACTAACCTTCACTTTGTTCTTGATTCTATAAAATGTTTTGATGCATTATATATAAACCTATGAACTTTGAAGGGGATTTGCATGACTAGAGCTTTGATATTATATGATAACATGCTTCCGTTGCTCATGTATATAAATTTTGAATTGTATATGCATGCTAGTCATCTAGAAATCCCACATGAAACTCATAGATTTCCCTTCAATTGGTATCACAGCCAAAGGTTTATGTATAATGTGTCCTTTTGGATTTTAAGCATATGGGTATTAATCTTATGTATGACATATTATTGTTTCATTCAAAGTATGTTTATCTTTTGTTTTTCAAAAGTTGAAAAATGTTAATCAAAAGTTGAGAAAGATATGTATGCAAAAGTTGTTTTGTATGCATGAATGAAAGATGAGTTTTGACATATGATTTCTTCATTTAAAAATATGTTTATCTTTTGTTTTTCAATGGTTGAAAAATGTAAATCAAGAGTTGAAAAAGATATGCATGTAAAAGTTGTTTTGTATGCATGAAATGAAGAATAAGTCATGAACAAATTTTAGGGTTTTGTTCTTTGTGGTTGGCACGTTTTTGGGGAAGTTTTGAGCATATGTTTGTGTTTTATTGTAAGACACTCACACATCATTTCAAAGCTAGAAAGTAGAAACCTTGTCACTTTTGTTTTTGGGTTGGAAAATTCATCAAGAATACACAAATCTTGAAAATATGTTCATGGTTTTGTTCTTGGTGTTCATGGTTTGGTTTTGGGTGAAAGTGTTTTATTTGGTTTTCTTGCAAAGTTTTATGGTTTTGGATGATGTTCTTACCATCCATAATCATATTAAAAACTTATAAAACCATAAACTTATCTAAGAGATTTCCATCACCTTTTGAAATAAAATCATTTAAACCAAAACCAAGTGACAAACTAAATTATGATTTTATTCTACTTTGCATGATTTAAGGGAAGATAAGTGAAGACTTACCTTCTCCCCAATTCAAGGGCCGGCCTCCCCTAGTGGTATACCCACTTGTGGGGTATTTTGTAATTTGGAAAAGATATTTTATACTTTGAGTATTTACGGTTTGACCCCTAACTTTTTCATATTTGCAAAAAGGCCCCTACTAACTAGAAAGTTAAAATATTTGATTTTAATTTTGTTAGTTGTTTAAACTCATAATTATATTATGCCCATATACACTAAATCTAAATGTTTATGTTGCATTCCATTATGATTATTTAAATGTGTTTAAGTAATTGTAAAATGGATGACTTTGGACTTATGCCTTAAACGATAATTGAGCTATGAGATAAGGCGCTAAAATCAAATTGTTTGAACCTTGGGAATGTGTTTTAATTACTGTTTAATTGGACCTTGTCACGTTTGACGTTAATCTATCTCTCCCTTTTTAGTATATGTAATTTATAGGAATTTGTACAAATCGGTTTGTAATTCTTATTACTTCTTAATCTCTATTCGTTAGTTGATTCCCTCTAGTGTTAGACTAGAGTTTCTTTGACTATTGGTAAGGAGACATAACTAAAAGAGGGTTTTGACATGAGATTAAAGATTAAAAGGGTCCAATGCCCTAATTAGCAATGAATGATTGTCTTTCATTTCTAATGGCTCAATGAAAATGGTTTTAATTGGATTGATAAGCACGTAATTAAATTGACACAACCTCCCCGAGTTTATATTCAACAATGATGGCTCGTTGTTGCAATAACCTTATAAGTCCATGGTCATCCAAGAGCCTAAGATAACTATAAAGTCCAATTTCAAAGGAATGCAAAAACCTTAGTAGTAGTAGTTACTTCCAATATTTGAAAAATTCGTTTTTGATATTGATTTGTTTTTCTCAAAACAAATAGTGGGAGTATCGTACGCTACTAAACTATAATGAATACAATTAGTAGTTACATATATCTCCAATATTTTGAAAAATGTTTTGATATTGATTTGTTTTATGAAAACGAATAGTGGGGATATCATATGCTACTAATTTCATTAACTTTGGACTAGTAGTTGTAAATAGGACATTATTTATTTGATTGTGATTAAATAAATAAAATTGATGAGACCTTAAAATCCCTCAACCACTCAATATTAAGTTGAAAGCGTAAGAGTGCTTTGAACACTCTTTCGTGGCCTTCCACCGTGGTAGGCTTCAATCGTTTGTGACTCATATACCGTATTCGTCCAGTTCTGGGGTTGCAAAGTATGTGCTTACATTCAGGAGAAGCCTATACACATATGATGAAGTGAAAGGTAGGCAACTAGTGTGGCCAATATGGAGTTCTTCTGAGGCCATTCTGGAACCCCTACTTGAACTAGCATGGTGGGAATAACTTAACTAAGTGCAATGGTGCCAATATGGAGTTCTTCTGAGGCATCATTCTCTAGAGGCCAAACGAGATGGGTACTTGCATTAGTTGCAAATGAGTAAGCGTACTCTCTCATTATTATTGTTGCTAGCCAATATGGAGTTCTTCTGAGGTGGGCTTGGTAATAGTGAGCCTCCCATAACCTACTAGGAGCTTTCTTTGAAATCTCCCGGATTCCATTATGGGGGATATGGAATTTGCCAAAAATGGTGGGTGGTGTCATTCGGTTTAAAGACCCGAATCGTTTGACTTAATCAACAATCAATCTGATTATTTTATTTGTTTATGTATATAGATATGGTTGGAAGCACACTCGCGAAAATACTCGACAAACATTGCCTAGAGGGGCACAATTTCCCATCATGGTATCGTAATGTCAAGATTCTCCTAACATTGGAGAAGATTGTTTACGTACTAGATAAGCCTCCACCTAACATACCTCTTGGCCCTGAGGCTACTGAGGATGAACGTGCTAAGTGTGACAAGCACGTTGAGGATGATTTACAAGCCAAGTGCTATCTGTTGGCTTCCATGAATGAGGAGCTACAGAGACAGCACGAGGGCATGGATAGTGCATTTTCCATAATACTCCATCTTACGGAGTTATATGGCGAAGGGACGCGCAACCGTCGCTTTAGCACTGTTTGTGAACTTGTAAAGACCAAGATGGTCAAGGGGGCTCCAGTACACCAACATGTACTGAAGATGATAGGATTCATTGAACAATTGGAGAACCTTGGTACTCCACTTGACGGGGAATTGGCCCAGGACTTCATATTGGCTTCTCTTTCTGATTCATTTGCGCAGTTCGTAATGAACTACAATATGAATAAGATGGATAGTACTCTCTCTGAGTTACTAAACATGTTAGTAACTGCTGAGAAGACTATGAAGAAAGAGAGCGGTGTAGGGACTGTTGCAGTAGCCTACAACAAGCCATCCTCTTCCAAGGCCATGCCGCAAGGCAAAGGCAAAGGGAAGGAGAAGAAGTCACCCACTCCTAAGCCGAAAGGAGGAGTGAGGAAAAAGAAGGCAAAAGAGCCCAAAGGGACTTGCCACCACTGTGGAAAGGAGGGGCATTGGAGGAGGAATTGCAGGTTATACCTTGCAAGCCTTAAGGACAAGCCACAAGGTATGGTTTATGTCCTTATCTTCAATTCTAAATGTTAGATCTTCTAAATATTTATATTTGATATAAAGGGCTAATCACTTGTATAATTGTATATAGGTGGAGAAGCCAAGTAGAAGAAGAACAAGCAAAGAAAATATGGTGAAGGGTTCAGCCACTATGTTTTTTGCTCACTACTTAGGAAGTTTGTTAGGCATTAAAGATTGTCTTTAAACTTTCTTATTATGATAAGAACTTATTATGTGGCTTCATATGATGGATGACCACTATTAATGTCTAAATGTATAAAGGTATTTCTATTAGTCTCTAAATGTATAGAGCTAATACTTTTTGTATTAAACATTATGAATGTTTGAACTATCATATTAATGTAATGTGAAATATGCCTTTTTCCTTAAAGTAGTGTTATGAATTGAAAATTGTCTTGTTGTATCCTAGATGAGATACAAGAGTTATATCACTTATTGTAATGTGATAACCAAACTTTAGATTTATCAATTATGGATAGATCTCACATGTAGGACATAAAAGGATACAATGAATCTTTAGATTCGGTTCCATTTGTCTACTTATGAGTTCTATATGAATTGACAAAAGTCTAGAGAATCCTTTCTTGAAGAAAAGGAAGATCACATTATAATGATATAAGTAATAAGAAAATTGTTTCTTATATGGTTATCACTTGAAACACAATGATCAAGATCACTCTTGATTCAATTAGTAGTTTTGAACAATTAATTGGGCATTCTTAAAATTGTTTTAAAATGTCAATTGTGTTAGTGACTAAACCAAGAAAGAAGTGTCTAAATCTATAAATTGTTTAAAGACTTTAGTCACTTAAATAACAAGACATTAACTTAGTGAAGATTGAAACAAATAAGCTTGAAATGTTTTAAAGCTACTACACAATGTCTTCTTCCAATATAATCCACTTTTATACATTTTGGATGTATGAAATGATTTCTCATTAAAGTCATGAGAAATAGTGGGAGGTGTGAAAATGGATATAAACTTGAATGGGATTGGTTTATAGTTGTCTAAAGAATAATAGTACTTGACTATTATTAAGAGTTTGTAATTTTAATTGTTAAAAGGACTCAAGCTCTTCAAACGTTAAAATTCTATGTTGTGAGACATTTAAAGAATAGTCTTTGAATGATGGTTTCGTCAACCTAACATAAAATGGTTATATGTTGGGAGTTGTCCATCATTCTCTTTTATGAGAACAAGCTAATAAACAATGCATATGGACAAGTTGATGAAACAAAAGGGAATAAATTTCAAAATGAGTCACAACATATGGTTTAACAATAAGACAATCCAAATTCAACATCTCATGTAACGATATTGCTCTATGTAGTTTTGATAAAGAATTATATCAACCACCTAGAAGGAATGGTTGAGTTTCTAGGAGCCATGCTTCACTAAAGACTTGGATAATTCTTATATGACTACATTAAAGGTCTTAGTATGACTAAAACTTGAAGTATGGTGTATGACACCATATAATTTAAATGGATTGACTTGATAAAGCAAGTCATACACATTTCATGGAATTACTTGAGAAGGAATTCTTTTGTGTATGATTCATTTAAGTTAGTGGGAGCAATATGCATTCAAATCAAGAAAATATAATTGTTATTTTTGAATGAATGCTAAGTTACAACAAGGCCAGTGGGAGTGATGTCATAATTTGAGCAACAAGATGTGAATAAAGTCTATTTGATAGACTTAATAAAACATAGATGTTACTTGAAAAATGACAATACATGACACGGTCAATTTTGAAGTATAGACTTGAAATTGGACTTATTGATATAGCAAGGCTATCACAATAATGTTATATGGTAGATAAATCTCAAATGTTGTAGATTTAAGAAAGCATTTTCCTATGTGATAGGAAATAACTTTCATAACCCTTATAATGAATGTGTCATAAAATCACAAAAGGGACACATGTATGGACTTGTGAAGTAGATATCCAAAGGTGAAGAACCACATGGGTTGTCACTTTAGATATTACTATATCCCAGGATCAGAACCAATGCAACTGATAGAGTATTATTGCCTTTAAGAAAGAAACATCAGAGTGGGACTCTGGAAGCGTGCATTCACTTAGGTTGTTAACCAAAGTGAAAAATAAACCATTTTAACAAATGGAACTTCATAATGGATGAAGTACTAATCATATAAATGAATTGTTAGTATTGTACTACAATGGTCTCAAGCTTGGAGCAAAGTTTGTATAAAGTATACAAACGAAATATATGTAGATATATAGTTTTAGAAACTGCTTCAAAAGGTGTTTTGAATGGAAGGGGTTCTTTTAGAATCAATGATTGAATCCAAACCATAAGGTCGTTAGTAGTGTACTACGACGTAATGGGGCGATAGCTCAAGCCATGGAATCAAGGTCTCATCAAAGTATTCGAACACAATAAAGAGACATCATCAAATGTTTTGGAAACATTTGATAAGTAAATCCTTTTTTAAATGAAAAGGGATTAATACATAACCAAGTTAACCTACGAGCATAAACTCTCTCGACAAGATGTATAAGATACACTAGTGATTGACTTTAGTGCAAGTGGGAGATTGTTGGAAATATGCCCTGAAAGTCAATCTTTGGAAGAAATCTTTCAGGACAAATAAATGAATGTATGGATGAATCTTATACATCAAAGGCAAAGACACGAATTAGGACTATCTCAATAGACGAAATATGTCCTTAATAGTGTATCCATGGACAATAGATCGATTGAAGAAGTAATCTAATGATGTTAGACTACAGAGACCTTCTTCATATAACCAGATGTCCAAAAGGTTCCTGGTCATTGGATTGTCGGAGGGAAACTGACAATGCTTAGACCAGTACATACTATGTCTGCTTCAAATGGAAGGATGGAAAGTCTCATCCCATTCGTGTTGTGACACTAAGACAAGTATGTAGGTGCTCATTAGGGGAATGAGTTCACTGAACACAATCGAACGAGAGTACTTGCATGGAGGTCTACTCACATGTCAAGCAAGTAACTCTAATGGTTGGAATAATGTAAGTAATCCTTAGACCTGAGGCATCGTCGTTGTCTTGTGGTTAAGTACTTAATCTTTGATTATGTCAAAGTCTCCCCATTCGAGGGTGTCCACGGCATGATTGGGGTTAAGCCACTTAGTCATGAAAGCAAGTGTATGCGCAACAAGGAATCTCTAATCCTCGATAAGAGAGGAAGAATACTCTAAGATATGATTCGGGAATCTTCGGCCGAAGTATCGAGCGTATTAAAAGGAAAGTGTTCCTATACGACTCAAATGAATCATATATGAAGGAATAATCACATTAGGGGTTTGACATAATATCCATACCCTAATGATGTGATTGAGAGTATTGTATTAGAGAATGATCGAATTACATTGTAATTCCAACTGAATAGGTTCTTCGAATAAACTTCTACATTAGCTTGGGTAGCTATGACATATGGTTAGATGTCAATCATAGCTTGTGAGTTCTTCTAGATGATTAAATGTAGCCACCAAAGAAGAATGGTGAATTGAAATGAAGTTTCAATTCAATAAGTGATTGAATTAATTGGATTGGTTCCGATCACCTCACTGCCTTGCTAATTAGAACCTAAAAGATTGTTCACCGATACACTATTGTAGTGAGTAACTAATGGATGATGGAAATGATTAATTGGATTAATTAATTGTTGTGATTAATTTAGAAAGTCTAAAGAAATCATAAAAGCGATAAAGATCGTTTTGGGCTTAAAGAAACGTTCGGGTTTAATTGGGCCCATTGGGCCTAAACCCATTGGGCTTTTATTCAAGCATTGGATGACTTGAAATTGTAAAAGCCCAAAGCCCAAAAGAACAACAAAGAGGCCGGCTATATAGGTGTGGATTGGGTGAGATATTTAGTCAATTTGTTGGCTAGGTTTTCTTTGATATATATAAGGGACTTTATATTGATATTTTCCTTAAGTTATTTTTTTGGTGTTTAGAACAACAAAAGAGAAAAGAATATCTCTCCAAAAAACTATACAAAGGGCCGGCCACCAAAGAGAGTGTTTTAGCTAACAATCTTTCACTCTTTTGGTTATTCCTCCATCCTTCTCACTATATTTGTGGGTGAGGATCTTTAGAGGTTTCCTACTTTGGAAACTTGAAGAGAACCTAGGAGCACTCATTCTAACAAAGTGGAGGAGGCAAGGAGGGAAGCTAGCATCAAGGATTTCAAGGAGCAAAGAGCTTGGAGGTGGTCCATGCTTGGTCTAAAATCAAGATCAAGAGGTATAAGACTAACCTTCACTTTGTTCTTGATTCTATAAAATGTTTTGATGCATTATATATAAACCTATGAACTTTGAAGGGGATTTGCATGACTAGAGCTTTGATATTATATGATAACATGCTTCCGTTGCTCATGTATATAAATTTTGAATTGTATATGCATGCTAGTCATCTAGAAATCCCACATGAAACTCATAGATTTCCCTTCACTTAGTTAGCTAGTTCTTATGCATTTTCGTTATGTTTTCTTAGTTAAAGTAGTCTTTTGAGCTACTTTCATGTGTTTTCAGGTTCAAAGGGCATATGACATAAAAGATGGCAAAATGGAACATTTTAGAGTAAAAGTGAGCTTGGATTGAAAAGTACATGCTTGGAACAAGGAATGGACGAGTTTGAAGGTCGAGGGAGCTTAAGAAATGAAGAAATGAAAGTAAAGAACAAAGAAGTCGGAATTGGCAACTAAAGTTTCTAAAGTTGGAAGTTTCTATTCTTGGAGGTTTCCATTTTCGAGAGTTTCTATTCTTGGCTTTGGGCTTTTGGATGACCCATCTTTGCCTCTTGGACCTATGCCGCACCTAACCCTAACCCTAGCCCACTTAATCAGCCGCACCTAGGCCTTGTTCACATGAAAAAAATCTGATTACTTACCCTAAGCCCATGCCGCACCTAATGTTCTAGAAACCCTAGTTTTTGGTGGATTTCCTAACCCTAGCCGCACCTAAACCCTAGCCCATTTGTCTAACCTGATTTCTTTAGGGTTTGGCTGCCTATATATATGTGTTTTACCTCCCTTGGCCGAAGAACACCCTCTCCATATTCAGAAATTCGTCCAAAACCCTATTTCCCACCTTGCCGCAGCCTTCCATCCCCAAACTCCCAACTTTCTGCCCAAATTCAACCTTGCCGCACCATCCTCTTCCCCAAACCATTCCTACATCCTTCCATAACCATTCATCCACCTTGTGCAGCCACTAAAGGCGGAGAAAGAAGGAGTGCCGTGCAGTCCAAAGGAAGGAGAAGCCTTGCACATGCAATCTGCCATTAGTGGAGTGTTTGGAGTTCTTTCTTTGTTTGTTTCTGTTTTCATGTTTAATTTAAATTGTTGTTCAATTATGTTAGACATGTGGAACTAATTTCTTTTTAGTTAGAGTGAATTTGAAGCCATGGACATATGTTTTATATGATTTGATTTCTTCCAATTATGATTTCAGAAATTGTGAATGTGATTTACTTATCTATTTGATTGATAACTTGTTTATGTATGCGGGTTGAGGGTCGACACTTAATTTGCATGCTTAAACTTGATGCTAGGGTATAAGGGAATTTCACCTAATCGTTATTAACTTATATTCATAAGTAGTGAAAGTCACTAGTCACGATTGTGTTAAGTAAATCCTAGGCAAGAGTAACATGCGTATCCCATAGTTATGAATGCCTCGTCAATGCTTATGATGTCCATTGAACTTAATGATCTTTGATATGTGTCTCTATCATGCGTATTCCATAGTTAGGGTCCTTGATAAGAATAATTTGGTTGTAATGCGTATTCCATTCAATTCAATGAATCTAGGGAAATCTGAGAATTAATTGGTGCAATCTAGTTAATTTGGGGCATTGTCATTCATGGTTTGTTGAAAGAGTAATTGGAGATCGAATTGTATACATATGTTCATGTGTGGATAAGGAACCCTCTAACTAGCTTCTCACCATTCTATTTTATCACAATCTGTTTTGCTTCGCATTTGTTTTCAAAGTTAAGTTTTAAAGTTTTAATTTCGTCACAATCAATCCCCCATTTATTTTAAAGTGTTAGATTAGTTAGAAATCCATTTAGTTGTGTTTTTAAGTGTTTTGAGTCAAGTCATAGTCCAAATTCGTCCAAACTAGTGTTAGGTACTCAAAACTGCCCAGAAAGTGGTTTTAAGGCAGTTTTGAGCCTTCTAGTTGCTGTTTTGAGTTTTTAGTTTGTTTAGGTGTTTTAAATTCTAGTTTTGCATTAATTGAGTTTAGTTTAGTGTCCTACATTATAATTTTATGTTCTTGAGTCAGATTTACATTGATTAGCATCCCTAGTTAATCCCCGGTCTAGAACGATCCCTATTTGCTCATATACTACAATTGTCATCCATAGGGTTTAATTTGTGTGTCAAGTTAATTTTCACATCAAATTTTGGCGCCGTTGCCGGGGATTAGCAAAATTGCTAATCCCTTGTGTTGTTGCCGTGTGTCTTGATTTAATTTACCTAGTTTTCTGATTTTGTTTTGTTTTCTTGGTTTAGGTACTAGTGCATGACGCGGAGTTCTCAAACTGTGCATGCAAACATCTTGGACTTTAACGACGATTTTGAACGTGATTTGAGAAGAAAGAGGAGGCATCCCGAACCTAGTGAACCTAGTTGAAGTTCAGAGGCCGAATCTGAGTTTGAAGAAGTGGAAGAAGAAGTTATGGCCGTGGACAATCGGACCATTAAAGAGCTTTCGGCCTCGGGGTTGACCAATGCCGCACCATTATGCATTCAATACCCCGCGGCTGCCCAAGGCAAGACCGACAAATTTGAGTTGAAGTCAAGCTTGTTGCACCACATTCCGAAATACCATGGGCTTTCCATGGAAGATCCCAACAAGCATCTCAAGGAGTTCGAGGTTGTTTGTTCGAGCATGACACCCATCAATGTTGACGGGAGTATTCTGATGATGAAGGCTTTTCCATTCTCACTTTTGGAAAAGGCGAAAGATTGGCTTTACGAGTTAGCACCCGGAACGGTTACATCTTGGGATAGTATGAAAAGAGCATTCTTGGAGAAGTTTTTCCCAACTTCAAGAGTCATTCTCTTGAGGAAACGGATTAGTGGCATCCAACAAAACCCAGGTGAATCGTTTCCTTCTTATTATGAACGTTTTAAATCACTTGTTGCTTCTTGTCCACAGCATCAAATGAAGGAGGAGCTACTCATTCAATACTTCTACGAAGGACTCCTTCCCATGGAACGCCAAATGCTTGATGCCTCGGCGGGAGGAGCGTTGGTGGATAAGACTCCGGGGGCTGCAAAAGTTCTAATTGCCAACCGAGCACATAATGCACAACAATACGAAGGTGTTGGACAAAGGGACCCCCCACGGCCACAAGTGAATGAGGTAAGTTCTATGCCCGAGATTCAATCCCAATTAGCTAACCTTACTTCTATTGTTTCTCAGTTAGCCGAGGGAATGAAGATTCATGGACCAAGTGTGTGTGGCGTGTGCTCGATGCAAGGACATGCCAATGATCAATGCCCTCAATTGATTGAGAATGGGGGTTGGGAAGCTGCCAATGCCGTGGGTTTTGGGAACCAAAATCAACCACGCCATGATCCATACTCTAATTCCTACAATCTGGGGTGGAGGGACCATTCGAATTTCAAATGGCGGGATCCTCAACAACCCCAACAACAAGGAGGATTTAGGCAGCAACCACCGGGCTTTTATACAAAGCCATTCGTCCCCAATCAAAACCAAGTGCAAACCGCCCCACCAACCTCAGGTACGTCTTTGGATAATGATCAAGTTGTTAAGTTACTTACTACTTTGACGCAGGAAGTACAAACTCAAAATAAGGAGAGACAAATCCAAGACAAACGGGTGGACAACTTGGAGAAGCAGATGGGTCAAATTGCAGAGTTTATGGGGCAAATTAGAGAACAAGGCAGATTGCCTAGTTCAACCGTTGTGAACCCGAAGGGAGGATTTGAAACCGCTAAGGCCATCATGTTGAGAAGTGGTAAACAGGTTGGAGCGGACTCAAATACATCCAAATCAAGTCAAGACGAGGAGGACAAGTTGATGCAAGAGGAGGCACAAAGAACAAAACCCACGGCCAAGGATGACCAATCCTTGCCGCCACCCTCTAACCCTCCTAAATCGTCCTCAACCACCAAGGTAAGTCCAAATTCGACTTTTTCTAGTTCTATTCCACTGAATGTGTCCTTTCCTGGCAGGTTTAGGCAATCAAAGAAGGAAGAAGCCGAGAAGGACATTCTAGAGACCTTTCGGAAAGTTCAAGTCAATATCCCGCTCCTTGATGCGATTAAGCAAGTCCCGAGGTATGCTAAGTTCTTAAAAGAACTTTGTACAACAAGGAGAAGGATTTCGAACAAAGAGGTGGTCCAGGTAAGTGAAAACGTCTCTGCTGTGTTACAAAGGAAATTACCCCCTAAATGCAAAGATCCGGGTAGTTTTACAATTCCGTGCGTTATTGGTAATACTAAGTTTGAACAATGCATGTTAGACTTAGGGGCTTCGATTAATGTTATGCCATACTCGATTTATGCATCTATGAACTTAGGTGAGCTTAAAAATGATGGTGTGATAATTCAATTAGCCGATCGTTCTAATGCATATCCAAAGGGTGTTTTGGAAGATGTTTTGGTGCAGGTTGGTAACTTGATTTTTCCAGCGGATTTCTACGTGCTTGACATGGAGGATTCACCCCATTCGACCCCATTGCCGATTCTATTAGGGAGGCCCTTCATGAAAACAGCCCGCACCAAGATAGATGTGTTTAAAGGAACTTTAACGATGGAATTTGATGGGGAAGTCATTGATTTTAATCTTTCTGAAAGTATTAAATTTCCTAAGGACGATCACTCTTGCTTTTCTATTGATATAATTGATGATTTGGCGCAGGATTTCCTCGATTGTTTGGAGAGGGATACACTTGAAACGACAATTGCACAAGGAATTGGGCACAAAAATGGTGTTACCGTGCCTAGAAGTGAGGATGAGGCCGAGATAGTGGCTGCCCTTGAGTCACTCCCTCAACACCATGGTAAGCCTTCTAACCCAATTTCAATTCCAGTTTCCACTAATAAGATGTTACCCTCAGTGATTCAGGCACCCGTACTTGAGCTTAAACCGTACCCGATCATTTAAAGTACGTTTTTCTGGGAGACAACGAGACATTGCCCGTCATTGTCTCTTCATCACTCACGGCCATAGAGGAGGAGAAGTTGATCCGAGTGTTGAAAGAGCACAAGACGGCCATTGGGTGGACTTTGGCCGATATTAGGGGAATTAGCCCCACTACGTGCATGCATCGCATACTTTTAGAGGAGGGGGCTAAACCAACTCGAGAGGCTCAGCGCCGTCTCAACCCTCCAATGATGGAAGTTGTGAAAAAGGAGATTATCAAACTTCTTGATTGTGGAGTGATTTATCCGATCTCTGATAGTCGTTGGGTGTCACCGGTGCAATGTGTTCCAAAGAAGTCCGGAGTGACCGTGGTGAAGAATGCCGAGAATGAGCTTGTGCCAACCCGTATCCAAACAGGTTGGCAAGTGTGCATTGATTATAGGAAGCTCAACGCCACCACAAGGAAGGACCACTTCCCTTTGCCATTCATTGATCAAATGCTTGAAAGGTTAGCCGGTCATTCTTTTTATTGTTTCCTTGATGGTTATTCTGGATATAATCAGATTGTTATAGCGCCGGATGACCAAGAAAAGACAACTTTCACATGCCCCTTTGGTACTTTTGCTTATCATCGCATGCCTTTTGGGTTATGCAATGCTCCGGCCACATTTCAAAGGTGTATGGTGAGTATCTTTTCAGATTTTGTGGAAAAGATTATTGAGGTATTTATGGATGATTTCAGTGTGTTTGGTGATTCATTTGATGGATGTTTGGAAAATCTCACACTAATTTTGAAACGATGTGTAGAAACTAACCTAGTGCTTAATTGGGAAAAATGTCACTTTATGGTTAGACAAGGCATAGTTCTAGGGCATATTGTTTCAGAAAGAGGAATTGAAGTGGATAAATCGAAAATAGATCTTGTACGCTACTTACCCTCTCCTACTTCGGTTCGAGAGGTTCGTTCGTTTCTTGGTCATGCAGGATTTTATAGGCGATTTATCAAGGACTTTTCCAAGATCTCTAATCCTCTTTGCCGTCTCCTCCAGAAAGATGTGGCGTTTGACTTCAACAAGGAGTGTGAGAAGGCGTTCAATCACCTAAAGGACATGCTAACTTCGGCCCCTATCATAATTCCACCGGATTGGAGCCTTCCTTTTGAGCTTATGTGCGACGCTTCCGATTATGCATTAGGAGCTGTTTTGGGGCAAAGGAAGGACAAGAGGCCGCATGCTATCTATTATGCCTCTCGGACTTTAAATGATGCACAATTGAATTATTCCACCACTGAAAAAGAACTTCTAGCTGTTGTATTTGCTTTAGATAAATTCCGTTCTTATTTGCTTGGTACTAAAGTTATTATTTATACTGACCATGCAGCATTGAAGTATTTGTTCACCAAGAAGGAGGCCAAACCACGACTCATTCGTTGGATGCTTCTTCTCCAAGAGTTCGATATCGAAATCCGGGACAATAAGGGAAGTGAAAACGTGGTGGCTGACCACTTGAGCCGTATGGTACATGAGGAGGATGCCGTACCTATCATGGAGACATTCCCAGATGAGCAACTGATGTCCGTCAAGGTAAGTGAACCGTGGTATGCTGATTTGGTGAATTATTTGGTGTCTAAACATGTTCCTAGGGAATTACTTAAACACCAAGGTGATAAATTGAAGAAAGAGGCACGGTTTTATGTGTGGGATGACCCGTATTTATGGAAATATTGCCCTGACCAAGTTATATGTAGGTGTGTGCACGATTCTGAGTTTAATGCTATTCTAACATTTTGTCACACTTATGCTTGTGGGGGACACTTTGGCACTAATAGAACAGCACTTAAGGTATTAGAATGTGGTTTCTATTGGCCTACCATCTTTAGGGATGCTAGAACATTTTGCATGTCTTGTGATAAATGCCAAAGAACGGGTAATATTGGCCCTAAACAACAAATGCCGCAAACCCCCATTTTTAGTGTTGAAATCTTTGATGTTTGGGGTATTGATTTTATGGGTCCCTTTCCTTCGTCACATGGATTTCTTTATATATTACTTGCTGTGGATTATGTGTCGAAGTGGGTGGAAGCAAAAGCCACCCGAACTAATGATTCTCGAGTGGTTGCAGATTTTGTGAAAACTAACATTTTTGCAAGGTTTGGAATGCCACGCGTGCTCATCAGTGATGGAGGCTCCCATTTTTGTAATCGAACCATCGAGGCGTTGCTCAAGAAATACAATGTCACGCATAAGGTGGCCACACCTTATCATCCTCACACGAGCGGGCAAGCCGAGGTTTCGAATAGGGAAATCAAGCAGATTCTTGAGAATACCGTGGGGCCTACGAGGAAGGATTGGAGTTTGCGCTTAAACGATGCATTGTGGGCGTATCGCACTGCCTACAAAACCCCCATTGGGATGTCACCTTTTCGGCTCATCTATGGGAAGCCATGCCATCTTCCCGTCGAGTTAGAGCATCGTGCACACTGGGCCGTCAAAACGTTTAACATGGACCTTGATGCCGCAGGTTTACATAGGAAGCTCCAATTGTGTGAGCTTGAGGAAATCCGACATGAAGCTTATGAGAATGCCCGGATTTACAAGGAGAAGACAAAGGCATTCCATGACAAGATGATTCGTGCCAAGACGTTCTCTATTGGGCAGAAAGTGTTGTTGTTCAATTCTCGCCTTCGGTTGTTTCCGGGTAAGTTGCGTTCCAAATGGGTTGGTCCTTTTATTGTCACTAATGTTTTCCCTCATGGTGCAGTGCAAATCAAGAGTTCAAGGACGCATCAAGAATTCAAGGTGAACGGGCATCGATTGAAGCCCTATTACGAGATGTTTGAGGAGCATGTCGTGGAGGAGGTACCCCTCCATGCCGTTGCACCTAGTCCAGCTTAAACGGAGGTACCGTCCGGCTGGAAGACGTTAAAGCAAGCGCTTCGTGGGAGGCAACCCATGCATTCGACAAAGGAAGACCTAGAGAGCACTCCAATTCCAGATTTGCGTTCCTAAACCCTTCTCTTTGTTGTTTATTTCGTTTCTGCCATGTTTAGTTTGTTTAGTGTTTGTTTGTTTTGTTTATGTGTTTTTGTGTGAGTCTATGCTTGAAACATTGAGGACAATGTTTGGTTTAAGTGTGGGGGGGTAACCAAAGTGTTTTGATGCAAATTCGTAGGGTTTTCTCACTCATACTTCCCAATGTTGTTTCTTGCTGTTTTTAGGTGTTTTTAAGCTGTTTTGGTGTGTTTTAATGTGTTTTGATTCAAAAATCCGAAAATCCCATAAAAATTTGAAAATTTGTTTTAAAAAACCCAAAAAGAGTTGTTTTTGTGGTTGTTTGTGTCTTAGGGTACCTTCCAACACAATGATGAGGATTCGGTTTTTAATTGCATGACTGTTAAAGAGAGTTATAAACATGGATGAAAGTTTGATTTACTCTTGGTTTATGCTTGGTTGTGGTTATAACTTATGAATTCACATGTAATCATAAAGGAAAAAAATTAGTTTTTGTAACATGCTTGAAGGAAGGAACTCAAACTAACGCTACATCCTTGAGAGATTTGAGCCTAAACTTTATTTGGAGAGTTAAAATCTGTGCATTCTTGTTTTCTAAAGTCGTTGCATGATCTCATTATTCTTTGCTTGGTTGTTACTTAGAATGCGTTTCATCACTTTAGTTCCAAATGCTAGAACTCATGCCAATTTCATTCAAAACATTTCATTGAATTGCATAACACGTATTCAAGATGAAGTTGTTTAGTAGTTACCACCATAGCCAAAAAGCCTTCATTCCATACATTTGTTTTTGTAGGTTTTAGCCCCGTTGAGCCTTGTTTAGCCTATATTGTTTGTTAACCCACATTATCCTTACCTAGCCTAGATTAGGACCATCTATACCCTTGTTCTTAAAGCATAATAAGCATGACTTAAAATGAATTCCTTTTGATTGAGGGTGTGCAGAAAACAAGTGTGGGGGAATGTGAGCCTTGTGTAGTATGTACCAAAGTCTTAAATGAGGCACGAGAAAAGAAAAAAAGAAAAGAAAAAGAAATTCGTAGAAAAAAAAGAAGAAAAAAAAAAACAAAGAAAGATGTTTGTGAAAAGTGTGAAAAAGAGTAAAAGAGCATGAAAATGAGCTCTAAGGTGTTGGTTGTTGAAGAAGGGGTCCAAAACATTGACTTTGACCCTAAGTGTTGCATGAATTTTCCCTTTGAGCTTAAAAAGTGATTTTTTCACCCAAAAGTGAATTCTAAGTGTCAATTTCATTGCTTTGCTTATTATTGTTTTAAGAACGTTTGTTTACCCGTCACCTTTCTTTGTTAACCAATATCCCCGCGCCCCGTTACAACCCTTAACTTCTATCTTGAGTGTTGTGTATTTCAATTTGTGGAGTTTGGGATTGGTATGAGCATATGGTGTCACTGGTTCTCGCGTCTAAGTAGTAGCATTCCTTTCATGAGATCATATGCATGCTTATTAATTCAGAAAAAGCTTTCCTTGTTATAACATATGTGAGCATTCGTTTTCATATTTACATCAATCTTCTCACATATAACTAGTATAGGGTGTGTAGTCAGAGAATCTGTGTGAAAATTGAGTGCATATCTAGTGAGGAATTGAGCAAATTCTCTAAGGCATGTTACTAAAGTCAAAATCATGTTTTAATTGGTTAAATGTGAACTAGTACGTGGTGACTATGATTAAGTGTGTGCTTAAGTGTAAAGATGGCTAAAATCTGTGGGAATGATGATTTTTAATATGTCATGTGCATTGGAAATCCCTGAGGCAAACGTTGGAAGGTTTAGGTTGTTTTTGTTTGTTTTGTTTCGTTTTGTTTTTCTTTTGTTTCTTTGTTTTGCTCGAGGACTAGCAAAAGCCAAGTGTGGGGGAATTTGATAGGAGCATATTTATGCGCCTTAGTTAGCTAGTTCTTATGCATTTTCGTTATGTTTTCTTAGTTAAAGTAGTCTTTTGAGCTACTTTCATGTGTTTTCAGGTTCAAAGGGCATATGACATAAAAGATGGCAAAATGGAGCATTTTAGAGCAAAAGTGAGCTTGGATTGAAAAGTACATGCTTGGAACAAGGAATGGACGAGTTTGAAGGTCGAGGGAGCTTAAGAAATGAAGAAATGAAAGTAAAGAACAAAGAAGTCGGAATTGGCAACTAAAGTTTCTAAAGTTGGAAGTTTCTATTCTTGGAGGTTTCCATTTTCGAGAGTTTCTATTCTTGGCTTTGGGCTTTTGGATGACCCATCTTTGCCTCTTGGACCTATGCCGCACCTAACCCTAACCCTAGCCCACTTAATCAGCCGCACCTAGGCCTTGTTCACATGAAAAAAATCTGATTACTTACCCTAAGCCCATGCCGCACCTAATGTTCTAGAAACCCTAGTTTTTGGTGGATTTCCTAACCCTAGCCGCACCTAAACCCTAGCCCATTTGTCTAACCTGATTTCTTTAGGGTTTGGCTGCCTATATATATGTGTTTTACCTCCCTTGGCCGAAGAACACCCTCTCCATATTCAGAAATTCGTCCAAAACCCTATTTCCCACCTTGCCGCAGCCTTCCATCCCCAAACTCCCAACTTTCTGCCCAAATTCAACCTTGCCGCACCATCCTCTTCCCCAAACCATTCCTACATCCTTCCATAACCATTCATCCACCTTGTGCAGCCACTAAAGGCGGAGAAAGAAGGAGTGCCGTACAGTCCAAAGGAAGGAGAAGCCTTGCACATGCAATCTGCCATTAGTGGAGTGTTTGGAGTTCTTTCTTTCTTTGTTTCTGTTTTCATGTTTAATTTAAATTGTTGTTCAATTATGTTAGACATGTGGAACTAATTTCTTTTTAGTTAGAGGTGAATTTGAAGCCATGGACATATGTTTTATATGATTTGATTTCTTCCAATTATGATTTCAGAAATTGTGAATGTGATTTACTTATCTATTTGATTGATAACTTGTTTATGTATGCGGGTTGAGGGTCGACACTTAATTTGCATGCTTAAACTTGATGCTAGGGTATAAGGGAATTTCACCTAATCGTTATTAACTTATATTCATAAGTAGTGAAAGTCGCTAGTCACGATTGTGTTAAGTAAATCCTAGGCAAGAGTAACATGCGTATCCCATAGTTATGAATGCCTCGTCAATGCTTATGATGTCCATTGAACTTAATGATCTTTGATATGTGTCTCTATCATGCGTATTCCATAGTTAGGGTCCTTGATAAGAATAATTTGGTTGTAATGCGTATTCCATTCAATTCAATGAATCTAGGGAAATCTGAGAATTAATTGGTGCAATCTAGTTAATTTGGGGCATTGTCATTCATGGTTTGTTGAAAGAGTAATTGGAGATCGAATTGTATACATATGTTCATGTGTGGATAAGGACCCTCTAACTAGCTTCTCACCATTCTATTTTATCACAATCTGTTTTGCTTTGCATTTGTTTTCAAAGTTAAGTTTTAAAGTTTTAATTTCGTCACAATCAATCCCCCATTTATTTTAAAGTGTTAGATTAGTTAGAAATCCATTTAGTTGTGTTTTTAAGTGTTTTGAGTCAAGTCATAGTCCAAATTCGTCCAAACTAGTGTTAGGTACTCAAAACTGCCCAGAAAGTGGTTTTAAGGCAGTTTTGAGCCTTCTAGTTGCTGTTTTGAGTTTTTAGTTTCTTTAGGTGTTTTAAATTCTAGTTTTGCATTAATTGAGTTTAGTTTAGTGTCCTACATTATAATTTTATGTTCTTGAGTCAGATTTACATTGATTAGCATCCCTAGTTAATCCCCGGTCTAGAACGATCCCTATTTGCTCATATACTACAATTGTCATCCATAGGGTTTAATTTGTGTGTCAAGTTAATTTTCACATCAAATGCTTAGGAGGCCTTCAATGTTGTTGGAATTTAGAGACATTTAGGATTAGGAAAGGTCAAACCAAAATAGGAGACCTTGGCTTAACTTTCCTACTTCAAGTAGGAATCCTTCTTTGATTAGGAATCCTCCTTCTTCTAGGAATCCTTCGTTGATTAGGAATCCTTACATCTTCAAGTCTTCAATTTCGTCCATTTCTTTTGCCCCAAGCATGTGCTATTCATTCCAAGCCCAATTTTGCTCCAAAGGGCTCCAAAATGCACTTTCTTGCATACTTTTTCGTTAGAACCTGAAAACACACGAAAATGGCTTAAAAGCCTAAAATAACTAAGAAATAACAACGTAAATGTACAAGAACAAGCCAACTAAGTCGCCTAAATATGCTTCTATCAAATTCCCCCACACTTAGCTTTTGCTAGTCCACGAGCAGAACAAAAGAAACAAAACAAACAAAAACAAACAAAACACAACCTAACCTTCCAACATTTGCCTCAGGGATTTCTAATGCACATGACATGTTAAAAATCACCATTCCCACATATTTTAGTCATCTTCACACTTGACCACATACTTAATCATAGTCACCACTTACTAGTTCTCACTTAACCAATTAGAACGATGTTTTGAATGTAGTAACATGCCTTAGAGAATTTACTCTATTCCTTGCAAGATACTCTCTATTTTCACACACATTTTCTGACTACACACCCTACACTAGTTATATTTGAGAAGATTGATGTAAACATGAAAGACTAGTACTCACATATGTTATAACAAAAAAGCAATTTCTGGAGTTAATAAGCATGTTTAGATATGACCTCATGAATAGGATGCTACTACTTAGATGCGAGAACCAGTGACACCATATGCTCATACCAATTTCAAACTCCACAAATTAAAACACACAACACTCAAGATTGAAGTCAAGGGTTGAAACTAGGCCTGGCAAACGGGTCGTGTCCGTCGTGTTCGTGTTGTTTTCGTGTAATACCTGTTATCTTAACAGGTCGTGTCGTGTCACACCTGTTATCTTAACGGGATCTTAACAGGTCGGGTCACTTTACCTTGGGTAAAGTGACCAAGGTAAAGTGACCCGACCTGTTATGACCCGTTAAGAAAAATATATTTTTTTTCTTAAATTTGCACATACCACACATTACCACGTAAATATTACTTCAAAAAATTAAAACATATTTGTCATTTCAGTACTACATCTACACTCGAAAATAAGAGCCTAATAAAAAACAAGTTTGATGGTTGGATCGTTAAAATTAGTTTCTGTTTGGGCCCAAAATATTAGTTTGGGCCGAGTGTAAAATCATTCTCGGCCCGGAAGGCCTTACGACAAGGGTACATGGATCATTTAGCGCGTGGGCCTCCAAATCTAGGTCGGTTAGGTCATGCTGCAAGACAAGTCGAGTCCTAGCGCAATAAGGAGTCTCGGCAGGATTAATAACCCGGAAGTGAATCCGGCTTAATAAAGGACCAGGTTCACAATTATAGTGAGAATAGCACTGGTCGAGTTGGTGTTTGATCAGGAGAAGAAGACCTAGTCCGAGTAGAGGTTTAACTCGACCTTAAAGGTATCTAGTGCTATAAATAGAGGAGGTTGTCCATCATTCAGGCTCTCCAATTCAACACACAACTGCCCTACGCAAACTCTCTCAACAACTTTGAGATTTTTATTTTCTCTTTTCGCTGACACATCTTCCGTTGGCATCAATAGCACTGTGAAAGCAACCGGTGATATCTTAAGTCGGCATAGATAGCTCTGTTGTCGTAGAATCAGCCAATCTCGCAGTATCTTTCATTGGCATCAACAGCATTACGGCAATGACGGTTGGTTACCTATCCAAGTCTCGGTCAAGAAGGATTTCTGAATCCTTATTGATTGAGGTCATCTTATTAGCCTTCTCGGCGAAGTGAGGTGTTACAGTTTACTGAGCTCGGCGCATTGCACGTCGACTTATTTTATGATTGGATACTCTCAAGTGGGATTTAGAGTTCGGCATTCAAACGGCCGAACCACGTTCACTATTAAGACTTATATTTGCTTTAAGTATTTGTGCCCTTACACTTTGGTGTCGATTCGGCATGAGTTTACTCTGACGAATAACATCACTGTGACCGAATCCGACGATGACGATTCGTGAACTTCGTAAGAATAGTGGCCTTGTCTTCAGGTTTGAGAACCCAAAAGGCTGAGACGTGTTCCTTCCTCGGTCGCAATCGCAAGACGCAGAAGTCAGCCGCGCGCCCAATGCAACATCAACAAATTTACTCCTCGGCCGAGCTCGGCCGACGAGTTGGCACGCCCCGCATTCACCGAAGGACGTAGTTAGCTTATAGATTACTTGGCCTGTGCGCCACGTAGGCTTGGTAGTTTTTAGGGTCAACATTTTGGCACGCCCGATGGGACCCAGTGCTAAACTACGAAGTTCATGCCAATTGAAACGCGATCAGTAAAAAAGAAAACAGCAATGGGAAAGTCAACAGCCTATTTGCCAATTCAGAACATAGGACAAAGTGTGCCGCAGGCGCAGAATCCCATTAACGCCGTGATACCTATGTCCACAAGCGCGATTCGTCGAGAAAGGGAAATTAATCTCGGTGGTCAGTCGCGCAGTCTTGAAGTCCCTAACAGGAACACATGCATTCTCAATGAAGGAATAATGGAGGATTGTGATGAGGATGGTGGCGAGGGAACTGATCCACCAACAAGATCGTTTCTTCGCAAACGACTTGACGAGCGATCTCGGACGGTTGAACAGACGTTTAGTCGAGGAATCGATAAACTTCATGACGTGATACGCAATACCAGCGAGACACAAACCAGATTACTCGAAATACTGGTTAGTAAGGTCAGCGACGGTAGGTCGTTCGATCTTGCCAAGCACTTGCCACCAAAAAATAATCTAGTACCAATTGCACTGGCCAAGTCAACCCCTGTTCGGCTCAAACCCATTAACTTGGAAAAATGAGGAGGATCAAATAGTAGGTTAAATAGATCCGACCAGCGGGCGGAGGCAACACCCGTCGATATGACGAGGTCCAACGGATGATCGATTCGGCCATGAAGAAAGAGCCGAAGTTCCCTAAATTTATACATCTGTATCCGGCTTATGTGGAAGAGTTCGAATACCCTAGAGGTTTCAAAATCCTGGATTTTAGCCTTTTCGCCGGAGAATCATCCTTATCTTCATTGGAACATGTGGCTCGTTTCACTGCGTAATGCGGAGATGTCAATAGCGACTTTCAAAGGCTGCGACTGTTCCATTTTTTGCTGACCGGTTCAACATTTGCTTGGTATATCAACCTTCCACCGAATTCTGTCCAGAGTTGGGAGGAGTTGGTCGAGAAATTTCATAAGCAGTTTTATCGGCCAGGAATGGAAGTGTCAGTATCTTCGTTAGCAATGATGGCTCAAGCATCCAACGAATCACCAATGGATTATCTTACTAGATTTAAATCAGCCAGGAATTGGTGCCGAGTACCTTTTCCTGAAGTTGAGTTCGTTAGACTTGCTCTGAATGGTCTTAACGTAGAATACAAAAAGAAATTCTTGGGGGTAAACTTTCGGGATATGTATGAACTAGCCCAGCATGTCGAGCAATATGATTTTTTGCTCTGTGAAGAGAAGATCTCGAAAGCTCCGTCCAGAGGGACGATCTACAAAAATCCTACTGTCAGTTATGCATCGGCCGAAGGTGAATGTGTTAGCATGGATGCAGCCGAGATAATCATAGATAAGCTATACGTTTGCAAGGCACTGACTCAAATTGACTCTAAGGAAGCCAAAACCTGCTCAGCCCCTGAAGAAACAATGAAAACGTCAAAAGTCTATACTTTTGATATTACAAAGGCCGATGTAATTTTTAATCACTTGCTATCAGCGAAGATCATCAAACTTCGGCCTGGGCATAACATTCCCAAGGCCGAAGAGCTTAAGGGAAAGATATATTGCAAATACCATAATTCAAGCAAACATATGACAAATAATTGCATCGTGTTTCGAGACAACGTCCAAAGCTGGATTGATAATGGCAAACTGAGATTTCCAGAGAAGAAGATGAGTGTTGATACTGATCCATTCCCCACGACAACAGTAAATATGGTAGATGCGTGCCTACCTAAGGACCAAGGAAAAGGGAAGGCCGAAGCTGTTACGACGCAACGCTTTCGGAATCAGAACTCTCGGCCACGTTTCATGGCTGATTTTCGTTCAAACGAACCACCTACAGCTTTAACGGGACCCGCTATAATCAAGCCCATGATAGATTACAGCACTGATGAAGACAGTGGGACGGTAGTTTTATGCAGTAAATGTAAAGCAAATGTCAACATCGAGCCAAAGGAAAAGTCCTCTCCACCTATAATGGAACAACCTACAGCCGCAACCCAGCAAAAGGTGACCAACGCAGGCCAATATCAAGGGGTTTTTGATAGGCTCAATCCGAAAGTGAGGATGGAAGAGACACCTTCAGTCAGACGACGCCTCGATTTTGATGCTCCGTTTTATGACGATGACTACTATATACGTAACTCTAGCAGCTCGGAATCATCGCGGAGCCAAAAAACTTTCAAACCTCCCGAACCTAGAGACCAACGTTGGTATACATATCACTCTTCGAAAGGCATCTACACCGCACTGTCCAAATCCCAGAAACGTCGGCACTAAAGAATAGACTGCATGGCCCACCGACGGGCAGCCCAAGAAACTTTGGTCCCTAAATGGCTGTCGAAGGACACAATTGCCAACAGCAATGAACGACCACCCCCAACGATTATGACAGAGTTGGTTCAAGGGAAACGGCTGGTCAATAAAGATATCGAAACCACGTTCGAAAAGGCTGATAAACGAATCAAACTTCTTCTTCGGCCCGGGGAGATGAAGGCACGCCTCGAGCATTTCAGGCAAGAAGCTGAAAGCAAATTGACCCCGCCAGCCACACAAGAACCTTTGATCAAAATTCGACGAAATTTACATCCACCATTCCTCGGGGAGGCCTTGGAATATATGCAAGAGTTTCATAAGAAACATTCGGCCAACGATCTGTATGGTTTGCCGAAAGCATGTCAAGACACAATCGATCTTGTCCTAACTTGCCCGGATGCCGAGCGAATTATTAAGAAGACCTCAGACCCAGGATTGAAAGCTAGGTTTCAGCACATATGAGAAGCTCGTGTCCTTGGTTTTGAAGTCGACCCATACACTGATATCGATGCAGCCGACCTTCCTTTCTCAATGGAGGACCTTTAGTATTTACGATATCACTTCGAAGTATTTTCGGTTGTTTCTCTCTTCGGCCTTACGGCCGATGAAATAGCACGTGTCGCACGGCTGGATGCCTATCTCGACACCAGGGATGCCCGTATACAGTACCAGGAGCAAGTTCGGATCCTGGCACTAATCCTAAGCACATTTTCAATCTCAGACCCACCTGAGGCACTTATGCAGAACCAACAGGCTGCCGAAGAGACACCGCGAGACCAAACCATTGAAGAATGAGAATAAGAGTCTCTTCGTCTAACTCTGACGGAAGCGGATGCCGTAGTCGCCGACCAGGAAAGAGACGAGGCTAGCGAAGAGGATCATAACCCGATGGGCCCGTCAGTCCTGGATAACATGGAAATCAGTATGGTCTATGTTTTACCCACTGATTTTCAGTCAAGCACAGCTCAACCGAATTTCCTCGATGGTGATGTAGTTACCGAGGAAGCCAGTCATATTGAGTTTGTAACTATTGCTAAAGTCGAGTCGACAACAAAAGATGACAGTCTAAAGGCAGCTTTGGCCGAATTATTTCCTCGTTCATCATCGGCCAAACTTCATCATTTGAAGCCATTATATGTAACGGCCCATATCGAAGGGTATCCAGTCTCCAAAGTTTTTGTCGACTGTGGAGCCACCGTCAATATCATGCCTGTAAACATCATGCAGGCCTTACGTTGCTCCAATGACGAACTTATTCCTTCTGGGATCATGATAGGAGCATATTTATGCGACTTCATTAGCTTGTTTCCTTGCATTTACATTGCTAGTACTTAGTAATTTTAGTATTTTAAGCTATTTTCATGCAATTTCAGGTTTTAAGGACAAACTATGCATACATGTGCATTTTGGAGCCTTTTGGAGCAGTTTTTGGGCATCAAATGGATTGCATATGCTTGGAGGTAAGAAGATGGACGAAATTGAAGATCAAATGAGCATAGGATTGAATGATGATGTG
Organism: Malus sylvestris; assembly: GCF_916048215.2. Taxonomy (NCBI): domain Eukaryota; kingdom Viridiplantae; phylum Streptophyta; class Magnoliopsida; order Rosales; family Rosaceae; genus Malus; species Malus sylvestris. The sequence continues at coordinate 14,014,689 of NC_062265.1, read as the reverse complement.
AAGAATTGGATTCAAGACAAATAAAGAATGAAGTGTTCAAAATTGGAAGCCAAAGTTTCTAAAGTTGGAAGTTTCTATTCTTGGAGGTTTCCATTTGTGAAGGTTTCCATCTTTGGCTCTAAACTTTCCTAATCCTAATTCACCTATGTTCCAGGTGCAAGGAGGCCTCTTAAATATTTTAGGACACTAAATAAATGCTTCTAGAAGCCCTAAACCTTCCCTAAAGTCCATGCCACACCAAATCTGCAAGGATCCTTCCTTGCCGCAATTCCCTTTCTCTTTCTCTTCCAAAATCTGCCACATATTCTCTTTCCCTTTCTCCCTTGCTTTGCCGCACCCCACATTCCTTTTCCCCTCTTGATTTCTGATTTTCCTTAGCCTTTTTCTTATGGATTTGGGCTGAAATTATGTTTCCTTAAATTAATTCGGGTTAGGACTTTCCCATCCCTATAAATAAACCCCTTTATGCCGCAACTCTCTTCTCTTCTAATCAGCCATTCCACACTCCACCCTTCACCATAACTTACATACATCCATCCACCACCACAATTCACCACAAATCATCACCAAACACCTTTGTGTCGCAGCAAAGAAGAAAGAAGGAGACCCTTGGACGTGCTTGCCATTCAAGACGTTGGATTGTTGGAGCGTTTCTAGGTGTTTTCATTCTTTGTTTTCAATGTCTAAATTTATGTATCTTTGTTTTGCGTTTATGAGGAACTAAGCCCTTCTTAGTTAGGGGGTAATTCGAAACCATGTTCATGCTTGCAACATGAATTGATTATTTTTGGTTGTGATTTCATAAATTGTGAATTCAATTCGTTTAACTGCTTGATTGATAACGTATTCGTGTATGTTTGTTAAGAGTGCACGCTTAGTTTTCATGCATGAATACGATGCTAGAATATAAGGGAGTTTCACCTAATAGTTACAAACTTATATTCACAAGTAGTGGAGGTCGCTTATAAACGATCGCGTTAAATGAATTCTTGGCATAAGTTTCATGCTCATCATAGTAACGAGTGCCTCGTCAATACTTATAGTTCTCATGTTGCTTAATGATCTTTGATTGTATCTTTATTGTGCTTTTCACGTAAAGGACTTTTGAAGAATGTGTTGAGTTGTTGTATGCGCTTTCCCATCCAATTCAATAACTTAAGGAGAACTTGAAGGTTAATTTAAGCGGACCTAATTAACCTGGGGTGTTGAGTTTCATGATTTATTGAACGAACAACTGAAAATTGGTTTGTATGCAAGTGTGTCATGTGTGGAGAAGAACCCTCTAGCTAGCCCATCATCCATAGTTTGATCCAAATTCGTCTAGAATCTGTTTTCAATTTACAATCTGTTTTGCAAGTTTAATTTCGTCCAAAATCAAAACCCCCTTGACTATATTAAGTCATATTAGATAGAAAGTACTTTAGTTTGTGTTTTTAAGTGTTTTGGTTCAAGTTATAACTCAATTTCGTCCAAATTAGTGTTAGAGTTCAAAGCTGCCCAGAAAGTGTTTTTAAAGCAGTTTTGAGTGTTTTTGTGCTGTTTTGAGTCTTTTGGTTTGTTTTAGTGTTTTAAAATATAGTTTTGCATTCTTTGAGTCTTGTTAAGTGTTTGTAACTTGTTTTTAGTTATTTGAGTCAGTTTAGAAGTGTTTTAGCAATCCCTCCTAATCCCCGGTTTAAGAACGATCCCTACTTATCCATACTACAATTGTCAACAAGAGGGTTTAATTTGTGTGTTAAGTTAATTTACGCATCAAATTTTGGCGCCATTGCCGGGGATTAGCAACTTTGCTAATCCCCCGTTGTTTCTTTTTATTTCTTTTTTGTGTCTTTTGTTTTAGTTACTGATTTTGTTTTGTTTTGTTTATTTCACTTTTGATATTTGATTTAGTTTTCTTTCTTTGATTTTAGGTACTAGAGAAGTAAGACATGGCAATTGCTAATCTTCAAGCTCAAATAACGAATCTTACTTCTCAGTTAACGCAATATATCGAAAGGACCACAATGAAAAGTGTCCCTACATGTGGTGTGTCCTATGGGCACGGATATCCAACTCATCAACGTCCTCAATTCACTGCAAACGGAGATGCTTGGGGTTATCAAGGCTATGATCAACCAAGCAACAATATGTTTTCCAACACTTACAATTCGAATTGGAGAGATCATTCAAATTATATGTGGGGGGAACCTCAACAATTCCAACAAGATGGATATTGGCAGCAGCAAGAGGAGTTTTATTCCAGACCTATGCAGCCACCACCGCCCCCCCCACAACAAATCCAATCGAATTCAAGTATGCCTATGAGTTATGATGAAATTCTTGATGTACTAACCTCTTTGACGCAGGGCTCACAACAAGAAGAATACTCACAGCCATCTGAGGAGTTCTATCAGTGGCCATATGCACCACCACAGCCTTGCCCACAATCTTCCCAAACAAATTCAGGTACGTCAATGGATACTGACCAAATTGTTCAATTACTCACCTCTTTGACACATGAAGCAGAAAATCAAGCCAACAAAATGGATGAATTAGAGAAGTAAGTTGGGCAGATTATGGAGTTCATGGCACAAATTTAAGAACAAAGTGAATTCTCCGACGCAAACATTGTAAATTCAATGGAAGATTTTGAAATTACTGGAGCCATCACTTTGGGAAGTGCCATGGAGGTTGGAGTTGAACCAAGGGCGTCCAAACAAATCCAAGGGGAAGACGAACAACTGCTAATTGAAGAGGATGAAGAAGACACACCCATGGCAAGGGTAGAACAACCCTTGCCGCAGCCTCCTAGAGTCCCTATGCCGTCCAATACAGGTAAGTTGGGTCCAATTTTCGTTAATTGTAACCTTATTCCACCCAATGTCCCTTTTCCTCGCAGGTTTTTTATTCCCAAGCAAGAAGAGAGTGAAAAAGACATTGTGGAAGCTCTTCCCAAGGTGCAAAGTGATATCCCAATACTTGGCACACCAAATCAAGTTCCAGATTGTTTTGAAGTATTCAAAGAACCTTGTTCACCAAGAAGAATGAGTCAAGAGAAAGTAGTGGCTGGAGAATATCAAGAATTCATCAAAGAGGACGTAGTTGAAACAACAAAGTCCAAAGAAGTTGAGTTTGATGACACAGGACAAATCACAACCATCGTAGTAAATCTGGCCAAATTCAAAGTCCCTGAAACTTTCAAAGAAGTGGTGTTTGTCATTGAGTTCTTGTCAGACAAAGCAAGTAAGTCATTTTCTCCAATTTCCATTACGTTTTATTCTTACATGTTGTTAATGATTCAGGCACCCACTCTCAAATTTAAACCATTGCCGGATCACTTCAAGTATCACCTTCCATTCAAGGATCAATTCCATGCTATGGGACCTAGGGGAGCTTAAAGGGAAGCATCGTCTGGCTGCAAGACGTTAAAGCAAACGCTTCTTGGGAGGCAACCCATGTAATCAACAAAGGAAGACCAAGAAAGCACTCCAATTCCAGATTTGCGTTCCTAAACCCTTCTCTTTGTTGATTGTTTCATTTCTGCCATATTGATTTGTTTAGTTGCTGTTCGTTTGTTTATGTTTTGTTTTTGTGAGTTTATGCTTGAAACATTGAGGACAATGTTTGATTTAAGTATGGGGGGGGGTAACCAAAGTGTTTTAATGCAAATTTGTAGGGTTTTATCACCCATAACTTCCAATGTTGTTCCTTGCTGTTTTTAGGTGTTTTTAGGCTGTTTTGATGCATTTTAGAGTGTTTTACATAAAAATCCGAAAATCCCAGAAAAAAATTGAAAAATTGTTTTGAAAAAACCAAAAAGAGTCGTTTTAAAGTTGTTTTGTGTGTTCGTTTGTGTCTTAGGGTACCTTCCAACACAATGATGAGGATTTGGTTTTTAAGTGCATGACTGTTAAAGAAAGTTATAAACATGGATGGAAGTTTGATATGCTCTTTGGTTTATACTTGATTGTAGTTATAGTTTACGAATTCACATGTATTCACAAAAGGAAAAAATCGGTTTTTGTAACATGCTTGAAGGAAGGAACTCAAACTAACACTACAACCCTGTGAGACTTGAGCCTAAACGTTATTTGAAGAGTTATTAATCTGTGCATTCTTGTTTTCTAAAGTCGTTGCATGATCTCATCATTCTTTGCTTGGTTGCTACTTAGAATGCCTTTCATCATTATAGATCCAAATACTAGAACTCATGCTCGTTCCATTCAAAGCATGATATTGAGTGCATAACACATATTCAAGATGAAGTTGTTTAGTTACCACCAAAGCCAAAAAGCCTATCCCTTTTGTCATATGTTTTGTAGGTTTAACCCCCTTTGAGCCTTCGTTAGCCTATTTTCTTTGTTAACCACATTATCCCTACCTAGCCTAGATTAGGACTGTCCACACCCTTGTTCTTAAAGAATAGTGAAGCATGACTTAGAGGGAATTCCTTTTGATTTTGCAGAAAAACAAGTGTGGGGGAAGGGTTTTCAAAGTGTGTTTTGTGTGCCAAAAGAAAGAAAAGGGCATAAAAAAAGAAAAAGAAAAAAAATTCGTGGAAAAAGAAAAAGAAAAAGAAAAGTGTGTGAAAAGAATGAAAAAGAGCTGAAAATAAGTGAGAATGAACTCACATGTGTTGGTTGTTGAAGAAAGGGTCCAAAAGTTTGAATTTGACCCTAAGTGTTGCATGAATCTTCCCTTGTGTTTAAAAGTTGATTTTTGCATTCAAAAGTGAATTCTAAGTGTCAATTTCATTACTTTGCTTACTATTTCTTTAAGAACCTTTGTTTATCCCTACCTTCCTTTGTTAGCCAATACCCTTAGCCCCGTTACAACCCTTAGACTTCAATCTTGAGTGTTGTGTATTTCAATATGTGGAGTTTGGAATTGGTATAAGCATATGATATCACTGTTTCTCGCTTCTAAGTAGTAGCATTCCGTTCATGAGATCATATATATACATGCATTAATAATTCCAGAAAAGTGCTTTCTTTGCTATAACATATGTGAGTACTAGTTTTCATGTTTACATCAATCTTCTCACATATACCTAGTGTAGGGTGTGTAGTCAGAAAATCTGAGTGAAAATTGAGTGCATATCTAGTAAGGAATTGAGGGAATTCTCTAAGGCATGTTACTAAATTCAAAAATGTTATTTTACTGGATTATATGCAAACTAGTGAATGGTGACTACGATTAAGTATGTGCTCGAGGGTAAGGATGACTAAAATCTGTGTAAGTAATGATTTTTAGCATGTCATATGCATTGGAAATCCCTAAGACAATTGTTGGAAGGTCTAGATTGTGTTTTGTTTTGTTTTGTTTTGCTCGAGGACTAGCAAAAGCTAAGTGTGGGGGAATTTGATAAGAGCATATTTATGCGACTTAATTAGCTTGTTTCCTTGCATTTACGTTGCTAGTACTTAGTAATTTTAGTATTTTAAGCTATTTTCATGCAATTTCAGGTTTTAAGGACAAACTATGCATACATGTGCATTTTGGAGCCGTTTGGAGCAGTTTTCGGACATCAAATGGATTGCATATGCTTGGAGGTAAGAAGATGGACGAAATTGAAGATCAAATGAGCATAGGATTGAATGATGATGTGAAGAATTGGATTCAAGACAAATAAAGAACGAAGTGTTCAAAATTGGAAGCCAAAGTTTCTAAAGTTGGAAGTTTCTATTCTTGGAGGTTTCCATTTATAAAGGTTTCCATCTTTGGCTCTAAACTTTCCTAATCCTAATTCACCTATGTTCCAGCTGCAAGGAGGCTTCCTAAATATTTTAGGACACTAAATAAATGCTTCTAGAAGCCCTAAACCTTCCCTAAAGTCCATGCCACACCAAATCTGCAAGGATTCTTCCTTGCCGCAATTCCCTTTCCCTTTCTCTTCCAAAATCTGCCACATATTCTCTTTCCCTTTCTCCCTTGCTTTGCCGCACCCCACATTCCTTTTCCCCTCTTGATTTCTGATTTTCCTTAGCCTTTTTCTTATGGATTTGGGCTGAAATTATGTTTCCTTAAATTAATTCGGGTTAGGACTTTCCCATCCCTATAAATAAACCCCTTTATGCCGCAACTCTCTTCTCTTCTAATCAGCCATTCCACACTCCACCCTTCACCATAACTTACATACATCCATCCACCACCACAATTCACCACAAATCATCACCAAACACCCTTGTGTCGCAGCAAAGAAGAAAGAAGGAGACCCTTGGACGTGCTTGCCATTCAAGACGTTGGATTGTTGGAGCGTTTCTAGGTGTTTTCATTCTTTGTTTTCAATGTCTAAATTTATGTATCTTTGTTTTGCGTTTATGAGGAACTAAGCCCTTCTTAGTTAGGGGGTAATTCGAAACCATGTTCATGCTTGCAACATGAATTGATTATTTTTGGTTGTGATTTCATAAATTGTGAATTCAATTCGTTTAACTGCTTGATTGATAACGTATTCGTGTATGTTTGTTAAGAGTGCACGCTTAGTTTTCATGCATGAATACGATGCTAGAATATAAGGGAGTTTCACCTAATAGTTACAAACTTATATTCACAAGTAGTGGAGGTCGCTTATAAACGATCGCGTTAAATGAATTCTTGGCATAAGTTTCATGCTCATCATAGTAACGAGTGCCTCGTCAATACTTATAGTTCTCATGTTGCTTAATGATCTTTGATTGTATCATTATTGTGCTTTTAACGTAAAGGACTTTTGAAGAATGTGTTGAGTTGTTGTATGCGCTTTCCCATCCAATTCAATAACTTAAGGAGAACTTGAAGGTTAATTTAAGCGGACCTAATTAACCTGGGGTGTTGAGTTTCATGATTTATTGAACGAACAACTGAAAATTGGTTTGTATGCAAGTGTGTCATGTGTGGAGAAGAACCCTCTAGCTAGCCCATCATCCATAGTTTGATCCAAATTCGTCTAGAATCTGTTTTCAATTTACAATCTGTTTTGCAAGTTTAATTTTGTCCAAAATCAAAACCCCCTTGACTTTATTAAGTCATATTAGATAGAAAGTACTTTAGTTTGTGTTTTTAAGTGTTTTGGTTCAAGTTATTACTCAATTTCGTCCAAATTAGTGTTAGAGTTCAAAGCTGCCCAGAAAGTGTTTTTAAAGCAGTTTTGAGTGTTTTTGTGTTGTTTTGAGTCTTTTGGTTTGTTTTAGTGTTTTAAAATTTAGTTTTGCATTCTTTGAGTCTTGTTAAGTGTTTGTAACTTGTTTTTAGTTATTTAAGTCAGTTTAGAAGTGTTTTAGCAATCCCTCCTAATCCCTGGTTTAAGAACGATCCCTACTTATCCATACTACAATTGTCAACAAGAGGGTTTAATTTGTGTGTTAAGTTAATTTACGCATCAGATCACGATGAGCAGTTTCATCGGTGACAAATCCCAAACCAAAAGGGTACTTCCTTTAGCAGTAAATATTGCCGGCCGTAATCACATGACCGCTTTTTTCTTTGTCGACTCCAAGACCAAGTATAATGCACTGCTCGATCGAGACTGGATTCATCAAACCAGCTGTATTCCTTCATCATTATATCAAGTGCTCGTCTTTTGGGACGGCAAATCGGTCACTGTTCACTCGACCGATAGCCCACCCTTCGAAGCTAACATGATCCAAGCACGATATTATGATGACCACATCGGCTACATCACCTTACAAGGTTTCAATGATGAAGGACGGCCGACTCAGATTTCTGTTCAGAAAGCTATTGAGGTTAGCGCCGAGACTGTCCACCAAGATTCGGCGAGACTCGGGTTAGCTAACTTCATCCCCGACCCCGATGTTTGACACCGATCGGGAACAACGTCATGCCGCGGTTTCTTATACTATGGAACGACTATTGGCTCATTGGTATACTATTTCTAAGCAACCACATTCGGGCGTCAACCTCGTCGAGTTCCTCGCCGAAGGAGATAATGGTCCTGTCTTATCTCTTGATAAAATTCAAGCTGCCCCGGTCGAACTCGAAGACAATCGGCCCCAAGTTAAGGACCACCTGGAAGAAATTAATGCTGGGACAACCGATGACCCACGACCTTTGTTTATTAGTGCTTTATTCCCCCAACCCATGAAAGCCAAACTTTGTGCCCTGCTGGAGGAGTTCAAAGATTGTTTTGCTTGGAGCTACTATGAAATGCCTGGCTTAGATTGCACTCTCGTCGAGCATGAGTTACGTATTAAACCTGGATGTAAACCTTTCTGTCAACCACCTCGCCGATTCTCAACTGAAGTGCAACTAGGCATCAAGGACGAACTGGTTCGGCTTTTGAAAGCAGGGTTCATTCGGACAGCCCAGTACGTTGAATGGTTGGCCAATATCATTCTTGTTTTAAAGAAAAATTGTGCATTGCGCATTTGCATCGACTTCAGAAATCTAAATTTGGCAACTCCCAAAGATGAGTATACAATGCCGATTTCGGATTTGTTAATAGATGCTGCGGTAAATGATGCGATATTATCCTTTATGGATGGCCATGCCGGGTACAACCAAATTTTCATTGCCGAAGCCGATGTGCACAAGACTGCTTTTCGCTGCCCGGGGGCACTCGACACTTACGAATGGGTTGTCATGCCATTCGGCCTCAAAAACGCTGGCGCCACATACCAACTGGCAATGAACACCATATTTCATGATTTAATTGGAACCATCGTCGAAGTCTATATCGACGATGTTGTAATTAAATCTAAACACCGGCAGACACATCTGGATGATCTCCGACAGGCTTTCCTCCGTATGCGTCAACACAACCTAAAAATGAATCCTGCCAAATGTGCATTCGGTGTGTCGGTCGGTAATTTTCTCGGCTTCCTTGTGCATCACCGTGGGATTGAAGTGGATGAAAATAAAGCACGCGCAATCATCAATGCTGCACCCCCGACGATGAAGAAATAACTACAGTCCCTACTCGGTAAGATAAATTTTCTCCGTCGATTTATAGCCAACTCGGCGGGTAAAATGAAAGTGTTCTCTACGCTTTTGAAACTTAAGGACTCAGATAAATTTGAGTGGAAAGATGAGCATCAGGCGATGTTTACGCAAATCAAAGTCTCTCTTACGTCACCACATGTCCTTGTCCCACCCCGGCGCGGTAAGCCTCTTAAGCAATATATCTCGGTGGTAGAAGAGTCTATAGACTACCTTCTTGTGCAAGACAATGATGCCGGACGAGAGCAGGCTATTTTCTACCTCAGTCGAAATCTCAATCAACCGGAGATCAATTATTCCACCGTCGAGAAACTCTGTCTCGCCATATTCTTCGCCGCCTCCAAGTTTCGGCATTATATGCTCCCATCAGTCACACAAGTCATTGCCTAGACTGATGTCATTCGCTACATGCTCACCCGACCAATTGTAAAAGCTCGAATTGGGAAGTGGACAATGGCGTTGTCCGAGTTTAGCTTGCAATACGTGCCCCAGAAAGCTGTCAAAGGCCAGGCACTGGCTGATTTCCTCACTCAGCACCCTTCCTCCTATGGTTTTGGGGGCACCGACGTTGAAATCGGCATGGTCGAAACACACGATAACTACTGGATGATGTACTTTGACGGATCAAGTACTTCATCCTCGGCTGGCGTCGGCATTGTCATTCAATCCCCAAACCACGATCGTTGGTATTTTTCGCTCAAGCTGGATTTTGAATGCACAAATAATCAGGCAGAATACGAAGCCCTCATCATCAGCCTTGGCATCCTTCATGACTTGCGGGCGACCCGTGCCCTCATCCTCGGTGACTCCGAACTTGTGATTAACCAACTTAATGGGTCTTTTCGATGCATGAGTTCTACCCTGGCACCCTACCACATGGCCGCCAGCTATTTGGCTGAATCCTTCGATGGTATTACATTCGAACATATTTCTTGGATTCATAATACCGACGCAGACGAATTGGCTCAAATCGCCTCCGGTGCCCAACTCTTGGGGGACAAGTTGGGCCGAGAAATACCCGTGTTACGACAGCTATACCCGGCCTTGGTTAACCAGCAAGTCCTCTGACGCGACAACGTGATACGCACTAGGGTCATGTCCTTACCGTCGTTGTTAGACCAACAAGACCTTATAGAAGTTTGCGTCGTCGAGGCAATACTTGATGATTGGTGAAAACCCATTATGCAGTATCTCAACAATCCCAATGGCAAACACAGTCGCAAGACAAGAGTTCACGCCACAAACTATGTCACGTACCAAAACGAGTTATACCGAAAGGGTGAGGATGGTCTATTACTGCTATGCCTCGACCCCCAAGAGAGTGCTCAAGCAATCACAGAAGTCCATGAAGGGGTTTATGGAGCTCATCAGTCCGGACGTAAAATGCGGTGGTTGCTTCGACGACACAGTTATTTTTGGCCAAGAATATTAAAGGATTGTATCGAGTTTGCACGAGGGTGCATACAATGTCAGATTCATAGTCTTATACAACGGGTCCCGACCGAGTCATTACATTCGGTCACTAAACCATGGCCGTTTAGAGGATGGGCCATAGACGTAATCGGCAAAATCACACCATTTTCCGGGGCTGCCAAGCACGCATGGATACTGGTAGCAACCGATTACTTCACTAAGTGGGTCGAAGCAAAATCGTATGCCGAGCTAACGTCTAAAGAAGTTTGCGACTTTGTGGAAGAACACATTGTGACTAGATTTGGCATACCAGAAACGATTATACCTGACAATGGCATAGTCTTTACAGCCGAAAGGTTTAAAGAATATACAGCAAGTTTGAAAATTCAGCTTGAACAGTCTACACCATATTACCCACAAGCAAATGGGCAGGCCGAGGCAAGTAACAAAGTGTTGATCGGCATTCTCGAGAAAATAATAAAAGAGAGGCCTGGCATGTGGAATTTAAAGTTAAATGAGGCTTTATGGCCATATCGAACATCACTTCGATCGGCGATTGGGACAACCCCGTATGCACTAACCTACGGACATGATGCAATGTTACCAGTCGAGCTAAGCATAAACTCGTTATGAACAATTGAACAGAGTAGTCTGTTCAACGCCGAATATAATCAGTCGATGAGACATGAGTTAAAAGACTTAGAAGAAGCGTGACTCGACGCTTATAACTTGTTGGTGGCATAAAAACAGATTGCCGAGCGAGCATACAATCAAAAGGTCCAACAAAAAACATTCGGCGAAGGAGAGTTAGTTTAGCAAACGGTGTTGCCCGTAGGAATTAAAGACCCTAGGTTCGGTAAATGGTCACCGACTTGGGAAGGGCCTTTCGTCATACATAAGGTTCTCGGCAAATGCGCATATCATTTTAGAGACCGGACTGGTTTAGTTCACAAATTGCTAATCAATGGGAAGTTTTTAAAGAAGTATTATCCGGTCACATGGGAGATGCGGGAGTAGAAAATCAGTTCATTAAGATCGATAAGAGAATATACAAATTGAGTAGGTCGATCAGTTTACATTTAATAAAATCAGGGCGAAGAAGGAAGAAGAGTGCCAAGCAGGGCCTTCAGCTCCAACCACCGCACCTTGCCCATTATGACCTCGGCCTGCCAGTTCTTCTTGTCCATTTTCAACTACTTAACCCGTTTTATGCTCGCTGCATACTCCGTTAAATAAGCTTTACCACCTGACTCGAAGTCCTTCGCAAGATCAGAAGCAATGGCCGACCTTCGTTTTGCCAATTCGGCCATTTGACGGTTGAGATCGGCTAGGGCCTCTCTTTTTGCCTTTAAAGCATCAATCTTTGGACGGAGAGCGTCTGGGATAGCTGTGGCAGCTTGCAGGTCTTGTTCGGCCCTTAGAGCGCTCTCGAAGATACTAAAGGTTTCCCGAACCCGCTCCAAGGCGGATGACGCTTGAACGACAGCCTCACCCCTCAGTTGGCCATCGGCTCCGAGGTCATTTAGACATGCACCCAGCAAATCAAGACCTTTGCCCTCAAGGACTTACGATGCTGAGAGAGACAAGACCTCTTGTAACCGAGCTAGAGCAGTTGAATCAGCAGTTTCAGTTGTGGTGGCCGAAGGACCAGCTGCTCCAGTAGTGCTGGACAAGAGGGCTTTGAACTCGACTTCCCATGAAGGCTACACACAAAAAATCAGTTTAAGCTCAAGGAAGTCACAAAAAAGGTAGCAAAAAGGTTTCATTTTTTTTAACCTGCCAAGAAGAGACTTCGGCCATGTCTTCAGGATCGTTGCTCGAACCTAAAGAACTTAATGACCGAGCCAGTGTCTTAGACTGCTTCTTAGTTCACGCGACCGATGGAGGTTATCTACGTTCGATGGCCACTGAGGCAGCCAAGAAAGATAGATAACACCCTTCGTCGCATAGATAACAACCTAGTCAGTTGGAATTACAATGTAATTCAATCCTTCTCTAATACAATACTCTCAATCACATCATTAGGGTATGGATATATCATGTCAAACCCCTAATGTGATTATTCCTTCTTATATGATCCAATTGAGTCGTATAGGAACGCTTTCCTTTATTACGCTCGATACTTCGGCCGAAGATTCCCGAATCATATCTTAGAGTATTTTTCCTCTCTTATCGAGGATTAGAGATTCCTTGTTGCGCATACACTTGCCTTCATGACTAAGTGGCTTAACCCCAATTATGCCGTGGACACCCTCGAATGGGGAGACTTTGACATAATCAAAGATTAAGTACTTAACCACAAGACAACGACGATGCCTCAGGTCTAAGGATTACTTACATCTTTCCAACCATTAGAGTTACTTGCTTGACATGTGAGTAGACCTCCATGCAAGTACTCCCGTTCGATTGTGTTCAGTGAACTCATTCCCTTAATGAGCACCTACATACTTGTCTTAGTGTCACAACACGAATGGGATGAGACTTTCCATCCTTCCAATTGAAGCAGACATAGTATGTACCGGTCTACACATTGTCAGTATCCCTCCGACAATCCAATGACCAGGAACCTTTTTGGACATCTGTTTATGTGAAGAAGGTCTCTGTAGTCTAACATCATTAGATTACTTCTTCAATCGATCCATTGTCCATGGATTCACTATTCAGGACATATTTCGTTTATTGAGATAGTCCTAATTAGTATCTTTGCCATTTGATGTATAAGAATCATCCATACATCGATTCATTTGTCCTGAAAGATTTCTTCCAAAGATTGACTTTCAGGGCATATTTCCAACAATCTCCCACTTGCACTAAAGTCAATCACTAGTGTATCTCATACATCTTGTCGAGAGAGTTTATGCTCGTAGGTTAGCTTGGTTATGTATTAATCTCTTTTATTAAAAGGGATTTACTTATCAAATGTTTCCAAGACATTTGATGATGTCTCTTTAATGTGTTCGAATACTTTGATGAGACCTTGATTCCATGGCTTGAGCTATCGCCCCATTACGTCGTAGTACTCTACTAACGACCTTATGGTTTGGATTCAATCATGGGTTCTTAAAAGAACCCCTTTCATTCAAAACACCTTTTGAAGCAGTTTCTAAAACATATATATCTACATATATTTCGTTTGTATACTTTATACAAACTTTGCTTCAATCTTGAGACCATTGTAGTACAATACTAACAATTCATTCATATGATTAGTACTTCATCCAACATGAAGTTCCATTCGTTAAAATGGCTTATTTTTCACTTTGGTTAACAACCTAAGTGAATGCACGCTTCCAGAGTCCCACTCTGATGTTTCTTTCTTAAAAGGCAATAATACTCTATCAGTTGCTTTGGTTCTGATCCTGGGATATAGTAATATCTTAAAGTGATAAACTCAGTGGTTTCTTCACCTTTGGATATCTACTTCACAAGTCAATACATGTGTCCCTTTTGTGATTTTATGACACATTCATTATAAGGGTTATAAAAGTGATTTCCTATCACATAGGAAAATGCTTTCTTAAATCTTCAACATTTGAGATTTAATTCCCATATAACATTATTGAGATAGCCTTGCTATATCAGTAAGTCCAATTTCAAGTCTATACTTCAAAATTGACTGTGTCATGTTTTGTCATTTTCGAGTAACATCTATGTTTCATCAAGTCTATTAAATAGACTTTATTCACACCTTGTTGCTCAAATTATGACATCACTCCCACTGGCCTTGTTGTAACTTAGCATTCATTCAAAAATAACACTTATATTTTCTTGATTTGAATGCGTGTTGCTCCCACTAACTTGTCTTGGATCCATTGAGAATTATTGAGATCCATTAGCTTATTGATGATGTTCTCAACAATTTTGAGACCATCAACAACCCTAGCTAACACAAGTTATTTAAATGAATCACATACAAAAGAATTCCTTCTAAAGTAATTCCTTTTGAATATGTGACTTGTTTTATCAAGTCTATTCATTTAATTATACGATGTCATACACCATACTAAAAGTTTTAGTCATACTAAGACCTTTAATGTAGTCATATAAGAATTATCTAATTCCTTAGTGGAAGTATGGCTCCTACTAAGGATATAGATACTCAACCATTCCTTCTAGGTGGTTGATATAATTCTCTATCAAAACTACATAGAGCAATATCGTTACATGAGATGTTGAATTTGGATTGTCTTGTTGTTAAACCATATGTTGTGACTCATTTTGAAACTTATTCCCTTTTGTTTCATCAACTTGTCCATATGCTTTGTCATTAGCATGTTCTCATAAAAGAGAATGATGGACAACTCCCAACATATAATCATTTTATGCTAGGTTGACGAAACCAACATTCAAAGACTATTCTTTAAATGTTACACAACATAGAATTTTAACGTTTGAAGAGCTTGAGTCCTTTTAACAATTAAAATTATAAACTCTTAATAATAGTCAAGTACTATTATTCTTTAGACAACTATAAACCAATCACATTCAAGTTTATATCCATTTTCACGCCTCCCACTATTTTTCATGACTTTAATGAGAAATCATTTCATACATTCAAAATGTATAAAATTGGATTATATTGGTAGAAGACATTGTGTAGTAGCTTTGAAACATTTCAAGCTTATTTGTTTCAATCTTCACTAAGTTTAATGTCTTGTTATTTAAGTGACTAAATTCTTTAAACCTTTTATAGATTTAGACACTTCTTTCTTGGTTTAATCACTAACACCATTGACATTTTAAAACAATTTTAAGAATGCCCAATTAATTGTTCAAAACTACTAATTGAATCAAGAGTAATCTTGATCATTGTGTTTCAAGTGATAACCATATAAGAAACGTTTTTCTTATTACTTATATCATTGTAATGTGATCTTCCTTTTCTTCAAGAAAGGATTCTCTAGACTTTTGTCAATTCATATAGAACTCATAAGTGGACAAATGGAACCAAATCTAAAGATTCATTGTATCCTTTTATGTCCTACATGTAAGATCTATCCATAATTGATAAATCTAAAGTTTGGTTTATCACATTACAATTAAGTGATATAACTCTTGTATCTCATCTAGGATACAACAAGACAATTTTCAATTCATAACACTACTTTAAGGAAATAGTATATTAAAAAGGCATACTTCACATTACATTAATATGATAGTTCAAACATTCATAATGTTTAATACAAAAGGTATTAGCTCTATACATTTAGAGACTAATATAAATGCCTTTATACATTTAGGCACTAATAGTGGCCTTCCATCAAATGAAGCCATATAATTAGTTCTTAACAAAATAAGAAAGTTTAAAGACAATCTTTAAATGCCTAACAAACTTCCTAAGTAGTAAGCAAAAATCATAGTGGCCGAACCCTTCACCACATTTTCTTGCTTGTTCCTCTTCTACTTGGCTCCTCCACCTATATACAATTATACAAGTGATTAGCCCTTTATATCAAATATAAATATTTAGAAGATCTAACAATTAGAATTGAAGATAAGAACACAAACCATACCTTGTGGCTTGTCCTTAAGAGTTGCAAGGTATAACCTGCAATTCCTCTTCCAATGCCCCTCTTTTCCACAGTGGTGGCAAGTCCCTTTGGGCTCCATTGCCTTCTTTTTCCTCACTCCTCCTTTCGGCTTAGGAGTGGGAGACTTCTTCTCCTTCCCTTTGCCTTTGCCTTACGGCTTGGCCTTGGAAGAGGATGGCTTATTGTAGGCTACTGCAGCAGTCCCTACAACGTTCTCTTTCTTCATAGTCTTCTCGGCGGTTACTAACATGTTTAGTAACTCGGAGAGAGTGCTATCCATCTTATTCATGTTGTAGTTCATTACGAACTGCGAGAATGAATCAGAAAGAGAAGCCAATATGAAGTCCTGGGCTAATTCCCCGTCAAGTGGAGTACCAAGGTTCTCCAATTGTTCAATGAATCCTATCATCTTCAGTACATGTTGATGCACTGGAGCCCCCTTGACCATCTTGGTCTTCACAACTTCACAGACAGTGCTAAAGCGACGGTTGCGCGTCCCTTCACCATATAACTCCGTAAGATGGAGTATTATGGAAGATGCACTGTCCATGCCCTCGTGCTGTCTCTGTAGCTCCTCATTCATGGAAGCCAACAGATAGCACTTGGCTTGTGTATCATCCTCAACGTGCTTGTCATACTTAGCACGTTCATCCTCAGTGGCGTCAGGGCCAAGAGGTATGTGAGGTGGAGCCTTGTCTAGTACGTAAACAATTTTCTCCAAGGTTAGGAGAATCTTGACATTACGATACCATGATGGGAAATTGTGCCCCTCTAGGCAATGTTTGTCGAGTATTTTCGCGAGTGTGCTTCCAACCATATCTATATACATAAACAAATAAAATAATTAGATTGATTGTTGTTTAAGTCAAACGATTTGGGTCTTTAAACCGAATGACACCACCCACCATTTTTGGCAAATTCCATATCCCCCATAATGGAATCCGGGAGATTTCAAAGAAAGCTCCTAGCGGGTTATGGGAGGCTCACTATTAAAAAGCCCACCTCACGATGATACGATGTCGGCTAGCAACAATAATAATGAGAGGGTACAAGTACCCATTCACAACAACCTCTTGTGATTACCCATCTTTTTGGCCTCTAGAAAATAATACCTCACGATGATACGATGTTGGCATTATGTTTCTTAGTTAAGTTCTTTCCCACCATGCCGGTTTAGCTAGGGGTTCAAGCATGACCTCACGATGATACGATGTTGGCCATACTCGTTGCCTACCTTAACCTCATCAAATGTTTTAAATAAACTCCTCCTGAATATAAGCATGCACTTTGTCACTTCCCCATGATAGGGTGAAGGCGGTGTACAAGTCATAAACGCTTGGAGCCTACCACGGTGGAAGGCCACGAAAAAGTGTTCTAAGCACTTTTACGCTTACAACTTAATATTGTTTGGTTGAGGGATTTTAAGGTCTCATCAATTTTATTTATTTAATCACAATCAAATAAATTGTCCTATTATAACTACTAGTCCAAAGTTAATGAATGTAGTAGCATATAATATCCCCACTATTCGTTTTCATAAAACAAATCAATATCAAAACATTTTTCAAAATATTGGAGATATTTATATAACTTCTAATTGTATTCATTATAGTCTAGTAGCGTATGATACTCCCACTATTTGTTTTGAGAAAAAACAAATCAATATCAAAAACAAATTTTTCAAATATTGGAAGTAACTACTACTACTATGGTTTTTGCATTCCTTTGAAATTGGACTTTATAGTTATCTTAGGCTCTTGGATGACTATGGACTTATAAGGTTATTGCAACAACGAGCCATCATTGTTGAATATAAACTTGGGGAGGTTGTGTCAATTTAATTACGTGCTTATCAATCCAATTAAAACCATTTTAATTGAGCCATTAGAAATGAAAGACAATCATTCATAGCTAATTTGGGCATTGGACCCTTTTAATCTTTAATCTCATGTCAAAACCCTCTTTTAGTTATGTCTCCTTACCAATAGTTAAAGAAACTCTAGTCTAGCACTAGAGTGAATCCACCAACGAATAGAGATTAAGAAGTAATAAGAATTACAAACCGATTTGTACAAATTCCCATAAATTACATATACTAAAAGGGGAGAGAAAGATTAACGTCAAACGTGACAAGGTCCAATTAAACAGTAATTAAAACACATTCCCAAGGTTCAAACAATTTGATTTTAGCGCCTTATCATATAGCTCAATTATCGTTTAAGGCATAAGTCCAAAGTCATCCATTTTATAACTACTTAAACACATTTAAATAATCATAATGGAATGCAACATAAACATTTAGATTTAGTGCATATGGGCATAATATAATTATGAGTTTAAACAACTAACAAAATTAAAATCAAATATTTTAACTTTCTAGTTAGTAGGGGCCTAAATGTAAATATGAAAAGTTAGGGGTAAAACCGTAAATATTTCAAAGTAAATATCAACTTTTTAAAGATTACAAAATAGCCCCACAAGTGGATAAATCCACTAGGGAGGCCGGCCACATTAAGGGGATGGGAGTTCTCTTACACAATCTTACACAACATGCATTAAAAGCCACATTATGTAAGAAAAATTAAATTTTACTTGTCACTTGGTTTTGCCATTAAAACTTAGGTGAGATGGGTGATGGAAATCCTCCTAGTCAAGTCTAGGGTTTTATAAGTTTTTAATATGGTTATGGATGGTAAGAACATCATCCAAAACCATAAAACCATGCATGAAAACCAATTAAAACTATTTTCACCCAAAACCAAACCATGAACACCAAGAACAAAACCATGAACACAATTTCAAGATTTGTACATTCTTGGTGATTTTTCAAACCCAAAAACAAAAGTGACAAGAACACTACTTTTAAGCTTTAATAGGATGTGTGAGTGGTTTACAATAAAACACAAACACAACCCAAAAAACCACCCCCAAAACCGTGCCTTCCCTTTTGAACAAAACCCCAAATTTTGTTCATGACTAATTCTTCATTCATGCATACAAAACAACTTTTACATGCATATCTTTTTCAACTCTTGATTTACATTTTTCAACCATTGAAAAACAAAAGACAAACATACTTTTAAATGAAGAAATAATATGTCAAACTAGTTCTAAACTCATTTTTCATTCATGTATACAAAACACTTTTGCAAACATATCTTTCTCAACTTTTGACTAACATTTTTCAACTATTGAAAAACAAAAGACAAACATACTTTGAATGAAACAATAAATATGTCATGCATAATATTAATACCCATATGCATAAAATCCAAAAGGACACATTATATATAAACCATTGGCTCTGATACCACTTGAAGGGAAATTTATGAGATTCTAGAATGGGATTTCATAATGACTATCATGCATATACAAATCAAAATTTAATATACGAAAGCAGCGGAAGCATTTATAACATATTATCAAAGCTATAGTCATGCAAATCCCCTTCAAGGTTCATAGGTTTATATATAATGCATCAAAACAATTTTAGAATCAAGAACAAAGTGAAGGTTAGTCTTATACCTCTTGATCTAGACTTAAGACCAAGGATGGACCACCTCCAAGGCCTTTGCTCCTTGAAATCCTTGAGCCTAGCTTCCCTCCTTGCCTCCTCCACTTTGTTACAATGAGTGCTCCTAGGTTCTCTTCAAGTTCCCAAAGTAGGAAACCTCTAAAGATCCTCACCCACTAGTGTAGTGAGAAGGATGAAGGAATAACCAAAAGGGTGTAAGAGATGTTAGTAAAAACCCCCTTTGGTGGCCGGCCTTTGTGGTTCAAGATGGCTATTTTCTTTTGCCTCTTTTGTTGTTCAAAACTCACAAAAACCCTAATGAACTTTATCTCTATAAAGTTGCTTATATAGACAAAAAGAAAACCTAGTCAACACTTGACTAAATGACACACCCCGTCCCGAAGGAGGGCATGCTGGCCGTCACGTGAGAGTGACGTAACCATTTGCACAGTACGGAAGCTTTAAGATACAATTTAAATTGATACACCCGAAGGTGAGTCCTAATTTTGTCCAATCTGTCAGAACACCGTCGAATTCCTCGTAGTCACCACACCTTTGTGATTCCTGAACCTGGAGGGGCGCAAAACCAAAATTGAGTGGGTCAGTAAAACAATTCTTTTCCAAATCCAAACATTTCTCAAAACGTTATAACCCCTCTCCGTAAAACCTGTATACTTTCCCAGAAATGTAAAATATAAATATACATATATATTCTCAAAACTTCATTTTTACTATCTCAACATTATCTCTTTATCAATCATGCCATGCCATGTCATCTCAACATTTCTCATATTAATTATGCCATGCCACATCATCTCAACAGTAATAAGGTATGAATGCATCAACATAATCATATCAGGTGCAAGAAAGTAATCAACCGTAGGCCCTCTAATAGCCCTATACGGTTGAACCTAGAGCTCAAAATCTATCATTATCACTCTACCGGAGTCACCTCTGTGACCCGTCCGGCCTTCTGCACACAAGTTACGCTCTAGTGCTTCTCATAAATCATCTGTGCACATAATCTAAGGTCACCCACCAGTCGGAATCTCACTAACACTCTCGCGACTGGTCTGTCGTACCCACTCCGCGTGGACTGTACGACTAGCATCTACTTGGATCCAAGGCGAGCGTGCGATGCGGTGAATACTATAAGCACTAAACCATGGTGCAGGATTTGAGCTCAATATATATCATCATCATCATAACAGTAATTAAATACTCATCTGTGCGTCCACCGCACCATTTCATACATATGCATCATAAATCAATTCTTACCTGTGCGTCCACCGCACCAATTCATACATATGCATCATATATTAATTCATGCATGGCATTTCAACTCACATTTCTATATACTTTTCATATCAATTCTATGCATGGTATTTCACTTCCCGTTTTTCCACATAACTCATATGCATTTCATTTTAAACATAATTTCATGCATTTTCAATTTCTGGGAAAACGTTAAGTATATATATATATACGGAAAACAAAACTGCCCACTCACCTGGAGTTCGTCCAACAACTCCCTAGCACCACACATCAAGGCGTCACGACGATCGCCGCCTAGAATAGTAATCAAATCCAACCTCAAAATTCATATCGATAGAATATATAACTTATATAAAATACGTCACTACGTAGTTCGATCCGGAAGATCTGCCACTCAGATTTTAAATCCATAACTTCCAGAGGTCCACAATATATCTCTAGGATAACATCCTAAAATTTCATTACCATCCAACGGTCGGATCTCCGTCAATTTCCAAAACTAAGTGACGGTTAACATTTTATATTATGGACTTACAATTCCAATTCCGGAAGATCCGTAACTCGGATTCCCAATCCGTAAGTTCCAATAATCCTCAAATATTACGTATTACAACGTATCAAAGTTTGGTGACGATCCAACGGTCGGATCATCAATTCACATTTTCACCTAAATGTGAAAACTATAAAACGTTATTTGAACACCTAACCAACAATCTTCAATAACTTTCTCATACGGTGTTCAATTTAGGTATATGAATATACCACAGTGATCTACTCGACGTCACGGACGTCGACATATTTTTAAAATAATTTTATTTTTATTTTTTATTTTTACTGTAGCACCTTCTTCTTCCTTGGGTCGCCGGACTGGTTTTTCCGGCGGCCGTTTTCTGGGCAGTTTTTCAAATTGCCATAACTTTGTCATTTCTCAACGAAATCAAGTGATTCAAAAACGAAAGTTGTAGACCTTGAAGAGACCAAGAGAATGGTACATTTCACAACACCTAGTTCGCCGTGTTTTGGCCGGAAACTGCCTCGAAAGCCTCGGAGGTCGCCGGAAACTGGGTATTTTTCAAATGAGTATAACTTCTTCAATACTCAACGAAATTGAGTGAAACAAAAAGGAAAGTTGTAGTACTTGACGAGACGAAGAGATTGATACCTACCTCGACTCCTAACTCGCCGGAGAGTCGCCGGAAAAAGCCTCGAAAGCTCCGGCCAAACTTTGAACTTGTCGATCTCCGTGTTCTTACGTCCAAAAACTTCCAACGAAGCACTCCGAGCTTCCTTGGGACCTCACTAAGCTCGCTGTGATCTTGTTTTAGCCTAAATCGTAACCATTTAAAAGATCATGAACAGTATATAAACACGGGACCTTAAAAACTAGGGTTTTCCGAAGCAAAACTTACCTGAAAATGGTGTCTACGTGATCGTGGAGTCCTCAGGGTTGCAATGGTAGTCTTAACTTGGACGTTGGTATAGGTTTTAGGTGGTTTTGGTGGTTGCCCGTGCGTTCGAGAAGAAGAGAGAGAGTGAGAGTTTCTGAGGAAGAGCTGAGGAAGAGAGAGAGAGTGACTGAGGAGATGAGAGAGAGACAACAAACGGGAAATTGGGAGGGATTTAGGGTGTAGGACCCTACCTAAAGTCCAAACACAAAATTATTAGTCCAAGTTTAAGTTTAATTAACAATAACTTAGGAATTTTAGGTAAAACCAATACCAAAATTACGCACCTTAATCCCGTTTAAGGGCATTTTCGTCTTTTCACGTCCTCGGAATTAAAATTCCAGGACGGGCTGTGACACTAAATATCTCACCTTTCCTCACCTAAAGTGGCCGGCCCCTTTGTGTTGTTTTTGGGCTTTGGGCTTTTGTTATTTCAAGTCATCCAATGCTTGAATAAAAGCCCAATGGGTTTAGGCCCAATGGGCCTAATTAAACCCAAACGTTTCTTTAAGCCCAAAACGATCTTTATCGCTTTTATGATTTCTTTAGACTTTTCTAAATTAATCACAACACATAATTAATCCAATTAATTGTTTCCATCATCCATTAGTTACTCACTACAATAGTGTTGTGGTGAACAATGTTTTAGGTTCTAATTAGCAAGGCAGTGAGGTGATTGGCATTAATCCAATTGCTTATATTTAATTCAATCACTTAGTGAATTAAAACCTCATTTTAATTCACCTTTCTTCTTTGACGACTACATCTAATCATCTAGAAGAACTCACAAGCTATGAGTGACATCTAACCATATGTCATAGCTACCCAAGCTAATGTAGAAGTTTATTCAAAGAACCTAGTCAGTTGGAATTACAATGTAATTCAATCCTTCTCTAATACAATACTCTCAATCACATCATTAGGGTATGGATATATCATGTCAAACCCCTAATGTGATTATTCCTTCTTATATGATCCAATTGAGTCGTATAGGAACGCTTTCCTTTATTACGCTCGATACTTCGGCCGAAGATTCCCAAATCATATTTTAGAGTATTTTTCCTCTCTTATCGAGGATTAGAGATTCCTTGTTGCGCATACACTTGCCTTCATGACTAAGTGGCTTAACCCCAATTATGCCGTGGACACCCTCGAATGGGGAGACTTTGACATAATCAAAGATTAAGTACTTAACCACAAGACAACGACGATGCCTCAGGTCTAAGGATTACTTACATCTTTCCAACCATTAGAGTTACTTGCTTGACATGTGAGTAGACCTCCATGCAAGTACTCCCGTTCGATTGTGTTCAGTGAACTCATTCCCTTAATGAGCACCTACATACTTGTCTTAGTGTCACAACACGAATGGGATGAGACTTTCCATCCTTCCAATTGAAGCAGACATAGTATGTACCGGTCTACGCATTGTCAGTATCCCTCCGACAATCCAATGACCAGGAACCTTTTTGGACATCTGTTTATGTGAAGAAGGTCTCTGTAGTCTAACATCATTAGATTACTTCTTCAATCGATCCATTGTCCATAGATTCACTATTCAGGACATATTTCGTTTATTGAGATAGTCCTAATTAGTATCTTTGCCATTTGATGTATAAGAATCATCCATACATCGATTCATTTGTCCTGAAAGATTTCTTCCAAAGATTGACTTTCAGGGCATATTTCCAACAAACTTGGATAGCCGTTTCGGACACAGGATGAGGCACCTGGTAGTTAGTATTTTCCCAGTTTAGAATTCTATGGCAGAAAATAACCAAGGAAAGGCGGTGGGGGGTACTTACGAAGGCCGAGGTAACTTCCTGCAGAGGAATATCGAGGTCCTGGTCCTGCGGATGAACAGGCATTTCCGCTGTCGCTTCTGGCTCTCCATCAGGTTGTTTGCCACGGTCGGTTGTAGAAGGGCCAACTTGGACAACCGCCTCAGACACAGGAGGAGGTTGACGGCGTGGTTGAAGGCGACTCGCTAGAGGAACCTCGTCGCTACCGTCACTCTCTTCCAGAACGAAGGCCGAGGGTTTTGAATGGTCAGGATGAGTTTTCTCGATCACAGAGACTGCCGCTTCCAGGACAGGTGCAGCCTCGATCGGTGGAACAACAACTGGTTTACCGACTTCAGAAACAGGCCGTGCTTGGACTGTTCCTTCGACCGAAATTGACCGTTTCTCAACTAAGGCTTGTGCGATGGGGGGAGAAGGGGAAACGCTGGGAGTTGTTACTATCGTAGTTTGACTAGAGATAACATGAATCTCCCGTTCTCCTTTCTTCGCCAGCTTTTTGACCCGTTTGGCTGGCTGAGGGGGTTCGATGGTCGGCTCAGCTTCTCAACGAGGCCGTTTGCTCAGCAAGGCCTGCGCAGTGGTCTTAGCTTTCTTAGAGATGATCGATTTTCTCTCAGCCGCAGCCGCAGCAACCACCTCCACCTTTTTCAACAACCGATTACCTGAGAAAGTAAAAGCAAATCAATAAAGCAGATCGGTAGTTCAAAATTTAAGGAAAAAGGTAGAAATAAACTGCAGATCGGTAGTTCAAAATTGAAGAAAAAGGTAGAAATAAACCGTTGCCTTGGGGTTGGGGGGCATGAGCTTTCTTAGGTCGATCACCGAAGACTTTGTTCAAAACGGTTTCGATCGGAACACCAAAAAACTGTTGGGTGTACTCTTCCTACCAGTCACCGAAGGTGTCAGTGCAAAGAGGCTCTAGAGTGACCGGTCGAAGGCTGAATTTTTTGCACCGCTCCTGGAACTCTCTTTTGGTGTCAATGCATTCCTTCTCTGAAGAGCCAGGTTCGCGTCCACAGCTTAGGACGGACCGTGAGGAGAGAAGAGGGACTGGGCAACCTTGAAGGTAGCTAAGCTGCTGAGCGAGGAAGTTGGGATGATACACTTCCCAACTCATTCAGCGACCCTCACAGCCGAGAGGCAGGTCGCAGCCAAGCATGAAAGACCCCTAGGATTAACGAAGGTCGGCATCTTCGTTCGTGCCCCACACTGTTGTAGGGAGTCTGATCGATGAAGGGTATTCTCGACGATGGCAGATCAAGAACTCGTCATCAGAAAGGTCGTCAAGGGCAAAAAAGTATCTGAACACTTCTTCGGCTTGGTGAGGGGGGATTGGCCGAAAAGCCAGCTGAGGGCCGAGCGCTTCCTTAGGCGAGAAATCGACAATCGTCGGTCGAAGAGGAGTAAAGTAGACCTACTGCCAGAGTTGGAAGACCCAGAGAGGACCATTCTGCTGCGAATCGACCTTATTTAGGGTCGTTTCAGCCAAGCAGCATAGGAGATGGGCGAGAATGGCCGAGCTGAGTGCTAGAATGTGACCGCTAGCTAGGGCTTCAACCACCGCCATATTCTCGACCAGACACTTGTTAGATTTGGTACAACAGATAAATTTGTTGTACCAATAGAAGAGGAAAGCCTCGTGTTCTCCCTCTTGCAGAGCCTCTTCTCCTCGGCCAGCAAAATGAAGATAGAGGGTGTTATAGTTGAAGAAGTTCTTGTGAAGCTTGTGAAACTCTTCTTTCGAAGGTGTTTGGCCCTCACCACCTAACATCTCAAGGGCCCGTTTTTCGAAGAGCGTCTTCAAGTTAATATTCGACGGATACCCAGAGAGGGCAGCGTTGATTGGGATTCCGGTCGAGGAAGTCTCCATGATGGCAGTAAGATGAAGGATAGTGGGGCCGATGGGGCCGAGAAGGAGGACCATGGTGTTGGTGGCCAAACACCAGAAGCATAAGGCCGCTAAAGGAGGCCATGGTGAATGATTTGAAGCGGTGATAGGAAAAGAACTTTCTAGGTTGAGGATTGAAGACGAAGACCTGGAAAGAAGAGATGCACTGGAGAGCGATGGCAAGAAATTTCAGAAAATTAGAAAGAGTAAAGTACGAATGAAAGAATTCCAGTATTTATAGAATTGTGGGAGGAAGGGCAATCGTTCGAAATTCAAAATGAAGGGTAAAATCGACCAAAGAATTCGCTGATCATTATGAACATTCAAAGAATTCAGTTGAGAAGACCAAGGGTTTCTTGTTTTAGGGGCGCACGATTGCGTGTGGGGGTGAGATTTATGGCCAAAGACGTTTCGGCATCTGCACGATGACGAATGGTTCGCGGATTGAGGTGGCATGGTTATGTTCAGCAACAAAGTCATGATGGCATGACGGTTCAGGGAGTCGCACGCCTTAGACGTCATTATTAGGGATTGGTCGTGTTAAAGGTGTTGGAAATGTGCCCTAAAGCCAATCATGTGATGATACTTTACGGACATTTCACATGTTAAACTAATCTAGTTTAACATATAAAGGGCATAGATTATTGTTTGAGCCGTCTCATATAAATGTTATATGCTTAAACGATAAAGTCCAAGGAATATGTGATTGGGAGAATGTAATCTAATGAAGTTAGATTCTTGAGACCATTCTTTCGTAGACACATCCTAAACGTTCCTGATCATAGGATTGCCAATTGGGCATTGACAGTCCGTCAAGATCGGTACGTACTATGTCTTCTCTCAGGGAGAGTGATTAGTCTCTAGTCATTGGTGTGTGTGACATCAAGACAAGTACGGTAGGTGCTCAATAGAGAATGAGTTCACTGAACGCGATCAACGAAGAGTTCTCATATTCCATGTCACATGAGAACTCATGGTTGGGATAATGCAAAGTAGTCCTTTGACCTGAGGCATCATAGTTGTCTTGTGGTTAAGACCTTGATCTTTGATTATGTCAAAGTCATCCCACCAGGAGGGTGTCCACGGCATCGTTGGGGTCAAGCCGCTTAGCTATGGAGACAAATGAATGCGCAACAAGGGATCTCTAACCTTCAAACCGTTTGAGGGAGAATACTCTCTGATATGATTTGAATCTCTGGCCAGAGTATGAATGAGATTAGGGAATGCGTTCCGAATCACATTCAAGGTAATCATATAAGCACAAGACACACATTGGATAGTAGACATGAGAAAATAAACTATCAAACCAAACAATGTGGTCAAGAGTATTAGATTAGAGAAGGACCGTATTGCATTTGTAATCTCGAACTGAATAGGTTCTCTAACCTCTTCTGATTAGCTTGGGTAACCATGATATGCTGCTAGGTGTCACTCATGGTTTGTGGAAGCCCTAAACGTGTATAATCACTAAAGGGAGAATTGAAAATAGTTTCAATTCACAATCGATGTAAAATGGTTTTAATCGCCCACTACCTCGCTAAAAGGAACCTAATGGATCGCACACCGTGAAAGGTGGAGATTGGAGATTAAACGGAAATGAGTAAGAATGATTAAATGGTTTAATCATTTATTTATGGCAAGGATTAATTAATATGTTAATTAATCAAACGAATAAGTTCGTTAAAGACTTCGGGATAGTTTTGGACCTTAAGGCCCAATGGGCTTCGAACGTCAAGCCCATTAACTTAAGTTGTATGACAATTTAATGAATGAAGATTCATTAAAGCCCAAAAGCCCAAAATCCCCTAAATGGCCAGCCATGATGAAATGAATTAGGGTTTTGGTTGTTTAGGTCACTTAAAGAAGTGACTATATAAATGATTTTATAGCCAAATATTCATTAAGTGATAAATGGGTTTATTTTTGGGGAAAATAGGTGAGAATTGTCTCTCCATTTTCTCTCTAAAGAGGCCAACACCTTGGAGGGTACATCTAGCAATCCTACTACTCCAAGGTCACTCATTTCTTCTACAATCGAACCTTGGTGTCGAGAATTAGAGGTTCTCAATTTTGGGAACTTGGAGAACCTATTCTTCCATCCAAATCCATGGATCTAAGAAGCAAGGAATGAAGGCCCTTATCTCTTTGGGTGATTAGCCTTTGCTTATGCAAAGAGGAATCTACAAAGGTATTAATTTCAACTCACTTATGTTTTGAGTTGATTATTGGTTCACCAATCTACTAGGCTTTGAATTTCATGGTCATGTTTTGTTTTTGAGTACATACAAGCATGATTCCGCCTTTTAATTGTTAATTGCATGCTATATGATGTTGCTCAAATGAACATGTTTTACAAAATAATTCCTTCAAAAGGATGCCACGTGGTGTATTGGTCAGCAGGATCAAGATCATGCAATCGTGCTCAATAAATGCGCCTTGGAAACAGAGTATTTGGGTTCTGAGTGTTAAATTCACTTCTTCAAGGTCGAAACTCGACCAAAGAATGCAGGTCGAGGACCTCAGAAGCGAAGGGCAATGTTTGGGCCCAAAATATTAGTTTGGGCCTAGGGTAAAATCATTATCGGCCCGGAAGGCCTTACGACAAGGGTACATGGATCGTTTAACGCGTGGGCCTCCAAATCTAGGTCGGTTAGGTCATGCTGCAAGACAAGTCGAGTGCTAGCGCAATAAGGAGTCTCGGCAGGATTAATAACTCGGAAGTGAATCCGGCTTAATAAAGGACCAGGTTCACAATTATAGTGAGAATATGACTGGTCGAGTTGGTGTTTGATCAGGAGAAGAAGACCTAGTCCGAGTAGGGGTTTAACTCGACCTTAAAGGTATCCAGTGCTATAAATAGAGGAGGTTGTCCATCATTCAGGATCTCTAATTCAACACACAACAGCACTGCGCAAACTCTCTCAACAACTTTGAGATTTTTATTTTCTCTTTTCGCTGACACATCTTCCGTTGGAATCAACAGCACTGTGAAAGCAACCAGTGATATCTTAAGTCAGCATAGATAGCTCTGTCGCCGTAGAATCAGCCGATCTCGCAACATCTTCCGTTGGCATCAACAGCACTGCGGCGAGGACGGTTGGTTACCTATCCAAGTCTCAGTTGAAAAGGATTTCTGAATCCTTATTGATTGAGGTCATCTCATTAGCCTTCTCGGCGAATTGAGGTATTACAGTTTACTGAGCTCGGTGCATTGCACGCCGAGTTATTTTATGATTGGATACTCTCAAGTGGGATTTAGAGTTCGGCATTCAAACGGCCGAACCACGTTCACTATTAAGACTTATATTTTCTTTAAGTATTTGTGCCCTTACACTTTGGTGTCGATTCGGCGTGAGTTTACTCTGACGAATAACATCACTATGACCCAATCCGAAAACGAGGATTCGTGAACTTCGTAAGAATAGTAGCCACGTCTTCAGGTTCGAGAATACAAGAGGCCGAGACGTGTTCCTTCCTCGGTCGCAATCGTAAGACGCAGAAGTCAGCCGCGCGCCTAATGCAACATCAACAAATTTACTCCTCATCCGATCTCGGCCGACGAGTTGGCACACCCCGCATTCACCGAAAGACGTAGTTAGCTTATAGATTACTCGGCCTGCGCGCCACGTAGGCTTGGTAGTTTTTAGGGTCAACAGTTTCATAGAATTCGTATCCCATCAAAACGATAGATTCACTAATACTTAGAGTTTATTTATACTTTCATTAAGTATAACATAAGATTTTATGGTATCCACTTGTGTAAATATTTTAAATTGACGATCAAATTCATTCATTGTATTCGTATAGGGTCAAGGAGTGTAGTTGTAAAAAATCATCAAAATCGGAGTTAAAATAACCGTTAAATCGTGATTTTTTGTTTTATAACCGTCAAAAAGTTTTGTCTCATTACTTGATCTCTGAATGTTTGTTTTTGTGATTTTCGGCATATGCGATCTCGAAGTATATACAAACAAGTTTGACGGTTGGATCGTTAAAATTAGTTTCACAGAATTCGTATCCCATCAAAACGATAGATTCAATAACACTTAGAGTTTATTTATACTTTCATTAAGTATAACATAAGATTTTGTGGTATCCACTTGTGTAAATATTTTAAATTGACGATCAAATTCATTCGTTGTATTTGTATAGGGTCAAGGAGTGTAGTTGTTAAAAATCATCAAAATCGGAGTTTAAATAACCGTTAAATCGTGATTTTTTGTTTTATAACCGTCAAAAAGTTTTTTCTCATTTCTTGATCTCTGGATGTTTATTTTTTGTGATTTTTAGCGTATGCGATCTCGAAGCATATACATGAAGGATAATTTTGAGAAAACATGTTCATTTGAATAACATCTATAGCATGCAATTAACAATTAAAAGGCGGAATCATGCTTGTATGCACTCAAAAACAAAACATTACCCATGAAATTCAAAGCCTAGTAGATTGGTGAACCTTGACTCAACTTAAAACAACATTTGTTAGTTGAGAAATTATACCTTTGTAGATTCCTCTTTGCATAAGCAAAGGCTAATCACCCAAAGAGAGGGCCTTCATTCCTTGCATCTTAGATCTATGGATTTGGATGGATGAAATGGTTCTCCAAGTTCCCAAAATTGAGAACCTCTAAGTCTCTTCACCACGGTTAGATTGGAGAAGAAATGAGTGACCTTGGAGTAGTAGGATTGCTAGCTAAACCCTCCAAGGAGGCCGGCCACTTTAGAGAGAAATGAGAGCTTATGTTCTCATCCTTTCCCAAAAGAAAAACCCTAAATGAATTTTGGCTATAAAGTCATATTTATACCTTAATTCATTGGAGTAGCAAACTTGTAAATAAGTCCAAAACTCACTCCATCTCTAAATGGCCGGCCTTAGGGTATTATTGGGCTAATTGGGCCTTTGTGAATCATTATTCATTAAGTTGTCATACAACTTAAGTCAATGGGCTTGACGTTCGAAGCCCATTGGGCCTTAAGGTCCAAAACTATCCCGAGGTCTTTAACGAACTTATTCGTTTGATTAATTAACATATTAATTAATCCTTGCCATAAATAATTAAACCATTTAATTATTCTTAGTCATCTCCATTGTTTCTTCAATCTCCACCTTACACGGTGTACGATCCATTAGGTTCCTTTTAGCAAGGCAGTGGGCGATTAAAACCATTTCAAATCGATTGTGAATTGAAACTTACTTTCAATTCTCCCTTTAGTGATTATACACGTTTAGGGCTTCCACAAACCATGAGTGACACCTAGCAGCATATCATGGTTACCCAAGCTAATCAGAAGAGGTGGAGAACCTATTCAGTTTAGGATTACAAATGCAATACAGTCTTTCTCTAATACAATACTCTTGACCACATTGTTTGGTTTGATAGTTTATTCATGTCTACTATCCAATGTGATTCGTATGCTTATATGATTACCTTGAAT
The DNA here is from genome assembly GCF_916048215.2 of Malus sylvestris. Lineage (NCBI taxonomy): Eukaryota > Viridiplantae > Streptophyta > Magnoliopsida > Rosales > Rosaceae > Malus > Malus sylvestris. The sequence continues at coordinate 13,983,469 of NC_062265.1, read as the reverse complement.
GTGATTTCGAACGACTTCCTAAATCTCATTCATACTAAGTGGCTTAACCCCGACGATGCCATGGACACCCGCGGATGGGGTGACTTTGACATAATCAAAGATCAAGTACCTAACCACACGACAACTATGATGCCTCTGGTCAAATGACTACTTTGCATTATCCCAACCATGAGTTCTCATGTGACATGAATATGAGAACTCTTCGTTGATCGTGTTCAGTGAACTCATTCTCTATTGAGCACCTACGTACTTGTCTTGATGTCACACACACCAATGACTCGAGACTAGTCACTCTCCCTGAGAGAAGACACAACACGTACTGATCTTAACGGACTATCAATGCCCAATTGGCAATCCTATGATCAGGAACGTTTAGGATGTGTCTACGAAAGAATGGTCTCATGAATCTAACTTCTTTAGATCGCATTCTCCCAATCACATATTCCTTGGACTTATCGTTTAAGCGTATAACATTTATATGAGACGGCTCAAACAATAATCTTTGCCCTTGATATTAAACTAGATTAGTTTAACATGTGAAATGTCCGTAAAGTATCATCATATGATTGGTTTTAGGGCACATTTCCAACAATACAAACAAGTTTGGCGGTTGGATCATTAAAATTAGTTTCATAGAATTTGTATCCCATTAAAACGATAGATTCACTAACACTTAGAGTTTATTTATACTTTCATTAAGTATAACATAAGATTTTGTGGTATCCACTTGGGAAAATATTTTAAATTGATGATCAAATTCATTCATTTTATTCGTATAGGGTCAAGGAGGGTAATTGTAAAAAATCATCAAAATCGGAGTTAAAATAACCGTTAAATCGTGAATTTTTGTTTTATAACCGTCGAAAAGTTTTGTCTCATTACTTGATCTCTGAATGTTTTTTTAATGTGATTTTTGGCGTATGTGATCTCGAAGCATATAAAAACAAGTTTGACGGTTGGATTGTTAAAATTAGTTTCATAGAATTCGTATCCCATCAAAATGATAGATTCACTAACACTTAGAGTTTATTTATACTTTCATTAAGTATAACATAAGATCTTGTGGTATCCACTTGTGTAAATATTTTAAATTGACGATCAAATTCATTTATTGTATTCGTATATGGTCAAGGAGTGTCGTTGTAATCACCAAAATCGGAGTTAAAATAATCGTTAAATCGTGATTTTTTGTTTTATAACTGTCGAAAAGTTTTGTCTCATTTCTTGATCTCTGAATGTTTTTTTTTATGTGATTTTTGGCGTATGCGATCTCAAAGCATATACAAACAAGTTTGACAGTTGGATCATTAAAATTAGTTTCATAGAATTCGTATCCCATCAAAACGATAGATTCACTAACACTTAGAGTTTATTTATACTTTCATTAAGTATAACATAAGATTTTGTCATGTCCACTTGTGTAAATATTTTAAATTGATGATCAAATTCATTCATTGTATTCGTATAGGGTCAAGGAGTGTAGTTGTAAAAAATCATCAAAATCGGAGTTAAAATAACCGTTAAATTGTGATTTTTTGTTTTATAACCGTCGAAAAGTTTTGTCTCATTACTTGATCTCTGAATGTTTGTTTTTTGTGATTTTTGGCATATGCGATCTCAAAGCGTATACAAACAAATTTGACGGTTGGATTGTTAAAATTAGTTTCATAGAATTGGCATCCCATCAAAACGATAAATTCACTAACGCTTACAGTTTATTTATACTTTCATTGAGTATAACATAAGATTTTGTGGTATCCACTTGTGTAAATATTTTAAATTGACAATCAAATTCATTCGTTGTATTCGTATAGGGTCAAGTAGTGTAATTGTTAAAAATCATCAAAACCGGAGTTAAAATAACCGTTAAATAGTGATTTTTTGTTTTATAACCGTCGAAAAGTTTTGTCTCATTTCTTGATCTCTGAATGTTTGTTTTTTGTGATTTTTGGCATATGCGGTCTCGAAGCATATACAAACAAGTTTGATGGTTGGATCGTTAAAATTAGTTTTATAGAATTCGTATCCCATCGAAACAATAGATTCACTAACACTTAGAGTTTATTTATACTTTCATTATGTATAACATCAGATTTTGAGGTATCCGCTTGTGTAAATATTTTAAATTGACGATCAAATTCATTCATTGTATTCGTATAGGGTCAAGGAGTGTAGTTTTAAAACATCATCAAAATTGGAGTTAAAATAATCGTTTAATCGTGATTTTTTTTATTTTTAACCGTCGAAAAGTTTTGTCTCATACTTGATCTCTGAATGTTTGTGTTTTGTGTTTTTTGGCGTATGCGGTCTCGAAGCGTATACAAACAAGTTTGACGGTTGGATCGTTGAAATTAGTTTCATAGAATTTGTACCTCATCAAAACGATAGATTCACTAACACTTAGATTTTATTTATACTTTCATTAAGTATAACATAAGATTTTGTGGTATCCATGTCACAGCCCGTCCCGGGATTTCTATATCGGGGGCGTGAATTGACGTAATTACCCTTGGCGGACATTTGGGTACGTGTGTGTGACATTATTTGAATTAATTTTGTAAGTTTTGGGATTAAACTATTGGAATTGGAATTTTTGTGGTTAGGGATTTGGATGGATGGTGAGGATTGTGTTGGACCACACAATCACACACACACGCACTCCCTGTCTTCTCTCCCTCCCGTAGCACTCTCTGTCTCTCTCCCTCACGATCTCTCTCTTTCCCTCACCCTCCACGTACGGACCACCACCAAAACCCTTCAAAACTTGACGGATCGAGGCAAATAAGGTATGTATCTTCATCGTTTTGACGTCCTGAGTTCATTGGTGCTAGTTTTAGGAAGTGAAACCTTCGATTTCACGTGAATCCCGAACCTCCATTTTTGAGGTACTGTTCATGCGAACGTAAAATGTTGTGTTTCAGGAGAATTCAAGCTTATAGCAAGCTTTGTAAGGTCCTAAGGAAGCTCGGGGACGTTCGTTTGAAGGATTTGGACGTCGGGATCGTGAGTTTCAAGGTTGGCCGAATCTTTGGTTTTTGCAAGGTGAGATTTCGTGATTTTTAGGTCCTAAAACTAGTCCAACGTGATAGTACACTCTTAGGGCTTCAATTTGGTATAAAATACGAAGAAAATGGGTGAAAAACGAAGGAGATCTGTGAGTTTGAAAATCTGCCGGAGTTTGGCCGGAGTCCGGCCGCCGGGAAACCAGTCCGGCGAGGCCCTGCGAAGGAGACGACACGTGCGCTGCACGTGCTGCGCGTGGACCCGTGCCACGTGTGGCGCGTGGGGGCGCGTGAGCAGTCAAAATTTTTTTCTAAAAATATCCCGACGCTCGTGACGTCGAGTAGGTCGATGTGGTATATTCATATACCCAAATTGAGCATCGTATGAGAAGTTATTTCGAAATATTGGTGATGTGTTTAAAATTAACGTTTTTATAGTTGTTTCGCATATAGGTGAGACGTATCACGAGGACGACCGCATCCAGGGACGCCACGGGGGTTACGACCCGTCAACTTATCAGTGAGTGGGCAGTTTTGTTTTCGTATTACCTTTATACTATCGATTTTTCCCAGAAAATGAATTTATATGAAAATATGTTTTAAAAATGCCATGCATAGAATTATTTGAAATATGTGAATTGCGTATGAGTTATATGAATTGATATATGATGCATACATGTTGCATGGTGCTGTGGGGGCACAGGTAAGTCAGGTGAGTTCATTTATTCATTGAATTGTTTGTTGTTGAGATGTTTTGAGCTCATAACCTGCACCCTAGGTGTTAGTGCTTATATTATTCACCAAACCGCACGCTCGCCTTGGATCCAAGTAGGTGGATGTCGTACAGACCATGTGAGGGTTCCGACATGCTAGTCGTATAGATCACTAGGCGTGATTCCGACTAGTGGGTGACCTTAGTTATGCGCGCTGATGATATGATGAGTGAAGCACTAGAGCGTATTTTTACACCTTTCATCGTATAGACTACCTTACGTAGTTCCGAGTGATGTGCAGAGTAGGGCCGTACAGGTCACCGGGGTGATTCCGGCTTAGTGGGATTTTGAGCTATTGAATTAATCGTATAGGACCAACTGCAGGGTCTCCGATTGATTCCTTATTTCACCTGATTTATATTTTGATTTATGGCATGGCATGTTTTCTTGAAAATGTTAAAGATTTGAGATTTAAGTTTTGAGATTTTATATGGTTATATATATTTCTGGGAAAGTATACAGGTTTTTACGGCGAGGGGATATAATTGTTTTAATGAACTGTTTTGGAAAACTAATTTGTTTTACTGACCCACTCATTTTGTTTTGCGCCCCTCCAGGTTCTAGTTTAGCGGTGGTTGGCTCACGAGGTCCTTTCCGGCTTTCTGACAGACCTTGGACATGTAGGACTCACCTGAGGGTGATGTATTTTATTTTAGTCCTACTTGACTGCAGATAACCTATGCTCTGAACTTATGTGGTCACTTGTAAACTCGTCCGGTTATGTTCGTAGGTGGTTATGTTTGAATTTGGTTTAAAATTCTGCTGATTTATGTTGTTTTTCCGCTTCCGTGTCGTGCTTATGGTTACGTCACGCCCACGTGACGGCCAGCACACCTGGATCATCCGGATCGGGGTGTGTCAGTGTGGTATCAGAGCCTAGGTTGCAGTCCTGTAAATTTGTTAATGTCTTAACGATCTTTTGATGTTTTCTGTCATAATCATGCCGCCTCGTAGAGAGCGTAGGGAGTCCCACCGTGCTTCTGAACCTAATTTCCCGGATATTACTCAGTTAGGGGAAGCAATGGCCCAGGCTTTACAGAATGTGATTCGTCCTCCTCCTCCTCTGAGGACACCTCTGGAGACCATGTACAACTTGAAGTTAGATCGGTTTATGGGTAATGAAAGTCATGAGGGGGCAGAGAAATGGCTAGATCATATTGAGAAAACCTTCCAGGTGATGCAGAGTCAGGGGAATCTCCCTGCTAATAGGTGGGTGGAGACCACCACTTGGTTTTTGGGTCGTGAACCAGCAGCATGGTGGATGAATCAGGCTAGGTACATGTCACCTGAGACGGCAGCCGACTGGAAAGTGTTCAAAGAGAATTTTATGAAGAGATTCGTTCCTCCTGAGTATATTGATCGTAAGAAGCAGGAATTCACCAGGTTGAAACAGGGCAATATGTCAGCACATGAGTATTATAAAAAGTTTACTGATTTGTCTCGTTATGACACTGATACAGCTGGTAATCAGGGAGAGATGCTTCGACGTTTCAAGTTGGGATCTAAGAAGAAGTGGCGTACTTTTGCCAATGCACTTCCCTGCGCTGATTATCATGAGTATTTTGAGATTTTGGTTAGGATGGAGGACTCTGATAATCTTCCTGACAGTGAGGATGACGAGGACAAGAATGAGGGTCAGAAGAAGAATGACAAAGGTAAGGGTATTTCTATTCCGGGACCTCGACAGACACATAATTTTAAGAAGAGTGGAGCGAGTTCAAGTTCTTCTAGTGGGGGATATAGTTTTACTGGCCCGAGGAGAGGTGGTGGAAGATTTTCTGGTGGACCCAGATTTCAGGGTCAGAGGGATGCTGGTGGATCTGGCGCTCCATGGTGCCGCCGTTGTAACTTCTGTCACCATGGTGAGTGTAGGAGAGGTACTGGTGCCTGCTTTACGTGTGGGCAGATGGGACATCGGGCTTCTCAGTGCCCCCAGGGTCAACAGAGACCACAGCAGACCACTATACCACCTCCAGCACCAGTTCAGCAGAGTTTGGGACCGGGTGGTTATGGCCAGCCGAGTCGTGGTGGTGCTTACCACTATCAGGGGGATGCTGCTCCGTATGCTCCCGGACCTTATCAGTATTCCCAGGAGCCTTACTCTCAGGCTGGATATTCTCAGGATTTTGGAGGTTATTCATCTTATTCCTCTATGCCAGCTGGTGGATCGCAGTGGCATCAGGGAGGCCAGCCCCGTCAGGGGGAAGTTGCTACTGGTGGTGCAGGATCATCCAGGCAGCCTAGTCAGCCAGGTCAGGGGCGTAATCCTCAGGGACGAGGTAATCAGGGCAATAGAGGCCGAGGTGGACGACAGCAGGCTCAGGGACGAATTAATCATATTTCTCTGCAGGAGGCTCAGAACCATCCAGACTTGATTATGGGTACGTTGAATGTTCTTGGTCATTTTGCTAAGGTTTTGATTGATTGTGGTGCTACGCACTCTGTGATTTCTCATACGTTTGCTCAAATGACCCAACCTCACCCTTCACCTCTAGGATTTGATTTAGAGTTCGCCATGCCTAGAGGAGATAAATGTTATGTGGATAGTGTGTATCTTGGGTGTCCAGTGATGGTTGAGGGCGTAATTATGTCCGCTGATCTTATTCCGTTAGATATTGTGGATTTTGATGTGATCTTAGGGGCTGATTGGTTACACCATAATCGTGCCCATATTGATTGTTATGGTAAATCAGTTACTTTTTATCGTCCTGGATTACCCGAGGTTACTTTTGTGGGCGAGAGAAGTGGGGTGAGACATGGAGTTATTTCTGCCATAAGGGCAAGGAAATTGTTATCGAAGGGTTGTCAGGGATATTTGGCACATGTGATGTTAAATGATGCTACTCCTACTAGTATAGAAGAAGTTGGTGTGGTCAGACATTATCCAGACGTATTCCCTGATGATTTGCCGGGATTACCACCAGACAGGGAGGTGGAATTCACTATTGATTTGCTTCCAGGTACGGACCCTATATCTCTGACTCCTTATAGAATGGCTCCTGCTGAGTTGAGAGAATTAAAAATCCAGTTGCAAGAATTACTTGATAAAGGTTTTATTCAACCTAGTTCATCACCGTGGGGTGCTCCAGTATTATTTGTGAGGAAGAAAGATGGAACTTTGCGATTGTGTATTGATTACAGGCAACTGAATCGGGTGACGGTTAAAAACCGTTATCCATTGCCCCGCATTGATGATTTGTTTGATCAGCTGAAGGGTGCGTGTGTATTTTCTAAGATTGATTTGAGATCCGGGTATTATCAATTGAAGATTAAAGAAGATGATGTACCTAAGACGGCTTTCCGGACTCGGTACGGACATTATGAATTTTCGGTTATGCCGTTTGGGTTGACTAATGCACCTGCAGCTTTTATGAGACTGATGAATGAGGTATTCCAGAAATATCTTGATAAATTTGTTATTGTTTTTATTGATGATATTCTGGTATACTCTAAATCCCAATCAGATCATATCCGACATCTTAACTTGGTGTTAAGGAAATTAAGGGAGCATCAGTTGTATGCAAAGTTCAGTAAATGTCAATTTTGGTTGTCTGAAGTGGCATTTTTGGGGCATGTGGTATCGGCTCAAGGAATTCAAGTTGATCCTCAAAAGATAGCAGCGGTGGAGAATTGGGAGCAACCTCGAACCGTCACTGAGGTACGCAGTTTTCTGGGTTTAGCAGGTTATTATCGACGGTTCGTTCAGGATTTCTCTATGATTGCTTTACCGTTGACAAAGTTGACCAGGAAAGATGTTAAATTTGAGTGGGATGAGAAATGTGAGCGGAGTTTTCAGCAATTGAAGTATTGCCTCACTCATGCACCGGTGTTGGTACTTCCTGATGATAGCGGTAATTTTGAGATCTATAGTGATGCTTCACTTAATGGTTTGGGATGTGTTTTGATGCAGCATAGTAAGGTGATTGCCTATGCTTCTAGGCAGTTGAAAAATCATGAAAGAAATTATCCTACTCACGACCTTGAATTGGCAGCAATTGTTTTTGCTTTAAAGATTTGGAGGCATTATATGTATGGTGAGAAGTGTAAGATTTTCACTGATCACAAGAGTCTTCAGTATTTGTTTACTCAGCATGATCTTAATCTTCGTCAGCGAAGGTGGATGGAATTGCTAAGTGATTATGATTGTACCATTGAATACCATCCAGGTCGTGCTAATGTGGTAGCAGATGCTCTGAGTAGGAAACCTCAAGGCAGACTCAATGCTTTATATGCTTGCCGTGTTCCTCTTCTTACTGAACTGAGGGCAACGGGAGTAAGGTTGGAGATTGAAGACCCAAGTGGAGCCTTTCTTGCTAGTTTTCAAGTCAGGCCAGTTTTGGTGGACCGTATACTTGCAGCTCAGATGGTGGATGGAGAAATTCAAGAGTTGGTTCAGTTAAGAAGTGAAGGGAAAAAGAAAGACCTCAGAATTCAGGAATCAGATGGTATGCTCATGCAAGAAAACAGAATGTATGTTCCGAATAATGAGGAATTGAAGAAGGAAATTCTGGATGAAGCACATTGTTCAGCTTATGCGATGCACCCGGGAGGAACAAAAATGTATCATACCATTCGACCATTTTATTATTGGCCGGGTATGAAAAGAGAAATTGCAGAATATGTGAGCAGGTGTATTATTTGCCAGCAAGTGAAAGCAGAAATAAAGAATCCCTTTGGGCGAATGCAACCCCTTCCCGTTCCCCAGTGGAAATGGGAAAATATAACCATGGATTTCGTGTATAAACTTCCTCGTACACGAAATGGATTTGATGGTATTTGGGTAATTGTGGATCGACTCACCAAATCGGCGCATTTCATTCCTGTGAGGGAGAAATACCCTCTGAATAAATTGGCTAAGTTGTTTATCTCGAAGATTGTCAAGTATCATGGAGTTCCAGTAAATATTATCTCGGATCGAGACCCGAGGTTTACTTCTAAATTCTGGGTGGCTTTTCAGGAAGCTTTGGGTACTCAATTGCTTTATAGCACAGCTTATCATCCTCAAACTGATGGGCAATCAGAGAGGACCATTCAGACGATGGAAGATATGTTGAGATCTTCAGTACTGCAATTTGGTCATTCCTGGCATGATCATCTGGACCTGATGGAGTTTGCTTATAATAATAGTTTTCACTCGAGTATCGGTATGTCACCATTTGAGGCACTTTATGGTAGGGCGTGTCGAACGCCATTATGTTGGTCTGAGGTTGGTGAAAGGGTATTAGAAGGCCCAGAGATTGTAGATGAGACTACTCAAAATGTTCAGATAATTAAGTCAAACCTGAAAGCAGCCCAGGATCGACAGAAGAGTTTAGCGGATCGGCATACTACTGATCGAGTGTATGATGTGGGTGATTGGGTATTTTTGAAATTGTCGCCTTGGAGAGGTGTGGTACGATTTGGGAAAAGAGGAAAGCTAAGCCCGAGATATATTGGACCTTATGTGATCACTGAAAGAGTTGGTGAAGTTGCCTACCGGTTGGAACTGCCTCCGGAGTTATCTAAGGTCCATAATGTGTTCCACGTCTCTATGCTTCGACATTATATTTCTGATCCTTCTCATGTGATCCCTCCTCAACCGTTAGAGATTAATCTGGATTTGACGTATGATGAGGAACCGGTCACTATCTTGGATTGGAAAGATAAGGTTCTAAGGAACAAGACGGTGAGTTTGGTCAAGGTGTTGTGGAGGAACCATTCTGCAGAGGAAGCTACCTGGGAGACGGAAGATCGGATGAGAGAGAGGTACCCAAGGTTATTTTATGGGTACTAAGTAGTTATTTGATTGTGGGAATTTCGGGGACGAAATTCTATAAGGAGGGGAGATTGTCACAACCCGTCCCGGGATTTCTATATCGGGGGCGTGAATTGACGTAATTACCCTTGGCGGACATTTGGGTACGTGTGTGTGACATTATTTGAATTAATTTTGTAAGTTTTGGGATTAAACTATTGGAATTGGAATTTTTGTGGTTAGGGATTTGGATGGATGGTGAGGATTGTGTTGGACCACACAATCACACACACACGCACTCCCTGTCTTCTCTCCCTCCCGTAGCACTCTCTGTCTCTCTCCCTCACGATCTCTCTCTTTCCCTCACCCTCCACGTACGGACCACCACCAAAACCCTTCAAAACTTGACGGATTGAGGCAAATAAGGTATGTATCTTCATCGTTTTGACGTCCTGAGTTCATTGGTGCTAGTTTTAGGAAGTGAAACCTTCGATTTCACGTGAATCCCGAACCTCCATTTTTGAGGTACTGTTCATGCGAACGTAAAATGTTGTGTTTCAGGAGAATTCAAGCTTATAGCAAGCTTTGTAAGGTCATAAGGAAGCTCGGGGACGTTCGTTTGAAGGATTTGGACGTCGGGATCGTGAGTTTCAAGGTTGGCCGAATCTTTGGTTTTTGCAAGGTGAGATTTCGTGATTTTTAGGTCCTAAAACTAGTCCAACGTGATAGTACACTCTTAGGGCTTCAATTTGGTATAAAATACGAAGAAAATGGGTGAAAAACGAAGGAGATCTGTGAGTTTGAAAATCGGCCGGAGTTTGGCCGGAGTCCGGCCGCCGGGAAACCAGTCCGGCGAGGCCCTGCGAAGGAGACGACACGTGCGCTGCACGTGCTGCGCGTGGCCAGCGCGTGGACCCGTGCCACGTGTGACGCGTGGGGGCGCGTGAGTAGTCAAAAAATTTTTCTAAAAATATCCCGACGCTCGTGACGTCGAGTAGGTCGATGTGGTATATTCATATACCCAAATTGAGCATCGTATGAGAAGTTATTTCGAAATATTGGTGATGTGTTTAAAATTAACGTTTTTATAGTTGTTTCGCATATAGGTGAGACGTATCACGAGGACGACCGCATCCAGGGACGCCACGGGGGTTACGACCCGTCGACTTATCAGTGAGTGGGCAGTTTTGTTTTCGTATTACCTTTATACTATCGATTTTTCCCAGAAAATGAATTTATATGAAAATATGTTTTAAAAATGCCATGCATAGAATTATTTGAAATATGTGAATTGCGTATGAGTTATATGAATTGATATATGATGCATACATGTTGCATGGTGCTGTGGAGGCACAGGTAAGTCAGGTGAGTTCATTTATTCATTGAATTGTTTGTTGTTGAGATGTTTTGAGCTCATAACCTGCACCCTAGGTGTTAGTGCTTATATTATTCACCAAACCGCACGCTCGCCTTGGATCCAAGTAGGTGGATGTCGTACAGACCATGTGAGGGTTCCGACATGCTAGTCGTATAGATCACTAGGCGTGATTCCGACTAGTGGGTGACCTTAGTTATGCGCGCTGATGATATGATGAGTGAAGCACTAGAGCGTATTTTTACACCTTTCATCGTATAGACTACCTTACGTAGTTCCGAGTGATGTGCAGAGTAGGGCCGTACAGGTCACCGGGGTGACTCCGGCTTAGTGGGATTTTGAGCTATTGAATTAATCGTATAGGACCAACTGCAGGGTCTCCGATTGATTCCTTATTTCACCTGATTTATATTTTGATTTATGGCATGGCATGTTTTCTTGAAAATGTTAAAGATTTGAGATTTAAGTTTTGAGATTTTATATGGTTATATATATTTCTGGGAAAGTATACAAGTTTTTACGGCGAGGGGATATAATTGTTTTAATGAATTGTTTTGGAAAACTAATTTGTTTTACTGACCCACTCATTTTGTTTTGCGCCCCTCCAGGTTCTAGTTTAGCGGTGGTTGGCTCACGAGGTCCTTTCCGGCTTTCTGACAGACCTTGGACATGTAGGACTCACCTGAGGGTGATGTATTTTATTTTAGTCCTACTTGACTGCAGATAACCTATGCTCTGAACTTATGTGGTCACTTGTAAACTCGTCCGGTTATGTTCGTAGGTGGTTATGTTTGAATTTGGTTTAAAATTCTGCTGATTTATGTTGTTTTTCCGCTTCCGTGTCGTGCTTATGGTTACGTCACGCCCACGTGACGGCCTGATAGGAGCATATTTATGCGCCTTAGTTAGCTAGTTCTTATGCATTTTCGTTATGTTTTCTTAGTTAAAGTAGTCTTTTGAGCTACTTTCATGTGTTTTCAGGTTCAAAGGGCATATGACATAAAAGATGGCAAAATGGAGCATTTTAGAGCAAAAGTGAGCTTGGATTGAAAAGTACATGCTTGGAACAAGGAATGGACGAGTTTGAAGGTCGAGGGAGCTTAAGAAATGAAGAAATGAAAGTAAAGAACAAAGAAGTCGGAATTGGCAACTAAAGTTTCTAAAGTTGGAAGTTTCTATTCTTGGAGGTTTCCATTTTCGAGAGTTTCTATTCTTGGCTTTGGGCTTTTGGATGACCCATCTTTGCCTCTTGGACCTATGCCGCACCTAACCCTAACCCTAGCCCACTTAATCAGCCGCACCTAGGCCTTGTTCACATGAAAAAAATCTGATTACTTACCCTAAGCCCATGCCGCACCTAATGTTCTAGAAACCCTAGTTTTTGGTGGATTTCCTAACCCTAGCCGCACCTAAACCCTAGCCCATTTGTCTAACCTGATTTCTTTAGGGTTTGGCTGCCTATATATATGTGTTTTACCTCCCTTGGCCGAAGAACACCCTCTCCATATTCAGAAATTCGTCCAAAACCCTATTTCCCACCTTGCCGCAGCCTTCCATCCCCAAACTCCCAACTTTCTGCCCAAATTCAACCTTGCCGCACCATCCTCTTCCCCAAACCATTCCTACATCCTTCCATAACCATTCATCCACCTTGTGCAGCCACTAAAGGCGGAGAAAGAAGGAGTGCCGTGCAGTCCAAAGGAAGGAGAAGCCTTGCACATGCAATCTGCCATTAGTGGAGTGTTTGGAGTTCTTTCTTTCTTTGTTTCTGTTTTCATGTTTAATTTAAATTGTTGTTCAATTATGTTAGACATGTGGAACTAATTTCTTTTTAGTTAGAGGTGAATTTGAAGCCATGGACATATGTTTTATATGATTTGATTTCTTCCAATTATGATTTCAGAAATTGTGAATGTGATTTACTTATCTATTTGATTGATAACTTGTTTATGTATGTGGGTTGAGGGTCGACACTTAATTTGCATGCTTAAACTTGATGCTAGGGTATAAGGGAATTTCACCTAATCGTTATTAACTTATATTCATAAGTAGTGAAAGTCGCTAGTCACGATTGTGTTAAGTAAATCCTAGGCAAGAGTAACATGCGTATCCCATAGTTATGAATGCCTCGTCAATGCTTATGATGTCCATTGAACTTAATGATCTTTGATATGTGTCTCTATCATGCGTATTCCATAGTTAGGGTCCTTGATAAGAATAATTTGGTTGTAATGCGTATTCCATTCAATTCAATGAATCTAGGGAAATCTGAGAATTAATTGGTGCAATCTAGTTAATTTGGGGCATTGTCATTCATGGTTTGTTGAAAGAGTAATTGGAGATCGAATTGTATACATATGTTCATGTGTGGATAAGGAACCCTCTAACTAGCTTCTCACCATTCTATTTTATCACAATCTGTTTTGCTTTGCATTTGTTTTCAAAGTTAAGTTTTAAAGTTTTAATTTCGTCACAATCAATCCCCCATTTATTTTAAAGTGTTAGATTAGTTAGAAATCCATTTAGTTGTGTTTTTAAGTGTTTTGAGTCAAGTCATAGTCCAAATTCGTCCAAACTAGTGTTAGGTACTCAAAACTGCCCAGAAAGTGGTTTTAAGGCAGTTTTGAGCCTTCTAGTTGCTGTTTTGAGTTTTTAGTTTGTTTAGGTGTTTTAAATTCTAGTTTTGCATTAATTGAGTTTAGTTTAGTGTCCTACATTATAATTTTATGTTCTTGAGTCAGATTTACATTGATTAGCATCCCTAGTTAATCCCCGGTCTAGAACGATCCCTATTTGCTCATATACTACAATTGTCATCCATAGGGTTTAATTTGTGTGTCAAGTTAATTTTCACATCACGGCCAGCACACCTGGATCATCCGGATCGGGGTGTGTCAATCAACTTGTGTAAATATTTTAAATTGATGATCAAATTCAATCATTGTATTCGTATTGGGTCACGGAGTGTAGTTGTAAAAAATCATCAAAATCGGAGTTAAAATAACCGTTAAATCGTGATTTTTTTATTTTTAACCGTCGAAAAGGTTTGTGTCATGGTTGATCTCTGAATGTTAGTTTTTTGTGATTTTTGGCGTATACGATCTCGAAGCGTATACAAACAAGTTTGACGGTTGGATCGTTGAAATTAGTTTCATAGAATTTGTATCTCATCAAAACGATAGATTCACTAACACTTAGATTTTATTTATACTTTCATTAAGTATAACATAAGATTTTGTGGTATCCACTTGTGTAAATATTTTAAATTGACGATCAAATTCATTCATTGTATTCGTATAGGGTCAAGGAGTGTAGTTGTTAAAAATCATCAAAATCGGAGTTAAAATAACCGTTAAATCGTGATTTTTTGTTTTATAACCGTTGAAAAGTTTTGTCTCATTACTTGATCTTTGAATGTTTTTTTTTGTGATTTTTGGCGTATGCGATCTCGAAGCATATACAAACAATTTTGACGGTTGGATCCTTAAAATTAGTTTTCGTGTATCCGATCAAGTTCAAGGGTGTGTATATATATATGATGTAGATTTAAATCTTTTTAGTTTGTACGTATAATTATTATAGTTTTTAGGGGTATAAATTTATTTTAAAACTTAATATATATATATATATATATATATATATATATATAATTATTATAGTTAATATTTTGGGGTATAATTATTATAGTATATGTAATTATTATAATTATTTTAGTTAATATTTTGGGGGTATAATTATTATAGTATAGTTAATTATTATAGTTAATTTATTATATATATATATATAAGTATTATAGTTTTAAACTTTTTAAGGGTATAAAATTGTTAAATTAATATATATAATTATTATAGTATTTTTTTAGGGTTATAAAATTATTAAATTAATATTCTGCTTATCGTGTATCGTGTTACCCACGTGTATACCCGAACCAACCCGTTATCTTAACAGGTGCTTATCGGGTTACCCGATAACACCTGATTCGTTATTGTGTCGACCCGAACACCTGTTATTTTCGTGTCGTGTCGAGAACTGCCAGACCTAGTTGTAACGGGGTTTGGGAGTAATGGCTAACAAAGAAAGGATAGGGATAACAAACATTCTTAAAGCGATAGCAAGCACATAGAATTCACTTTAGAATGCAGAATCAACTTTTAAATACAAAGGGAAGATTCATGCAACACTTTAGAGCTCTTTTTCATACTCTTTTCAATTCTTTTTCTTTCTTTCTATTTTCCACGATTTTTTCTTTTTCTTTTTCTTTTCTTCCCGTGCCTTATTAAGGGCTTTGGCACACACACACTTCAAGAATCACTTCCCCCACACTTATTTTTCTGCAAAAGTTCAACAAAAGGAATTCCTTCAATATTATGCTTTACCATGCTTCAAGAACAAGGGTACGGATGGTCCTAATCTAGGATAGGTGAGGATAGTGTGGGTTAACAAAGAACATAGGCTACTCAAGGCTCAACGGGGCTAAACTTAAACACAAATGCACGGGATAGGCTTTTTGGCTCTTGGCTCACTAAACAACTTCATCTTGAATATGTGTTATGCAAATCAATAGCATGCTTTGAATGAAACGGGCATGAGTTCTAGCATTTGGAACTAAATGATGAAACGCCTTCTAAGTAGCAACCAAGCAAAGAATAATGAGATCATGCAACGACTTAGAAAACAAGAATGCACAGATTATTAACTCTCCAAATAAACGTTTAGGCTCAAGTCTCACAAGGTTGTAGCGTTAATTTGAGTTCCTTCCTTCAAGCATGTTACAAAAACTGATTTTTCCTTTATGATTGCATGTGAATTCATAAATTATAGCCACAACCAAACATACATCAAAGAGTAAATCAAACTTTCATCCATGCTTATAACTCTCTTTAACAGTCATGCAATTAAAAACCAAATCCTCATCATTGTGTTGGGAGGTACCCTAAGAACAAACACACAAAAACAACTCTTTTT
Organism: Malus sylvestris; assembly: GCF_916048215.2. Lineage (NCBI taxonomy): Eukaryota > Viridiplantae > Streptophyta > Magnoliopsida > Rosales > Rosaceae > Malus > Malus sylvestris. Next base: position 13,967,620 of record NC_062265.1, on the reverse strand, counting down.
GGGTTTTTCAAAACAATTTTTCAAATTTTTAGAGATTTTTGGATTTTTATGTCAAAACACACTAAAACACTCAAAAACAGCTTAAAAACACTTAAAAACAGCAAGGAACAATACTAGAAGTAATGGGTGATAAACTCCCACGAATTTCATGCAAAACAACTTGGTTACCCCCCCCCCCACACTTAAGTCAAGCATTGTCCTCAATGTTTCAAGCATAAATGCACACAAAAACAAGCAAACAAACAAACAACGAATAAACACACTTAACATGGTAGAAAGATCTTCCTTTGTTGAATGCATGGGTTGCCTCCCACATAGCGCTTGCTTTAACGTCGTACAGCCTGATGAGGAGCTCATTCACTTCCCATTGGATCCCACGACATGTAGGGAGATGTCATCCACGGCATGCTCCTCAAAGTGCTCGTAGTAAGGCTTCAAACGGTGTCCGTTCACTTGGAATTCATGACTTATTTTGAGACTTTGAATCTGGATTGCACCATAAGGAGAGACTTTAGTAATAACAAACGGTCCAATCCACTTAGAACGTAACTTACCGGGAAACAAACGTAGACGGGAATTGAACAATAGCACTTTCTGCCCTATGGAGAATGTTTTGCCACGAAGCATTTTGTCATGGAAAGCCTTGGTCTTCTCCTTGTATATGCGGGCATTCTCATACGCCTCGTTCCTTATCTCATCAAGTTCATGTAATTGGAGTTTCCTATGACTTCCCACTGCAACTAGGTCCATGTTGAACTTCTTGACTGCACCTAGGTCATGTAATTGGAGTTCTAATGAAATCTGCAACCACTTTAGAATCATTAGTCCTGGTGGCTTTTTCTTCCACCCACTTTGACACATAATCAACCGCAAGCAAAATATACATGAAACCGTACGAAGAAGGAAAGGGACACATAAAATCAATACCCCAAATGTAAAAAATCTCAACATTGAGGATGGAAACCTGCGACATTTGATCCCTTGCACTTATATTTCCCGTTCTTTGGCATTTATCACATGTTAAGCAAAAAGTTCTAGCATCCTTAAAGATACTAGGCCAATAGAACCTGCATTGTAACACCTTAAGTGCTGTTCTTTGTGTGCCAAAGTGACCACCACATGCATATGTATGACAAAAGCTTAAAATGGAATAAAACGCAGAATCCTGCACACATCGACATACAATCTGATTAGGGCAATATTTCCACAAATATGGATCATCCCATACATAAAACCGTGCATCATTTATGAGCTTATCACATTGGTGTCTAGTGAGAGTGCTTGGAATTCGTTTAGACACCAAAAAGTTGACCAAATCAGCATACCAAGGTTCACTTACCTTAATGGACAACAATTGTTCATCATGAAACATTTCAGCAATGGGTAGGGACTCCTCATTATGCATCATACGGCTTAGGTGGTCAGCCACCACGTTTTCACTTCCATTTTTGTCTCTAATCTCAATGTCGAACTCTTGAAGAAGCAATATCCATCGAATTAGCCTTGGCTTGGCTTCCTTCTCTGTGAGCAAATATTTTAAAGCTGCATGATCAGTGAAAACAATTACTTTAGTACCAATTAAATATGATCGAAATTTATCTAAAGCAAAGATAACGGCAAGAAGTTCTTTTTCCGTTGTGGAATAGTTTAATTGGAATAGTAGATGACATGCGGCCTCTTATCCTTCCTTTATCTTAAAACAGCCCTTAAAGCATAATCGGATGCGTCACACAAGAGCTCAAAAGGAAAGCTCCAATTAGGTGGAACAATAATGGGAGCCGTGGTCAGCAACTCCTTGAGTTGTTTGAAGGATGTCGTGCACTCCTTATTGAAATCAAACACCACATCTTTTTACAGGAGACCGCAAAGAGGTTGGGAAACATTTGAGAAATCTTTGATGAATCTTCGATAGAAACCTGCATGTCCAAGAAAAGAATGAACCTCTCTAACCGATGTAGGAGAGGGTAAGTGACGTAAAAGATCTATCTTTGACTTATCAACCTCAATACCATTTTCAAAGATGATATGATCTAAAACTATACCTTGTTTAACCATGAAATGACATTTTTCCCAATTGAGAACAAGGTTGGTTTCAACACATCATTTTAAGATCAAACTGAGATTATGCAAACAACCATCAAATGAATCACCAAAAACGCTGAAATCATCCATAAAAACTTCAATAATTTTCTCAACATAATCAGAAAATATGCTCATCATGCATCTTTGAAATGTGGTAGGTGCATTACATAAACCAAATGGCATGCGACGATAAGCAAATGTACCAAAGGGGCATGTGAAAGTGGTTTTTTCTTGGTCCTCGGGTGCTATGACAATTTGATTATAACGAGAATAACCATCAAGAAAGCAATAGAAAGCATAACCTGTTAACCTCTCAAGCATTTAATCAATGAATGGCAAAGGGAAATGATCCTTCCTAGTGGTGGTGTTGAGCTTCCTATAATTGATACACACCCTCCAACCTGTTTGGATTTGAACAGGCACAAGCTCATTTTCGGCATTGGTCACCACAGTTACTCCTGATTTCTTTGGAATACATTGAACGGGCGAAACCCAATGACTATCGAAAATAGGATAGAAAACTCCACAATCTAAAAGCTTGATTATTACCTTCTTCACAACTTCCATCATCGGAGGATTGAGTCGGCGTTGAGCCTTTCGAAATGTTTTAGACCCCTCCTTCAAAAGTATGCGATGCATGCAAGTGGTGGAACTGATTCCTTTTATGTCAGCCAATGTCCACCCAATTGCCGTTTTATACTCCCTTAGCACCCTTACCAACTTGTCCTCCTCTTTTGCCGTGAGTGTGCTTGAGATGATGATGGGCATAGTATTATCATCGCCCAAGAAAACGTACTTTAAATGGCTTGGCAATGGCTTAAGTTCAACTGTAGGTGGATGAACTCATTGAGATGATGTTAGGCTGTGCATGTTTTAACTAGTAAATGGCCTAATTCCCTACCTTTGTTGTGTGAGACATTACCCATTTTGAAGCCAAACATAGCCATATCATTCATCACCCACACTAAACTCTACCCATTTCCCTGCTTAATAGCCATTCCCTATAGCTTGAGGAATACCAAAGTGATGAAGACAAATATAATGCTCGAGCTTTAAACTCAGAAAGTGGCGTGTACCGAGGTAACATGGGCTGGAATTGCAAAATAAGAAGAAAAAAAAGGGAAAAAGTAAGCATTTTAAGAAGAAAAAAAAAAAAAAAAAGATGCAATTTCTAAATCCATGGTTCTTCGACGCCGAGAACAAGTAAAGAAGATCAATTCAAGAGGAAAGCATGCTGGTTTTGCAAGGAAGACACTTTGGCATATTTCAAGTTCTAGTATTCCTTATCCATCCTTTCATAGCCCCTACCTTAAAAACCTTACATTACAACCTTATGAAAGGCCTAGATGATCTTTGAAGATGTATTCATGGGTGTTAGTAAGTATGTGTGTTATCTTATTCTTAGTATTTGATTCCTTTCATGAGATCTGTCCAGAAAGTTCTTTTTGTTTCTAATTGAATTATGTGTGAGAATACTTGCTTTCCATTACATAACCTCACTCACATATACTTGTTGAGAGCAAGCCCTAGGAATCATGTGAAAGAGTGAATTTGTGAGATTAGAGTTGAGACAAATCTTATCTTCCTTGCTTGAGCTTGTAACTTAGTAACAAGTTGGATTTGGGCTAGAGCACCTTTCTAACATGCAGATTTGATTGCTGGAAGGTAAAGTCAAAGTTAGGATCGTAAGGCATAGTTGAGCTATGATTCTTATTATCTTATTTCAAAAGTGCTCTAATCGTTGTTTTGTAGGTTGTTTACAACATTTATGGGTATCATCACTGTTAAACCCTTAGGAGACACAACTCTTCCTACTAGCAATGCCTAGTGGTTTAAAGGCTTGATGCATAAGCTAAATGCATTCGTCTCACCAACGGAATTGGTCTTAGATTAACTTATGTTTGTCTTTTGTGTTGCTTTTGTTTCTTTTAGTTTTGGTTTGCTCGAGGACTAGCAAAATCTAAGTTTGGGGGTATTTGTTAAGTGCATAGAGTTATACTTTTATGCCTCTTTTGCTTAGGTTTTTGACTTAAAATTTCTATGCATCACAAGGTATTTTGTTGTTTGTATTGTATTTGAGGATGAAAGTAAGGGCTTGAAGAAATCATCTTATTTTGATTATTGTAACAAGTGGCCCAAGATCCGCCAGAAAAGGCCCTGATTACCTTGAATATGATTTGGAATAACTTCCTAAATATCATTCATACTCTAGCCAGATATTCGTAATCATATCATAAAGTATTCTCCCTTAAACGGTTCAAAGGTTAGAGATCCTTTGTTGTGCATTCATTTACCTCCATGGCTAAGTGGCTTAACCCCAACTATGTCATGGACACCCCCTGACGGAATGACTTTGAGATAGTCAAAGATCAAGGACCTAACCACAAGACAACTATGATGTCTCAGGTCAAATGACTACTTTGCATTATCCCAACGATGAGTTCTCATGTGACATGAGTATGAAAACTCCTCGTTGATCGTGTGCAGTGGACTGATTCTCCATTAAGCACCTGTATGCTTGTCTTGATGTCAGTCACACCAATGAGATAACATAGCACGTACTGATCTTAACGGACTATCAATGCCCAATTGGAAATCCTATGATAAGGAACGTTTAGGATATGTATACGAAAGAGAATGGTCTCATGAATCTAACTTCTTTAGATCACATTCTCGCAATTTCATATTCCTTGAACTTATCATTTAAGCATATAACATTTATATGAAACTGCTTCAAACAATAATCTTTACCCTTTATATTAAATTACATTAGTTTAACATGTGAAATGTCTGTAATGTATCAACATATGATTGCCTTTAGAGCACATTTCCAACAGGATTCTCACCATGGATCATGATCATGTTGCAAGATCTTGCAACCCTCCTCCGTTCTTTGATGGAACAAACTATGTTGTAAAGAGTGAGAAGATTCAAATCTTTCTGGAAGCACAATCTCTAATTATTATGGATTATCTTACTTGTGAATGTACTCAAAGGGAGATATCACGGAATTCCATTGTATCTGCAATCTCACCAACTTAATTTGCACATATTCATTATTGCACTACAGTAAAACGAGCATGGGACAAACTCCAAATTCTACATGAAGGTGACAAACAAGTGAGAGATCCTAAACTCCAAATAACTCTTCCAAAGTTTGAAGATTTAAGAATGTTGGAATCTGAGACCTTGTTGGTCTTTTATGAGAAAGTTGAAATGTTGACTAATAAGGCATTGGGGTTAGGAAAACCTATTGATGAGACAACAATTGTACAAAAAATCTTGAGGATCTTGCCCAAGAAATGTCATGCAAAGAAGGCTGTTATACAAGAATTTCAAGACTTGAATAAGATTAAGCTTGGAAAGTTGGTTGGCAAACTCATCACCTATGAGATAGAGCTAGACTTGGATGAAGGTGAGTCTAAGAAGAAAAAAGAGGTTGCTCTTCAAAGCGTTGACAAATCTTAAACAATGGATGAATCATATGTCAATCCCCTGATGATGATCTTGCCTTATTTGTTAAACAATTATGAAGGATTCTCAAGAACAAAGGAAAAGATGTTAAAAGGGTTTGGGAGTCATCAAGCATGGTCAGCATCATGATAGGCTCACTTCTAGATGAAATCAAGGGAGGTTTTTTTTATAGGAATAACAAGTCTTCTTTAAGTGTACCTGGACTGTGTTTCGAGTATGGTGGAAAAGGACATCGTGTTGCTGAGTGTGCAACCAACAAAGAATGTTCAGTAAAAAATGTGACAAAGCCATGATGGCCACATGAAGTGACAATGAAAATGAAGTTTCTATCTGCTCTGACAAGTCATCAGAAGATGAAGAAAATGTTGTTGCCTTTATTGCACCTGTAAAAGAAGTCTCTATTTATGACAATGATGTTTTCAATTTTTATGAAGATGTAGTACATCATGATGTGTCTAACATGTATGACTCTCTGTTTGATAAGACTTGTGTTTTAAAATTGGACAATACGGAGCTGATCGATAAAGTGTTTGAGCTGTAAGAAGAAGTTATGTCTCTCCGTCTAGTCAGAACAAAGTTGAAGGAGAAACTTACTTTTCTTGAAGGTCAACTTCATGGACTGAATGAAATGGCTCCTATTTGCATTAGTGAAGATAAAAGAGATGATCTTATTGCCTTTCTTAAAGCTCAGGTTCAGGAATTGATGATATCTCAAGAAAGACAATTACAACAAGTTCATATGTTGAAGGTGAAAAACGAAGTTCTTCATGAGGTTAACTTGAAGCTATCATCAGAGTTGAATGAGGTTGTGTACAAAGTGGATTATCTAACTTTTGATGCTAAAAGATTTAACAAAGCTTTATGTGTTGAAAGTCCATGTGATGCCAATAATGCTCTTATTTGTGTGGAAAGTGGTTCATGTTCAAAAAGCATAAACTCTCAGGTTATGGAGGAATCTTTATCTATGACTCCTATGGCCGTACCCCTTCAAAGACAAGATTTATTCCCACTTGTCACCGTTGTTGTGAAGTTGGTCATATTCGACCTAGGTGCAGAAAACTGTATTCCAAACAGAAAAATGACTTGAAAAGTACAGTTGATCGACTAGCTGTTGAAGTCAATAGAATGGCTTAATTGGTTGATTCTTCTAGCTCTGGCAATGTCAGTCATGTTCGAGTAGTCATCAAAGGGTTTTTGATAAATGTTTGGTAACTCAATGTGCCCCTTATGTTCCTAAACCAAATGTTTGGTACCTTAATAGTGGATGCTCCTATCATACGACTGGTGACAAAGAGGCCTTCTTGTCACTTGGATAGGCTAACAACAATATGATTGAGTTTGGTAGACGTTGCATCGCTTACATTACTGGAAAAGGTACTGTCAAGAATCCTAACCTTCCCCAACTTGAAAATGTTTGTTATGTGACTGGGTTGACTATGAACCTTCTTAGCATCAACCAACTATGTGATGATGTGGCTAATGAAGTTTGTTCCTTAATGAAATGTTGCAGAGTTGTTGGTAAAGATGGAAAGAACATGTTGGTTGTTCTAAGATCAAGGGGTAAGTGCTACTTTCTTGTCATTCCTAAAAGTGGTGGGTATACAAATTGAATCAAAGAAGCGGATATATCATGGGTTCTAAGGGGGCAGCCACTTTTCTTATTCTCTCAATGTTATTTGTGTGAACCATCCAACTTGGAAAAACACTTTATGATGTCTCACATGAAAACAATCTATATTGCTAGTTGCATTGAAAAACTAAGGTATGTCTCTCCCTATCACGCAATTGCAAATTGTGACCTTGTTTTGTTTAATGAACTTTGGTGTAAAATTATTGGCTGTTTGCTTTCATTCTAATAGTATGTGTGAAATTGATTTTTGGAATGGCCCCATCTTGCATTTAACCATAAATCATTTTGGAACTCAATTTCATTTCATTGTAGAGCTTATCGAAAGACAGGCATGTGCTTTAATCCTAGTATTATTTGAGAAACAGCTAACTAACTATCTCACAGGCACTTTGGACCATCAATGGCATGAAAATCTTTAATGGTATGTGATATGATATTAACTAGCACTCAAATTAACCCTCTTTTTATCAATTGTAGTAAGTATGTAAGTAGGGATCGTTCTAGGCGGGGGATTAAGAGGGATTGCTAAATCACTTGAAAACTGACTCAAAAACGTAAAAACAAAGTTTAAAACACTAAACTAGACTCAAAGAATGTAAAACTATAACTTAAAACACCAAAACAAACCAAAAGACTCAAAATAACACAAAAACACTCAAAACTTCCTTAAAACCACTTTCTGGGCAGTTTTGAACTCTAAACAAGATTTTGACGAAAATAGGTTTTAACTTGACTCAAAACACTTAAAAACACAAACTAACACACTCTCTAACTAATTTGACACTTGAAAACAAAGGGGGATTTGGTTTTTACGAAATAGAAAACAAAACATAAACTTATAAATCAAAACAGATTTTAAAACGAATTTGATTGAATTGAATGGATAGAAAGCTAGCTAAGGGGTTCATCTCCACACATGTTATACTTGCATTCAAAACGATTTCCAATTGCTTTTCAATAACCCATGAATTCTCAACGCCCCAAGTTAATTAGGTCCGCTTAAATTAACCTTCAGATTTTCCTAACGTTATTGAATTGGATGATTGCATACGACAACCCAAAGCATTCCCCACAAGTCCCCTACATGATTGCATAATAGAGATACAAGCAAGAATCATTAAGTTCTATGAAAACCATAAGCATTGACGAGGCACTTGTAACTATGAATTGCATGAAACTTATGCCAAGAATTTACTTAACACGATTGTGATCAACAACCTTTACCACTTGTGAATATAAGTTCATAACGATTAGGTGAAATTCCCTTATATCCTAGCATCAAATTCATGCATGCAAACTAAGTGTCGACCCTCAATCAACATACAAGAATAAGTTTTAATTCACATAGATAAGCAAATTGAAATCACAACTTATGAAACGCAATTAGAAGTAATCAAATCATATAGCAAGCATAAACATGGTTTCGAATCCCCCCCTAGCCAAGGGGGGTTTAGTTCCTCATACTCGCAAAGCAAAGATACATAAATTTAGAAATTAAAACCCAAAGAAAGAAAACACCTAGAAGGCTCCAACTTGGCAGCAAGATCATCAATGATTTCCCTTTCCTCCTTGCTGCGGCAGAGAAGTTTAGAACAGGTTTTGGGTAGTATTTAGGGTGTAGAATGGATGGGGAATGGTAGGGAAAGGTTTAGGGTTGATGGGGGTACGGCTAGGGATGATTTTTGGGCAGAATTTTGGGATTTTGGTGATGGGAAGGTGCGGCAGAATGCAAGGGCAGATTTCTGGCGTGAATGATTGTGTATGAGAGGTGGTGATCTGATCTAGGGGTTATAATGAGTATATATAGGCATCCAAAACCCTAGGGTAATCAGATTAAGGTTTCTAGAAGCCCAAATCCACCAGAAATTAGGTTAAAACAATCAGATTTTTAGTGGGAATAAGGCCTAAGGTGCGGCTAGGGTTAGGGTTTAGAGATGGGCCTTCTAGAATGCCTTGCAAGGCAAGGAAATCAGATATTCTAGAGGCCTAGGTGCGGCTAGGGTTAGGGTCCACAAGGAATTAGGGTTTAGGTCATCTAAAAGCCCAAAACCAAGAATAGAAACTCTCGAAAATGGAAACCTCCAAGAATAGAAACTTCCAACTTTAGAAACTTTGGTTTCCAAATCTGAATTCTTTGTTCTTCACTTTCATTTCTTCATTTCTTAAGCTCCTTTGACCTTCAAACTCGTCCATTCCTTGTGCTCCATTAGCATACACTCCATTCTAGCTCAATTTTGCTCTAAAATGCTCCATTTTGCACTTCTTTGCATACTTCGTCTCTAAACCTGAAATTGCACGAAAATGACTTTAAACACTAAAATAACTAAAGAAAAACAACATAAATGCTTAAGAACAAGCCAACTAAGTCGCATAAATATGCTCCTATCAGTATGTGATGTCGTATAAACTAACACACAAATTAAACCCTATAAATTATGCAATCGTAGTATGAGTATGTAAGGATCGTTCTATTTTGGGGATTAGAAGGGATGCTAATCAACAAAAATTAAACTTATAAAACTGAAAACTAAGTTAAATTAAGTTGTGAATGAAATATGGATAAAAGGATAGCTAAAAGATTCTTCTCCGCACATGAATCATACCAGTTATTCATTATAAACCATGAATGTTAATGCCCCAAATTAACTGTGTACAACACTAATTAACTCTCAGATTTTCCTAAGTTCATTGAATTAGACTCAACGATGCAACCAAATTATTCTTCTCAAGTTCCCTAACTATGAAAAGCATGATAGAGATACATCTCGAAGATCATTAAGTTATGTGAAAATCATAAGCATTGTCAAAGCATTTGTAACTATGAAAAGCATGATACTCCTGCCAAGGATTTACTTAACTCAATCATGACTAGTGACTTTTACTACTTGCAAATATAAGTTCATAATGATTAGGTGAAATTCCCTTAAATTCTAGCATCAAATCCCTGCATGCAAACTAAGTATGCATCCTTAATAAACATACAAGAATAAGTTTTCTATAAAGCAAATAAGTAAATCGCATTCATGTTTTATGAAACAACAACTAGATGTAATCAATTTATATAAAACAATAAGTAAATTCCCTTAAATTCACCTCTAGCTGAAAAGAAACTTAGTTACACATGTTCATCAAAACTGGAAAGCAATCTAAAATAAACATTGAAACTTAAAACAAAGAGAGAAAGAACTTTGAAAATTCCAGCAACTTCAATGGATAAATAGTAGATGTGGGACACCTTTTAACGATGCAGAACACTTCATATATATATAGGGTGCGGCTAGGGTTTTCTTTAGAGTGAATGAAAAGAGAGGAAAAATAGGTAATCAGAATTGGGTAATTCGCCTAGAATAAAAAGGGCATGTAAAAGTGGCAGAAAGGCAAGTTTTTATAGGGGTAAAAGAGGTTGCAAGATATTCCAAAGTGATCCCACCAACTTAGCCTTTATTTTGCACGTTTTTGCCTTATTTGGCATGTCCAAAGTGATCCCACCAACTTAGCATTTATATTATATATATTATTCTTTTATAATTGATGCTAGTAGTTTCTAATTCATGCTCCGCAACCTGGAATGCCCTACATCTTGCATATTTTTCATGTTCTGTTTGATATTCATTTGAATTTTATTATTGCTATTGCCATGGCTGATGATTTCAGAAGGCTTGATTCTTTTGTCTCTCAACAGATTGCAAAAAAGGTTTAATTAATTTGAATTTTGACTCTAATAAAAACAGTCAGGCATGCCAATTTTAGATTAAATGGTAGTGTGAATGAAATGACATTCCTAGTTCATGAATGTGTTCTTGAATTATATATTTGAATAACAATTCATAATTTCATATTTCAATTTGGGATTCCTGATTTGTCCCAAAATCCCGAAAATATTTCGGGATTCCCGAAAATTTGGTTTGGAATTGGTCTTTAAATTTCGGTTTAGGATTCTGGATACTAGTTTCGATATGGTATCCCATACCGAACCACCCCTAGTAACAAAGGCAATGAGTGTCTGCCCAAGTGGGAGAATTGACAAACAAATAATTGAGCTTCACACTCATTGAATCTAAGTCAGATTCATCTTTGATTCTTTATTTGGACTTTAAAGCAGGTAACAACTTCTCTCTAACTAGGATTCCTCTTTCTTGTGTAATTACTTGCCTTCCAAGCGTCAACTTTAGAGCAACTCCACCCATGGAGCCTTTCCCCCTGGCAATCCACTATTGAATCCACCCTTTTGAACAGTAACTGCCTTTAATGAATAGTAACTGCCATTAATGAACAATAATTGCCATTTGCATCTCCACCCTTGGAGCCCTCCCCCCTGGCAATAGGCAATAAAATATTAGTTTTTTTTGTTTGTTTAAATAATACAAAATAAAATTATTTGTAATTTCGGATAAGATTTTTTAAATCGTTCTCGTTGCGCCACGTGTCATTTTATAAAAAAAACAATTATTTAGCGATGGATTTCGATAAGATTTTTATCCAATGTCATCGTGCCACGTGTCGTTATCTTTTGAGAATCTTTGACGATAGATTTTGATCAGATTTTAACTCGTTCAAGATTTTGATCAGATTATAGAAAAGTAAAAATAATTTTTTACAAATTTTTTTTCAGATTTTTTACAATTTTTTCGGATTTTTTCCATTTTTTAAAATTTTTTTTTCAATAATTAATTTCTGCCGTTGGATTTAAAAAAATTTGAATTCCAACACTCCAGATTGTGCCACGTGTCACAACGGTAACTTTTCTTAATTTTAAAACTATTTTTTCTTTATTTATAAAGCATATTAATATCGACCGTTGATCTCAGATCGAACGGTTGATATTAAATCATATTTTTTTTATTTTTTTAACCGTTGAGATCTAACGGACCGTGGGCAGCCACGTGGCTTCCCAACGGTAACTGTGAAAGGCTGAAAAGTTGTCTGTTTTTTCTGAAAAACTGTCCGGCGACGCGCCCCCACACGCGAGTGGGGTGCACGCGCCTGACAGAAAAAAATAAAAAATGGGCTTGGAGCTCGGGCTCCGGGGCTGTCACAAATTGATAAGCCCCCTGCTCGGGCCTTCTCCACGAGCTCGGGCTCCTTACCGCTGGAGCAACTTGACAGGCCCTCAAGCCTTTTCTTCTCCACTGTCCCCCGACCTATTGACAAGGTTGGAACTGCTCTTAATGTCTCCAAATTTTAACACATGTTTAACACCTTTTAAACACCAAAACATTCAGCCCATATGCTATTTATGCTTGCTATCCAATCTAAGTCTAAAAATGATTGCTCCATTTGACTATTTATGCATCCCCACGCTCTCACAAGTACATCCATACTCGCTTTCTTCACGTAGATTTGCATGTTGCAAAGCCAATTTTCAGAGAACCAATCGAGCTCATTTCTCAACCAAAATAAGTAATTCAAGAACCTAAATGAAGTTAGAAATGCAGGGAATAGATCTATACCAAAGTGAGGCCAAGTTATTGTCGGCGTTGGCTGGAAAAATGATCTAAAAGTGGCTCGACGACCATGGTTTTTAATGCTCGAAAACTGGGGAATTTCTTCCGCCGCATCTTTTCAGTCTACAAACCCTAGCAAAACAAGTCTAAACCTTAAGATCCTTCGCAAACAATGAATAAGGTAACATAGAGTCACTTCTTGAGGCCTACCTTGGTCGAAAAATCATGAAGTCTCGCCAGGAAATATGGAGGTCGTAGTGATCAGGGTTCGCGCTCGCAATTGGCGGTCCTAATTCTATGCTAGAAGGCTAATAAACCTCATCAAGGTGGTGAGATTAGGTGGTGGTGGTGGTTGATTTGTTGGTGTAATCGAGTGGTAGTGGCTACGATGGTTAACTCACTGCCTCTGCGCACAAAGAGCAACAAGAAAGTTTGAGAGGGAGAGCTTAAGAGAGATGACAAAAAAAAGGGGGAAAAGTGAGATGGATGAGAAAGATGAGAGAGTTAGAAAGAGAGAGGGATCTAAGAGAGTTGGAGAGAAAGTGTGAGATTGGGATAGTGAGAGAAGACATGGGAGTGAGGGCAAGGAGTGGTGTGGGCCCCACTCGGCACACAACTCAAAGTCACAAAAGATAACACAGAAAAATATCTCTCGTAAACGTGAAATTACCAAAAGTTTCGTACTTTCATAAAATTTGATTTCGCTTGCGCCTACATGTTCGTACCGTCACATATACAGTAAAATAATAGCTCATACGAGTCACAGAATGGCAGTCAACGAAAGTCAACAATCTTGCCTTTTGGGGCATTTTCGCCAATTCATTCTTTTAGAACTAAAATATTGTAAAATCAGGGATGGGCCTAATAGGAGCATATTTATGCGACTTAGTTAGCTTTTTTTCTTGCATTTTCGTAGTTTGTTTGTGTTTATTATAGTGTTTTAAGCTATTTTCATGTATTTGTAGGTCAAAATGACAAAGTTGGCATGAAAGTGCAATTTGGAGCATTTTGAGGCAGTTTTGGGCACCAAATGGATAACCTATGAATGGAGCAAGATGGATGGACGAATTGGAAGCTCAAGAGGCTAGGAATGTGCTGAAAAGATGAAGAAAATAAATCCAAGACAAAGAAGATAAGGAATCATCTCAAAAGAGGAAACATTATCCAAAACCTTATCCAATCTTATCTTATCCAACCTTATCTTATCTTATCCTTGCCTAATCTAGCCTTATCCTATCTTATCTAAATCAGTTTGTGACTTAAATCTAGCAACAAGGGGACCTAAAAACCTGATTTTTAGAAGGCCTATCCTTTCCTTACATTTGTGCCGTACCCTTGCTCTTCTAGAACCCCTAAAATGGTGCCGCATCATTCCCTCTAGAAGGCCCTACAAATCTGGCGCCCCTTTATGTTCTAGAAGCCTGAGAATATGCTGGAAACCTCAATTCTTTTCCTTTTGGATTTCCGCCAAACCCTAGCTTTATTATTCAAGGATTGTGCAATCCAAATCCTTAGGGATTGTGCCTTGTATTTCAGTCTATAAATACACATCCTTGCCGCATAAATCAAACGACCCACGCCCTCATACATTCAGATATAATTGAGAGATTTCAAAGAGTTCAAAAGATTCAATTGTGTGGAGGAAGGAGAAAGAGAAGCTTGTGCCATGACTTGCAATCCAAGGAAGAGTTCGAAATCTGCCATTGGAGCTGCTGGGAGGTTCTTGGTTCTTTCTATCTTTAGATTTGTTTCAATGTTGCTTTTAATTTGGTTTTGTGTTTTTAAAGACATGAGGAACTAATCTCTTTTTAGTTGGAGGTGAATTCTAAGCCATGATTATAAGCTTTATATGAATTGATTACATCCAATTATTGTTTCTAAAATCTTGAGTGTGATTTGCTTATCTACGTTATAAAAACTTATTTATGTATGTTAATTGAGGATGCATACTTAGTTTGCATGCATGAATTTGATGCTAGATTATAAGGGAATTTCACCTAATCGTTATGAACTTATATTCATGAGTGGTAAAAGTCGCTAGTCACAATTGTGTTAAGTAAATCCTAGGCAAGAGTAACATGCTTTTCATAGTTATGAATGTCTCGTCAATGCTTATGGTTACCATTGAACTTAATGATCTTTGATATGTGTCTCTATCATGCGTATTCCATAGTTAGGGGACTTGATAAGAATAATTTGGTTGTGATGCGTTATCCATTCAATTCAATGAATCTAGGGAAATCTGAGAATCAATTGGTGCTATTTAATTAATTTGGGGCATTGTCATTCATGGTTTAAAGGAACAATACTAGAAATTGTTGGAAATTTGCCCTAAAACCAATCATATGATGAAACTTTACGGACATTTCACATGTTAAACTAATCTAGTTTAATATCAAGGGCATAGATTATTGTTTTAAGTCGTCTCATATAAATGTTATATGCTTAAATGATAAGTCCAAGGAATATGTAATTAGGAGAATGTAATTTAAACAAGTTAGATTTATGAGACCATTCTCTTTCGTATACATATCCTAAACGTTCCTGATCATAGGATTGGCGATTGGGCATTGATAGTCCGTTAAGATCAGTATGTGCTATGTCTTCTCTTAGTGAGAGTGACTGGTCTCGAGTTATTGGTGTGACTGACACCAAGACAAGTATGTAGGTGCTCAATAAGGAATGCGTTCACTGAACACGATCAACGAAGAGTTCTCATACTCATGTCACATGAGAACTCATGGTTGGGATAATGCAAAGTAGTCCTTTGACCTGAGGTATCATAGTTGTCTTGTGGTTAGGTCCTTGATCTTTGATTATGTCAAAGTCACTCCATTCGCGGGTGTCCACGGCATAGTTGGGGTTAAGCCACTTAGCCATGGAGGCAAGTGAATGCACAACAAGGGATCTCTAACCTTCAAACCGTTTAAGGGAGAATACTCCATGATATGATTAAGAATCTCTGTCCAGAGTATGAATGAGATTTTGGAAGTCGCTCCAAATCACATTCAAGGTAATCATATAAGTAAATGAATCACATTGGATAGTAGACATGAATAAACTATCAAACCAAACAATGTGGTCAAGAGTATTGTATTAGAGAAAGACCGTATTGCATTGTACTCCTAAACTGAATAGGTTCTCCACCTCTTCTGATTAGCTTGGGTAACCATGACATACTGCTAGGTGTCACTCATGGTTTATGGAAGCCCTAAATGTGTTTAATCACTAAAGGGAGAATTGAAAGTAAGTTTCAATTCACAATCAATTTGAAAGAGTTCTAATCGCCCACTGCCTCGCTAAAAGGAACCTAATGGATCGTACACCGTGTAAGGTAAAGATTGAAGAAACAATGGAGATGAGTAAGGATAATTAAATGGTTTAATTATTTATGGCAAGGATTAATTAATATGATTAATTAATCAAACGAATAAAGTTCGTTAAAGACCTCGGGTTAGTTTTGGGCCTTAAGGCCCAATGGGCTTCGAACGTCAAGCCCATTGACTTAAGTTGTATGACAACTTAATGACTAATAATTCACAAAGGCCCAAATAGCCCAATAAAACCCTATGGCCGGCCATATTGATAAAGGAGTGGGTTTTGGACTTATTACAAGTTTGCCACTCCAATGAATGTAGGTATAAATATGACTTTATAGCCAAAATTCATTTAAGGTTTTCTTTTGGGGAAAGGATGAGAACGCAAGCTCTCTTTTCTCTCTAAAGAGGCCGGCCACCCTAGAGGAAAATAGCTAGCAATCTTACTTCCTCTACGTCACTCATTTCTTCTTAAAATCTTACCTTGGTGTGGAGACTTGGAGGTTCTCAATTTTGAGAACTTGGAGAAACCTATTCTTCCATCCAAATCCATGGATCTAAGAAGCAAGGAATGAAGGCCCTATCTCTTGGGTGATTATCCTTTGCTTTTGCAAAGAGGAATCTACAAAGGTATAAATTTCTCAACTCACTTTCTTTTGAGTTGAGTCATTGTTCACCTAACTACTAGGCTTTGAATTTAATGGGTAATGTTTTGTTTTGAGTGCATGCAAGCATGATTCCGCCTTTAATTTGTTAATTGCATGCTATAGATGTTGCTCAAATGAACATGTTTTTCACAAAATTTCCTTCAGAAATTGGTTTATGTTTGCATATGTCATGTGTGGAGAAGGACCCTCTAACTAGCTTTTCACCCTTGAATTCACCTAAATTTGTTTTTAAATTGCTTTGTTTCTGCAAGTTCTTTGTTTTAGTTTTAATTTCGTCAAAACAATTCCCCCTTTTATTAAGTGTGTTAGTTTAGTTAGAAACTTGTTTAAATCTGTCCAAATTAGTGTTTTGAGTTAAGTAAGTCTTAAATTCGTCTAAATAACTCTTTAGAGTCAGTTTTGAGTCTTTTTGGATTGTTTTGTGCTGCTTTGAGTTAGATTAGTTTGTTTTGAGTCATATAAGTCTAGTTAAGAGTCTTAGAGTCTAGTTTTCTGCTTTTAGGTTTGATTTTGTGTGTCTAAGTCAGTTCTTAGTAGATTAGCATCCCTAGTTAATGTTGGAAATGTGCCCTAAAACCAATCATGTGATGATACTTTACGGACATTTCACATGTTAAACTAATCTAGTTTAATATAAAGGGCAAAGATTATTGTTTGAGCCGTCTCATATAAATGTTATATGCTTAAACGATAAAGTCCAAGGAATATGTGATTGGAAGAATGTAATCTAATGAAGTTAGATTCATGAGACCATTCTTTCGTAGACACATCCTAAATGTTCCTGATCATAGGATTGCCAATTGGGCATTGACAGTCCGTCAAGATCGGTACGTGCTATGTCTTCTCTCAGGGAGAGTGACTAGTCTCGAGTCATTGGTGTGTGTGACATCAAGACAAGTACGTAGGTGCTCAGTAGAGAATGAGTTCACTGAACGTGATCAACGAAGAGTTCTCATACTCATGTCACATGAGAACTCATGTTTGGGATAATGCAAATTAGTCCTTTGACCTGAGGCATCACAGTTGTCTTGTGGTTAAGTCCTTGATCTTTGATTATGTCAAAGTCACCCCATCGGGGTGTCCACGGCATCGTTGGGGTTAAGCCACTTAGTCATGGAGGCAAGTGAATGCGCAACAAGGGATCTCTAACCTTCAAACCGTTTGAGGGAGAATACTCTATGATATGATTTAGAATCTCTGGCCAGAGTATGAATGAGATTTAGAAAAGTCGTTCTAAATCACATTCAATGAAATCATATAAGCACACGAATCACATTGGATAGTAGACATGAATAAATAAACTATCAAACCAAACAATGTGGTCAGGAGTATTAGATTAGAGAAAGACCGTATTGCATTTGTAATCCCAAACTGAATAGGTTTTCTCTACCTCTTCTGATTAGCTTGGGTAACCATGATATGCTGCAAGGTGTCACTCATGGTTTGTGGAAGCCCTAAACGTGTGTAATCACTAAAGGGAGAATTGAAAGTAAGTTTCAATTCACAATCAATTTGAAATGGTTTTAATCGCCCACTGCCTCGCTAAAAGGAACCTAATGGATCGCACACCATAAGAGGTGGAGATTGGAGATTAAACGGAGATGAGTAAGAATGATTAAATGGTTTAATCATTTATTTATGGCAAGGATTAATTAATATGTTAATTAATCAAACGAATAAGTTCGTTAAAGACCTCGGGATAGGTTTTGGACCTTAAGGCCCAATGGGCTTCGAACGTCAAGCCCATTGACTTAAGTTGTATGACAACTTAATGAATAATGATTCACTAAGACCCAAAAGCCCAAACAACACCCCATGGCCGGCCATTTAGAGGAAGGGTAGTGAACTTGCTTTAATTACAAGTTTGCCACTCAAATGAATAAAGGTATAAATATGACTTTATAGCCTTTTATTCATTAGGGTTTCTTTTAGAGAAAATTGGTGAGAACTTGTCTCTCCATTTTCTCTCTAGGAGGCCGGCCCCTTGGGGGGTGCATCTTGCAATCCCACTACTCCAAGGTCACTCATTTCTTCTCCAATCTCTCCTTGGTGAAGAGACTTAGAGGTTCCCTACTTTGGGAACTTGGAGAAACCTATTCTTCCATCCAAAAATATAGATTTAAGATGCAAGGACTGAAGGCCCTCTCTTTGGGTGATTAGCCTTTGCTTATGCAAAGAGGAATCTACAAAGGTATAAATCTCAACTCACTTTGTTTTGAGTTGATTAATGGTTCACCAATCTACTAGGCTTTGAATTTCTTGGTTAATGTTTTGTTTTTAAGTGCATGCTACCATGATTCCGCCTTTAATTGTTAATTGCATGCTATATGGTGATGCTTAAATGAACATGTTTTCACAAAATTATCCTTCAAGTGGTATCAGAGCCTAGGTCTAGTAGTTGGTGAATCCTTTTGGGTTTTGTAGTTCATAGTTTGTGATTTAAAAGTTGTAATATGTTACAAGCTTTATTCTTGTTTTTTGAATGTAAATTTTGCTAGAAAATTTGCCATCTCAAATGTTGTAGATGTAGTTCATATGAGCATGAATATTGGAGCTAAAATTTGGTGCCATGACTTTGGGGATTTTCGGCCAAATCCAAAGGGTGGATTTTTTGGTTCTTGTTTGACTTGTTAAAAGTGTTTTCAAGTGACTTTTGGAACCCCTATGTACCCTAGTTTGGTTAGATGTTATTTCCCTAAAGTTTGAATGGTTTTGGAATGTTTTTGGGTGAAAAATGTTCATGGAAAATTTTGAGTTTTTTCATGAGTGTTCTTCATTGTTCTTGACATTTTTGCCAAGAACAAAAAGGTTTGTGTTTTGATTCAAAGTTTTGGTTAATTTCATAAAGTCTTTGTTTTGTGTTGGTTGATGTGAATTTTCTATCACCAAAACATTTTTTTTTAAAGGTGATAGAAATTGTGATGGGTGTGTAAGACTTACACACCTTACACACCACATGCATGGTTTAATGATTTACACCAACCAAAAACCACTTGCAAGGCTTTATGAAATTGTTGAAAAAATTTCCAAATTTTAGTGGACTTATCTCCACTCCCTTTCCCTCTCTAAAACCGGCCCTCCCTCAAGTGGGAGTACTTTTGGGTCTTTTATGCAATTACATAAAGTTTTGATACTTTTGTGTATTTGCACTTTGGCCCAAAAGTTTACGTTTTTACGTTTAGGTCCCAAAACGCTAAAGGACAAATTGTTTTGATCCTTTAATGAAGTTTTTGCATTGATTAAATTTTGGGTTCTATTGTAATTACATGAAGTAGTGGACTTTTGTGTCTTTACAAAGTGACCCCAAAAGTTTTGCAATATAGCCCAAAAGTTGAGGTTAATTGCAAGATAGCCCAAAAGTTGTGGTTATTGCATGATGGCCCAAATTAGGTTGAGAACAAAATTGTTTTGTCTCTTTAAATGAGAATTGGTTTTTCATTTTGTTTAGCTCCATTTAAATCAATTTTATGGATACAAAAACCAAATGAAAATGTTGCATTCAATTTAATTAGTTAAAGTGTTAATTAATTAAAGGGTGATTATGAACCTAAGCCTAATATAATTGAGCTATGTGAAAGGCCGTTTCAAATTTGTTTGAACCATGGGAATGTGTAGATTAATTTTGGTTGTAATTTGATTTGATCAAATGTTGTAAAAGGGCTTAAGCTCTTCTTTACTTTAAAGTAATTTGTTTTATGCAAATGTTGTAATGAGCATAAGCTCACCTTTACTTTGAAGTACTTCTTTCTTGCTTTATTTGATATGCATGAAAATGAAGTAGTTGGGTCCAACGCCCCTAAGACAACACGCCTTAATGTGATTAAACGCGTAACTAAAATCAATCACCATCCCTAGACCGAGATTCAACACAAGGCTCGTGTTGAATCTAAACAAAGGTTCATAATCATCCTAAGGCTCTAAGGCAACTATATAGTCCATCAAATGAATGCAAAGGTTATGTTAGTAGTATCATATACTCTTGCTTTAAAAACCGTTTTATAAGCATAGTGGGAGTATTATATACAACTAAAAACAATCATATGGACCAATAGTTGTAATAGGACCAAAATTGTTTTAATAGAGATTAAAATGTATGTTTATATGTGATGAGACCTAAAACCCTCAACCAAACCATTATTAAGTTGATAAGCGTGAGAGTGCTTAGAACACTCTTTCGTAGGCCTTCCACCGTGGTGGGCTCCAATCGTTTATGACTTGTACACCGGCTTCACCCTATCATGGGGGAGTACAAAGTGCATGCTTATACTCAGGAGGAATCCATAAACATATGATGAGGTTAGTGTAGGCAACGAGGATAGTCAATATCATATCATTGTGAGGCTATGAAGGATTTATTTTGAAAAACATGTTCATTTGAGCAACATCATATAGCATGCAATTAACAATTAAAAGGCGGAATCATGCTTGCATGCACTCAAAAACAAAACATTACCATGAAATTCAAAGCCTAGTAGATTGGTGAACCAATAATCAACTCAAAACAAAGTGAGTTGAAATTAATACCTTTGTAGATTCCTCTTTGCATAAGCAAAGGCTAATCACCCAAAGAGATAGGGCCTTCATTCCTTGCTTCTTAGATCCATGGATTTGGATGGAAGAATAGGTTCTCTAAGTTCCCAAAATTGAGAACCTCTAAGTCTCTTCACCAAGGTTTGATTGTAGAAGAAATGAGTGACCTTGGAGTAGTAGGATTGCTAGATGTACCCTCCAAGGTGTTAGCTTCTTTAGAGAGAAAATGGAGAGACAATTCTCACCCATTTTCACCCAAAATAAACCCTTAATCACCTTAATGAATATTTTGTTATAAAGTCATTTATATAGTCACTTCTTTAAGTGACCTAAATAACCAAACAACCCTAATTCATCTTCATGGCCGGCCATATAGGGATTTATGGGCTTTTGGGCTTTAATGAATCTTTATTCATTAAATTGTCATACAACTTAAGTTAATGGGCTTGACGTTCGAAGCCCATTGGGCCTTAAGGTCCAAAACTATCCCGAAGTCTTTAACGAACTAATTCGTTTGATTAATTAACGTATTAATTAATCCTTGCCATAAATAAATGATTAAACCATTTAATCATTCTTACTCATTTCCGTTTAATCTTCAATCTCCACCTTTTATGGTGTGCGATCCATTAGGTTCCTTTTAGCGAGGCAGTGGGCGATTAAAACCATTTTACATCGATTGTGAATTGAAACAATTTTCAATTCTCCCTTTAGTGGTTATACACGTATAGGGCTTCCACAAACCATGGTTGACGCCTAGCAGCATGTCATGGTTACCCAAGCTAATCAGAAGAGGTTAGAGAACCTATTCAGTTCGGGATTACAAATGCAATACGGTCCTTCTCTAATCTAATACTCTTGACCACATTGTTTGGTATGATAGTTTATTTACTCATGTCTACTATCCAATGTGAATCGTTTGCTTATATGATTTCCTTGAATGTGATTTGGAACGCATTCCCCAATCTCATTCATACTCTGGCCAGAGATTCCAAATCATATCATAGAGTATTCTCCCTCAACTGTTTGAAGGTTAGAGATCCCTTGTTGCGCATTCACTTGTCTCCATGACTAAGTGGCTTAACCCCAACGATGCCGTGACACCCCGAGGGGTTGAATTAGACATAATCAAAGATTAAGGACTTAACCACAAGACAACTGTGATGCCTCAGGTCAAAGGACTACTTTGCATTATCCCAACCATGAGTTCTCATGTGACATGGAATATAAGAACTCTTCGTTGATCACGTTCAGTGAACTCATTCTCTTATTGAGCACCTACGTACTTGTCTTGATGTCACACACACCAATGACTCGAGACTAGTCACTCTCCTTGAGAGAAGACACAGTACGTACTGATCTTAACGGACTGTCAATGCCCAATTGGTAATCCTATGATCAGGAACATTTAGGATGTGTCTACGAAAGAATGGTCTCATTAATCTAACTTCATTAGATTGCATTCTCCCAATCACATATTCCTTGGACTTTATCGTTTAAGCATATAACATTTATATGAGACGGCTCAAACAATAATCTTTGCCCTTTATATGTTAAACTAGATTAGTTTAACATTTGAAATGTCCGTAAAGTATCATCATATGATTGGTTTTAGGGCACATTTCCAACAGGCTATTCTTGAACCCCTTCACGAACTAAGCATGGTGGGAATGACTTAACTAAGTGCAATGGAGCCAATATCATATCATTGTGAGGTGACATTCTCTAGAGGCCAAATAAGATGGGTACTTGCATTAGTTGCAAATGAGTAAGCGTACTCTCTCATTATTATTAATGCTAGCCAATATCATATCATTGTGAGGTGGGCTTGGTAATAGTGAGCCTCCCATAACCTACTAAGAGTTTCATCCAAAACTCTCGAATTCCAATGAGGGATATGGAATTTGCCAAAAATAGTGGGTGGTGCTATTTGATTTAAAGACCCGAATCAAATAGCTTAAAATCAATCCATTTATATTCGTTATGTATTTGTTTACCAATATATTTGCAAACGCTATCCAACACTTGACAAATAAAACCGAATGTTTTAGTTTCCGGACTTGGTACCACAATCCCAAAGAATGTCTTAAAAGGATTGCATATGTATCTAAGTAGTCTCATCCTCACAATCTTCCTAATGATAATGTATCATTGGAAGAACATGTTAGAAAAGTCTATCATGAAGAGGACAACACAAACAACCAATGCTTATTCCTTCGTTAAATGAACAAAGGAACTTACGAAGATTAGCATAAAGAAAAGGACACTTTTAGTGTTATTAGTTCTTCACTTACAAATCGTTGTATGAAGAAATAATGAGTTGTTTTGAACAACCCTTAGTCAATGCAAACACTTAGTGCTTGTTTCTTTGTTAAATGAACAAAGAACTTAAGAAGAAAGCACAAAGGCATGGACACTTAATGTGCCATGATTCTTCACTTACAAATTGTTGTATGAAGAAATGAGAGTTGCTTTGAACAACTCTTGAAAGTTTGTAATTATGTTTAGAACATAATGGTTGGTTGACAAAAATAGTCCATCAACATGGACTTATGATGATTTTGAATCATTGAGTGTTGAAGTATTAAAACACTTCTAGAGACGGGAACTAGGCAAGGACTTCACCTTTGTGTCCCTATCCTAATCGTTCACTAAGTTTATTGTAAACTATGTAGTGTACAATAACCACATGCTCTCCAAAATGTTTGATGTGTATAACACAATTGAAATAAGTTTCAAGAGAGATAGTGGGAGTTTAGGGACCTTGACTATGGTAGTCAAAGGAGAAGTCAAATGAAGAAAGCAAAATAACTCCAAGGGAACAAACTTTCTTTATGAAAGGATGGACATTGGAAGGGGTATTTGCAAGAAATGTCTTGCATGTGTCAAGAACACACCTTTCGAAGGCGTTGTAAATTGTTCTTGAATAGTTCAAAACAGTTGGTTCTTCTACTTGAATGCTTGATTCCGTATTAGTAACTAAGTTTTACAATCGTTGTAAAAGTATGGCTAATAAGAAGTAGAAGATATATGAGAGAAGAGAAAGTACTTCACATTCGGAAAGTGAATAAAATATAGATTTCTGCGAAAGCAGATGGTACTTACTTCCTCATATGAATTACCAAAGAAATTGGAAAAACCAAAGATTGTCTTTACATTCCAATTTTAAGGAATTTAATTCCGTCACTATAGTAGAGATGGATGAATGTTTTGTTTGACAAAACATTGTTCTTTATTAATCAATGATTAGATTATTGTAATCTAATTAATTATCTCTATAGTAGAGATGATATGGTAATGTTAACTGTTTAGAATATAATGATGCTTAAAAACCCAAAAGGTTGCAAAGTAGTGACTAATCCCAACTAAAGTTGTGATACCTCTAAAACATAAATTACGAGTTGGACATAGATGGACGCTTTGGATCATTAGATCCGGATCCAATACCTTCTTGTTAAAATTGTATAGAGGCGAAATGTTCGAATCTTTATTCTTTTGGAAAGAAGAAAGAATCACAAAGTTGTTGAGGTTAATCACTTAGATGTTAGTGGCACTTGTCTACAAACATAATACTACTCATGTTGGATGACATTCACCGAAGATCACCCTCGGTTGGACTATAGTTTATTTTAAATAAACACAAGTCCGAATACTTTGCAAAAGGTTTCAAAGAATTCAAGAAATGTAAGTTGATGAGTAAGACGTCTAAAGTATTTACATCCTTAGATTTGATCCAAGGAATGGTAACACTTTAGAATAGTTTTCTTGAAAGATATCAAGGAAAGAAGCATCATAAGATAATAGATTTCTCCATTAGGAGAAGAACGAACTTGAATAAGATTTAGTTCGTTGGATATTATCAATTACCCATATATAGGATATATATGCTTCTAAGACAATATGATTGTCAATTAGAAGATCTTCAAAATTTTTCATGACTCCATAAGATGTAGTTGGAAAGAAAAACAAATCTTAAAACATGTTAAGATTTGGGGTTGTGTGCTAATAAACAATATTTGTTTGATAACAATCTTGTGGGATATCCTTAAATTAACTTTTGGATATCGCTTCTATATGAACCAACTAACAAATGTTGTTTTGTTGGGTAGTTCATTGTAATCCTACAATGTGATTTGCCTAAAAGCAAATGAACGTGAGATAGAACTCAAAGAATGGGTTCTATGAGAGACAAGATAATAATCAACAAATATAACAACCTAGTTCCTATACCAAAAGCTCCAAGGTAGTCGAGAAGGATTTATAAACCGTCTCAGTTGAATGGTTTGAACTTTATGACTATGTCATAGAGTTACACCTCTTAATTCGAAAGAAATAAGAATGAAAATCCTTATGACTACATTGAGTGTATATATATGATATATACTCAAGGAAATGGTAAAGTACCATTTGACTCGAAATAATGAAACCTTCATAGCTAATTGGTAGCTTAAGGTGACTACAATCAAAGAGAATGGTTGACTTTGAAGGGACCATTTTTGACGTAGTCTTAGTTTCAATTAATTCGAAGATAGCTAGCGACAACTAAATGGTGATTCAATGTTTGGACATTATATGGGTTTCCGAAACCATTATTAAGATAGTCTTAATAATATATATGTCTAAAACTATGAATCACAAGACATATAAGTTGTAGAGATCCAACCATCATGAATCTAAGCAAGCTAGTGGGAGCTATAAGCGTCTTATGAGAGAAAGGTCAAATCGTTTGCTTTCTCATAAAGATGTAAATGAATATTTTGTTTACTAGGTTTACAAAAGATTAGTGGGAGTTAATCATATTCCTAAATTTATATATATATATATATATATATAAATATATATGTGATATATATGAATGTATATATGATATATTAATTTTGGAAATGAAAAGAATATTTCTTCGTTAAAGTTATGACTTTAAACATTATATGAAGATAGAATGTATATGGGAGACATAGTCTATATACATGGGATGGAAATCTATATTGATAGATTTTAGGATATAATTTGATTATATTAATCCCTAATAATAGACAAAAGATGCTAGGAAGTTTCTCATATGATGATAAACTTTAATCAGAAGAACAACTCTAGTGAGACTAGGAGGTAGCTCTTCTCAAAGGGAACGTACCCTTTGACTCCCAAAGAAATAATGCGTAAATAGAATCCTTTATGCGTAAGCAGAAAGGTGATTTATGTATTTCATATTGTATGAAAAACATTGATATGGGTTGTACCTAGAAAGGTACAAGACGATATCAGTGTAAGCCCAGGATCAGAACCATGGCAACTGTCAAGTAAGTCCTTAAGTATTTAAGAAATACTAAAGGATAAATTCCTCAAAGATTGAGGAAGAATTAGAGTAACGTAATGGAAGCGTAAATGTATTAAATTATGAATCTAATACATCATTGGATGTTTCTTCATTATGAATGAAGAGATAAACGGATATCTCTTTATTATGACTAAAGAGATATTTGGATGGAAACATTAAAGTAATGACTTTAGTGTGTTCCATTATGAATGCAAAATATATTGCCATATAGAAGGTTACAACAATGTTGTTTGGATGGGAAAGTTCATTTATGAACTCTCTATTCGGTTCCAACCAGAAAGTGTATGACACTAATGGGGCGATAGCTCAAGCCAGGGAATCAAGGTCTCATCAAGGTCCGAACTCAAATGAGAGACTGAACCACATGATTGAGAATCATGTATAATGGTGACGTCGTTATTCTCAAGGTTGCTTCTATGGATAACATATAGATATCCATTGTCTAGGCCTGCTAATTAGCCATTTATGAAATGACTACAGAAGAGGTATCATCACTGATGACCAAGCTGATTGGCTCTAGTGCAAGTGGGAGATTGTTGGAAATGTGCCCTAAAACCAATCATGTGATGATACTTTACGGACATTTCACATGTTAAACTAATCTAGTTTAATATAAAGGGCAAAGATTATTGTTTGAGCCGTCTCATATAAATGTTATATGCTTAAACGATAAAGTCCAAGGAATATGTGATTGGAAGAATGTAATCTAATGAAGTTAGATTCATGAGACCATTCTTTCGTAGACACATCCTAAATGTTCCTAATCATAGGATTGCCAATTGGGCATTGACAGTCCGTCAAGATCGGTACGTGCTATGTCTTCTCTCAGGGAGAGTGACTAGTCTCGAGTCATTGGTGTGTGTGACATCAAGACAAGTACGTAGGTGCTCAGTAGAGAATGAGTTCACTGAACGTGATCAACGAAGAGTTCTCATACTCATGTCACATGAGAACTCATGTTTGGGATAATGCAAATTAGTCCTTTGACCTGAGGCATCATAGTTGTCTTGTGGTTAAGTCCTTGATCTTTGATTATGTCAAAGTCACCCCATCGGGGTGTCCACGGCATCGTTGGGGTTAAGCCACTTAGTCATGGAGGCAAGTGAATGCGCAACAAGGGATCTCTAACCTTCAAACCGTTTGAGGGAGAATACTCTATGATATGATTTAGAATCTCTGGCCAGAGTATGAATGAGATTTAGAAAAGTCGTTCTAAATCACATTCAATGAAATCATATAAGCACACGAATCACATTGGATAGTAGACATGAATAAATAAACTATCAAACCAAACAATGTGGTCAGGAGTATTAGATTAGAGAAAGACCGTATTGCATTTGTAATCCCAAACTGAATAGGTTTTCTCTACCTCTTCTGATTAGCTTGGGTAACCATGATATGCTGCAAGGTGTCACTCATGGTTTGTGGAAGCCCTAAACGTGTGTAATCACTAAAGGGAGAATTGAAAGTAAGTTTCAATTCACAATCAATTTGAAATGGTTTTAATCGCCCACTGCCTCGCTAAAAGGAACCTAATGGATCGCACACCATAAGAGGTGGAGATTGGAGATTAAACGGAGATGAGTAAGAATGATTAAATGGTTTAATCATTTATTTATGGCAAGGATTAATTAATATGTTAATTAATCAAACGAATAAGTTCGTTAAAGACCTCGGGATAGGTTTTGGACCTTAAGGCCCAATGGGCTTCGAACGTCAAGCCCATTGACTTAAGTTGTATGACAACTTAATGAATAATGATTCACTAAGACCCAAAAGCCCAAACAACACCCCATGGCCGGCCATTTAGAGGAAGGGTAGTGAACTTGCTTTAATTACAAGTTTGCCACTCAAATGAATAAAGGTATAAATATGACTTTATAGCCTTTTATTCATTAGGGTTTCTTTTAGAGAAAATTGGTGAGAACTTGTCTCTCCATTTTCTCTCTAGGAGGCCGGCCCCTTGGGGGGTGCATCTTGCAATCCCACTACTCCAAGGTCACTCATTTCTTCTCCAATCTCTCCTTGGTGAAGAGACTTAGAGGTTCCCTACTTTGGGAACTTGGAGAAACCTATTCTTCCATCCAAAAATATAGATTTAAGATGCAAGGAATGAAGGCCCTCTCTTTGGGTGATTAGCCTTTGCTTATGCAAAGAGGAATCTACAAAGGTATAAATCTCAACTCACTTTGTTTTGAGTTGATTAATGGTTCACCAATCTACTAGGCTTTGAATTTCTTGGTTAATGTTTTGTTTTTAAGTGCATGCTACCATGATTCCGCCTTTAATTGTTAATTGCATGCTATATGGTGATGCTTAAATGAACATGTTTTCACAAAATTATCCTTCAGTTAATCCCCGGTCTAGAACGATCCCTACTTACATCTTTGCTACAATTGTCATCAATAGGGTTTAATTTGTGTGTCCAGTTAATTTTCACATCAGGGTCCTAACAAACATGTCGTCGGGTCAATTCAGTCAACTCATGGTCTCCTAACAAAAATTTTCATCAGGTTAACTGAATTTTCATCAGGTTTATGGAATTACATTTTCATCATTCAAGGTTCGGATAATGGGTTTTCTTCGACTAATCTTTCCCGACGAAACTCCGTCTGCTAAATTCTATGGCAATGAAACCAATGTTTAGCCGATGAAGTTCTCCATTTGTCGATTTGTTTTTTTTTGTCACATTCTGGCCTGGGCCCCCACCACATCTTGGTGTCGAGTCCACTGTAGCACGATATTGTCCACTTTGGGCCCCGACCATTCCCTCACAGTTTTGTTTATGGGAACTCACATGAGAATTTTCCAGTGGGTCACCTATCCTGGGAATGCTCTGGCCCCTTTCTCGCTTAACCTTAGAGTTCCTACGGAACCCGAAGCCAGTGAGCTCCCAAAAAGCCTCGTGCTAGGTAGAGATGAGAGTATACATATAAGGCTTAGAGGATCCATTCCCTGGTCGGAAGTGTGTCGACGATGACGTTGGGCCCCTAAGGGGGGTGGGTTGAAAGTTTGGTATCAGAGCCTAGGTTTTGCAGTTCTGCATATTTTTGTGAGTGTTCTAATCATTTTGGTGTTTTATGTCAAAACCATGCCGCCTCAAAGAGAGCCACGTACTTCTTCCGAATCTAACTTTCCTGATATTGGCCAATTGGGTGAGGCCATTGCTAATGCCATTCAGTCTTCATTGCTGCCTACTCAGAGGACTCCCCTGGAGACAGTTTATAATTTAAAGTTCAATAATTTTGTTGGTACTGAGGGGCCCGAGAGAGCTGAACGGTGGCTTAATCATGCCGAGAAAACTTATCGAATGATGTAGAGGCAGGGGAACTTCCCTATAGATAGATGGGTTGAAACGACTACCTAGTTGAGGCAAGAATCTTTTCAGTTGTCACTCGTAAGAAGCAAGAATTCATGTGTCTAAAGAAAGGGAAAATGTCAACTAATGAGTACTATAAAAAGTTCCTTGATTTATCTTGATATTGTCCGGAGATTGCGGAGATGCTTCGACGATGCAAGTGGGGTACTCGAAAGAAGTGGCGTTTTATGATGACCATGACTCCTTGCTCTACATATCAGAAGTTTTATGAGATTCTACTATGGGTTGAGGATTTTGAAAACATGCCAAGTGATAGTGAGGAAGAGGAAGAAAAAGATAATAATCAGAAGAAAAATAATAATAAAGATAAATGATAGTCATCATAGGGACCTCGTAAAACGCATAATTTTAAGAAAAGTGGTTTCTGGCTCTTCTAGTGGGGGTTCAAGTTCCACGGTGCCATAGAGGGGTGGCCATTCAGGCGGCTCTGGCTTCCAGGGATAGAGAGGTTTTAGTGGTTTTGGTGGCCCATTCTGCCGTATGTGTAATAGTGACACTTTGGGGAGTGCAAGCAAGGTAACAAAGGATATTTTGTTTGTGGTCATATGGGACATCGTGCTAATGCTTGCAGAGCCAGCAGAAGCCCCAACCATCTGCCTTGCCACCACCAATTCCTATTCAGCAGATTCCCAGGCTTAATGGTTATACCCAGACAGGTTATGGTGGAGCATATCATTATCAGGGTGATATAGCTCCATATTCTGGAGGACAGTATTAGTACTCACACGATCCATATCATCAAAGTGGTTATGCTCAGTACTCAGGAGGTTACCTGATGCATAAAATTAACTAAACACACAAATTAACCCTCTTGTTGACAATTGTAGTATGGATAAGTATGGATCGTTCTTAAACCGGGGATTAGGAGGGATTGCTAAACCACTCTAAACTGACTCAAATATGTAAAACAAAGTTTAAAACACTCAACTAGACTCAAAGAATGCAAAACTAAACTCTAAAACACTAAAACAAATCAAAAGACTCAAAACAGCACCAAAAACACTCAAAACTGCCTTAAAACACTTTCTGTGCAGTTTTGGGACTCTAACACAAACTTGGACGAATTTTGGTTTTCTAATGACCTAAAACACTTAAAAACATAATCTAAGACAAGTTCTAATTAATATGACTCAAAGAAAAAAGGTGGGATTGATTTTGGACGAAAATAATTAAATTAAAATAAGAACAATGAAAACAGATTCTTAGATGAAATTAGGTGATTTGATGAGATATGGGGTAACTAAGGGGGATCTTCTCCACACATGAAACACTTGCATTCAAATTGATTTCCAATTGCTTCTTTCAATAAACCATGAATCTCAATGCCCTAGGTTAACTGTGATAGCACTTTTTTAACCTTCAAGTCTTCCTTACGTTATTGAATTGGATGGGAATGCACATGCAACAACTCAAAACATTCTCTAAAAGTTCCTTACGTGAAAAGCACAATAAAGATAAAATCAAAGATCATTAAGCTTCATGAAAACTATAAGCATTGACGAGGCAATTGTTACTATGAAAAGCATGAAACGTTTGCTAAGAATTCACTTAACACGATCGTTTATAAGTGACCTCCACTACTTGCAAATATAAGGTTGTAACTATTAGGTGAAACTTCCTTATATTTTAGCTTCAAATTCCTGCATGAAAACTAAGTTGGCCACCTTAATCAACACACAAAAATAAGTCATCAATCAAACGGTTAAGCAAATTGCATTCACAATTCATGAAATAACAATTAGACGTAATCAATTCATCTTGCAAGCATCATCATGGTATTGAATAACCCCTAGCCAAAAAGGCTTAGTTCCTCATGTTCACAAAACAAAGGAAAACAGATTTATACATTGTAAATATAAGAAAGAGAACACCTAAATATTCCAACGATTCGATGTTGAACAGCTAGAACTTTCAAATACTTCTTCTTCCTCTCCTTTGATGCGGCACAAGGGTTGGGGGTGAGTTTTGGGAGTTATGGATGATGTAGAATTATAGGTTTATCAGTTGGATGAATGTAGGGGTCGGCTAGGTATGTTTCTGGGCAGAAATTAGGGTGAATGGTGGTAGAATGGTGCGGCTGAGAGTGGTAGGGTGTTTCTAGCGTGAATGATTATTCTATGGATGATTTGTGGCTGCACAAGGATGTTTATTTAAAAGGGATTTCAGGAATTCAAACCCTCGGTTAATTAGGTAATCAGAAATTAAGTTTAAAGCTTCTAGAATCAAGGATGTCCAGATCAATTGAGTATTTAGGCCATACCTGGACAAGTTTGTTATTGTCTTTATTGATGATATTTTGGTGTATTCTAAGTCTAAGGCAGAACATACTCAACATCTCACTTTGGTTTTGAAGAAATTGAGGGAGCACCAATTATATGCTAAATTTAGCAAATGCCAGTTTTAGTTAGATCAAGTGGCATTGTTGGGGTATGTAATATCAACCCAAGGTATTCAGGTAAACCCATAGAAAATAGCTGCAGTTGAAATAGGAAAGAGATTTAAGGCAAGGAAATAGGAAAGAGCACTCTCCCTTGCACGGCAAGGAAGAGGGAAGGGGAACAAGGTGCGGCAAGGATCCTAAAAGTAAAGGGAAAGGGATTTTGCAATGTCCTAAAGGGAAAAGGAAAGGTTTTTACATGGTTTAAGGATAAGGAAACATGGCAAGGGGAATTGTTGCACAAGAGGAGACAAGGAGGGAACACAAAGGAGACAAGGCACCATCTTTGTAGGAATGCTTCAATTTGTATTTTTCTTTGTCTTCCACGCTTCCAAACTGATTTCCTTTGACTTCAAACACCTTTCTACCTTCCTTTTGTCTTCAATTTTCGTCTATCCTTTTGCTTCAAACATGTGATAACCATTCCAAGCTCAATTTTGCTTCAAAAGGCTCCAAAATACATCTTCTTGCATCCTTTAACCTTAGAATCTGAAAACACACGAAAAGTGACTTTAAACACTAAAATAACTAAGGAAACACAACGTAAATGCACGAGAACAAGCCAATTAAGTCACATAAATATGCTCCTATCATTACTCGCCATATCCGTCATATGTAGCTGGTGGATCACAGTGGTATCTCGAAGGATAGTCCCAGAACGTTGAGGTTGCTTCTAGTAGTGCAGGATCATTGAGGCAGCCTAACCAGCTTGGTCAGGGATGAGGTACACAAGGATGTGGAAATCAAGGTAACAGGGGTCGTGGAAGATGGCAGCAGCCACAGGGCCATGTTTACCATATCACCTTGTAGGATGCTCATACGTTTGTTCAGACGACGCAACCCTACCCCACACCTTTCGGTTATGAGTTAGAGTTTTTGATGCCTAGAGGTGAGACATGTTATGTTAGCTGGGTATATCAAGGATGTCCAGATCAATTGAGTATTTAGGCCATACCTGGACAAGTTTGTTATTGTCTTTATTGATGATATTTTGGTGTATTCTAAGTCTAAGGCAGAACATACTCGACATCTCACTTTGGTTTTGAAGAAATTGAGGGAGCACCAATTATATGCTAAATTCAGCAAATGCCAGTTTTAGTTAGATCAAGTGGCATTCTTGGGGTATGTAATATCAGCCCAAGGTATTCAGGTAAACCCATAGAAAATAGCTGCAGTTGAAAACTAGGAGCAATCATAAACCGTCACTGAGGTACGAAGTTTTCTGGGCTTAACAAGTTATTATCGACGGTTTGTTAAAGATTTTTCAACCATAGCTTTACCACTGATGAGGTTGATTAGAAAAGATGTTAGATTTGAGTGGGATGATGATTGTGAGTGGAGTTTCCAGCAGCTAAAGTATTCTCTCACTCACGCACCTGTTTTGGCTCTTCCAGACGACGGTGGTAATTTTGAGATTTATAGTGATGCTTCCTTAAATGGTTTAGCCTGCGTATTAATGCAGCATGGTAAGGTGATTGCATTTGGAGGCATTACTTATATGGAGAAAAGTGTAAGACTTTCACAGATCATAAAAGCCTCCAGTACCTATTCACCCAAAAAAATCTTAACCTTCGACCGTGGAGATGGATAAAATTACTCAGTGATTATAATTGCACGATTGAGTATCATCCTAGTCGTGCAAATGTGGTGGCAGATGCACTTAGCAGGAAATCTCGAGGTCGTATTAATGCTTTATATTCTTCCCATATCCCTTTCCTCACAGAATTGAGATCTACTGGAATTGATTTGGGAGTGATAAATCGGGAAGAAGCTTTACTTGCTAGTTTCTAGGTCATACCCATTTTTAATAGATCGTGTGCCAGAAGCTCAAGCGGAGGATGAGGAATCCCAAGAATTAGCTGTTGGAAATGTGCCCTAAAACCAATCATATGATGATACTTTACGGACATTTCACATGTTAAACTAATATAGTTTAATATAAAGGGCAAAGATTATTGTTGGAGCCGTCTCATATAAATGTTATACGCTTAAACGATAAGTCCAAGTAATATATAATTCGGAGAATGCGATCTAAAGAAGTTAGATTCATGAGACCATTCTCTTTCGTATACATATCCTAAACGTTCCTGATCATAAGATTGCCAATTAGGCATTGACAAGCCCTTAAAATCAGTACGTGCTATGTCTTCTCTTAGGGAAAGTGACTGGTCTCGAGTCATTGGTGTGAATGACACCAAGACAAGCATGTAGGTGCTCAATAGAGAATGAGTCCACTGAACACGATCAACAAGGAGTTCTCATACCCATGTCACATGATAACTCATGGTTGGGATAATGCAAAGTAGTTATTTGACTTGAGGCATCATAGTTGTCTTGTGGTTAGGTCCTTGATCTTTAACTATGTCAAAGTCACTCCGTTAGAGGGTGTCCATGGCATAGTTGGGGTTAAGCCACATAGCCATGGAGGCAAGTGAATGCGCAACAAGGGATCTCTAACCTTTAAACCGTTTAAGGGAGAATACTCTATGAGGTGATTAAGAATCTCTGGCCAGAGTATGAATAAGATTTAGGAAATCGTTCCAAATCACATTCAAGGTAATCATATAAGTAAGAGAATCACATTGGATAGTAGACATGAATAAACTATCAAACCAAACAATGTGGTCAAGAGTATTGTATTAGAGAAAGACCGTATTGCATTGTAATCCTAAACTGAATAGGTTCTCCACCTCATCTGATTAGCTTAGGTAACCATGACATACTGCTAGGTGTCACTCATGGTTTGTGGAAGCCCTAAACGTATATAATCACTAAAGGGAGAATTGAAAGTTAGTTTCAATTCACAATCGATTTGAAAGAGTTCTAATCACCCACTGCCTCGCTATAAGGAACCTAATGGATCGTACACCGTGTAAGGTAGAGATTGAAGAAACAACGGAGATGAGTAAGGATAATTAAATAGTTTAATTATTTATGGCAAGGATTAATTAATATGTTAATTAATCAAACGAATACAGTTTGTTAAAGACCTCGGGTTAGTTTTGGGCTTCAAGGCCCAATGGGCTTCGAACGTCAAGCCCATTGAGTTAAGTTGTATGACAACTTAATGACTAATAATTCACAAACGCCCAAACAGCCCAATAAAACCCTATGGCCCGCCATATTGATAAAAGAGTGGATTTTGGACTTATTATAAGTTTGCCACTGCAATGAAGGTAGGTATAAATATGACTTTATAGCCTTTTCTTCATTAGGGTTTCTTTTAGAGAAAAGATGAGAACACAAGCTCCCTTTTCCCTCTAACAGGCCGGCCACCCTAGAGGATTTTAGCTAGCAATCTTACTTCCTCTAGGTCACTCATCTCTTATTCAAGTCCTACCTTGGTGTGGAGGCTTAGAGGTTCTCAACTTTGGGAACTTGGAGAATCCTTTCAACCATCCTCATCCAAGAAATCCATGGAGCTAAGAAGCAAGGGATGAAGGCCCTCTCCTTGGGTGATTAACCTTTGCGTATGCAAAGAGGAATAAACAAAGGTATAAAATTTCTCAACTCACTTTGTTCTTGAGTTGATTCTTGGTTCACATAACTACTAGGCTTTGAATTTCATGGGTAATGTTTTGTTTTGAGTAATTGTTACTAGCTTTATTCTTGCTTCTTTGAATGTAAATTTTGTTAGAAAATTTGCCATCTCAAATGTTGTAGATGTAGTTCATATGAGCATGAATTTTGGAGCTAAAATTTGGTGCCATGTTTTTCGGGAAATTCGGCCAAATCCAAAGGGTGGATTTTTGGGTTCATGTTTGTCTTGTTAAAAGTGTTTTAAAGTGACATGAGGAACCCCTAAGTACCCCAGTATGGTAATATGTTTTTTCCCTTAAGTTTGAGAGTTTTTTGGGTGTCTGTGAGTGAAAAATGTTCATGGAGCTCTTATGGGTTTTCATGGATGTTCTTCACTGTTCTTGTTATGTTTTTGGCAAGAACAAAAAGGTTGGGTATTTTGATTCAAAGTGTTTGATGCTTTTCATAAAGTTTTGTATATGGTGGTTGGTGTGACTTTAATGTAATAAATGGTATGACATGATTTGTCCTTTTTCAATCAACACCATACCAATCACTTACACTTTTCCTTGTTTCAAGGAACCATGTTTTATGGAAATCACTTTTTCAAACCTACCCATCACCTTTCACTTTTGTTGAAAAATTCAAAAGTTTTATGACACCATATCTCATCCAAAACCAGCCACCCTATTAAATAGGGTACTTTTGGGGCTTTTATGCAATTACATAAAGTTTTGATACTTTTGTGACACATCCCAATCCTAGAATCAAGGCGTGCTGGTCATCACGTGAGTGTGACGTAACCAAAAGTGCGACGCGGAGGCAATAGATAAGAGAAATATGAAGAAATAAAAACCAAATACTAGCAATAATATCCAACTGGCATGCTAGAGTGAGTTTAAGTGTGAAACACACATATTCAGAGCATAAGTACTAGGTGCAGTCAAGTAGGACCATAACTAAATTACAACACCCGAAGTTGAGTCCTACATTTATGTAGTCTGTCAGTATGCCGGTGGAATCCTCGTGGGCCACCAACGCTGCTAACTAGAACCTGGAGGGGCGCAAAACAAAATTGAGTGGGTCAGTAAAACAAAGCTTTCGAAAACATTTCATTTAATAACATTTCTAACCCCTCGCCGTAAAACATGTATACTTTCCCAGAAAATAACATAATATGCATATAAATCTTCATATATCTCAAATCACGAATCTTTACCAAAAACTAGAAAGTATGCCATGCTATAAGCGTCAATAACAGAATAAGGATGCAACATTGTAATAGGTGAAATAAGGAATCAACCGGAGACCCTGTAGTTGGTTCTATACGGTTAATTTTAAAGCTCAATATCCAATCCAACCGGAGTCACCGCAGTGACCTGTACGACGCTACTCTGCACATAAATCGGAACTACCTAAAGTAGTCTGTACGATAAGAAAGGTGTAAGAATACACTCTAGTGCTTCTCTCATCAACAGCTGTATAATAATCTAAAATCACCTACAAGTCGGAACCACCTCTCATGGTCTGTACGACATGTCGGAACCCTCTAATGGTCTATACGACATACACCTACTTGGATCCAAGGTGAGCGTGTGGTGCGGGGTGAATAATATAAGCACTAACACCAAGGGTGCAAGTTATGAGCTCTCAACGCAATTCACATCATCAATAAACCATATGAATAACATAAAACTCACCTGATACCACATGTGCGTCCACAGCACCAATTCACATATATGCATCAAATACTAATTCATATATTTCATAGAATATGCATGCATGGCATTTTAAAACATACTTTCATTTAAATTCAATTTATGGGAAAAATCAATAGTATATAGGTAAATACAGAAAATACTGCCCACTCACTGGTAAGTCGAAGGGTCGTAACCCTCGTGACGTCCTTGAACGCGCTCTTCCTCAGGATAGGTCTCACCTATATGCGAAAACAACTATAAAAACGTCATTTAAAGCACATTACCGACAATACGTAATAACTTCTCATACGATGCTCAAATTGGGTATATGAATATACCACAGTGACCTACTCGACGTCATGGACGTCGAGGTATTTTTAGAAAAATTTTCCAATGCTTCACGCGCCTTCACGCGCCAGGATAGGCATGGGTCCACGCGCCCCCCACGCGCATGATCCCCTACCTCCAGTCGCTGGAAAAATTCGCCTGCGCTGGAAACTGGGCAGACCTATAATCGCCCTATTCTCACTCGATTCTCAACCATTTTCCATGAAATTTTCACCAAAACTTCACAAATTACGAGAGGAAGAAGGCTATACCTTTAAAAACTTCCAAATCTTTCGAAATCACGTCGGGAAATTTCACCCAAAATCGGCTACCTTCGAACCTTATGATCCCGACGTCCAAAACCTTCAAATGAACGTCCCCGAGCTTCATGAGAACCTCTTAAAGCTCACTGTGAGCTTGGATTGTCCTAAAAACCAACCATTACAAAGTTCATGAAAAGTACTCAAATCGGACCTCGATAGTTCAACGTGAAATCGAAAGATTTCTTACCTGAAATGGGTATGGATGAGTTCGTAGGGTCCTCACGAGCACAATGATGCCTTGAAACCTTCGATCCGTGCTTGGGTGATCGTGGGTGAATGTGTCCGTACGATTTTGAGAGGAAGAGAGAGAAAGAAACTGAGAGTGAGAGAGGGTACAGGATAGTGAGACACGGGAGAGAGAAGAGAGTGATTTGTTTTGTGTGTGTGGGTGGTCCATCTAAGTCCCTAACCACACAATTACAAACAATTTTAATCCAACTTGATTTTTTTCCAAAAACTTAGGAAAGTATACAATAATCAACTTATGTGTCACACGTACCTTAGTCACCTTAAGGGTAATTCTATCATTTCACATCCCCGAAAAATAAATTTCGGGACGGGTTGTGACAATCTACCCTCCTTATAGAATTTCGTCCTTGAAATTCATACAACACTCACTCCACTAATACTCATAAAACAACCTTGGATACATCTCTCTAATTCAATCTTCCGTCTCCCAAGTAACTTCTTCCACTGAGTGGTTCCTCCACAATACTTTTACCAAGCTCACTATCTTATTCCTTAGAACCTTGCCTTTCCAATCCAAGATAGTCACGGGTTCCTCATCATACGTCAAATCCGGATTAATCTCCAAAGGTTGAGGAGGAATCACATGTGAAGAATCTGAAACATAATATCGAAGCATCGAGACATGAAACACATTATGTACCTTAGATAACTCTTGAGGCAACTCCAATCTGTAAGCAACTTTACCAATCCTTTCAGTGATCTCATAAGGTCCTATGTACCTAGGACTTAGCTTGCCTTTCTTTCCAAACAGAACTACACCTCTCCAAGGTGACAATTTCAAGAATACCAAATTACCCACATCATATACTCGATCAGTAGCATGTTTATCTGCTAAACTCTTTTGTCGATCTTGAGCTGCCTTCAGGTTACACTTAATCATCTGAACATTTTGAGTAGTCTTATCCACAATCTCTGGGCCCTCTAGTACTCTTTCTCCAACCTCTGACCAACACAATGGCGTACGACAAGCTCTACCATAAAGTGCCTCAAATGGTGACATACCAATGCTTAAATGAAAACTATTATTGTAGGCAAATTCCATCAAGTCTAGGCGATCATGCCAAGAATCACCAAACTGTAACACTGAAGATCTCAACATATCCTCTAACGTCTTAATAGTCCTCTCTGATTGTCCATCTGTTTGAGGATGACAAGCAGTGATGTAAAGCAATTTCGTACCAAGAGATTCCTGAAAAGCTATCCAAAACTTATAAGTAAATCTTGAATCTCGATAAGATATAATATTCATTGGAACTCCATGATACTTCACAATCTTGGTGATGAACAACTTAGCCAATTTATTCAGGGGATACCTTTCCCTCACTGGAATGAAGTGTGCTGACTTGGTAAGCCGATCTACAATCACCCAAACGCCATCAAACCCATTATGAGTACGTGGAAGCTTATACACAAAATCCATAGTTATATTTTCCCATTTCCACTGAGGAATGGGAAGTGGTTGCGTCCGTCCAAAAGGCTTCTTTCTTTCTGCTTTGACCTGCTGACAAACAATACACCTACTTACATATTCTGCAATTTCCCTTTTCATACCCGGCCAATAATAAAATGGTCGAATGGTATGGTACATCTTAGTCCCTCCTGGATGCATCGCATAAGCTGAACAATGTGCTTCATCCAAAATTTCCTTCTTTAATTCCTCATTATTCGGTACATACATTATGTTTTCCTACATAAGCATGCCATATAATTCTCGAATCCTGAGGTCTTTCTTTTTCCCTTCATTTCTCAATTGGATCATTTCCTGGATCGCTTCATCAACCATTGATAGGAGCATATTTATGCACCGTAGTTAGCTAGTTCTTATGCATTTTCGTTATGTTTTATTAGTTAAAGTAGTCTTTTAAGCTAGTTTTATGTATTTTCAGGTTTTAAGGGCAAAGCATATAAAAAGATGCATTTTGGAGCCTTTTGGAGCAAAATGGAGCTTGGAATGAATGTCACATATTTGGAGCCAAAGGTTTGGACGAATTTGAAGATTTGAAGATGATGATTCCTACTTGAATAAGGTTTCCTAGTTGAAGTAGGAAAGTGCTTACATGAAGAAGGATTCCTAATCGACGAAGGATTCCTAGTTGAAGATGGATTCCTAGAAGAATGAAGATTCCTACTCAAACAAGGTTTCCTACTTGAAGTAGGAAAGTTAAACCTAAGTGGCCTTAAGTTCCAGCAACAAAGAAGTAATCCAAGTCAAAGAAGGAAAAGGAATCCAAGAAGAAGAAGGATTGACCAAGACAAGCTTTCATAATCCTAATGCATAAAGATTTCAGCTACAAAAGGGATTTCTTTTCCTATTTGGAGACTTAAAACCTGATTTCTAGAAGCCTTATCCCTTCCTACAAAGGTACCACACCTTATCCCTTGTTTTTCTAGAAATCAGCCACAAAACAACCTTTCTAGAAGGCCTTATCCCTTGTCCTACAAAAGTGACGCCCCAAACCTTTCTAGAACTTCTAGAAACCTGATTATTCTTTCCCCCTTGGTTTCTAAAAGCCTTATCCTTTTCCTTCAAGGATTGTGTGTTATTATCCTATACAAATTAGGCCTTTAAATCCTTTTCCTTTGCTACATAAGGGCTGCGAATTTCAGCCTATAAATACCATCCTTTGCTGCACCATTTAGTCACCATCCTCTACCATATTTTTCTACATTCATACATCCCTCAAACACACTCATCCCTCTAGTGCCGCAGATTGCAAGGAAGGAGAAAGAAGGAATAACCTGGTGCCGTGCCTATGCCCAAGCCTTGGGAGTGTTGGAGCGTTTCTAGGTGTTTTCTATCTTTGATTTCAATGTTTAATTTAAGTTATCTTTGTGTAATTGCGATTATGAGGAACTAAACCACCCTTGGCTAGGGGGGGATTCGAAACCATGTTTATGCTTGCTATATGATTTGATTACTTCTAATTGCGTTTCATAAGTTGTGAATTCAATTTACTTATCTATATGAATTAAAACTGATTTGTGTGTGTTGGTTGAGAGTGCACGCATAATTTTCATGCATAAGTTTGATGCTAGGATATAAGGGAATTTCACCTAATCGTTATGAACTTATATTCAAAAGTAGTAAAGGTTGTTGATCACAATCGTGTTAAGTAACAAGTGCCTCGCCAATGCTTATGATTTTCATAGAACTTAATGATCTTTGCTTGTATCTTTGTTATGCAATTCATGCAGGGAACTTGTGAGGAATGCTTTGGGTTATCGTATGCAATTCATCCAATTCGATAACTTTAGGAAAATCTGAGGGTTAATTAGTGCAATTCAGGGTTAATCTGGGCTGTTGGGAATTCATGGTTTATTGAGAAGCAATTGGAAATCGTTTTGTATGCAAGTGTGACATGTGTGGAGAAGAACCCCTTAGCTAGCTTTCCATCCATTCACTTTAACCAAATTCGTTTTAAAATCTGTTTAGTTTACAAAGTTTCTGTTTGTTTTCAATTTTCGTCAAAACTCAATCCCCATTTATTTTGAAGTGTTAGATTAGTTAGAAATCAATTTAGTTTGTGTTTTTAAGTGTCTTGAGTAAAGTTACAACCTATTTTCGTCCAAATTGTGTTTTGTGTTCAAAACTGCCCAGAAAGTGTTTTTAAGGCAGTTTTGAGTGTTTATGGGCTGTTTTGAGTCTTTTGGTTTGTTTTAGTGTTTTAGAGTTTAGTTTTGCATTCTTTAAGTCTAGTTTAGTGTTTTAAACTTTATTTTTACGTTTTGAGTCAGTTTTCAAGTGATTTAGCAATGCCTCCTAATCCCCGGCCTATAACGATCCCTACTTACATACTTTGCTACAATTGATAAAAAGAGGGTTTAATTTGTGTGCTTATATATTTCGCATCAACCATCTGAGCTTCAAGTACATGATCGACTAAAACTGGCCTGACTTGGAAACTAGCAAGAAAAGCTTCTCTTCGTTCTTCTAATTGCAACCTTACTCCAGTAGCTCTCAAATCTACAAGAAGAGGAACACGGCAATCATACAAAGCATTGAGTCGACCTTGAGGTTTCCTACTCAGTGCATCAACTACCACATTTGCACGACTTGGATGATAATCAATAGTGCAGTCATAATCACTTAGTAACTCCATCCACCTTCGCTGACGAAGATTAAGATCATGCTGAGTAAAAAGATACTGAAGACTTTTATAATCTGTGAAGATCTTACATTTCTCACCATAGAGATAATGCCTCCAAATCTTCAAAGCAAAGACAATAGCTGCCAACTCAAGATCGTGAGTCGGATAATTCCTTTCATGAATCTTCAACTATCGAGAAGCATAAGCAATCACTCTATTATGCTGCATCAAAACACATCCCAAACCATTCAATGAAGCGTCACTGTAAATCTCAAAGTTCCCTCTGTCGTCAGGAAGTACTAATACTGGAGCATGAGTGAGGCAATATTTCAGCTGC
Organism: Malus sylvestris; assembly: GCF_916048215.2. Taxonomy (NCBI): domain Eukaryota; kingdom Viridiplantae; phylum Streptophyta; class Magnoliopsida; order Rosales; family Rosaceae; genus Malus; species Malus sylvestris. The sequence goes on along the minus strand of NC_062265.1, from coordinate 13,924,781 downwards.
TGGAAACTTTGCTCACAATTCTCGTCCCACTCGAACTTAACATCCTTCCTGGTTAATTTCGTTAGTGGCAAAGCAATCATAGAAAAATCTTGAACAAACCGTCGATAATAACCTGCTAGACCAAGAAAACTCCGTACTTCTTTGACGGTTCGTGGTTGTTCCCAATTCTCCACTGCTGCAATCTTTTGAGGATCTACTTGAATTCCTTGTGCGGATACTACATGTCCCAAAAATGCCACTTGATTCAACCAAAATTGGCATTTACTAAACTTGGCATACAACTGATGCTCCCTCAATTTCTTTAATACCAAGTTAAGATGTCGAATATGATCTTCTTTCGACTTAGAGTATACCAGAATATCATCGATAAAAACAATCACAAACCTATCAAGATATTGCTGGAATACTTCATTCATTAGCCTCATGAAAGCTGCAGGTGCATTAGTCAATCCAAATGGCATCACCAAAAACTCATAATGTCCATAACGGGTTCTGAAAGCCGTCTTAGGTACATCTTCATCTTTAATCTTCAATTGATAATATCCCGATCTCAAATCAATCTTAGAGAACACACATGCACCTTTAAGCTGATCAAACAAATCATCGATACGAGGCAATGGATAACGATTTTTAATCGTTACCTGATCCAATTGCTTGTAATCAATACATAATCTCAAAGTTCCATCTTTCTTTCTTACAAATAACACCGGAGCTCCCCAAGGTGAAGTACTAGGTTGAATGAAGCCTTTGTCAGTTAATTCCTGTAACTAAATTTTCAACTCTCTCAATTCAGTTGAAGCCATTCTAAATGGAGTCAAAGATATAAGATCCGTACCTAGAAGCAAATCAATCGAAAACTCCACATCTCTGTCTGGCAGCAATCCACGCAAATCATCTGGGAATACATCAGGATAGTGCCTGACTACTCCAACTTCCTCCACACTGCTAGGAACACCATCATTTAACACCACATGTGCTAAGTATCACTGACAACCTTTTGATAACAACTTCTTTGCTCTCATGCTAGAAATAACACCATGTCTCACCCCACTTCTTTCACCCATAAAAGTAACTTCTGGTAGTCCAGGACGATGAAAAGTAACTGATTTCCCGTAACAATCTATATGGACACGATTATAATGCAACCAATATGCTCCTAAAATCACATCAAAATCCACAATATCTAACGGGATAAGATTAGCTGGCATAACTACACCATCTACCATCACTGGACACCCTGGATAAACACTATCAACATAACATTTGTCCCCTCTAGGCATAGCAAACTCTAAATCAAATCCTAGAGGTGTAGGGTGAGGTTAAGTCATTTGAGCAAATGTATGAGAAATCACAGAATGAGTAGGGCCACAATCAATCAAAACTCTAGCAAAGTGACCAAGGATATTTAACGTACACATAATCAAATCTGGATGGTTTTGAGCATCTTGCAGTGAGATATGATTAGCATGTCCCTAAGCTTGCTGTCGTCCACCACGACCTCTGTTACCTTGGTTACCTTGCCCTTGAGAAGTACGTCCCTGTCCTGATTGGCTAGTCTGCCTAGATTGTCATGCACTGCTAGCAGTAACCTCTCCCTGTCGGGGCTGTCCTCCCTGATACCACTGAGATCCACTAGCTGGCATGAAGGGATATGAAATATAACCTCTAGGATCTTGGGAATACCCAGTTTGAAAATAAGGATCCTGAGAATACTGATTCTGTCTGAAAGCATAAGGAGTAGCATCACCCTGATAGTGGTAAGCACCACCACGACCCGTCTGACCATAACTGCCTGATCCAAAGTTCTACTGAATCAGCGCTGGAGGTGGCATAGTAGACTGCTGAGACATCTGTTGACTCTGGAGACACTGAGCAGCTCTATGTCCCATATGCCCATAAGTGTAGCAACCACCACCACTTCTCATACACTCTCCATGATGTCTGAAATTACAACGGCGGCACAACGGAGCACCAGAACCACCAGCACCACCAAAGTCTCTCTGCCTCTGAAACCTGGGTCCACTAGCAAATCTTCCACCTCTCCTCAGGCCTGTGACACTAAATCCCTCGCTGGAAGAACGCAAGCTTGCTCCACTTTTCTTGAAATTCTGTGTCTTACGGGGTCCCTAAGTGGAGATGCCTTTATCCCTGTCATCTTTCCTTTGATTATCATTCTTATCTTCATCATCCTCACTATTACTAAGAAGATTGTCGGAATCCCCCATCGAACCAAAATCTCAGAAAACTCATGATAAGTGGTGCAAGGAATCGCACTAGCAAAAGTCCGCCATTTCCTCTTAGTGCCCAGTTTAAAACGGTGAAGCATCTCTACCTGATTACCAGCTGTATCAGGATCATAGCGGGATAAGTCTGTAAACTTCCTGTAATACTCTTGTGCCGAAATATTCTTTTGCTTCAATTGAGTGAACTCCTGCTTCTTACGATCAATGTACTCTGGAGGAACAAATCTTTTCTTAAAATTCTCTTTGAATACTTCCCAATCAGCTGCCATCTCTAGTAACATAAACTGAGTTTGATTTACCCACCAAGTTGCTGGCTCTCGCCCCAAAAAACCCACCAAGCTGTTGGCTCTCACCCCAAAAACCAAGTAGTGGTCTCAACCCATCTACTAGCAGGAAGATTCCCTTGACTCTGTATCACCTGGAAAGTCTTCTCAATATGGTCTAACCACTTTTCTGCCCCTTCATGACCCTCATTACCCATGAAGCAGTCTAATTTCATATTATACATAGTCTCCAGGGATGTTATCTGAGGAAGAGGAGGACGGATTGCATTTTGAAAAGCATGGGCCATCGCTTCCCCTAATTGAGCTATATCAGGGAAATTAGGCTCAGAAGCATGATGTGATTCCCTACGAGGCGGCATAGTTCTGACAGAAGATATCAAAAGATCATTAGAGCATTAACAAATATACAGGACTGCAAACCTAGGCTCTGATACCAAACTGGCACACCCCAATCCTAGAATCAAGGCGTGCTAGCCATCACATCAGTGTGACGTAACCAAAAGTGCGACACGGAAGCAATAAATAAGAAAAATACGAAGAAATAAAAACCAAATACTAGCAATAATATCCAACTGGCATGCTAGAGTGAGTTTAAGTGTGAAACACACATATTCAGAGCATAAGTACTAGGTGCAGTCAAGTAGGACCATAACTAAATTACAACACCCGAAGGTGAGTCCTACATTTATGTGGTCTGTTAGTACGCCGTGGGAATCCTCGTGGGCCACCAACACTGCTAACTAGAACCTGGAGGGGCGCAAAACAAAATTGAGTGGGTCAGTAAAACAAAGCTTTTCGAAAACATTTCATTTAATAACATTTCTAACCCCTCGCCGTAAAACTTGTATACTTTCCCAAAAAATAACATAATATGCATATAAATCTTCATATATCTCAAATCACGAATCTTTACCAAAAACCAGAAAGTATGCCATGCTATAAGCGTCAATAACAAAATAAGGATGCAACATTTTAACAGGTGAAATAAGGAATCAACCGGAGACCCTGCAGTTGGTCCTGTACAGTTAATTCTAAAGCTCAATATCCAATCCAACCGAAGTATCGCAGTGACCTGTACGGCGCTACTCTACACAGAAATCGAAACTACCTAACGTAGTCTGTACGATAAGAAAGGTGTAAGAATATGCTCTAGTGCTTCTCTCATCAACAGCTGAATAATAATCTAAAATCACCTACAAGTCGGAACCACCTCTCATGGTCTGTACGACATGTCGGAACCCTCTAATGGTCTATACGACATACACCTACTTGGATCCAAGGTGAGCGTGTGGTGCGGGGTGAATAATATAAGCACTAACACCAAGGGTGCAGGTTATGAGCTCTCAACGCAATTCACATCATCAATAAACCATATGAATAACATAAAACTCACCTGATACTCACATGTGCGTCCACAGCACCAATTCACATATATGCATCAAATACTAATTCATATATTTCATAGAATATGCATGCATGGCATTTTAAAACATACTTTCATTTAAATTCAATTTCTGGGAAAAATCAATAGTATATAGGTAAATACAGAAAATACTGCCCACTCGCTGGTAAGTCGAAGGGTCGTAACCCCCGTGACATCCTTGAACGCGCTCGTCCTCGGGATAGGTCTCACCTATATGCGAAACAACTATAAAAATGTCATTTAAAGCACATAACCGACAATACGTAATAACTTCTCATACGATGCTCAAATTGGGTATATGAATATACCACAGTGGCCTACTCGACTTCACGGACGTCGAGGTATTTTTAGAAAAATTTCCAATGCTGCACGCCCCCTCCACGCGCCAGGATAGGCATGGGTCCACTCGTCCCCCACGCGCATCATCCCTTACCTCTAGTCGCCGGAAAAACTCGACGGCGCTAGAAATTGGGCAGACCTGTAATCGCCCTTTTCTCGCTTGATTCTCAACCATTTTCCATGAAATTTTCACCAAAACTTCATAAATTACGAGAGGAAGAAGGCTATACCTTTAAAAAATTCCAAATCTTTCGAAATCACGTCGGGAAATTTCCCCAAAATCAGCCACCTTCGAACCTTATGATCTCGACGTCCAAAACCTTCAAACGAACATCCCCGAGCTTCGTTAGAACCTCCTAAAGCTCACTGTGAGCTTGGATTGTCCTAAAAACCAACCATTACAAAGTTCATGAATAGTACTCAAATCGGACCTCGAGATTTCAACGTGAAATCGAAAGATTTCTTACCTGAAATAGGTATGGATGAGTTCATAGGGTCCTCATGAGCACAATGGTGCCCTTCAAACGTTCGATCCGTGCTTGGGTGATCGTGGGTGAATGTGTCTGTACGGTTTTAAGAGGAAGAGAGAGAGAGAAACTGAGAGTGAGAGAGGGTACGGGATAGTGAGACACGAGAAAGAGAAGAGAGTGATTTGTTTTATATGTGTGGGTGGTCCATCTAAGTTCCTAACCACACAATTACAAACAATTTTAATCCAACTTGATTTTTTTCCAAAAACTTAGGAAAATATACAATAATCAACTTATTTGTCACACATACCTTAGTCACCTTAAGGGTAATTCCATCATTTCACATCCCCGACAAATAAATTTCGAGATAGGCTGTGACATTTGTGTATTTGTACTTTGACCCGAAAGTTTACCTTTTTACGTAAAGGCCCAAAATCACTAAAGGACAAAATGTTTTGCTCCTTTAATGAAGTCTTTGTATTTTGATGAAATTTTTGGGTTCTAGTTGTAATTACATGAAGTAGTGGACTTTTGTGTTTTTACAAGGTGACCACAAAAGTTTGTGTTTTGCAAAATAACCCAATGGTTGAGGTTATTGTTTTTTCGACCTAAATTAGTTGAGAACAAAATAGTTTTGTATCTTTAAATGAGAATTGGATTTGCATTTCATTTAGCTCCATTTAAATCAATTCTATGGTTACAAAAACCAGATGAAAATGTTGCATTCATGTTTAATTAGTTAAAGCGTTAATTAATTGAAGAAATGGTGATTATGAACCTAAGCCTACGATAATTGAGCTTTGTGACCAAGGGAATGCGTAGATTAGATTTTGGTTGTAATTTGATATGATCAAATATTGTGAAAGAGCATAAGCTTTTCTTTACTTTAAAGTAATTTGTTTTGATCAAATGTTGTAAAAGAGCATAAGCTCTTCTTTACTTTGAAGTACTTCTTTCTTTCTTTATTTGATATGCATGGAAATGAAGTAGAGGGTCCAACGCCCAATAAGAAAACACGCCTTAATGTGATTAAATGCTTAACTAAAATCAATCACCATCCCTAGACCGAGATTCAACACTAGGCTCGTGTTGGATCGAATCAAAGGTTCATAGTCATCCTAAGGCCCTAAGGCAACTATATAGTCCATCAATGAATGCAAACCTTATGTTAGTAGTACCATATACTTTTTCTTTAAAAACCGTTTTACAAGCATAGTGGGAGTATCATATACAACTAAATCAATCACATGGACCAATAGTTATAATAGGACCAAATTGTTTTAATAAGATTAAAATGCATGCTTATATGTGATGAGACCTAAAACCCTCAACTAAACCATTATTAAGTTGATAAGCATGAGAGTTCTTTGAACACTCTTTCGTGGCCTTCTACCGTGGTAGGCTCCGATCATTTGTGACTCGTACACCGACTTCACCCTATCATGGGGGAGTACAAAGTGCGTGCTTACACTTAGGAGGAGTTCTATATGCATACATAATGTTGTGAAGGTAGGCAACGAGAATGATCAATATCATATCATTGTGAGTTTGTTCTTGAACCCCTACTCGAACTTGCTAGTGGGAATGACTTAACTAAGTGGAATAGAGCCAACATCATATCATTGTGAGGCTTCATTCTCTAGAGGCCAAATAAGATGGGTACTTGCAAGAGATACAAATAAGTAAGCATACTCTCTCATTATTATTGATGCTAGCCAACATCATATCATTGTGAGGTGGGCTTGGTAATAGTGAGTCTCCCATACCCTACTAAGAGTTTCCTTCAAAACTTTCGAATTCCGATGAGGGATATGGAATTTGCCAAAAATAGTGGGTGGTGCTATTTGATTTAAAGACCTGGATCAAATAGCTTAAAATCAATCAATTTATATTTGTTATGTATTTGTTTACCGATATATTTGCAAACGCTATCCAAAACTTGACAAAGAAAAGCCGAATGCTTTAGGACATGTTGATAATGTACCACAATCCCATATATTCTCTTAAATGGATTATATATTTACCTAAGTAGTCTCAGCCTCACAATCTTCCTATTGATAATGTATCATTAGAAGAACATGTTAGATAAGTCTATCATAAAGAGGACAACACAAACAACCAATGCTTATTCCTTTGTTATATGAACAAAGGAACTTATGAAGATTAGCATAAGGACAAAGACACTTTTAGTGCCATAGTTCTTCACTTACAAATCGTTGTATGAACAAATAAGAGTTGCTTTGAACAACCCTTAGTTAATGCAAAGACTAGTGCTTGTTTCTTTGTTATATAAACAAAGAACTTGAGAAGTAAGCGCAAGGGCATGGACACTTTATCTGCCATGATTCTTCACTTACAAATTGTTGTATGAAGAAATAAGAGTTGCCTTAACAACTCTGGAAAGTTTGTAATTAAGTTTAGAACATAATGGTTGGTTGATAAAAATAGTCCATCAACATGGAATTATGATGATTTTGAATCATTGAGTGTTGAAGTGTTAAACCACTTCACGAGACGGAAACTAGGCAAGGACTTCACTTTTGTGTCCCTATCCAAATGGTTCACTAAGTTTATTGTAAACTATATAGTGAACAATAACCACACGCTCTCCAAACTGTTTGATGTGTATAACACAATTGAAATAAGTTTCAAGAGAGATAGTGGGAGTTTAGGGACCATGACTATTGTAGTCAAAGGAGAAGTCAAATGAAGCAGGCGAAATAACTCTAAGGGAACAAACTTTCTTTATGAAAGGATGGACATTGGAAGGTGTTGGAAATGTGCCCTAAAACAAATCATGTGATACTTTACGAACATTTCACATGTTAAACTAATCTAGTTTAATATCAAGGGCAAAGATTATTGTTTTAAGCCGTCTCATATAAATGTTATATGCTTAAACGATAAGTCCAAGGAATATGTAATTAGGAGAATGTAATTTAAACAAGTTAGATTTATGAGACCATTCTCTTTTGTATACATATCCTAAACGTTCCTGATCATAGGATTGCCAATTGGGCATTGATAGTCCGTTAAGATCAGTACGTGCTGTGTCTTCTCTCATGGAGAGTGATTGGTCTCGAGTCATTGGTGTGATTGACACCAAGACAAGCATGTAGGTGCTCAATAGCGAATGAGTCCACTGAACATGGTCAACGAGGAGTTCTCATACTCATGTCACATGAGAACTCATGGTTGGAATAATGCAAAGTAGTCCTTTGACCTGAGGCATCATAGTTGTCTTGTGGTTAAGTCCTTGATCTTTGACTATGTCAAAGTCCCTCCATCAGAGGGTGTCCACGGCATAGTTAGGATTAAGCCACTTAGCCATGGAGGCAAGTGAATGCGCAACAAGGGATCTCTAACCTTCAAACCGTTTGAGGGAGAATACTCTATGATATGATTAAGAATCTCTGGCCAGAGTATGAACGAGATTTAGGAAGTCATTCCAAATCACATTCAAGGTAATTATATAAGTAAATGAATCAGATTGGATAATAGACATGAATAAACTATCAATCCAAACAATGTGGTTAAGAGTATTGTAATCCTAAACTGAATAGGTTCTCCACCTCTTCTGATTAGCTTGGGTAACCATGACATACTGCTAGGTTTCACTCATGGTTTGTGGAAACCCTAAACGTGTATAATCACTAAAGGGAGAATTCAAAGTAAGTTTCAATTCACAATCGATTTGAAAGAGTTCTAATCGCCCACTGCCTCGCTAAAAGGAACCTAATGGATCGTACACCGTGTAAGGTAAAGATTGAAGAAACAATGGAGATGAGTAAGAATAATTAAATGGTTTAATTATTTATGGCAAGGATTAATTAATATGTTAATTAATCAAACGAATAAAGTTCGTTAAAAGACCTAGGGTTAGTTTTGGGCCTTAAGGCCCAATGGGCTTCGAACGTCAAGCCCATTGACTTAAGTTGTATGACAACTTAATGACTAAATATTCACAAAGGCCCAAACAACCCAATAACACCCTATGGCCGGCCATATTGATAATGGAGTGGGTTTTGGACTTATTACAAGTTTGCCACTCCAATGAAGGTAGGTATAAATATGACTTTATAGCCTTTTCTTCATTAGGGTTTCTTTTGGGAGAAAAGATGAGAACAAAAGCTCTCTTTGCTCTCTAAGAGGCCGGCCACCCTAGAGGAACATAGCTAGCAATCTTACTTCCTCTAGGTCACTCATTTCTTCATCAATCCTTCCTTGGTGTGGAGACTTAGAGGTTCTCAACTTTGAGAACTTGGAGAAACCAATTCTTCCATCCAAATCCATGGAGCTAAGAAGCAAGGAATGAAGGCCCTATCCCTTGGGTGATTATCCTTTGCTTATGCAAAGAGGAATCAACAAAGGTATAAATTTCTCAACTTACTTTGTTTTGAGTTGACTGTTGGTTCACCTAACTACTAGGCTTTTAATTTCATGGGTAATGTTTTGTTTTGAGTGTATACTAGCATGTTTCCGCCTTTAATTGTTAATTGCATGCTATATAGATGTTGCTCAAATGAACATGTTTTTCACAAAATTTCCTTCAAGTGGTATCAGAGCCTAGGTCTAGTAGTTGGTGAATCCTTTTGGGTTTTGTAGTTCATAGTCTTTGATTTAAATGTTGTAATTGTTACAAGCTTTATTCTTGCTTCTTGGAATGTAAATTTTGTTAGAAAATTTGCCATCTCAAATGTTGTAGATGTAGTTCATATGAGCATGAATTTTTGAGCTAAAATTTGGTGCCATGTTTTTGGGGAAATTCGGCCAAATCCAAAGGGTGGATTTTTGGGTTCTTGTTTGTCTTGTTAAAAGTGTTTTAAGGTGACTTTTGAAACCCCTAAGTACCCTAGGATGTTAACCCCATTTTCAATAGTGAAAATTTGAGTTTTATTGAGTGAAAATGTTCATGGAACTCTTATGGGTTTTCATGGATGTTCTTCATTGTTCTTGAGGTTCTTACCAAGAACAAAAAGTTTGGTGTTTTGATTTAAAGTTTTAGTTAATTTCATAAAGTCTTTGTTTTGTGTTGGTTGGTGTGACTTTTCTATCAACATGACATTTAATTAATTAAAAGGTGATTTAAATGTTGATAAGAGTGTTTGAATTTATGTACATAATTGAGTTTTTTCTTACACACATGTTTCCCACCAACCAATTTCCACTTTGTTGAACAATTTTCAAAATTTTATGGCTTCACACTACTCCAAAACCGGCCACTCCCTCAATGGGAGTACTTTTGGGGCTTTTATGCAATTACATAAAGTTTTGATACTTTTGTGTATTTGTAGTTTGACTCAAAAGTTTACGTATTTACGTAAAGGCCCAAAATCATTAAAGGACATATTGTTTTGTTCCTTTAATGAAGTTTTTGAATTTGTTGAAATTTTTGGGTTCTAGTTATAATTACATGAAGTAATGGACTTTTGTGTTTTTACAAAATGAGCTTAAAAGTTTAAGTTTTGCAACATAGCCCCAAAAGTTGAGGTTATTGCACTTTGGCCCAAATTAGGTTGAGAACAAAATGGTTTTGTCTCTTTAAATGAGAATTGGATTTTCATTTCATTTAGCTCCATTTAAATCAATTCTATGGATACAAAAACCAAATGACTATGTTGCATTCAAAGTTTAATTAGTTAAAGCGTTAATTAATTAAAGGGTGATTATGAACCTAAGCCTACGATAATTGAGCTATGTGAAAGGTCATCTCAAATTTGTTTGAACCATGGGAATGTGTAGATTAGATTTTGGTTGTAATTTGATATGATCAAATGTTGTAAAAGAGCATAAGCTCTTCTTTACTTTAAAGTAATTTGTTTTGATCAAATGTTGTAAAAGAGCATAAGCTCTTCTTTACTTTGAAGTACTCATTTCTTGTTTTATTTGATATGCATGAAATTGGAGTAGTTGGGTCTAACGCCCAATAGGAAAAACACGCCTTAATATGATTAAATGCGTAACTAAAATCAATCACCATCCCTAGACTGAGATTCAACACTAGGCTCGTGTTGGATCTAATCAAAGGTTCATAGTCATCCTAAGGCCCTAAGGCAACTATATAGTCCATCAATGAATGCAAACCTTATGTTAGTAGTACCATATACTCTTGCTTTAAAAACCGTTTTACAAGCATAGTGGGAGTATCATGTACAACTAAATCAATCACATGGACCAATAGTTGTAATAGGACCAAATTGTTTTAATAAGATTAAAATGCATGCTTATATGTGATGAGACCTAAAACCCTCAACCAAACCATTATTAAGTTGATAAGCGTGAGAGTGCTTTGAACACTCTTTCGTGGCCTTACACTGTGGTAGGCTCCGATCGTTTGTGACTCGTACACCGACTTCACCCTATCATGGGGGAGTACAAAGTGCGTGCTTACACTCAAAAGGAATTCTATATGCATACATTGAAGGAAAAAAACATGTTCATTTGAGCAACATCTATAGCATGCAATTAACAAATTAAAGGCAGAATCATGCTTCCATTGTTGGAATGTGCCCTAAAACCAATCATATGATGATACTTTACGGACATTTCACATGTTAAACTAATCTAGTTTAATATCAAGGGAAAAGATTATTGTTTGAGCCGTCTCATATAAATGTTATATGCTTAAACGATAAGTCCAAGGAATATGTGATTGGGAGAATGCAATCTAAAGAAGTTAGATTCATGAGACCATTCTTTCGTAGACACATCCTAAACGTTCCTGATCATAGGATTGCCAATTGGGCATTGACAGTCCGTTAAGATCAGTACGTGCTGTGTCTTCTCTCAGGGAGAGTGACTAGTCTCGAGTCATTAGTGTGTGTGACATCAAGACAAGTACGTAGGTGCTCAATAGAGAATGAGTTCACTGAACACGATCAACGAAGAGTTCTCATATTCATGTCACATGAGAACTCATGGTTGGGATAATGCAAAGTAGTCCTTTGACCTGAGGCATCATAGTTGTCTTGTGGTTAAGTCCTTGATCTTTGATTATGTCAAAGTCACTCCATCAGGAAGGTGTCCACGGCATAGTTGGGGTTAAGCCACTTAGCTATGGAGGCAAGTGAATGCGCAACAAGGGATCTCTAACCTTCAAACCGTTTGAGGGAGAATACTCTATGATATGATTAAGAATCTCTGGCCAGAGTATGAATGAGATTTAGGAAAGTCGTTCCAAATCACATTCAAGGTAATCATATAAGCACACGAATTACATTGGATAGTAGACATGAATAAACTATCAAACCAAACAATGTGGTCAAGAGTATTGTATTAGAGAAATACCGTATTGCATTTGTAATCCTAAACTGAATAGGTTCTCTACCTCTTCTGATTAGCTTGGGTAACTATGATATGCTGCTAGGTGTCACTCTTGGTTTGTGGAAGCCCTAAACGTGTATAAACACTAAAGGGAGAATTGAAAGTAAGTTTCAATTCACAATCGATTTGAAAGAGTTTTAATCGCCCACTGCCTCGCTAAAAGGAACCTAATGGATCGTACACCGTGTAAGGTAGAGATTGAAGAAACAATGGAGATGAGTAAGAATAATTAAATGGTTTAATTATTTATGGCAATGATTAATTAATATGTTAATTAATCAAACGAATAAGTTCGTTAAAGACCTCGGGATAGTTTTGGACCTTAAGGCCCAATGGGCTTCGAACGTCAAAGCCCATGGACTTAAGTTGTATGACAACTTAATGAATAAAGATTCACAAGGGCCCAAAAGCCCAAATCCCTTAAAGTGGCCGGCCATGTTAGAAGAATGGCTTTTTGGTTATTTAGGTCACTTATTTGAAGGGACTATATAAAGGACTTTATAGCCTAAATTCATTAAGGGTTTCTTTTGGAGAAAATTGGAGAGAACATGTCTCTCCCTTTCTCTCTAAAGAGGCCGGCCTCCTTGGAGGGTGTAGCTAGCAATCCTACTACTCCAAGGTCACTCATTTCTTCTCCAATCTAACCTTGGTAAAGATACTTAGAGGTTCTCAATTTTGGGAACTTGGAGAACCATTTCATCCTTCCAAATCCATAGATTTTAGATGCAAGGAATGAAGGCCCTCTCTTTGGGTGATTAGCCTTTGCTTATGCAAAGAGGAATCTACAAAGGTATAAATTTCAACTCACTTTGTTTTGAGTTGAGTCTTGGTTCACCAATCTACTAGGCTTTGAATTTCATGGGTAATGTTTTGTTTTTGAATGCATGCAAGCATGATTCCGCCTTTTAATTGTTAAATGCATGCTATAGATGTTATTCAAATGAACATGTTTTCACAAAATCTTCCTTCATGCATGCACTCAAACCAAAACATTACCCATTAAATTCAAAGCCTAGTAGTTAGGTGAACCAAGACTCAACTCAAAACAAAGTGAGTTGAGAAATTTATACCTCTGTTGATTCCTCTTTGCATAAGCAAAGGATAATCACCCAAGAGATAGGCCCTTCATTCCTTGCTACTTAGCTCCATGGATTTGGATGGAAGAATTGGTTTCTCCAAGTTCTCAAAGTTGAGAACCTCTAAGTCTCCACACCAAGGAAGGATTGATGAAGAAATGAGTGACCTAGAGGAAGTAAGATTGCTAGCTATGTTCCTCTAGGGTGGCCGGCCTCTTAGAGAGCAAAGAAAGCTTTTGTTCTCATCTTTTCTCCCAAAAGAAACCCTAATTGAATTTTGGCTATAAAGTCATATTTATACCTACATTCATTGGAGTGGCAAACTTGTAATAAGTCCAAAACCCACTCCTTTATCAATATGGCCGGCCATAGGGTTTTATTGGGCTATTTGGGCCTTTGTGAATTATTAGTCATTAATTTGTCAAACAACTTAAGTTAATGGGCTTGACGTTCGAAGCCCATTGGGCCTTGAGGCCCAAAACTAACCTGAGGTCTTTAACGAACTTTATTCGTTTGATTAATTAACATATTAATTAATCCTTAACATAAATAATTAAACCATTTAATTATCCTTACTCATCTCCGTTGTTTCTTCAATCTCTACCTTACACGGTGTACGATCCATTAGGTTCCTTTTAGCGAGGCAGTGGGCAATTAGAACTCTTTCAAATCGATTGTGAATTGAAACCTACTTTCAATTCTCCCTTTAGTGTTTACACACGTTTAGGGCTTCCACAAACCATGAATGACACCTAGCAGTATGTCATGGTTACCCAAGCTAATCAGAAGAGGTGGAGAACCTATTCAGTTTAGGATTACAATGCAATACGGTCTTTCTCTAATATAATACTTTTGATCACATTGTTTGCTTTGATAATTTATTCATGTCTACTATCCAATGTGATTCATTTACTTATATGATTACCTTGAATGTGATTTGGAATGACTTCCTAAATCTCATTCATACTCTGGCCAGAGATTTTTAATCATATCATAGAGTATTCTCCCTCAAACGGTTTGAAGGTTAGAGATCCATTGTTGCGCATTCACTTGCCTCCATGGCTAAGTGGCTTAACCCCAACTATGCCGTGGACATCCTCTGACGGAGTGACTTTGGCATAGTCAAAGATCAAGGACTTAACCACAAGATAACTATGATGCCTCAGGTCAAAGGACTACTTTGCATTATCCCAACCATGAGTTCTCATGTGACATGAGTATGAGAACTCCTCGTTGATCGTGTTCAGTGGACTCATTTGCTATTGAGCACCTACATGCTTGTCTTGGTGTCAATCACATCAATGACTCAAGACCAGTCACTCTCCATGAGAGAAGACACAGCACGTACTGATCTTAACGGACTGTCAATGCCCAATCGGCAATCCTATGATCAGGAACGTTTAGGATATGTATACGAAAGAGAATGGTCTCATAAATCTAACTTGTTTAAATTACATTCTCCTAAATACATATTCCTTGGACTTATCGTTTAAGCATATAACATTTATATGAGACGACTTAAAACAATAATCTTTGCCCTTGATATTAAACTAGATTAGTTTAACATGTGAAATGTCCGTAAAGTATCATCATATGATTGGTTTTAGTGCACATTTCCAACATATGCTCCTATCAAATTCCCCCACACTTAGCTTTTGCTAGTCCTCGAGCAAAACAAAAGAAACAAAACAAACAAAACACAACCTAGACCTTCCAACATTTGCCTCAGGGATTTTTAATGAAACATGACATGTTAAAAATCATCATTCCCATAGATTTTGGTCATCTTTACACTAGAGACCTTGATGAGACCTTGATTCCCTGGCTTGAGCTATCGCCCCATTAGTGTCGTAGTGTCGGTACACTAGAGACACTTTCTGGTTGGAACCGAATAGAGAGTTCATGAATGAACTTTCTCATCCAAACAACATTGTTGTAAGCTTCTATAAGGCAATAGATCTTGCATTCATAATGGAACACACTAAAGTCATTACTTTTGATGTTTCCATCCAAATATCTCTTTAGTCATAATAAAGAGATATCTGATTATCTCTTCATTCATAAGGAAGAAACATCCAATGATGGATTAGATTCATAATCTAATACATTTACACTTCCATTACGTTACTCTAATTATTCCTCATTGTTTGAGGAATCTATCCTTTAGTATTTCTTAAATACTTAAGGACTCACTTGATAATTGCCATGGTTCTGATCCTGGGCTTGCATTGATATCGTCTTGTATCGTTCTAGGTACAACTCATATCAATGTTTTCCTATAATATGAAATACGTAAATCACTTTTCTACGTATGCATAAAGGATTCTATATACGCATTATCTCTTTGGGAGTCAAAGGGTATGTTCCCTTTGAGAAGAGCTACCTCCTAGTCTTACTTGAAGGATTATTTTGTGAAAACATGTTCATTTGAATAACATCATATAGCATGCAATTAACAATTAAAGGTGGAATCATGCTTGCATGCACTCAAAAACAAAACATTACCCATGAAATTCAAAGCCTATTAGATTGGTGAACCAAGACTCAACTCAAATCAAAGTGAGTTGAGAAATATATACCTTTGTAGATTCCTCTTTGCATAAGCAAAGGCTAATCACCCAAAGAGAGGGCCTTCATTCCTTGCATCTAAAATCTATGGATTTGGATGGAAGAATAGGTTTCTCCAAGTTACCAAAATTGATAACCTCTAAGTATCTTCACCAAGGTTAGATTGGAGAAGAAATGAGTGACCTTGGAGTAGTAGGATTGCTAGCTGAAGGATTTATTTTGAGAAAACATGTTCATTTGAGCAACATCATATAGCATGCAATTAACAATTAAAGGCGGAATCATGCTTGTATGCACTCAAAAACAAAACATGACCATGAAATTCAAAGCCTAGTAGATTGGTGAACCAATTAATCAACTCAAAACAAAGTGAGTTGAAATTATTACCTTTGTAGATTCCTCTTTGCATAAGCAAAGGCTAATCACCCAAAGAGATAGGGCCTTCATTCCTTGCTTCTTAGATCCATGGATTTGGATGGAAAAATAGGTTTCTCCAAGTTCCCAAAATAGGGAACCTCTAAGTCTCTTCACCAAGGTTTGATTGTAGAAGAAATGAGTGACCTTGGAGTAGTAGGATTGCTAGATGTACCCTCCAAGGTGTTGGCCTCTTTAGAGAGAAAATGGAGAGACAATTCTCACCAATTTTCCCCCAAAATAAACCCTTAATCACTTAATGAATATTTGGCTATAAAATCATTTATATAGTCACTTCTTTAAGTGACCTAAACAACCAAAACCCTA
Source organism: Malus sylvestris (assembly GCF_916048215.2). Taxonomy (NCBI): domain Eukaryota; kingdom Viridiplantae; phylum Streptophyta; class Magnoliopsida; order Rosales; family Rosaceae; genus Malus; species Malus sylvestris. Next base: position 13,908,314 of record NC_062265.1, on the reverse strand, counting down.
ATTCATTCACATATGGCCGGCCATTTAGGGGATTTTGGGCTTTTGGGCTTTAATGAATCTTCATTCATTAAATTGTCATACAACTTAAGTTAATGGGCTTGACGTTCGAAGCCCATTGGGCCTTAAGGTCCAAAACTATCCCGAAGTCTTTAACGAACTTATTCGTTTGATTAATTAACATATTAATTAATCCTTGCCATAAATAAATGATTAAACCATTTAATCATTCTTACTCATTTCCGTTTAATCTCCAATCTCTACCTTTTACGGTGTGCGATCCATTAGGTTCCTTTTAGCGAGGTAGTGGGCGATTAAAACCATTTTACATCGATTGTGAATTGAAACTATTTTCAATTCTCCCTTTAGTGATTACACACGTTCAGGGCTTCCACAAACCATGAGTGACACCTAGCAGCATATCATGGTTACCCAAGCTAATCAGAAGAGGTGGAGAACCTATTCAGTTCGGGATTACAAATGCAATACGGTCCTTCTCTAATCTAATACTCTTGACCACATTGTTTGGTATGATAGTTTATTTACTCATGTCTACTATCCAATGTAAATCGTTTGCTTATATGATTTCCTTGAATGTGATTTGGAACGCATTCCCTAATCTCATTCATACTCTGGCCAGAGATTCCAAATCATATCATAGAGTATTCTCCCTCAACTGTTTGAAGGTTAGAGATCCCTTGTTGCGCATTCACTTGTCTCCATAGCTAAGTGGCTTAACCCCAACGATGCCGTGGACACCCCGAGGGGGTGACTTTGACATAATCAAAGATCAAGGACTTAACCACAAGACAACTGTGATGTCTCAGGTCAAAGGACTACTTTGCATTATCCCAACCATGAGTTCTTATGTGACATGGAATATGAGAACTCTTCGTTGATCACGTTCAGTGTACTCATTCTCTATTGAGCACCTACGTACTTGTCTTGATGTCACACAGACCAATGACTCGAGACTAATCACTCTCCCTGAGAGAAGACATAGTACGTACCGATCTTTACGGACTGTCAATGCCCAATTGACAATCCTATGATCAGGAACATTTAGGATGTGTCTACGAAAGAATGGTCTCATGAATCTAACTTCATTAGATTACATTCTCCCAATCACATATTCCTTGGACTTTATCGTTTAAGCATAAACATTTATATGAGACGGCTCAAACAATAATGTATGCCCTTTATATGTAAAACTAGATTAGTTTAACATGTGAAATGTCCGTAAAGTATCATCACATGATTGGCTTTAGGGCACATTTCCAACAATCTCCCACTTGCACTAGAGCCAATCAGCTTGGTCATCTTGATGATACCTCTTCTGTAGTCATTTCATAAATGGCTGAATAGTAGGCCTAGGCAGTGGATATCTATATGTGTTATCCACAGAAGCAACCTTGAGAATAACGACGTCACCATTATACATGATTCTCAATCATGTGGTTCAGTCTCTCATTTGTGTTCGGATCTTGATGAGACCTTGATTCCCAGGCTTGAGCTATCGCCCCATTAGTGTCATACACTTTCTGGTTGGAATCGAATAGAGAGTTCATAAATGAACTTTCCCATCCAAACAACATTGTTGTAAACTTCTATATGGCAATATATCTTGCATTCATAATGGAACACACTAAAGTCATTACTTTAATGTTTCCATCCAAATATCTCTTTAGTCATAATAAAGAGATATTTGTTTATCTCTTCATTCATAATGAAGAAACATCCAATGATGGATTAGATTCATAATCTAATACATTTACGCTTCCATTACGTTACTCTAATTCTTCCTCATTCTTTGAGGAATCTATCCTTTAGTATTTCTTAAATACTTAAGGACTCACTTGACAGTTGCCACGGTTCTGATCCTGGGCTTGCACTGATATCGTCTTGTACCGTTCTAGGTACAACTCATATCAATGTTTTTCATACAATATGAAATACATAAATCACCTTTCTGCTTATGCATAAAGGATTCAATTTACGCATTATTTCTATGGGAGTTAAAGGGTACGTTCCCTTTGAGAAGGGCAACTTGCTAGTCTCACTAGAATCGTCCTTCTTATTGAAGTTTATCATCATATGAGAAACTTCCTAGCATCCATTGTCTATTATTAGGGATTGATATAATCCAATTATATCATGAAATATATCATTATAGATTTCCATCCCATGTATATAGACTATATCTCCCATATACATTCTATCTTCATATAATGTATTAAAGTCATAACTTTAACGAAGAAGTATTCTTTTCATTTCCAAAATTAATATATCATATATACTTAAATTTTAGGAACATGATTAACTCCCACTAATCTTTTGTAAAACTCGTAAACAAAAGATTCATTTACATCTTGATGAGAAATCAAACGATTTGATCCTTTTTTCCTCATAAAATGCAAATAGCTCCCACTAACTTGCTAAGATCCATGATGGATGGATCTCTACAACTTACATGTCTTGTGATTTATAGTTTTGGACATATATTATCAAGACTATCTTAATAATGGTTTCGGAAAACCATATTATGTCAAAACATTGAATCACCATTTTAGTTGTAGCTAGCAATCTTCGAATTAATTGAAACCAAGCCTATCTCAAAGATGGTTTCTTCAAAGTCAACCATTCTCTTTGATTGTAGTTACCTTAAGCTACCAATTAGCTATGAAGGTTTCATTATTTCGAGTCAAATGGTACTTTACCATTTCCTTGAGTATATATCGTATATGCACTCAATGTAGTCATAAGGATTTTCATTCTTATCGACTACCTTGGAGCTTGTGGTATAGGAACTAGGTTGTTATATTTGTTGATTACTATCTTGTCTCTCAAAGAACCCATTCTTTGAGTTCTATCTCTCGTTCATTTGCTTTTAGGCAAATCACATTGTAGAATTACAATGAACTACCCAACAAAACAACATTTGTTAGTTGGTTTATAGAAGCGATATCCAAAAGTTATTTTAAGGATATCCTACAAGATTGTTATCAAACAAATATTGCTTATTAGCACACAACCCCAAATCTTTAACATGCTTAAGATTTGTCTTTCTTTTCCAACTACATCTTATGGAGTCATGAAAATATTGGAAGATCTTCTCATTGACAATCATATTGTTTTAGAAGTATATATCCTATATATGGGTAATAGATAACATTGAACGAACTAAATCTTATTCGAGTTCGTTCTTCTCCTAATGGAGAAATACATTATCTTATGATGCTATTTTCCTTGATATCTTTCAAGGAAACTCATCTAAAGTGTTACCTTATCTTGGATCAAATCTAAGGAGGTAAATACTTTAGACGTCTTACTCATCAACTTACATTTCTTGAATTCTTTGAAACATTTTGCAAAGTATTCGGACTTGTGTTTATTCAAAATAAACTATAGTCCAACCGAGAGTGATCTTCGGTGAATGTTATTCAACATGAGTAATATTATGTTTGTGGACAAGTGCCACTAACATTTAAGTGAATTGACCTCAACAACTTTGTGATTCTTTCTTCTTTCCAAAAGAATAAAGATTCGAACATTTCGCCTCTATACAATTTTAACAAGAAGGTATTGGATCCGGATCTAACAATCCAAAGCATCCATTTATTACCAACTCGTAATTTATGTTTGAGAGGTATCACAACTTTTGTTGGGATTAGTCACTACCTTGCAACCTTTTGGGTTTTAAGCATCATTATATTCTAAACAGTTAACACTACCATATCATCTCTACTATAGAGACAATCAATTAGATTACTATAATCCAATTTCTTTGGTAGTTCATATGAGGAAGTAAGTACTATCTGCTTTCGCAGAGATCTATATCTTATTCACGTTCCGTATGTGAAGCACCTTTTCTTCTCTCATATATCTTCTACTTCTTATTAGTCACACTTTTACAACGATTTGTAAAACATAGTTACTAATACGGAATCATACATTCAAGTAGAAGAACCAACTGTTTTGAACTATTCAAGAACAATTTACAACACCTTCGAAAGGTGTGTTCTTGACACTTGCAAGACATTTCTTGCAAATACCCCTTCCAATGTCCATCCTTTCATAAAGAAAGTTTGTTCCCTTGGAGTTATTTATCTTCTTTATTTGACTTTCACCTTTGACTACATTAGTCATGGTCCCTAAACTCCCACTATCTCTCTTGAAACCTTTTTCAATTGTGTTATACACATCAAACAATTTTGGAGAGCATGTGGTTTATTGTTCACTACATAGTTTACAATAAACTTAGTGAACGATTAGGATAGGGAAACAAAGGTGAAGTCCTTGCCTAGTTTCCGTCTCGTTAAGTGGTTTATCACTTCAACATTCAATGATTCAAAATCATCATAAGTCCATGTTAATGGACTATTTTTGTCAACCAACCATTATGTTCTAAACATAATTACAAACCTTCAAGAGTTGTACAAGGCAACTCTCATTTCTTCATACAACAATTTGCAAGTGAAGAATTATGGCACATAAAGTGTCCATGCCTTTGTGCTTTCTTCTCAAGTTCTTTGTTCATTTAACAAAGAAACAAGCACTAAGGTTTGCATTGACTAAGGGTTGTTCAAAGCAACTCCTATTTCTTCATACAACAATTTGTAATTGAAGAATTATGACATTAAAAGTGTTGTCCTCTTTATGATAGACCTTTTCTAACATATTCTTCTAATGATACATTATCAATAGGAAGATTGTGAGGATGAGACTACTTTGGTACTTTTACAAGCCATTAAAGACAATCTATGGTTTTGTAGTACCAAGTCCGGAAACTAAAACATTCGGTTTTGTCAAGTGTTGGATAGCATTTGCAAATATATTGGTAAACAAATACATAACGAATATAGATTGATTGATTTTAAGCCATTTGATTCGGGTCTTTAAATCAAAATAGCACCACCCACTATTTTTGGCAAATTCCATATCCCTCATTGGAATTCGAGAGTTTTGGATGAAACTCTTAGTAGGTTATGGGAGACTCACTATTACCAAGCCCACCTCAGAAGAACTCCATATTGGCTAGCAACGATAATAATGAGAGAGTACGCTTACTCATTTGTAACTAATGCAAGTACCCATCTCGTTTGGCCTCTAGAGAATGATGCCTCAGAAGAACTCCATATTGGCACCATTGCACTTAGTTAAGTCATTCCCACCATGCTAGTTCAAGTAGGGGTTCAAGAATGGCCTCAGAAGAACTCCATATTGGCCACACTCGTTGCCTACATTTCACTTCATCATATGTTTATAGGCTTCTCCTGAATGTAAGCACATACTTTGCAACCCCAGAACTGGACGAATACGGTGTATGAGTCACAAACGATTGAAGCCTACCACGGTGGAAGGCCACGAAAGAGTGTTCAAAGCACTCTCCGCTTATCAACTTAATAATGGTTTGGTTGAGGGTTTTAGGTCTCATCACATATCAATATACATTTTAATCTCTATTAAAACAATTTTGGTCCTATTACAACTATTGGTCCATATGATTGTTTTAGTTGTACATAATACTCCCACTATGCTTTTAAAACGGTTTTTAAAGCAAGAGTATATGTTACTACTAACATAAGGTTTGCATTCATTTGATGGACTATATAGTTGCCTTAGGGCCTTAGGATGACTATGAACCTTTGTTTAGATTCAACACGAGCCTTGTGTTGAATCTCGGTCTAGGGATGGAGATTGATTTTAGTTACGCGTTTAATCACATTAAGGCGTGTTGTCTTAGGGGCGTTGGACCCAATTACTTCATTTTCATGCATATCATATAAAGCAAGAAAGAAATACTTCAAAGTAAAGGATGAGCTTATGCTCATTACAACATTTGCATAAAACAAATTACCTTAAAGTAAAGAAGGACTTATGCCCTTTTACAACATTTGATCAAATCAAATTACAACCAAAATCTAATCTACACATTCCCATGGTTCAAACAAATTTGAAACGCCTTTCACATAGCTCAATTATATTAGGCTTAGGTTCATAATCTTCCTTTAATTAATTAACGCTTTAACTAATTAATTGAATGCAACATTTTCATTTGGTTTTTGTATCCATAAAATTGATTTAAGTGGAGCTAAACAAAATGAAAATCCAATTCTCATTTAAAGAGACAAAACAATTTTGTTCTCATCCTATTTGGGCCATCATGCAATAACCACAACTTTTTGGGCCATATTGCGAAAACATAAACTTTTGGGGTCACTTTGTAAAAACACAAAAGTCACTACTTCATGTAAATACAACTAGAACCCAAAATTTAAATAAATTCAAAAACTTCATTAAAGGAGCAAAACAATTTGTCCTTTAGCGTTTTTAGGCCTTAACGTCAAAACGTAAACTTTCGGGTCAAAGTACAAATACACAAAAGTATCAAAACTTTATGTAATTGCATAAAAGCCCCAAAAATACCCTATTTTATTAGGGTGGCCGGTTTTTAGGGATAAAAAGGAGTGGTGGGTGTTTTGATTTATTAGTTTTGTCAAAAAAAAAACAATCAAGTAGTGCTTTCACCTTTCATAAAAATAATATATGTTTTGATGATTGATATTTCTTTCATCATTTATACAAATATTTAACACTTTAAATACTTTCATAAAAAATAATATATGTTTTGATGATTGATGTTTCCATCATCATTTATACAAATATTTAACACTTTAAATACATGATAAATCATTTGAAAAACATATATCATAAACTTTATGAAATAAATCAAAACTTTGAATCAAAACACAAACCTTTGTGTTCTTGGCAAGAACATCAAGAACATATGAAGAACATCCATGAAAACCCATAAGAGCTCCATGAATGTTTTCATGCAATAAAACTCAAATTTTTATCATTCAAAATGAGGCTAACATCCTAGGGTACTTAGGGGTTCCAAAAGTCACCTTAAAACATTTTCAACAAGACAAACATGAACCCAAAAAATCACCCTTTGGATTTGGCCGAAAATCCCTAAAATCATGGCACCAAATTTTAGCTCCAATATTCATCCTCATATGAACTACATCTACAACATTTGAGATGGCAAATTTTCAAACAAAATTTACATTCAAAGAAGCAAGAATAAAGCTTGTAACAATTACAACTTTTAAATCATAAACTTATGAACTACAAAACCCAAAAGGATTCACCAACTACTAGACCTAGGCTCTGATACCACTTGAAGGATTTATTTTGAGAAAACATGTTCATTTGAGCAACATCATATAGCATGCAATTAACAATTAAAGGCGGAATCATGCTTGTATGCACTCAAAAACAAAACATGACCATGAAATTCAAAGCCTAGTAGATTGGTGAACCAATTAATCAACTCAAAACAAAGTGAGTTGAAATTATTACCTTTGTAGATTCCTCTTTGCATAAGCAAAGGCTAATCACCCAAAGAGATAGGGCCTTCATTCCTTGCTTCTTAGATCCATGGATTTGGATGGAAAAATAGGTTTCTCCAAGTTCCCAAAATAGGGAACCTCTAAGTCTCTTCACCAAGGTTTGATTGTAGAAGAAATGAGTGACCTTGGAGTAGTAGGATTGCTAGATGTACCCTCCAAGGTGTTGGCCTCTTTAGAGAGAAAATGGAGAGACAATTCTCACCAATTTTCCCCCAAAATAAACCCTTAATCACTTAATGAATATTTGGCTATAAAATCATTTATATAGTCACTTCTTTAAGTGACCTAAACAACCAAAACCCTAATTCATTCACATATGGCCGGCCTTTTAGGGGATTTTGGGCTTTTGGGCTTTAATGAATCTTCATTCATTAAATTGTCATACAACTTAAGTTAATGGGCTTGACGTTCGAAGCCCATTGGGCCTTAAGGTCCAAAACTATCCCGAAGTCTTTAACGAACTTATTCGTTTGATTAATTAACATATTAATTAATCCTTGCCATAAATAAATGATTAAACCATTTAATCATTCTTACTCATTTCCGTTTAATCTCCAATCTCTACCTTTTACAGTGTGCGATCCATTAGGTTCCTTTTAGCGAGGTAGTGGGCGATTAAAACCATTTTACATCGATTGTGAATTGAAACTATTTTCAATTCTCCCTTTAGTGATTACACACGTTCAGGGCTTCCACAAACCATGAGTGACACCTAGCAGCATATCATGGTTACCCAAGCTAATCAGAAGAGGTGGAGAACCTATTCAGTTCGGGATTACAAATGCAATACGGTCCTTCTCTAATCTAATACTCTTGACCACATTGTTTGGTATGATAGTTTATTTACTCATGTCTACTATCCAATGTAAATCGTTTGCTTATATGATTTCCTTGAATGTGATTTGGAACGCATTCCCTAATCTCATTCATACTTTGGCCAGAGATTCCAAATCATATCATAGAGTATTCTCCCTCAACTGTTTGAAGGTTAGAGATCCCTTGTTGCGCATTCACTTGTCTCCATAGCTAAGTGGCTTAACCCCAACGATGCCGTGGACACCCCGAGGGGGTGACTTTGACATAATCAAAGATCAAGGACTTAACCACAAGACAACTGTGATGTCTCAGGTCAAAGGACTACTTTGCATTATCCCAACCATGAGTTCTTATGTGACATGGAATATGAGAACTCTTCGTTGATCACGTTCAGTGTACTCATTCTCTATTGAGCACCTACGTACTTGTCTTGATGTCACACACACCAATGACTCGAGACTAATCACTCTCCCTGAGAGAAGACATAGTACGTACCGATCTTTACGGACTGTCAATGCCCAATTGACAATCCTATGATCAGGAACATTTAGGATGTGTCTACGAAAGAATGGTCTCATGAATCTAACTTCATTAGATTACATTCTCCCAATCACATATTCCTTGGACTTTATCGTTTAAGCATATAACATTTATATGAGACGGCTCAAACAATAATGTATGCCCTTTATATGTAAAACTAGATTAGTTTAACATGTGAAATGTCCGTAAAGTATCATCACATGATTGGCTTTAGGGCACATTTCCAACACTAGCTACACCTCCAAGGAGGCCGGCCTCTTTAGAGAGAAAGGGAGAGACATGTTCTCTCCAATTTTCTCCAAAAAAAAACCCTAGTTGAATTTTGGCTATAAAGTCATATTTATACCTTAATTCATTGGAGTGGCAAACTTGTAAATAAGTCTAAAACCCACTCCAAAACTAAATGGCCGGCCATTGGGATATTATTGGGCTAATTGGGCCTTTGTGAATCATTATTCATTAAGTTGTCATACAACTTAAGTCAATGGGCTTGACGTTCGAAGCTCATTGGGCCTTAAGGTCCAAAACTATCCCGAGGTCTATAACGAACTTATTCGTTTGATTAATTAACAAATTAATTAATCCTTGCCATAAATAATTAAACCATTTAATTATTCTTACTCATCTCCATTGTTTCTTCAATCTTCACCTTACACGGTGTATGATCCATTAGGTTCCTTTTAGCGAGGCAGTGGGCGATTAAAACCATTTCAAATCGATTGTGAATTGAAACTTACTTTCAATTCTCCCTTTAGTGATTATACACGTTTAGGGCTTCCACAAACCATGAGTGATACCTAGTAGCATATCATGGTTACCCAAGGTAATCAGAAGAGGTAGAGAACCTATTCAGTTTAGGATTACAAATGCAATACGGTCTTTCTCTAATACAATACTCTTGACCACATTGTTTGGTTTGATAGTTTATTCATGTCTACAATCCAATGTAATTCGTGTGCTTATATGATTACCTTGAATGTGATTTGGAACGACTTTCCTAAATCTCATTCATACTCTGGCCAGAGATTCTAAATCATATCATAGAGTATTCTCCCCCAAACGGTTTGAAGGTTAGAGATCCCTTGTTGCGCATTCACTTGCCTCCATGGCTAAGTGGCTTAACCCCAACGATGCCGTGGACACCCGCGGATGGGGTGACTTTGACATAATCAAAGATCAAGGACTTAACCACAAGACAACTGTGATGCCTCAGGTCAAAGGACTACTTTGCATTATCCCAACCATGAGTTCTCATGTGACATGAATATGAGAACTCTTCATTGATCGTGTTCAGTGAACTCATTCTCTATTGAGCACCTACGTACTTGTCTTGATGTCACACACACCAATGACTCTAGACTAGTCACTCTCCCTGAGAGAAGACACAGCACGTACTGATCTTAACGGACTGTCAATGCCCAATTGGCAATCCTATGATCAGGAACGTTTAGGATGTGTCTACGAAAGAATGGTCTCATGAATCTAACTTCTTTAGATCGTATTCTCCCAATCACATATTCCTTGGACTTATTGTTTAAGCATATAACATTTATATGAGACGGCTTAAACAATAACCTTTGCCCTTTATAATTTAAACTAGATTAGTTTAACATGTGAAATGTCTGTAAAGTATCATCATATGATTGGCTTTAGGGCACATTTCCAACAATCTCCCACTTGCACTAGAGCCAATCAGCTTGGTCATCAGTGATGATACCTCTTCTTTAGTCGTTTCATAAATGGCTGAATAGTAGGCCTAGACAATGGATATCTATATGTTATCCATAGAAGCAACCATGAGAATAACGACGTCACCATTATACATTATTCTCAATCATGTGGTTCAGTCTCTCATTTGAGTTCGGATCGTGATGAGACCTTGATTCCCTGGCTTGAGCTATCGCCCCATTAGTGTCAGACACTTTCTGATTGGAACCGAATAGAGAGTTCATAAATGAACTTTCCCATCCAAACAACATTGTTGTAAACTTCTATATGGCAATATATTTTGTATTCATAATGGAACACACTAAAGTCATTACTTTAATGTTTCCATCCAAATATCTCTTTAGTCATAATAAAGAGATATCTATTTATCTCTTCATTCATAATGAAGAAACATCCAATGATGGATTAGATTCATAATCTAATACATTTACGCTTCCATTACGTTACTCTAATTCTTCCTCGATCTTTGAGGAATTTATCCTTTAGTGTTTCTTAAATACATAAGGACTCACTTGACAGTTGCCATGGTTCTGATCCTGGGCTTGCACTGATATCGTCTTGTACCGTTCTAGGTACAACTCATATCAATGTTTTTCATACAATATGAAATACATAAATCACCTTTCTGCGTATGCATAAAGGATTCTATTTACGCATTATTTCTTTGGGAGTCAAAGAGTACGTTCTCTTCGAGAAGAGCAACTTCTTAGTCTCACTAGAGTTGTCCTTTTTGATTGAAGTTCTTCATCATATGAGAAACTTCCTATCATCTTTTGTTTATAGACTATGTCTCCCATATACATTCTATCTTCATATAATGTTTTAATGTCATAACTTTAACGAAGAAGTATTCTTTTCATTTCCAGAATTAATATATCATATATATTTAAATTTTAGGAACATGATTAACTCCCACTAATCTTTTGTAAACCTAGTAAACAAAAGATTCATTTACATCTTTATGAGAAATCAAACGATTTGATCCTTTTCTCATAAGATGCTCATAGCTCCCACTAGATTCATGATGGATGGATCTCTACAACTTACATGTCTTGTGATTCATAGTTTTAGACATATATTATTAAGACTATCTTAATAATGGTTTCGGAAACCCATGTTATGTCCAAACATTGAATCACCATTTAGTTGTAGCTAGCTATCTTCGAATTAATTGAAACCAAGACTACGTCAAAGATGGTTTCTTCAAAGTCAACCATCCTTTTAATTGTAGTTACCTTAAGCTACCAATTAGCTTCTGAAGGTTTCATTATTTCGGGTCAAATGGTACTTTACCATTTCCTTGAGTATATATCATATATATACACTCAATGTAGTCATAAGGATTTTCATTCTTATTTCTTTCGAATTAAGAGGTGCAACTCTATGACATAGTCATAAAGTTCAAACCATTCAACCGAGACGGTTTATAAATCCTCCTCGACTACCTTGGAGCTTGTGGTATAGGAACTAGGTTGTTATATTTGTTGATTATCATCTTGTCTCTCAAAGAACCCATTCTTTGAGTTCTATCTCTCGTTCATTTGCTCTTAGGCAAATCACATTGTAGGATTACAATGAACTACCTAACAAAACAACATTTGTTAGTTGGTTTATAGAAGCGATATCCAAAAGTTAATTTAAGGATATCCCACAAGATTGTTGTCAAACAAATATTGCTTATTAGCACACAACCCCAAATCTTAACACGATTAAGTTTTGTCTTTCTTTCCAACTACATCTTATGTAGTCATGAAAATTTTGGAAGATCTTCTAATTGACAATCATATTGTCTTAGAAGTATATATCCTATATATGGGTAATTGATAATATCCAACGAACTAAATCTTATTTAAGTTCGTTCTTCTCCTTATGGAGAAATCTATTATCTTATGATGCTTATTTCCTTGATATCTTTCAAGGAAACTGTTCTAAAGTGTTACCTTATCTTGGATCAAATCTAAGGAGGTAAATACTTTAGACGTCTTACTCATCAACTTACATTACTTGAATTCTTTGAAAACTTTTGCAAAGTATTCGGACTTGTGTTTATTCAAAATAAACTATAGTCCAACCGAGAGTGATCTTCGGTGAATGTCATCCAACATGAGTAGTATTATGTTGTGGACAAGTGCCACTAACATCTAAGTGAATTAACCTCAACAACTTTGTGATTCTTTCTTCTTTCCAAAAGAATAAAGATTCGAACATTTTGCCTCTATACAATTTTAACAAGAAGGTATTGGATCCGGATCTAACGATCTAAAGCATCCATTTATGACCAACTCGTAATTTATGTTTTAGAGGTATCACAACTCTGTTGGGATTAGTCACTATCTTGCAACCTTTTGGGTTTTAAGCATCATTATATTCTAAACAGTTAACACTACCATATCATCTCTACTATAGAGACAATCAATTAGATTACTATAATCCAATCATTGATTAATAAAGAACAATGTTTTATCAAACAAAACATTCATCCATCTCTACTATAGTGACGGAATTAAATTCCTTAAAATTGGAATGTAAAGACAATCTTTGGTTTTTCCAATTTCTTTGGTAGTTCGTATGAGGAAGTAAGTACTATCTGCTTTCGCAGAGATCTTTATTTTATTCACGTTCCGAATGTGAAGCACCTTTTTCTTCTCTCATATATCTTCTACTTCTTATTAGTCACACTTTTACAACGATTGTAAAACATAGTTACTAATATGGAATCAAGCATTCAAGTAGAAGAACCAACTGTTTTAAACTATTCAAGAACAATTTACAACACCTTCGAAAGGTGTGTTCTTGACACTTGCAAGACATTTCTTGTAAATACCCCTTCCAATGTCCATCCTTTCATAAAGAAAGTTTGTTCCCTTGGAGTTATTTTTATCTTCTTTATTTGACTTTCACCTTTGACTACATTAGTCATGGTCCCTAAACTCCCACTATCTCTCTTGAAACTTATTTCAATTGTGTTATACACATCAAACATTTTGGAGAGTATGTGTTTATTGTTCACCATATAGTTTACAATAAACTTAGTGAACCATTAGGATAGGGACATAAAGGTGAAGTCCTTGCCTAGTTTCCGTCTCGTTAAGTGGTTTATCACTTCAACACTCAATGATTCAAAATCATCATAAGTCCATGTTGATGGACTATTTTTGTCAACCAACCATTATGTTCTAAACATAATTACAAACTTTCAAGAGTTGTACAAGGCAACTCTCATTTCTTCATACAACAATTTGTAAGTGAAGAATCATGGCACATTAAGTGTCCATGCCTTTGTGCTTTCTTCTAAAGTTCCTTGTTCATGTAACAAAGAAACAAGCACTAATGTTTGCATTGATTAAGGGTTGTTCAAAGCAACTCTTATTTCTTCATACAACAAATTGTAATTGAAGAATTATGACATTAAAAGTGGTGTCCTTTTTATGATAGACTTTATCTAACATGTTCTTCCAATGATACATTATCAATAGGAAGATTGTGAGGATGAGACTACTTAGGTACATTTACAAGCCATTTAAAGACAATCTATGGTTTTGTAGAACCAAGTCCGGAAACTAAACTTTCGGCTTTTATTTGTCAAGTGTGGGATAGCGTTTGCAAATATAATGGTAAGTAAATACATAACGAATATAAATTGATTGATTTTAAGCCATTTGATTCGGGTCTTTAAATCAAATAGCACCACCCACTATTTTTTGGCAAATTCCATATCCCTCATTGGAATTCGAGAGTTTTGGATGAAACTCTTAGTAGGGTATGGGAGACTCACTACTACCAAGCCCACCTCACAATGATATGATGTTGGCTAGCATTAATAATAATGAGAGAGTACGCTTACTCATTTGCATCACTTGCAAGTACCCATCTTATTTGGCCTCTAGAGAATGTCACCTCACAATGACATGATGTTGGCTCCATTGCACTTAGTTAAGTCATTCCCACCATGCTGAGTTTGTGAAGGGGTTCAAGAATAGCCTCACAATGATATGATGTTGGCCATCCTCGTTGCCTACACTCACCTCATCAAGTATGTATATAGACTCCTCCTGAGTATAAGCATGCACTTTGCACTCCCCCATGATAGGGTGAAGGCGATGTTCAAGTCATAAACGATTGGAGCCTACCACGGTGGAAGGCCACGAAAGAGTGTTCAAAGCACTCTCACGCTTGTCAACTTAATAATGGTTTGGTTGAGGGTTTTAGGTCTCATCACATATAAATATTCATTTTAATCTTTATTAAAACAATTTTGGTCCTATTACAACTATTTGGTCCATTTGATTGTTTTAGTTGTATATAATACTCCCACTATGCTTATAAAACGGTTTTTAAAGCAAGAGTATATGATACTACTAACATAAGGTTTGCATTCATTGATGGACTATATAGTTGCCTTAGGGCCTTAGGATGACTATGAACCTTTGTTTAGATTCAACACGAGCCTAGTGTTGAATCTCAGTCTAGGGATGGTGATTGATTTTAGTTACGCGTTTAATCACATTAAGGCGTGTTGTCTTAGGGGCGTTGGACCCTCTACTTCATTTTCATGCATATCAAATAAAGCAAGAAAGAAGTACTTCAAAGTAAAGGTGAGCTTATGCTCATTACAACATTTGCATAAATCAAATTACTTTAAAGTAAAGAAGAGCTTATGCTCTTTTACAACATTTGATCAAATCAAATTACAACCAAAATCTAATCTACACATTCCCATGGTTCAAACAAATTTGAAACGGCCTTTCACATAACTCAATTATCGTAGGCTTAGGTTCATAATCACCCTTTAATTAATTAACACTTTAACTAATTAAATTGAATGCAACATTTTCATTTGGTTTTTGTATCCATAAGATTGATTTAAATGGAGCTAAATGAAATGAAAATCCAATTCTCATTTAAGGAGACAAAACAATTTTGTTCTCAACCTAATTTGGGCCATCATGCAATAACCACAACCTTTTGGGCTATAAAGCAATTAACCTCAACTTTTGGGCTATATTGCAAAACTTTTGGGGTCACTTTGTAAAAACACAAAAGTCCACTACTTCATGTAATTACAACTAGAACCCAAAAATTTAATAATGCAAAAACTTCATTAAAGGAGCAAAACAATTTGTCCTTTAGCGTTTTTGGACCTATACGTAAAAACGTAAACTTTTGCGCCAAAGTGCAAATACACAAAAGTATCAAAACTTTATATAATTGCATAAAAGCCCCAAAAGTACTCCCCCTTGAGGGAGGGAAAAATTGAAGCCACAAAATTTGGAAATTTTTTCAACTAAGTCATAAAGCCTTGCAAGTTGAAATTGGTTGGTGGGAACATGTGTGTAAGAAAGAAAAACAATTATGTACATAAATTAAACACTCTTACAACATTTCCATCACCTTTTCAAATAAATGTTTTTGATGATGGAAAAGTCACACCAACCAACTTAAAACAAAGACTTTATGAAATTAACCAAAACTTTGAATCAAAACATCAAACTTTTTGTTCTTGGCTAAAATGTCAAGAACAATGAAGAACATTCATGAAAAACCCATAAGAGCTCCATGAACATTTTTCATCCAAAGAAATCCCAAAACCACTCAAACTTAAGGGAAATAACATATAACCAAACTAGGGTACATAGGGGTTCCAAAAGTTACTTGAAAACACTTTTAACAAGTCAAACAAGAACCCAAAAATCCACCCTTTGGATTTGGCCGAAAATTCCCAAAAACATGGCACCAAATTTTAGCTCCAATATTCATGCTCATATGAACTACATCTACAACATTTGAGATGGCAAATTTTCTAACAAAATTTATATTCAAAGAAACAAGAATAAAGCTTGTATCATATTACAACTTTTAAATTACAAACTATGAACTACAAAAGCCAAAAGGATTCACCAACTACTAGACCTAGGCTCTGATACCACTTGAAGGATTATTTTGTGAAAACATGTTCATTTGAATAACATCATATAGCATGCAATTAACAATTAAAGGCGGAATCATGCTTGCATGCACTCAAAAACAAAACATTACCCATGAAATTCAAAGCCTAGTAGATTGGTGAACCAAGACTCAACTCAAATCAAAGTGAGTTGAGAAATATATACCTTTGTAGATTCCTCTTTGCATAAGCAAAGGCTAATCACCCAAAGAGAGGGCCTTCATTCCTTGCATCTAAAATCTATGGATTTGGATGGAAGAATAGGTTTCTCCAAGTTCCCAAAATTGAGAACCTCTAAGTATCTTCACCAAGGTTAGATTGGGGAAGAAATGAGTGACCTTGGAGTAGTAGGATTGCTAGCTACACCCTCCAAGGAGGCCGGTGATAGGAGCATATTTATGCGACTTAGTTGGCTTGTTCTTGTGCATTTATGTCGTGTTTCCTTAGTTATTTTAATGTTTAAAGTCATTTTCGTGTGTTTTCAGATTTTATGGACAAAGTAGGCAAGAAGATGCATTTTGTAGCATTTTGGAGCAAAATGGAGCTTGGAATGCATGTCACATATTTGGGCCAAAGTGGATGGACGAATTTGAGAAATAAAGAGGCCAAGAATGTGAAGAATTATGGTCCAAAAGATGAAGAACTCAGCCCAAAAATTTGTCACCCCAACTTGCCTTCATTGCCATGCAAAACAACATAGAATTCCCTTTGGATTCCCATGCCATGCTTGATCACTCTTGTCCCCTACATAATTTCTGATTTCATGCTTCAATTCATTTAATTATTACACTTAATTGCTTGATACCTCTTGTTCCCTTCACCCACAAAATTTTATACAACTTCCACAACCATAACATGCACCAATTGATGCTCCATCATTCACATTTGGAATCCCATGCCATGTGTACCACATGTTGCTGCACCTTTGACCCATTTATTGACACATTTTCACCTCCCTTTCCATCTCTATGCAATGTACACAATCATTCATGCTCCCTAGCTACAAGACCACTCCATTTTACCCTTCACACTTTGCATCATCACTTCATTTTCACCCTTGGACCATTGCACACCACATACACTCTTTACCGTGCATTCTCCCTAGCCTAACCTGATTCTCTAAGGTTTTTGGGGCCTATATATACATGTTTACACCCCTTGGCAAAGGGTTCACACTCTCATATTCACCATTCATCACAGAAATTCGTCCATACTCACCCTAGGTAGCAAAACACCCCAAAAACACCATTCTAGTGCCTAGAAAACATAACAGCCACTCCACCTTCTTCCACCCTCTTTGCCTAGTTCTCCACCACCCTCCAACCCTCAAACACTCCTCCACACTTACCCTAAACCTTTCCATACCATTCCCCATCCATTCTACATCATAAAACTACCCAAAAATCCGTCCACAAAGCAATCTGCCGCAAGCAAGCAAAGGAGAATTCTTGGATGCACTTGCCACCCAAGTTGGAGCATTTTAGGTGTTTTCTTTCCTTTGATTTTAATGTCTAATTCATGTAATCTTTGTTTTGCTTTAAGTATGATTGGCTAATTTCGTTTTGGCTAAGGGTGGATTCAAAACCATGATTATATATGTGAAATAAGTTGATTACTTTCAGTTATCGTTGTATAAGTCGTGAATACAATTTGCTTAACCGTTTGATTTAGAACTTATTCTTGTATGTTGGTTGAGAGTGCACGCTTAATTTGCATGCTTGAATTTGATGCTAGGATATAAGTTTGTTTCACCTAATCGTTATGAATTTATATTCGTAAGTAGTGAAGGTCGCTAGTCACGATCATGTTATGTAGATTCCTGGCAAGAGTATCATGCTTTTCATAGTTACGAATGCCTTGTCGATGCTTATGATTTCCAAAGAACGTAATGATTCTAACTTGTGTCTTTATCATGCTGTTCATATAAAGAACTTGTTGGGAATAATTTGTTTGCGATGCATATTCATCCAATTCAATGATTCTAGGGAAATCTGAAGGTTAATTTAAGCGGACCTAATTAACTTGGAGTGTCGAGATTCATAACTTATTAAATTGATAACTGAAAATTGATTTAGGTTGCATATATTTCATGTGTGGAGAAGAACCCCTTAGCCATTCCATCATCCATTGATTATTCACAACTTTGTGTTACAATCTGTTTCTATTACAATCTGTTTTCCTTGCAATCTGTCCATTTAGTTCATTTACGTCCAAATCAATTCCCCATTTATTTTGAAGTCCTAGATTAGTTAGAAAGTGTGTTGGTTTAGGTTTTTAAGTGTTTTGGTACAAGTTAAAACCCAAATTCGTCCAAATTGGTGCTTTGTGTCAAAACTGCCCAGAAAGTGTTTTTAAGGCAGTTTTAAGTCTTTTAGTTGCTGTTTTGAGTTATTGGTTTATTTTAGTATTTTAAACGTGAGTTTTGCATTCTTTGAGTCTAATCTAGTGTTTTAAACTTTGTTTTTACATTTCTAAGTCAGTTTTCAAGTGTTTAGCAATCCCTCCTAATCCCCGGTTTAGAACGATCCCTACTTACATACTTTGCTACAATTGATAAAAAGAGGGTTTAATTTTGTATGTTAACGTATTTTTCACATCAGCCGGCCTCTTTAGAGAGAAAGGGAGAGACATGTTCTCTCCAATTTTCTCCAAAAGAAACCCTAGTTGAATTTTGGCTATAAAGTCATATTTATACCTTAATTCATTGGAGTGGCAAACTTGTAAATAAGTCCAAAACCCACTCCAAAACTAAATGGCCGGCCATTGGGATATTATTGGGCTAATTGGGCCTTTGTGAATCATTATTCATTAAGTTGTCATACAACTTAAGTCAATGGGCTTGACGTTCGAAGCCCATTGGGCCTTAAGGTCCAAAACTATCCCGAGGTCTATAACGAACTTATTCGTTTGATTAATTAACATATTAATTAATCCTTGCCATAAATAATTAAACCATTTAATTATTCTTACTCATCTCCATTGTTTCTTCAATCTTCACCTTACACGGTGTACGATCCATTAGGTTCCTTTTAGCGAGGCAGTGGGCGATTAAAACCATTTCAAATCAATTGTGAATTAAAACTAACTTTCAATTCTCCCTTAAGTGATTATACACGTTTAGGGCTTCCACAAACCATGAGTGACACCTAGCAGCATATCATGGTTACCCAAGCTAATCAGAAGAGGTAGAGAACCTATTCAGTTTAGGATTACAAATGCAATACGATCTTTCTCTAATACAATACTCTTGACCACATTGTTTGGTTTGATAGTTTATTCATGTCTAAAATCCAATGTAATTCGTGTGCTTATATGATTACCTTGAATGTGATTTGGAACGACTTTCCTAAATCTCATTCATACTCTGGCCAGAGATTCTAAATCATATCATAGAGTATTCTCTCCCAAACGGTTTGAAGGTTAGAGATCCCTTGTTGCGCATTCACTTGCCTCCATGGCTAAGTGGCTTAACCCCAACGATGCCATGGACACCCGCGGATGGGGTGACTTTGACATAATCAAAGATCAAGGACTTAACCACAAGACAACTGTGATGCCTCAGGTCAAAGGACTACTTTGCATTATCCCAACCATGAGTTCTCATGTGACATGAATATGAGAACTCTTCGTTGATCGTGTTCAGTGAACTCATTCTCTATTGAGCACCTACGTACTTGTCTTGATGTCACACACACCAATGACTCGAGACTAGTCACTCTCCCTGAGAGAAGACACAGCACGTACTGATCTTAACAGACTGTCAATGCCCAATTGGCAATCCTATGATCAGGAACGTTTAGGATGTGTCTACGAAAGAATGGTCTCATGAATCTAACTTCTTTAGATTGTATTCTCCCAATCACATATTCCTTGGACTTATCGTTTAAGCATATAACATTTATATGAGACGGCTTAAACAATAATCTTTGCCCTTTATAATTTAAACTAGATTAGTTTAACATGTGAAATGTCCGTAAAGTATCATTATATGATTGGCTTTAGGGCACATTTCCAACATTACTAGAGTTGTTCTTCTGATTGAAGTTTATCATCATATGAGAAACTTCCTAGCATCTTTTGTTTATCATTACGGCTTGATATAATCCAATTATATCCTGAAATCTATCATTATAGATTTACATCCCATGTTTATAGACTGTCTCCCATATGCATTCTATCGTTATAGAATGTTTAAAGTCATAACTTTAACGAAGAAGTATTCTTTTTCATTTCCAAAATTAATATATCATATATTTGTATATATTCAATTTTAGGAACATGATTAAGTCCCACTAATCTTTTGTAAACCTAGTAAACAAAGGATTCATTTACATCTTTATGAGAAATCAAACAATTTGATCGTTCTCTCATAAGACGTTTATAGCTCCCACTAGCTTGCTAAGATCCATGATGGATGGATCTCTACAACTTACATGTCTTGTGATTCATAGTTTTAGACATATATTATCAAGACTATTTTAATAATGGTTTCGGAAACCCATATTATGTCCAAACATTGAATCACCATTTAGTTGTAGCTAGTAATCTTCGAATTAATTGAAACCAAGACTACGTCAAAGATGGTTTCTTCCAAGTCAACCAATCTCTTTAATTGTAGTCACCTTAAGCTACCAATTAGCTATGGAGGTTTCATTATTTCGGTTCAAATGGTACTTTACCATTTCCTTGAGTATATATCGTATATACATTCAATGTAGTCATAAGGATTTTCATTCTTATTTCTTTCGAATTAAGAGGTGCAACTCTATGACATAGTCACAAAGTTCAAACCATTCAACTGAGACAGTTTATAAATCCTTCTCGACTACCTTGGAGCTTGTGTCGTTGGAACTAGGTTGTTATATTTGTTGATTATCATCTTGTCTCCTAAAGAACCCATTCTTTGAGTTCTATCTCTCGTTCATTTGCGTTAGGCAAATCATATTGTAGTATTACAATGAACTACCCAACAAACAACATTTGTTAGTTGGTTTATAGAAGTGATATCCAAATGTTAATTTAAGGATACCCACAAGATAATTCTTTAAACAAATATTGCTTATTAGCACACAACCCCAAATCTTAACATGATTAAGATTTGTCTTTCTTTCCAACTATATCCTATGGAGTCATGAAAATTTTTGAAGATCTTCTAATTGACAATCATATTGTCTATCCTATATATGGGCAATTGATAACATCCAACAAACTAAATCTTATTTCGAGTTCGTTCTTCTCTTAATGGAGAAATCCATTATCATATGATGCTTCTTTCCTTGATATCTTTCAAGGGAACTGTCCTAAAGTGTTACCTTTCCTTGGATCAAATCTAAGGAGGTAAATACTTTGGACATCTTACTCATCAACTTACATTTCTTGAATTCTTAGAAACCTTTTGCAAAGTATTCGGACTTGTGTTTATTCAAAATAAATGATAGTCCAACCGAGAGCGATCTTCGGTGAATGTCATACAACATGAGTAGTATTTTGTTGTGGACAAGTGCCACTAACATCTAAGTGAATTAACCTCAACAACTTTGTGATTCTTTCTTCCTTTCCAAAAGAATAAAGATTTGAACATTTCGCCTCTATACAATTTTAATAAGAAGGCATTGGATCTGGATCTAACGATCCAAAGCATCCATCTATGACCAACTCATAATTTATGTTTTAGAGGTATCACAACTTAGTTGGGATTAGTCACCACCTTGCAACCTTTTGGGTTTTAAGCATCGTTATATTCTAAACAGTTAACACTTCCATATCATCTCTACTATAGAGACAATCAATTAGATTACAATAATCTAATCATTCATTAATAAAGAACAATGTTTTGTCAAACAAAACATTCATCCATCCCTTATAGTGATGGAATTAAGTTCCTTAAAATTGGAATGTAAAGACAATCTTTGGTTTTTCCAATTTCTTTGGTAGGTCATATGAGGAAGTAAGTACCATCTGCTTTTGCAGAGATCTACATTTGATTCACGTTCCGAATGTGAAGTACTTTCTCTTCTCTCATTAATCTTCTACTTTTTATTAGCCACACTTTTACAGCGATTGTAAAACATAGTTACTAATACGGAATCAAGCATTCAAGTAGAAGAACCAACTGTTTTGAACTTTTCAAGAACAATTTACAACACCTTCGAAAGGTGTGTTCTTGACACTTGCAAAACATTTCTTGCAAATACCCCTTCCAATGTCCATCCTTTCATAAAGAAAGTTTGTTCCCTTGGAGTTTATTTCGCTTTCTTCATTTGACTTCTCCTTTGACTACAATAGTCATGGTCCCTAAACTCCCACTATCTCTCTTGAAACTTATTTCAATTGTGTTATACACATCAAACGATTTGGGGAGTGTGTAGTTATTGTTCACTATATAGTTTAGAATAAACTTGGTGAACCATTTGGATAGGGACACAAAGGTGAAGTCCTTGCCTAGTTTCCATTTCTAGAAGTGGTTTAACACTTCAACACTCAATGATTCAAAATCATCATAAGTCCATATTGATGGACTATTTTTGTCAACCAACCATTATGTTCTAAACATAATTACAAACTTTGAAGAGTTGTTCAAGGCAACTCTCATTTCTTCATAAAACAATTTGTTAGTGAAGAATCATGGCACATAAAGTGTGAAGGATTTATTTTGAAAAACATGTTCATTTGAGCAACATCATATAGCATGCAATTAACAATTAAAGGCGGAATCATGCTTGCATGCACTCAAAAACAAAACATTACCATGAAATTCAAAGCCTAGTAGATTGGTGAACCATTTAATCAACTCAAAACAAAGTGAGTTGAAATTATTACCTTTGTAGATTCCTCTTTGCATAAGCAAAGGCTAATCACCCAAAGAGATAGGGCCTTCATTCCTTGCTTCTTAGATCCATGGATTTGGATGGAAGAATAGGTTCTCCAAGTTCCCAAAATTGAGAACCTCTAAGTCTCTTCACCAAGGTTTGATTGTAGAAGAAATGAGTGACCTTGGAGTAGTAGGATTGCTAGATGTACCCTCCAAGGTGTTGGCCTCTTTAGAGAGAAAATGGAGAGACAATTCTCACCCATTTTCACCCAAAATTAAACCCTTAATCACATTATGAATATTTTGTTATAAAGTCATTTATATAGTCACTTCTTTAAGTGACCTAAATAACCAAACAACCCTAATTCATCTTCATGGCCGGCCATATAGGGATTTATGGGCTTTTGGGCTTTAATGAATCTTTATTCATTAAATTGTCATACAACTTAAGTTAATGGGCTTGACGTTCGAAGCCCATTGGGCCTTAAGGTCCAAAACTATCCCGAAGTCTTTAACGAACTAATTCGTTTGATTAATTAACATATTAATTAATCCTTGCCATAAATAAATGATTAAACCATTTAATCATTCTTACTCATTTCCGTTTAATCTTCAATCTCTACCTTTTATGGTGTGCGATCCATTAGGTTCCTTTTAGCGAGGCAGTGGGCGATTAAAACAATTTTACATCGATTGTGAATTGAAACAATTTTCAATTCTCCCTTTAGTGGTTATACACGTATAGGGCTTCCACAAACCATGGTTGACGCCTAGCAGCATGTCATGGTTACCCAAGCTAATCAGAAGAGGATAGAGAACCTATTCAGTTCGGGATTACAAATGCAATACAGTCTTTCTCTAATCTAATACTCTTGACCACATTGTTTGGTATGATAGTTTATTTGTTCATGTCTACTATCCAATGTAAATCGTTTGCTTATATGATTTCCTTGAATGTGATTTGGAACACATTCCACAATCTCATTCATACTCTGGCCAGAGATTCCAAATCATATCATAGAGTATTCTCCCTCAACTGTTTGAAGGTTAGAGATCCCTTGTTGCGCATTCACTTGTCTCCATGACTAAGTGGCTTAACCCCAACGATGCCGTGACACCCCGAGGGGGTGAATTAGACATAATCAAAGATTAAGGACTTAACCACAAGACAACTGTGATGCCTCAGGTCAAAGGACTACTTTGCATTATCCCAACCATGAGTTCTCATGTGACATGGAATATAAGAACTCTTCGTTGATCACGTTCAGTGAACTCATTCTCTTATTGAGCACCTACGTACTTGTCTTGATGTCACACACACCAATGACTCGAGACTAGTCACTCTCCCTGAGAGAAGACACAGTACGTACTGATCTTAACGGACTGTCAATGCCCAATTGGTAATCCTATGATCAGGAACATTTAGGATGTGTCTACGAAAGAATGGTCTCATTAATCTAACTTCATTAGATTGCATTCTCCCAATCACATATTCCTTGGACTTTATCGTTTAAGCATATAACATTTATATGAGACGGCTCAAACAATAATCTTTTCCCTTTATATGTTAAACTAGATTAGTTTAACATTTGAAATGTCCGTAAAGTATCATCATATGATTGGTTTTAGGGCACATTTCCAACAAAGTGTCCATGCCCTTGTGCTTTCTTCTCAAGTTCTTTGGTCATTTAACAAAGAAACAAGCACTAATGTTTGCATTAGCTAAGGGTTGTTCAAAGCAACTCTTATTTCTTCATACAACGATTTGTAAGTGAAGAACTATGACATTAAAAATGTTGTCCTCTTTATGATAGACTTACCTAACATGTTCTTCCAATGATACATTATCAATAGGAAGATTGTGAGGATTAGACTACTTAGGTACATATACAATCCATTTAAGACAATATTTGGGATTGTGGTACCAAGTCCGGAAACTAAAGCATTCGGCTTTTCTTAGTCAAGTTTTGGATAGCGTTTGCAAATATATTGGTAAACAAATACATAACGAATATAAATTGATTGATTTTAAGCCATTTGATTCGGGTCTTTAAATCAAATAGCACCACCCACTATTTTTGGCAAATTCCATATCCCTCATCGGAATTCAAGAGTTTTGGAGGAAACTCTTAGTAGGGTATGGGAGACTCATCATTACCAAGCCCACCTCACAATGATATGATGTTGGCTAGCATCAATAATAAAGAGAGAGTACACTTACTCATTTGCATCTCTTGCAAGTACCCATCTTATTTGGCCTCTAGAGAATGAAGCCTCACAATGATATGATGTTGGCTCCATTGCACTTAGTTAAGTCATTCCCACCATGGAAGTTCGGGTAGGGGTTCAAGAACAACCTCACAATGATATGATGTTGATCATTCTCGTTGCCTACCTTCACAACATAATGTATGTGTATAGGATTCATCTTGAGTGTAAGCACGCACTTTGTACTCCCCCATGATAGGGTGAAGTCGGTGTACGAGTCACAAACGATCGGAGCCTACCACGGTGGAAGGCCACGAAAGAGTGTTCAAAGCACTCTCACGCTTATCAACTTAATAATGGTTTGGTTGAGGGTTTTAGGTCTCATCATATATAAACATTCATTTTAATGTTATTAAAACAATTTGGTCCTATTACAACTATTG
This sequence comes from Malus sylvestris, assembly GCF_916048215.2. Classification (NCBI taxonomy): domain Eukaryota; kingdom Viridiplantae; phylum Streptophyta; class Magnoliopsida; order Rosales; family Rosaceae; genus Malus; species Malus sylvestris. Next base: position 13,882,412 of record NC_062265.1, on the reverse strand, counting down.
GTCCATGTGATTGATTTAGTAGTATATAATACTCCCACTAAGCTTGTAAAATGGTTTTTAAAGCAAGAGTATATGGTACTACTAACAAAAGGTTTGCATTCATTGATGGACTATATAGTTGCCTTAGGGCCTTAGGATGACTATGAACCTTTGATTAGATCCAACACGAGCCTAGTGTTGAATCTCGGTCTAGGGATGGTGATTGATTTTAGTTACGCGTTTAATCATATTAAGGCGTGTTTCTGCTATTGGGCGTTGGACCCAACTACTCCAATTTCATGCATATCAAATAAAATAAGAAAGAAGTACTTCAAAGTAAAGAAGAGCTTATGCTCTTTTACAACATTTGATCAAAACAAATTACTTTAAAGTAAAGAAGAGCTTATGCTCTTTTACAACATTTGATCATATCAAATTACAACCAAAATCTAATCTACACATTCCCATGGTTCAAACAAATTTGAGACGGCCTTTCATATAGCTCAATTATCGAAGGCTTAGGTTCATAATCGCCCTTTAATTAATTAACGCTTTAACTAATTAAACTTTGAATGCAACATTGTCATTTGGTTTTTTGTATCCATAGAATTGATTTAAATGGAGCTAAATGAAATGAAAATCCAATTCTCATTTAAAGAGACAAAACCATTTTGTTCTCAACCTAATTTGGGCCAAAATGCAATAACCTCAACTTTTTGGGCTATGTTGCAAAACTTAAACTTTTGAGCTCATTTTGTAAAAACACAAAAGTCCATTACTTCATGTAATTACAACTAGAACCCAAAAATTTCAACAAATCCAAAAACTTCATTAAAGGAACAAAACAATTTGTCCTTTAATGATTTTGAGCCTTTACGTAAATACGTAAACTTTTGGGTCAAACTGCAAATACACAAAAGTATCAAAACTTTATGTAATTGCATAAAAGCCCCAAAAGAACCCTATTTTAATAGCGTGGCCGGTTCTAGAGAGTGAAGGGAGTGATGTGTGATATGATATTAACTAGCACTCAAATTAACCCTCTTTTTATCAGTTGTAGTAAGTATGTAAGTAGGGATCGTTCTAGGCCGGGGATTAGGAGGGATTGCGAAATCACTTGAAAACTGACTCAAATACGTAAAAACAAGTTTAAAACACTAAACTAGACTCAAAGAATGCAAAACTAAACTTGGAAATACCAAAACAAACCAAAAGACTCAAAACAGCACCAAAACACTCAAAACTGCCTTAAAAACACAATCTGGGCAGTTTTGAACACTAGACACAAACTTGGACGAAATTAGGTTTTAACTTGACTCAAAACACTTAAAAACACAAACTAACTTGACTTCTAACTAATATGACTCAACAAAGAAAAGGGGGATTGATTTTGGACGAATTTAAAAACAAAATAAAACTTTGTAAACTAGAACAGATTTTAAAACGAATTTGGCTTAAATGAATGGATGGAAAGCTAGCTAAGGGGTTCATCTCCACACATGTTATACTTGCATTCAAAACGATTTCCAATTGCTTTTCAATAACCCATGAATTCTCAACGCCCCAAGTTAATTAGGTCCGCTTAAATTAACCTTCAGATTTTCCTAACGTTATTGAATTGGATGATTGCATACGACAACCCAAAGCATTCCCCACAAGTCCCCTACATGATTGCATAATAGAGATACAAGCAAGAATCATTAAGTTCTATGAAAACCATAAGCATTGACGAGGCACTCGTAACTATGAATTGCATGAAACTTATGCCAAGAATTTACTTAACACGATTGTGATCAACAACCTTTACTACTTGTGAATATAAGTTCATAACGATTAGGTGAAATTCCCTTATATCCTAGCATCAAATTCATGCATGCAAACTAAGTGTCGACCCTCAATCAACATACAAGAATAAGTTTTAATTCACATAGATAAGCAAATTGAAATCACAACTTATGAAACGCAATTAGAAGTAATCAAATCATATAGCAAGCATAAACATGGTTTCGAATCCCCCCCTAGCCAAGGGGGGTTTAGTTCCTCATACTCGCAAAGCAAAGATACATAAATTTAGAAATTAAAACCCAAAGAAAGAAAACACCTAGAAGGCTCCAACTTGGCAGCAAGATCATCAATGATTTCCCTTTCCTCCTTGCTGCGGCAGAGAAGTTTAGAACAGGTTTTGGGTGGTATTTAGGGTGTAGAATGGATGGGGAATGGTAGGGAAAGGTTTAGGGTTGATGGGGGTACGGCTAGGGATGATTTTTGGGCAGAATTTTGGGATTTTGGTGATGGGAAGGTGCAGCAGAATGCAAGGGCAGATTTCTGGCGTGAATGATTGTGTATGAGAGGTGGTGATCTGATCTAGGGGTTATAATGAGTATATATAGGCATCCAAAACCCTAGGGTAATCAGATTAGGGTTTCTAGAAGCCCAAATCCACCAGAAATTAGGTTAAAACAATCAGATTTTTAGTGGGAATAAGGCATAAGGTGCGGCTAGGGTTAGGGTTTAGAGATGGGCCTTCTAGAATGCCTTGCAAGGCAAGGAAATCAATTATTCTAGAGGCCTAGGTGCGGCTAGGGTTAGGGTCCACAAGGAATTAGGGTTTAGGTCATCTAAAAGCCCAAAACCAAGAATAGAAACTCTCGAAAATGGAAACCTCCAAGAATAGAAACTTCCAACTTTAGAAACTTTAGTTTCCAAATCTGAATTCTTTGTTCTTCACTTTCATTTCTTCATTTCTTAAGCTCCTTTGACCTTCAAACTCGTCCATTCCTTGTGCTCCATTAGCATACACTCCATTCTAGCTCAATTTTGCTCTAAAATGCTCCATTTTGCACTTCTTTGCATACTTCGTCTCTAAACCTGAAATTGCACGAAAATGACTTTAAACACTAAAATAACTAAAGAAAAACAACATAAATGCTTAAGAACAAGCCAACTAAGTCGCATAAATATGCTCCTATCAATGTGTGTGTTGATTTGTAGGTTTGACATAAAGTCATGCAAGTGGTGCATGACATAAATTCATGCAAGTGGTGTGTGTGTAAGAGAAGTACTTCTTACACCCATCACCATTTCTATCACCTTTCAAAATTTCAATCACATTTAAACATTTGAAAAAGCACAAAACAAAGACTTTATGAAATAAATCAAAACTTTGAATCAAAACACCAAACTTTTTGTTCTTGGCTAAAACATCAAGAACAATGAAGAGCATTCATGAAAAAGCCATAAAAGCCCCATGAACATTTTTCACCCAAAACTCCCAAAAAACACTCAAACTTAAGGGAAATAACATATAACCATACTAGGGTACATAGGGGTTCCAAAAGTCACTTGAAAACACTTTTAACAAGACAAACAAGAACCCAAAAATCCACCCTTTGGATTTGGCCGAATTTCCCCAAAAACATGGCACCAAATTTTAGCTCCAAAATTCATGCTCATATGAACTACATCTACAACATTTGAGATGGCAAATTTTCTAACAAAATTTACATTCAAAGAAGCAAGAATAAAGCTTGTAACAATTACAACATTCAAATCAAAGACTATGAACTACAAAACCCAAAAGGATTCACCAACTACTAGACCTAGGCTCTGATACCACTTGAAGGAAATTTTGTGAAAAACATGTTCATTTGAGCAACATCTATAGCATGCAATTAACAAATTAAAGGCAGAATCATGCTTGCATGCACTCAAAACAAAAAATTACCCATTAAATTCAAAGCCTAGTAGTTAGGTGAACCAAGACTCAACTCAAAACAAAGTGAGTTGAGAAATGTATACCTTTGTTGATTCCTCTCTGCATAAGCAAAGGATAATCACCCAAGAGATAGGGCCTTCATTCCGTGCTACTTAGCTCCATGGATTTGGATGGAAGAATTGGTTTCTCCAAGTTCTCAAAGTTGAGAACCTCTAAGTCTTCACACCAAGGAAGGATTGATGAAGAAATGAGTGACCTAGAGGAAGTAAGATTGCTAGCTATGTTCCTCTAGGGTGGCCGGCCTCTTAGATGTTGGAAATGTGGCCTAAAACCAATCATATGATGATACTTTACGGACATTTCACATGTTAAACTAATCTAGTTTAATATCAAGGGCAAAGATTATTGTTTGAGCCGTCTCATATAAATGTTATACGCTTAAACGATAAGTCCAAGGAATATGTGATTGGGAGAATGCGATCTAAAGAAGTTAGATTCATGAGACCATTCTTTCGTATACATATCCTAAACGTTCCTGATTATAGGATTGCCAATTGGGCACTGACAGTCCGTTAAGATCAGTACATGCTATGTCTTCTCTTAGGGAGAGTGACTAGTCTCGAGTCATTGGTGTGATTGACACCAAGACAAGCATGTAGGTGCTCAATAACAAATGAGTCCACTGAACACGATCAACGAGGAGTTCTTATACTCATGTCACATGAGAACTCATGGTTGGGATAATGCAAAGTAGTCATTTGACCTGAGGCATCATAGTTGTCTTGTGGTTAGGTAATTGATCTTTGATTATGTCAAAGTCGCCCCATCCGCGGGTGTCCATGACATCGTCGGGGTTAAGCCACTTAGCCATGGAGGCAAGTGAATGCGCAACAAGGGATCTCTAACCTTCAAACCGTTTGAGGGAGAATACTCTATGATATGATTAAGAATCTCTGGCCAGAGTATGAATGAGATTTAAGAAGTTGTTCCAAATCACATTCAAGGTAATCATATAAGCACACGAATCACATTGGATAGTAGACATGAATAAACTACCAAACCAAACAATGTGGTCAAGAGTATTGTATTAGAGAAAGACCGTATTGCATTTGTAATCCTAAACTGAATAGGTTCACCACCACTTCTGATTAGCTTGGGTAACCATGATATGCTGCTAGGTGTCACTCATGGTTTGTGGAAGCCCTAAACGTGTATAATCACTAAAGGGAGAATTGAAAGTAAGTTTCAATTCACAATCGATTTGAAATGGTTTTAATCGCCCACTGCCTCGCTAAAAGGAACCAAATGGATCGTACACCGTGTAAGGTGGAGATTGAAGAAACAATGGAGATGAGTAAGAATAATTAAATGGTTTAATTATTTATGGCAAGGATTAATTAATATGTTAATTAATCAAACGAATAAGTTCGTGAAAGACCTCGGGATAGTTTTGGACCTTAAGGCCCAATGGTCTTCGAACGTCAAGCCCATTGAATTAAGTTCTATGATAACTTAATGAATAATGATTCACAAAGGCCCAATTAGCCCAATAATACCCTAAGGCCGGCCATTTAGAGATGGAGTGAGTTTTGAACTTATTTACAAGTTTGCCACTCCAATGAATTAAGGTATAAATATGACTTTATAGCCAAAATTCATTTAGGGTTTTTCTTTTGGGGAAAGGATGAGAACATAAGCTCTCCTTTCTCTCTAAAGTGGCCGGCCTCCATGGAGGGTTTAGCCAGCAATCCTACTACTCCAAGGTCACTCATTTCTTCTCCAATATAACCTTGGTGAAGAGACTTAGAGGTTCTCAATTTTGGGAACTTGGAGAACCATTTCATCCATCCAAATCCATAGATCTAAGATGCAAGGAATGAAGGCCCTCTCTTCGGGTGATTGGCCTTTGCTTATACAAAGAGGAATCTACAAAGGTATAATTTCTCAACTAACAAATGTTGTTTTAAGTTGAGTCAAGATTCACCAATCTACTAGGCTTTGAATTTCATGGTTAATGTTTTGTTTTTAAGTGCATACAAGCATAATTCCGCCTTTTAATTGTTAATTGCATTCTATAGATGTTGCTTAAATGAACATGCTTTTCACAAAATTTCCTTCATTAGAGAGCAAAGAGAGCTTTTGTTCTCATGTTTTCTCCCAAAAGAAACCCTAATTGAATTTTGGCTATAAAGTCATATTTATACCTACATTCATTGGAGTGGCAAACTTGTAATAAGTCCAAAACCCACTCCTTTATCAATATAGCCGGCCATAGGGTTTTATTGGGCTATTTGGGCCTTTGTGAATTATTAGTCATTAAGTTGTCAAACAACTTAAGTCAATGGGCTTGACGTTCGAAGCCCATTGGGCCTTGAGGCCCAAAACTAACCCGAGGTCTTTAACGAACTTGATTCGTTTGATTAATTAACATATTAATTAATCCTTGCCATAAATAATTAAACCATTTAATTATCCTTACTCATCTCCGTTGTTTCTTCAATCTCTACCTTAAACGGTGTACGATCCATTAGGTTCCTTTTAGCGAGGCAGTGGCCGATTAGAACTCTTTCAAATCGATTGTGAATTGAAACCTACTTTCAATTCTCCCTTTAGTGTTTACACACGTTTAGGGCTTCCACAAACCATGAGTGATACCTAGCAGTATGTCATGGTTACCCAAGCTAATCAGAAGAGGTGGAGAACCTATTCAGTTTAGGATTACAATGCAATACGGTCTTTCTCTAATACAATACTCTTGATCACATTGTTTGGTTTGATAGTTTATTCATGTCTACTATCCAATGTGATTCATTTACTTATATGATTACCTTGAATGTGATTTGGAATGACTTCCTAAATCTCATTCATACTCTGGCCAGAGATTCTTAATCATATCATAGAGTATTCTCCCTCAAAAGGTTTGAAGGTTAGAGATCCCTTGTTGCGCATTCACTTGCCTCCATGGCTAAGTTGCTTAACCCCAACTATGCCGTGGACACCCTCTGACGGAGTGACTTTGACATAGTCAAAGATCAAAGACTTAACCACAAGACAACTATGATGCCTCAGGTCAAAGGACTACTTTGCATTATCCCAACCATGAGTTCTCATATGACACGAGTATGAGAACTCCTCATTGATCGTGTTCAGTGGACTCATTCGCTATTGAGCACCTACATGCTTGTCTTGGTGTCAATCACACCAATGACTCGAGATCAGTCACTCTCCATGAGAGAAGACACAGCACGTACTGATCTTAACGGACTGTCAATGCCTAATTGGCAATCCTATGATTAGGAATGTTTAGGATATGTATACGAAAGAGAATGGTCTCATAAATCTAACTTGTTTAAATTACAATCTCCTAAATACATATTCCTTGGACTTATCGTTTAAGCATATAACATTTATATAAGACGGCTTAAAACAATAATCTTTGCCCTTGATATTAAACTAGATTAGTTTAACATGTGAAATGTCCGTAAAGTATCATTATATGATTGGTTTTAGGGCACCTTTCCAACATACTGATGCGTAAAATAAGTTAACACACAAATTAAACTCTCTTTTGACAATTGTAGCAAAGTATGTAAGTAGGGATCGTTCTAAACCGGGGATTAGGAGGGCTTGCTAAAACCTCTAAACTGACTCAAAAACAAAAAGAAACAAAGTTAAAAATGTAAACAAAAGATTTTAAAACAAGAAAGTAAAAGGGGGATTTGAGTTTGGTGAAGTTGAAAGTAAAAACGAATAAACTAAAAACTTAAATAGATTTTAAACAAATTTGGGTTGAATGGATAATGGAAGGCTAGCTAAGGGTTTCATCTCCACACATGTTATACTTGCGTACAAAACGATTTCCAATTGCATTTCAATAAACCATGAATTCTCAACGCCCCAAGTTAATTAGGTCCGCTTAAATTAACCTTCAGATTTTCCTAACGTTATTGAATTGGATGATTGCATACGACAACCCAAAACATTCCCCACAAGTCCCCTACATGATTGCATAATAGAGATACAAGCAAGAATCATTAAATTCTATGGAAACCATAAGCATTAACGAAGCACTTGTTACTATGATTGCATGAAACTTATGCCAAGAATTTACTTAACGCGATTGAGATCATCAACCTTTACTACTTGTGAATATAATTCCATAACGATTAGGTGAAATTTCCTTATATCCTAGCATTCAATTTATGCATGATAATTAAGCGTGCACTCTCAACCAACACACACAAATCAATGTAATTCACATAGATAAGTAAATTGAATTCACAACTTATGAAACGCAATTAGAAGTAATCAAATCATAACGCAAGCATAAACATGTATTTCGAATCCCCCCCTAGCCAAGGGGGGTTTAGTTCCTCATTATTACAAAACAAAGATAAACAAATTTAAACATTGAAAAACAAAGGGAAGAAAGCACCTAAACGTTCCAACGATCCATGTTGGATAGCAAGTGCGTCCAAGGACTTTTCTCCTACTCCTTGCCGCAACAACAAGGTTGGAATGATGTTGAAGGGTTGGTTATTTGGAGGAATGGATGGGAAGGGGTTTAGATATGTAGGAGAGGCAAGGAAAGGCTTGGAGAATGGTTAATTTCTGGATGATTTGAATGAGGTTGCTGCCATGGTATTTATAGGAAGAGGATGGACATGTTTAATGCAAAAATCTGGTGGAATGAAGTAGGTAAGGCATGGCAAGGTGGAGAATTGTTGGTGAGGGTAGGTTTTGAGTCATCCACTCACATGTCATGGTGAGTTAAGCATTGCATCATCCACTCAAATGTCATGGTGAGTTAAGCATTACATCATCCACTCAAATGTCATAGTGAGATAGGCATTGCATCATCACTAAAAAATCTGGTGGAAGTAAAACAAAGGGAAGGCCACGGCATTGATGAATTTTATGGGGTATGCATGGTTTTGAGTGAAGTTTTGGCCAATCCTTCTAGAAATTTATCCCTTCTTGCAACTTGTATTTGTTTCACCAGATTTTTAGCATGTTCCTAGCCTCTTTTGTCTTCAAATTCGTCCATCCATCTTGCTCATATCATATGTAATCCATTCCAAGCTCAAAACTGCTCCAAAATGCACCAAAATGCACTTTCTTGCTACCTTAGCCCTTTGGACCTACAAACACACGAAAATGGCTTAAAGTACTAAAATAACTAAGAACTAATAACGTAAATGCAAGAAAACTAGTTAACTAAGTCGCATAAATATGCGTCTATCAAATTCCCCCACACTTAGCTATTGCTAGTCCTCGAGCAAAATAAAACAAATAAAACATAAAAAAAAAACAAAACGAAACCAAACAAACAAAAACAACCTAAACCTTCCAACGTTTGCCTTAGGGATTTCCAATGCACATGACATGTTAAAGATTATCATTCCCACAGAATTGAGTCAATTTAACACTTAAGCACATACTTAATCATAGTCACTACTTACTAATTCACAATTAACCAATTAAAACAATGTTTTGAATGTAGTAACATGCCTTAGAGAATTCCCTCAGTCCTTACAAGATATGCACTCTATTTTCACTCAGATTTTCTAACTACACACCCTATACTAGTTATATGTGAGAGAATTGATGTAGATATAAAAACGAATGCTCACATATATGTATAACAACGAACACAATTTCTAGAGTTAATAAGCATGTTGAGATATGATCTCATGAATGGAATGCTACTACTTAGATGCGAGAACCAGTGACCATATGCTCATACCAAGTTCAATCTCCACAAATTGAAACACATAACACTCAAGATAGAAGTCAAGGGTTGTAACGGGGCTTGGGGTATTGGCTAACAAAGAAAGGAAAGGAAAACAAACGTTCTTAAAGTGATAGTAAGCAAAGTAATGAAATTGAGACTTAGAATTTACTTAGATTGCAGAAATTAGCTTTAAAACACAAGGGGAAGATTTAAACAACTCCTTAGGGTCGAATTCATTGTTTTGGACCCCTTCTTCATCAAACAACACTTTAGAACTCTTTTTCACTTCTTTTCAACTCTTTTTGCATTCTTTTCACATTTTTCTTTTTTGTTTTCTTTCTTTTTACCCGTGCCTATGGCACATAATTCCTCATGAAAAACACTTCCCCCACACTTGTTTTCTGCCACAAAGGAATTCAATTTGAATCATGCTTTACTACGCTTTAAGAACAAGGTTAATGGATGGTCCTAATCTAAGCTAGGTGAGGGTAATGTGGGTTACAAAGAAAAGGCTCACAAAGCTCAACGGGGTTAAAATGTACAAAACATAATGACATAGGGGATTCACGGCTTTTTGGTTATGGTGGTGGTCACTACACAACTTTATCTTGAATATGTGTTATGCAAATCAATGACATGCTTTGAAAGAAATGGGTATGAGTTCTAGCATTTGGAACTAAATGATGAAACGCCTTCTAAGTAGTAACCAAGCAAAGAATAATGAGATCATGCAACGACTTAGCAAACAATAAATCACAGATTATTAACTCTCCAAATAAACGTTTAGGCTCAAGTCTCACAAGGTTGTAGCGTTAGTTTGAGTTCTTTCCTTCAAGCATGTTACAAAAACTGATTTTTCCTTTAAGATTGCATGTAAATTCATAAGTTATAACCACAACCAAGCATAAACAAAGAGTAAATCAAAATTTCATCCATGTTAATAACTCTCTTTAACAACCATGAAATTACAAACCAAATCCTCATCATTGTGTTGGAAGGTACCCTAAGACACAAACAAACACACAAAAACAACTCTTTTTGGGTTTTGCAAAGCAATTTTTCAAATTTTTATGTGATTTTCGGAGTTATAAGTCAGCACACACTAAAACTCACCAAAACAGCCTAAAAACACCTAAAAACAGCAAGAAACAACATTGGGAAGTATGAGTGAGAAAACCCTACGAATTTGCATCAAAACACTTTGGTTACCCCCCCACACTTAAACCAAACATTGTCCTCAATGTTTCAAAGCATAACTAACACAAAAACACATAAACAAACAAACAAACACTAACAAACTAAATATGGCAGAAACTAATTAAACAACAAAGAGAAGGGTTTAGGAACGCAAATCTGGAATTGGAGTGCTCTCTAGGCCTTCCTTTGTCGAATGCATGGGTTGCCTCCCACGAAGCGCTTTCTTTAACGTCTTCCAGCCGGACAGTACCTCCGTTTAAGCTTGACTAGGTGCCACGGCATGGAGGGGTACATCCTCCATGACATGCTCCTTGAAATACTCATGCATTGGGTCTATGTATGGCAGTGGATAATGATGGTCCCAGATTGTGGCATTGAGCTTCCCAAGGTCAAAGTAAAAACTCCCATAATCATGGATTCGATTTGGTACCTGCACCACAGAAGGCAATAACCTTTTAGTGGAAATGGGAATTGGAATTAGAGGATGAGGCTTACCAATGCATGTAGATGAAGACTCAAAAGGGGCAGCAAAGGTGGTGCTCTCGGCCAGATTTGGTATTTTGGGTGTAATGACATATTTTGTATGCTCCACTCCAATACCCTCTTCGATGATGCATCTAGGGACATCCTTCTTGATTGGTGCGCATGAATGTTCCTTCCCCACATGTTTAATCACATCTATTGCAAAACAAGAACGAACATCATGAGGATTCTTAACATATTCAGGAACTTTGAATTTAATCAATTCATCACCAAACTCCATTGTTAACTCTCCCTTAGCCACATCAATCTTGGTTTGGGCTGTCTTCATGAAGGGCCACCCTAATAGTATCGGCAATGGGGTAGAATAGGGTGAATCTTCCATGTCAAGCACGTAAAAGTCCGCTGGAAAAATCAAATTGCCCACCTGCACCAACACATCTTCCAAAACACCTTTTGGATATGCATTAGAACGATCGGCTAATTGAATAATCACACCATCGTTTTTAAGCTCACCTAAGTTCATAGATGCATAAATAGAGTATGGCATAACATTAATCGAAGCCCATAAGTCTAACATGCATTGTTCAAACTTAGTCTTGCCAATAACGCACGGAATTGTAAAACTACCCGGATCTTTGCATTTAGGGGGTAATTTCCTTTGTAACATGGCAGAAACATTCTCACTTACTTGGACCACCTCTTTGTTCGAAATCCTTCTCCTTGATGTACAAAGTTCTTTTAAAAACTGAGCATACCTCGGGACTTGCTTAATTGCATCAAGGAGCGGAATATTGACTTGAACTTTCCGAAAGGTCTCTAGAATGTCCTTCTCAGCTTCTTCCTTCTTTGATTGCCTAAACCTGCCAGGAAAGGGCACATTTAGTGGAATGGAACTAGAAAAAGTCGAATTTGGACTTACCTTGGTGGTTTGGGACGGCTTAGGAGGGCTAGATGGTGGTGGCAAGGATTGTTCATCCTTGGCCGTGAGTTTTGGTCCCTGTGCTTCCTCTTGTAGCAACTTTTCATCCTCATCGTGACTTAATTTGGATGATTTTGGTTTGGCTCCAACCTGTGTACCACTTCTCAACATGATTGCATTGACGGTTTCAAAGCCTCCTTTTGGATTTGCAATGGTTGAGCTAGGCAACTTGCCTTGCTCTCGAAACTGCCCCATGAACTCGGCAATTTGCCCTACTTGTTTCTCCAACTCGTCCACCTTTTTGTCCCTATTTTGCATTCCCTGCGCCATAGAAGTTAGTAAATTAAAAATTTGATCATTATCAATAGACGAACCTGATTTTTGGGCAGGTTGTGCTTGGGGTTGAGTTGGTGCAAACGGCTTTTGATAGAAACCCGGGGGTTGTTGCCTCAATCCGCTTTGTTGTTGGCCTTGTTGGGGTTCTCGCCATTTGAAATTTGGATGATCACGCTGATAGTTCACATTTTGCATGCGTTTATATCTTCCATATTTGGCGTCTTTGTGATGTTTTTGGATTAAAATGGTTGCATTTTACATTATTTGGTGTTAGTGTGCAGCCAAGTGTGTTTTAGGATCAATTGGATGGCAAATGAAGTAAAAACACCCCTTTTGGTAGCTGAGCATTATTCCAAACGTGGAGAAGATTTTGGGAAGTTAATTTGAAGTTCAAATGAGGAATCTAGGACTAAATTGGTTGCTGGACTTTCAGGAAATGATGTGGAAGGAAAGTGGTGCAATTCGGACATATGGGGTGGTTCTAAACAAGGCAAAAACATTGGAGTCAGATTGGGTGGTTCCACACACCTTGCCGTGCATTCCCTTACCTTTCCAGCTCCCTTTTGCACCAAAAACATGCACTCCCATTAAATAAACCATTCAGCCACATTTGCACCTCCAAGCACAGCCATGCCGTGTGCTTTCATTCCCTTTTCCAGCATGTGCAAACAATTCCGGGTTGTCCACTGCATCCTTGCAGCCATTTCACGTGCATCTTCAATTAAATAAGCAACAAGCATGCTTATATTCCCTTGTGCCGTGCATTGCCAGTCCAGAAATCACCACATCCCATCATCATTCACATTTTCAGCTCCATTCTTTTGTTAGACATCCGCATGTTCTCCCCTAAAAAACTCCATTTTAAATCCATGCAAACTCACTTCTTGGGGGCTCTGGATCTGATAGGAGCATATTTATGCGCCTTAGTTAGCTAGTTCTTATGCATCTTTGTTATGTTTTCTTCGTTAAAGTAGTCTTTTAAGCTACTTTCTTGTGTTTTCAGGTTTAGCGGACGTATTACATGAAATGATGCAGTTTGGAGCTTTTGGAGCAGAAAGTGAGCTTGAAGTAAAAAGGACATGCTTGGAACGCAAGGTTGGGATGAAATTGAAGAGTTGAAGATTTGAGGTTTCCTACTTGAAGTAGGAAAGCTAAGCCTAAAAGTTTCCATTTTGGGTTGATCTTTCCTAAATCGGAATTGGCAACCAAAGTTTCTAAAGTTGGAAGTTTCTATTCTTGGAGGTTTCCATTTTCGTGAGTTTCTATTCTCGGTTTTGGGCTTTTGGATGACCCATCCTTAACTCTTGGACCTATGCCGTACCTAAACCCTAACCCTAGCCCATTGTTTCAGCCGCACCTAGGCCTTGTTCACATGCAAAAATCTGATTGGAAATCCCTAAGCCTATGCCGCACCTTTCCATCCAAAAAGCCCTATTTTACAAACCTTAACCCTAGCCCATTGTTCTAATCTGAATTGCTAGGGTTTTTAAGTGCCTATATATATATATTTCTACACCCTAGCCGCACATCTTCTTCCCTCTCCATAAAAATCAGAAAACTACATCCCTTTCCCCACCTTGCCGCAGCCACCATCACCCAAATCCCTACCTTGCCGCAACCATTCATCCATTCCAGCCACCATCCTCCACCTTTAGACACCATTCCACACCTCCATAACTCTTTCCCACACCTTGCCGCACCACCCTACCATCCTAACTCCATTCTAAAAAACCAAAAACACATCCAGAAACTCCATTCACGCCAGAACCTGTCCCTCACCTTTGCCGAGCCCAACCTTCACCCAACTCCATATTTTCTGACCCCAAACCTTCCTAGCCGTGCCCTACACCTATCCTAGATAGTTTTCCACCATTCTCCCTCATCCAAAACCATCCAAAAACCCCCTAACCCTCACTGCCGCAGCAAGGAGAAGAAGAAAGAGGAGCTTTCTGTGCAGATTTCAAAGTGGACTTCCTTGGCATTTTAGGTGTAATCTTTCTTATGTCTTCGATGTTTCAATTCAATAAACTTTGTGTTGTGAGTATAAGGAACTAAACCCCCTTAGTTGGGGGGTGATTCGAAACCATGTACATGCTTGCAATTTGATTCGATTACATTCAGTTGTTATTTCATAAGTTGTGGATTCAATTCGTTCATCTATTTGATTGATACTTATTTATGTATGTTGATTGAGAGTGCACACTTAGTTTTCATGCATGAATATGATGCTAGATTATGAGGGAGTTTCACCTAATAGTTATAATCTTATAATCACAAGTAGTGAAGATCAATTGAAAACGATCGCGTTGAATGAATTCTTAGCATAAGTTTCATGCAATTCATAGTAACAAATGCTTCGTCAATGCTTATGTTTTTCATAAAACGTAATGATTCTTGCTTGTATCTCTATTATGCAATTCATGTAGGGAACTTGTAGGGAATGTTTTGAGTTGTCGTATGCAATCATCCAACTTGATAAATTCTGGAAAAACTGAGGGTTAATTAGTGCAATTCACGGTTAACTTGGGGCGTTGAGTATTCATAGTTTATCGGAAGAACAACTGAAAATCGTTTTGTTTGCAAGTGTGACATGTGTGGAGAAGAACCTCCTAACTAGCCTTTTATCCATCCTTTTCACCAAAATCGTTTTTACAATCTGTGTTAATTAAAGTTTCTGTTTTGTTTTCAATTTCTGTCCAAAACTATTCCCCCTTTATTTTGAAGTCTTAGATTAGTTAGAAAGTGTTTTGATTTGTGTTTCTAGGTGTTTTGATTCAAGTTTTCAACCAATTTCGTCCAGATTAGTGTAAGTGCTCAAAACTGCCCAGAAAGTGGTTTTTAGGCAGTTTTGAGCCTTCTAGTTGCTGTTTTAAGTTTTAGGTTTGTTTAAGTGTTTTAACTTTTAGTTTTGCATTCTTTGAGTCTAGTTTAGTGTTTTTAACTTTGTTTTTGAGTGTTTAAGTCAGTTTCCAAGCGTTTAGCAATCCCTCCTAATCCCCGGTCTAGAACGATCCCTACTTACATCTTTACTACAATTTGACAAAAAGAGGGTTTAATTTGTGTGCTTAATATATTTCGCATCAAATTTTTGGCGCCGTTGCCGGGGATTAGCAATTTTGCTAATCCCTTGGATTGTTTTCGTTTCTTTTATTTCACTTTGTTTCTGACTTAATTTAAGTTCTGACCTAATTTTTGTTTCTTGTTTCTTAGGTACTAATGTATGACTAGAAGCTCTCAACCGATTCGTACAAACATCTTGGATTTTGACGACGATTTTGAGAGGAAGTTAAGGAGAGCTAGGAACCAGCAAGAGCATCATCCAACCAGTTCCGAATCTGACCTTGAAGAAAACGTACAACAAGAGGAGGAGGAAGCCACGGCAGGGATATTTGAAGAAGTCCAAGGCATGGCCATGGACAATCGTACACTCAAGGAGCTTTCCGCCTCGGGTTTGGATAATGCCGCGCCCTTGTGCATTCAATACCCCATGGCTGCCCAAGGTAAGACAGATGAGTTTGAATTAAAGTCAAGTTTACTTCATCATATTCCTAAATACCATGGCTTGTCCATGGAAGATCCTAACAAACATTTGAAAGAATTTGAAGTAGTTTGCTCTAGTATGACTCCCGTCAATGTTGACGGAAATATCTTGAAGATGAAGGCTTTTCCATTCTCTTTGATGGATAAAGCCAAGGATTGGTTATATGAGTTAGCTCCCGGAACTGTCACATCGTGGGAAAGTATGAAGAGAGCGTTCTTGGAGAAGTTCTTTCCAACTTCTCGCATCATCCTCCTCCGCAAAAAGATAAGCGGAATTCAGCAAGAAGAAGGTGAGTCTTTTCCTACATATTATGAACGGTTTAAATCACTTGTTGCTTCTTGTCCACAGCATCAGATGAAGGAGGAGTTACTGTTGCAATACTTCTACGAGGGTCTCCTACCTCTAGAACGTCAAATGCTTGATGCTTCGGCGGGGGGAGCATTGGTGGACAAGACACCCATGGCTGCCAAGGTCTTGATTGCTAATAGAGCGTTGAACGCTCAACAGTACGAAGGTGTAGGCCAAAGAGGACCCCCACGGCACCAAGTACATGAGGTAAGTTCGACTTCCGATCTTCATTCACAATTGGCTAATCTTACTTCTCTTGTGTCTCAGATGGCCGAGGGCATGAAGATGCAAGGAACAACTGTATGTGGCGTATGTTCCATCCAAGGACATGTCTCTGAAAAATGTCCACAGTTGATTGAGAATGGCGGATGGGAGAGTGCGAATGCCATTGGGTTTCAAGGCCAAAATCAGTCAAGGCATGATCCATACTCCAACACGTATAATCCGGGGTGGCGAGACCATCCAAACTTCAAGTGGAGGGATCCCCAGCAACCTCAGAACCAAGGAGGCTTTAGGCAACAACCCCCGGGGTTCTTTCCCAAAACCTACGGCCCACCCCAAAATCAAGCCCAATCCGGCCCAAGTGCCTCAGGTACGTCTCTTGACAATGATGCACTTCTTAAGATACTAACTAAGTTGTCTAATGGGCAGGAAGATCAAGCTAAGGCTATGCAAAACCAAGATAAAAGGGTGGATCAACTTGAGAAACAAATTGGGCAGATTGCCGAGTTTGTAGGTAAGTTTCGAGATCCCGGACAACTCCCTAGTTCCACCATTCCAAATCCGAAGGGAGGTTTCGAAAGTGCCAAAGCTATCACCCTAAGAAGTGGTAAGGAAGTTGGGGCAGGTCCTACACCAAAAACAGGTCATAATGAGGATGAACTTTTGGAAATGGAAGAGGAGGCATCAAAGCAGCCCACGGCAAAGGTGGTTCCACCTTTGCCGCAAGTCCCTAATGTCCCAAATCTGCCCAATTCGTCCCACAAAGGTAAGAATGTGTCCAATTCAGTTCATACTAATGTTTTCCCTTCAAATGTGCCTTTTCCTAGTAGGTTCATGCAAACGAAGAAAGAAGAGGCAGAAAAGGATATCCTTGAAACCTTTAGGAAAGTTCAAGTTAACATACCTTTGTTAGATGCAATCAAGCAAGTTCCGAGGTATGCTAAGTTCTTGAAGGAGTTGTGTACCACGAGGAAGAGGATGGCGACCAAGGAAGTGGTCAAGGTAGGTGAGAATGTGTCCGCCATCTTGCAACGCAAATTACCTCCCAAATGTAAAGATCCAGGTAGCTTTACCATTCCTTGTGTTATTGGGAACAATAGGTTTGAATCTGCCATGCTTGATTTAGGTGCTTCTATAAATGTTATGCCATATTCCATTTATGCATCTATGAACTTAGGAGCGTTGAAAAATGATGGGGTAATAATACAATTGGCCGATAGATCTAACGCCTATCCAAAGGGAGTTTTGGAAGATGTTCTTGTGCAGGTTAATCATTTAGTCTTCCCGGCGGATTTCTATGTCCTTGAAATGGATGATTCAGACCATGCTCCTACGCTGCCCATTCTACTTGGAAGGCCATTCATGAAGACGGCCCGGACGAAGATTGACGTGTATAGTGGGACTTTGTCCATGGAATTTGATGGGGAAGTTGTTAATTTTAATCTTTCTGATTCCATTAAATACCCTAGTGAGGACCATTCATGTTTCTCTATTGATATAATTGACTCTTTGGCGCAGGGATATCTCGACGATTTGAATGACGATGCGCTTGAAAAAGTCATTACACGAGGAATGGAAATTACAACCAAGGGGGCAGATTCTAGTGTACCCCACGGCATGCTTGGACTAGGCTATGTCGTGCCCCCTAGTGAGGAATTACTTGAAGTTGTGGCTGCCCTTGAGTCCTCACCTAAGCTTGATGGTAAGTATATTACCCGTGAGTCCATTCCCATTTCGACTAACAAATTGCTTCCATCCATAATTCAGGCACCTATCCTTGAACTCAAGCCTTTGCCAAGCCATTTGAAGTACATTTTCTTGGGAGAAAATGAAACACTACCTGCCATTATTTCCTCTTCCCTCACGGCACAAGAGGAGGAGAAGTTGCGTCGCGTTTTGAAGGAGTTCAAATCTGCTCTAGGTTGGACATTGGCCGACATCAAAGGTATAAGCCCTACGACTTGTATGCATCACATATTTCTTGAGGAGGGGGCCAAACCAACTAGAGAGGCTCAACGCCGTCTCAACCCTCCGATGATGGAAGTAGTGAAAAAGGAGATCATAAAGCTTCTAGATTGTGGGGTTATCTATCCAATCTCGGATAGTAGGTGGGTTTCGCCGGTTCAGTGCGTACCAAAGAAATCAGGAGTGACGGTGGTAGCTAATGCTGAGAATGAGCTTGTCCCTCAACGGATTCAAACCGGTTGGAGGGTGTGCATTGACTATAGGAAGCTAAACACCACAACGAGGAAGGACCACTTCCCATTGCCGTTCATTGACCAAATGCTTGAGAGGTTAGCGGGGTATGCTTTTTATTGTTTTCTTGATGGTTATTCTGGTTATAATCAAATTGTCATTTCACCCGAGGACCAAGAAAAAACCACTTTTACATGCCCGTTTGGTACCTTTGCATATCGTCGCATGCCTTTTGGTTTATGTAATGCACCTGCTACATTTCAAAGATGTATGATGAGCATATTTTCTGATCATGTAGAAAAGATAATTGAAGTGTTTATGGATGATTTTAGCGTATTTGGTGATTCGTTTGATAGTTGCTTGCATAATCTAAGTGTGATCCTAAAACGTTGTGTTGAAACGAACCTTGTACTTAATTGGGAAAAGTGTCATTTTATGGTTAAACAAGGTATCGTTTTAGGTCATATAATCTCTGAAAAGGGTATTGAGGTTGATAAGGCGAAAATAGATCTTGTACGTCACTTACCCTCTCCGACTTCGGTTAGAGAGGTTCGTTCGTTTCTTGGCCATGCAGGATTTTATCGTAGGTTTATCAAAGATTTCTCGAAGATAGCACAACCTCTTTGCCGACTCCTACAAAAAGAAGTGGCGTTTGAATTCACCAAGGAGTGCATGGCATCATTCAACCAACTCAAGGAATTGTTGACCACGGCACCCATCATTGTTCCACCGGATTGGAGTCTACCTTTCGAGCTCATGTGTGATGCGTCCGACTATGCTTTAGGAGCTGTTTTAGGACAAAGAAAGGACAAGAGGCCGCATGTCATTTACTACGCCTCTCGGACGTTGAACGATGCACAATTGAACTACTCCACTACGGAAAAAGAACTTCTTGCCGTTGTCTTTGCTTTAGATAAATTTCGATCATATTTAATTGGAACTAAAGTAATTGTTTTCACTGATCATGCAGCTCTGAAGTACTTGCTCACCAAAAAGGAAGCCAAGCCACGGCTAATTCGATGGATATTATTACTTCAAGAGTTCGACATAGAGATTCGGGACAAGAAGGGAAGTGAGAACGTGGTGGCTGACCACCTAAGCCGAATGGTGCATAATGAGGAGTTGGTGCCGATTTTGGAGACATTCCCCGATGAACAATTGTTGTCCATTAAGGTTAGTGCACCTTGGTATGCTGATATTGTTAATTTTTTGGTGTCAAAACGTATTCCAAGTGAGTTCACTAGGCACCAACGTGATAAACTTAGGCATGATGCACGGTTTTATGTGTGGGATGATCCGTACTTATGGAAATTTTGCCCCGATCAGATTATACGTCGTTGTGTGCACGATTCTGAATGTCATTCAATTTTGAGTTTTTGTCACACATATGCATGTGGAGGGCACTTTGGTACGCAACGCACAGCCCTTAAGGTGTTACAATGTGGATTTTATTGGCCGAGTATTTTTAAAGATGCTAAAACTTTTTGCTTAACATGTGATAAATGCCAACGAATGGGTGGTATTAGTGCAAAGGACCAAATGCCGCAGGTTTCTATCCTAAATGTTGAAATTTTTGATGTTTGGGGTATTGATTTTATGGGTCCTTTTCCTTCTTCGTATGGCTTTACATATATTTTGCTTGCGGTTGATTATGTGTCAAAGTGGGTGGAAGCCAAGGCCACCCGGACTAATGATTCTAAGGTGGTTGCAGATTTTATTAGAACTAACATTTTTGCAAGGTTCGGAATGCCACGAGTGATCATTAGTGACGGAGGGTCACACTTTTGCAATCGGACTATTGAAGCGTTATTGAGGAAATACAGTGTCACCCATAAGGTTTCTACACCTTACCATCCTCAAACTAATGGGCAAGCCGAGGTTTCTAACCGTGAGATCAAGCAAATCCTAGAGAAGACCGTGGGGCCAACAAGGAAGGATTGGAGCTTACGGTTAGATGATGCACTTTGGGCGTATCGTACGGCGTACAAAACCCCCATTGGGATGTCCCCCTTCCGACTTGTCTATGGCAAGGCGTGCCATCTTCCTGTTGAATTGGAGCACAAAGCACTTTGGGCCATTAAGAAGTTTAACATGAACCTCGAGGAAGCAGGAAATCAAAGGAGATTGCAATTGAATGAGCTTGATGAGATACGGCTTGAGGCGTACGATAATGCAAGCATTTACAAGCAAAAGACCAAAGCTTTCCATGACAACATGATCCGTGGGAAATCATTCTCAATTGGGCAGAAAGTGCTATTGTTCAATTCCCGTTTACGGTTGTTTCCCGGTAAGTTACGTTCTAAGTGGATTGGACCGTTTGTTATTACTAACATATCTTCTTATGGTGCCATCCAGATTCAAAGTCTCAAAACAGGTCATGAATTCCAAGTGAACGGACATCGTTTGAAGCCATATTTTGAGAACTTTGTCGAACAAACCGTGGATGATATTTCTTTGGGTGCCGTGGGCACAAATGGAGAATGAATGGGTTTTTCGTCCGGCTGTACGACGTTAAAGAAAGCGCTACTTGGGAGGCAACCCATGCAATTCAACAAAGGAAGCCCAAGGAATCACTCCAATTCCAGATTTGCGTTCCTAAACCCTTCCCTTTGTTGTTTATTTCTAATCTGCCTATTTAGTTGTTTTAGTTGCTGTTTGTGTGTTCTTGTTGTTTAGTGCGATTTTATGCTTGAAACATTGAGGACAATGTTTGATTTAAGTGTGGGGGGGTAACTAAGTGTTTTAGATGCAAATTCGTGGGATTTTATCACCCTAAACTTGAAGACTTGTTCCTTGCTGTTTTTAAGTGTTTTTGAGAAGTTTTGAGGTGTTTTAGTGTGTTTTGAAGTAAAAATCCGAAAATTACATAAAAATTTGAAAAATTTGTTTTAAAAACCCAAAAAGAGTTGTTTTTGTGTGTTTGTTTGTGTCTTAGGGTACCTTCCAACACAATGATGAGGATTCGGTTTGTAATTACATGGCTGTTAAAGAGAGTGATTAACATGGATGAAAGTTTGATTTACTCTTTGTTATGCTTAGTTGTGGTTATAACTTATGAATTCACATGCAATCATAAAAGAAAAAAAATTAGTTTTTGTAACATGCTTGAAGGAAGAAACTCAAACTAACGCTACAACCTTGTAAGACTTGAGCCTAAACGTTTATTTGGAGAGTTAAAATCTGTGCATTCTTTGTTTTCTAAGTCGTTGCATGATCTCATTATTCTTTGCTTGGGTGCTACTTAGAAGGCGTTTCATCATTTAGTTCCAAATGCTAGAACTCATGCCCATTTCATTCAAAGCATGTTATTGATTTGCATAACACATATTCAAGATGAAGTTGTGTAGTTACCACCACCTTAGCCAAATGCCGTGTGCCCTATGTCATTGTGATTTGTAGGTTTTAACCCCATTGAGCCTTGTTAGCCTTCGTTATTTGTTAACCCATGTTTTCCTCACCTAGCCTAGTTTAGGACCATCCAAACCCTTGTTCTTAAAGCATAGTAAAGCATGATTCAAATTGAATTCCTTTTGATTTATGTTGGCAGAAAACTAGTGTGGGGGAAGTATTTCTTTTGTGATTTTGTGTGCCATAGGCACGTGTGGAAAGAGAAAAGAAAATAAAAAATTCGTGGAAAAAGAAAAAATGAAGAAAAAAAAAAATATGAAAAGTGTGAAAAAGAGTTGAAAAGTTGAGAAAAAGAGTTCCAAAGTATTGTTTGTTGAAGTAAGGGTCCAAAACAATGAATTCGGCCCTAAGGAGTTGTTTAAATCTTTCCCTTGTGTTTTAAAGTTAATTTCTGCACTCTAAGTGAATTCTAAGTCTCAATTTCATTGCTTTGCTTACTATTGCTTGAAGAACGTTTGTTTTCCTTATCCTTTCCTTGTTAACCAACACCCCAAGCCCCATTACAACCCTTAACTTCTATCTTGAGTGTTATGTGTTTCAATTTGTGGAGTTTGAATTTGGTATGAGCATATGGTGTCACTGGTTCTCGCATCTAAGTAGTAGCATTCCATTCATGAGATCATATCTAAACATGCTTCATAACTCTAGAAATTGCGTTCTTTGTGATACATTTATGTGAGCATTCGTTTTCATTTCTACATCAATCTTCTCACATATGACTAGTGTAGGGTGTGGAGTTAGAAAATCTGAGTGAAAATAGAGTGTATATCTTGTAAGGAATTGAGGGAATTCTCTAAGGCATGTTACTACATTCAAAGCATTGTTTTGATTGATTACTTGTGAATTAGTAAGTGGTGGCTTTAATTAAGTATGTGCTTGTGTAAAGATGACTCAAATTTGTGGGGATAACAATCTTTAACATGTCATGTGCATTGGAAATCCCTGAGGCAATTGTTGGAAGGTTTAGGTTTTGTTTTGGTTAGTTTGTTTCATTTTGTTTTCTTTCTTTTGTTTGTTTTGCTCGAGGACTAGCAAAAGCTAAGTGTGGGGGAATTTGATAGGAGCATATTTATGCGCCTTAGTTAGCTAGTTCTTATGCATCTTTGTTATGTTTTCTTCGTTAAAGTAGTCTTTTAAGCTACTTTCTTGTGTTTTCAGGTTTAGCGGACGTATTACATGAAATGATGCAGTTTGGAGCTTTTGGAGCAGAAAGTGAGCTTGAAGTAAAAAGGACATGCTTGGAACGCAAGGTTGGGATGAAATTGAAGAGTTGAAGATTTGAGGTTTCCTACTTGAAGTAGGAAAGCTAAGCCTAAAAGTTTCCATTTTGGGTTGATCTTTCCTAAATCGGAATTGGCAACCAAAGTTTCTAAAGTTGGAAGTTTCTATTCTTGGAGGTTTCCATTTTCGTGAGTTTCTATTCTCGGTTTTGGGCTTTTGGATGACCCATCCTTAACTCTTGGACCTATGCCGTACCTAAACCCTAACCCTAGCCCATTGTTTCAGCCGCACCTAGGCCTTGTTCACATGCAAAAATCTGATTGGAAATCCCTAAGCCTATGCCGCACCTTTCCATCCAAAAAGCCCTATTTTACAAACCTTAACCCTAGCCCATTGTTCTAATCTGAATTGCTAGGGTTTTTAAGTGCCTATATATATATATTTCTACACCCTAGCCGCACATCTTCTTCCCTCTCCATAAAAATCAGAAAACTACATCCCTTTCCCCACCTTGCCGCAGCCACCATCACCCAAATCCCTACCTTGCCGCAGCCATTCATCCATTCCAGCCACCATCCTCCACCTTTAGACACCATTCCACACCTCCATAACTCTTTCCCACACCTTGCCGCACCACCCTACCATCCTAACTCCATTCTAAAAAACCAAAAACACATCCAGAAACTCCATTCACGCCAGAACCTGTCCCTCACCTTTGCCGAGCCCAACCTTCACCCAACTCCATATTTTCTGACCCCAAACCTTCCTAGCCGTGCCCTACACCTATCCTAGATAGTTTTCCACCATTCTCCCTCATCCAAAACCATCCAAAAACCCCCTAACCCTCACTGCCGCAGCAAGGAGAAGAAGAAAGAGGAGCTTTCTGTGCAGATTTCAAAGTGGACTTCCTTGGCATTTTAGGTGTAATCTTTCTTATGTCTTCGATGTTTCAATTCAATAAACTTTGTGTTGTGAGTATAAGGAACTAAACCCCCTTAGTTGGGGGGTGATTCGAAACCATGTACATGCTTGCAATTTGATTCGATTACATTCAGTTGTTATTTCATAAGTTGTGGATTCAATTCGTTCATCTATTTGATTGATACTTATTTATGTATGTTGATTGAGAGTGCACACTTAGTTTTCATGCATGAATATGATGCTAGATTATGAGGGAGTTTCACCTAATAGTTATAATCTTATAATCACAAGTAGTGAAGATCAATTGAAAACGATCGCGTTGAATGAATTCTTAGCATAAGTTTCATGCAATTCATAGTAACAAATGCTTCGTCAATGCTTATGTTTTTCATAAAACGTAATGATTCTTGCTTGTATCTCTATTATGCAATTCATGTAGGGAACTTGTAGGGAATGTTTTGAGTTGTCGTATGCAATCATCCAACTTGATAAATTCTGGAAAAACTGAGGGTTAATTAGTGCAATTCACGGTTAACTTGGGGCGTTGAGTATTCATAGTTTATCGGAAGAACAACTGAAAATCGTTTTGTTTGCAAGTGTGACATGTGTGGAGAAGAACCTCCTAACTAGCCTTTTATCCATCCTTTTCACCAAAATCGTTTTTACAATCTGTGTTAATTAAAGTTTCTGTTTTGTTTTCAATTTCTGTCCAAAACTATTCCCCCTTTATTTTGAAGTCTTAGATTAGTTAGAAAGTGTTTTGATTTGTGTTTCTAGGTGTTTTGATTCAAGTTTTCAACCAATTTCGTCCAGATTAGTGTAAGTGCTCAAAACTGCCCAGAAAGTGGTTTTTAGGCAGTTTTGAGCCTTCTAGTTGCTGTTTTAAGTTTTAGGTTTGTTTAAGTGTTTTAACTTTTAGTTTTGCATTCTTTGAGTCTAGTTTAGTGTTTTTAACTTTGTTTTTGAGTGTTTAAGTCAGTTTCCAAGCGTTTAGCAATCCCTCCTAATCCCCGGTCTAGAACGATCCCTACTTACATCTTTACTACAATTTGACAAAAAGAGGGTTTAATTTGTGTGCTTCATATATTTCGCATCAGGATCAGACCATTATTGACACACCTAGCTACTCCATTTTCTGTCCATTCTCTCCCATTTACAGAAACCATTCATTCACAGCCGATCCACCTTCATTTACATCACATTTGGAGAACCAAGACCGAAGGCTACTCTTAAGGGATTTTCGACTTCAGTTCTTCTTCAAGGGTTTCTTCATCTTAATTCTATGTTCACTCATGTTATATATTTCTATGTCAAACTATTTGTAAACATGAGGTGTAACTAATCTCTTTCTAGGGATTCGATGTAGCCTAGCAAGATTGCCATGTAGTTAATTCAGAATGCTCAGTTGATCCATTTAATTCTTGTTTCATTCTCTGATTTAATTGTGACTTTGTATGTTGATTTTAATGCTTGATCACCATTTGAATTAACCACAAGTTGTATAGCCAATATTAAAAGCACACATCATGCATAATCTTGGTAGATATGGGAATGATTGAAGGAGATGTTTTGCAAACATCCTGCCTAGTGTTTCCTTTGGTTTTATGAAAGTTTCTTATGCATGACACATTCTTGATTAGGAACCAAAGTTACACATCACAATTAGGTTCATGATTAGGAACATTTGATCAAATCTACACATCATATAGTTGATCAAATCTAAGTGAAACAAACTCAAGAATTAGGTAGATTGCTGAGCATAAACTGACTTAACAAGCATGGAATTGGTTTAGCTATGGTGAAACCGAATCCCTAGCTTCATCTACATTGGTGCTATCCCATTTCATTACTTGTTGATTTATTCACTTGTGTTCACTTCATTTTTGTGAGTTTCTTTAAGTTACAACAACAAATCTGTCTAAGTTGATTAGTTTGATTATCTAATAAGGTTCTTGCAAAACAAGTGGTTGTATAGGTCCAATTAGTCCCTGTGGATTCGACACCCTTACTTGTGTTAATATACTCAACATGGCTTACCTAATGAGGATCCTTTAGCTCATGTTAAAGAATTTTATAACGTTGTGAGTGGTTTACCTTTGCAGGGAGTAAGTGAAGCAAATTTGAGGATGAGAGTGTTTCCTTACACCTTGAAAGATAGGGCCAAGGGTTGGTTGATGACTCTAGCACCTGGCTCCCTCATCACATGGGATGCCGTGGCTAAGAAGTTTTTGGAGAAGTTCTTTTCCACTCAAAAGACAGCCACATTAAGGGGACAAATCTTCAACGTCAAACAAGATGATGGAGAACCTTTCAATGAGTGTTGGGAGCGTTTTAAAGGCCTTTTGTTGCAATGTCCACACCATGGGTTACCTTTTCACTTACAAATGCAAATTTTCTATGATGGACTAACCCAAACATGTCAATCAACTGTTGATAATGCAGCAGGTGGAGCTTTGAAGAAAAAGAATGCTCAAGAGTCATATAACATTTATGAGATGTTGGGGTCTAATGCTCAACACAAAGATTTAAGGGGTAAGAAAGTTGGAGTATATGAAACAAGCTCTAATCATGAACTTTCATTGCAGGTAGCTAACCTAGAAAAGAAACTTGAAGCCGTGCTCAACAAGGTGCCAAAAGCAAATGAGGTGTGTGCTATTTGCAACATACCAAGCCACCTTACTCATCAATGTCCATCTAGGGAGGCCTACCCCGAATTTTTCCAAGAGCAAGTGAACCTCATGAATTCTTACAATCAAAGGCCAAGGAATGATGTGTATTCAAACACATATAACCCAAGTTGGAGAGATCATCCCAACCTTTCATGGAGGAACAACAATCAAAATCAATTCCAAAACTTCCAACCAAAACCTGCCACTACACTTGAGGATACGGTTAAGTTGTTAGCTCAAAACACCTTGCAATTCCAACAAACCACAAATAGCACTTTCCAACAACATTCGGCTGCTCTAACCAAAATGGAGACACAATTGGGACAGATTGCTGATGCCTTGAACCAAAGAGAAGTTGGAAAGTTTCCAAGCCAACCCGTGATACTTCAAAGGAACCAAGAGCAAGCTAAAGCAATCACTACACTTAGAAATGGTAAGGTTACCAATAATAGAGTTGGCAATGAAGTTACTAATGAATTTGATCATGTGAATGCAGGGGTTACTCAAGGAGAAAATGAGAAACCAAATGAGGAACCAAGCCAAGCTACTTCCTCATTTGAAGCACCAAATCTTCACAAGGCCGAGAAACCTTACACTCCACCAATACCATTTCCTGGAAGACTTGCCAAGAGCAAGCAGGATAAGTCATTTAAGGAAATTTTTGATATTCTAAGTAAAGTGAATGT
This sequence comes from Malus sylvestris, assembly GCF_916048215.2. Lineage (NCBI taxonomy): Eukaryota > Viridiplantae > Streptophyta > Magnoliopsida > Rosales > Rosaceae > Malus > Malus sylvestris. Next base: position 13,854,837 of record NC_062265.1, on the reverse strand, counting down.
TAACTTACCTTTGCTTGATGTCATTAGGAACATGCCGGCTTATGGGAAATTCTTCAAAGAGTTAAACAACTACAAAAGGAAGTATGGACCACATGAGAAGGTAGTGGTGTCTGAGAATGTAAGTGCAGTGTTGCAAAGAAAACTTCCACCAAAGCTCAAGGATCCAGGAAGTTTCTCTATCAACATCACCATAGGGGACAAGAAAGTAGAAAAGGCAATGCTTGATTTGGGTGCTAGCATCAACTTAATGCCTTATTCCGTGTACCTTCAACTAGGTTTAGGGGAATTGAAGGCCACCACCATTTCATTACAACTTGTGGACAGATCCGTGAAATATCCAAGAGGTATAGTAGAGGATATTCTAGTTCAAATTGATAAACTAATCTTGCCTGTGGATTTTGTAGTGTTGGACATGGAAGAAATACATGACCGAGAGTTGCCTATTTTGCTTGGAAGACCGTTTATGGCCACGGCCAAGACCATCATTGATGTGCAAAATGGACTCCTCACTATGACAGTGCTAGGAGAGACCGTTCAATTCAAAGTGTTTGAGTCTCTTTCACATCCTTCTTCATCTCTTGATTGTGATGTGAAAATTAACTTGACACACAAATTAAACCCTATGGATGACAATTGTAGTATATGAGCAAATAGGGATCGTTCTAACCGGGGATTAACTAGGGATGCTAATCAATGTAAAACTGACTCAAGAACATAAAAATATAATGTAGAACACTAAACTAGACTCAATTAATGCAAAACTAGGGTTTAAAACACCTAAACAAACTAAAAACTCAAAACAGCAACTAAAAGGCTCAAAACTGCCTTAAAACCACTTTCTGGGCAGTTTTGAGTACCTAACACTAGTTTGGACGAATTTGGACTATGACTTGACTCAAAACACTTAAAAACACAACTAAATGGATTTCTAACTAATCTAACACTTTAAAATAAATGGGGGAATGATTTTGACGAAATTAAAACTTTAAAACTCAAACTTTAAAAACAAATGTAAAGCAAAACAGATTGTGATTAAATAGAATGGTGAGAAGCTAGTTAGAGGATTCCTTATCCACACATGAACATATGCATACAACTCGATCTCCAATTACTCTTTCAACAAACCATGAATGACAATGCCCCAAATTAACTAGATTGCACCAATTAATTCTCAAATTTCCCTAGATTCATTGAATTGAATGGAATACGCATTACAACCAAATTATTCTTATCAAGGGCCCTAACTATGGAATACGCATGATAGAGACACATATCAAAGATCATTAAGTTTAATGGAAATCATAAGCATTGATGAGGCATTCATAACTATGGGATACGCATGTTACTCTTGCCTAGGATTTACTTAACACAATCGTGACTAGCGACTTTCACTACTTATGAATACAAGTTAATAACGATTAGGTGAAATTCCCTTATATCCTAGCATCAAGTTTAGGCATGCAAATTAAGTGTCGACCCTCAACCCACATACATAAACAAGTTATCAATCAAATAGATAAGTAAATCAATTTCTGAAATCATAATTGGAAGAAATCAAATCATATAAAACATATGTCCATGGCTTCAAATTCACCTCTAACTATAAAGAAATTAGTTCCACATGTCTAACATAATTGAAAAGCAAATTAAATTAAACATGAAAACAGAAACAAAGAAAGAAAGAACTCCAAACACTCCACTAATGGCAGATTGCATGTGCAAGGTGTCTTCCTCCTTTGGGCTGCACGGCACTCCTTCTTCCTCCTCCAATGGTGGCTGCACAAGGTGGTGATGGTGGTGGACAGGTGCGGCTATGGTGGATGAATGGTTATTTGAATGGAAGGTTGCGGCAAGGTTGAATTTGGGCAGAAAGTTGGGAGTTTGGGGATGGAAGGCTGCGGCAAGAACTAGAACTAGGGTTTTGGCGTGTAGAATGAATATGGGAGGTGATAGGTTCGGCCAAGAGGTTTAAGAGAGTATATATAGGCACTTAAAAACCCTAGCAATCAGATTAGGGTTTCTAGAAACCCAAATCCACCAGAAAATAGGTTAAAACAATCAGAATTTGCAAGGGAAAAGGCCTAGGGTTCGGCTGGTTTAGTGGGCTAGGGTTTAGGCTTCTAGAATGCCTTGCAAGGCAAGGAAATCAGAAATTTTAAAGGCCTAGGTGCGGCAAATTAGTGGGCTAGGGTTAGGGTTTGTAGATAGGGCTTCTAGAAAGCCCAAAACCAAGAATAGAAACTCTCGAAAACGGAAACCTCCAAGAATAGAAACTTCCAACTTTAGAAACTTTGGTTTCTAATTTTGAATTCTTTGTTCTTCACATTCATTTCTTCATTTCTTAAGCTCCTTTGCCCTTCAAACTCATCCATTCCTTGTGCTCCAAGCATGTACTTTCCAATCTAAGCTCCATTTTGCTCCAAAAGGCTCCAATTTGCATCCTTTTATGCCATATGCCCTTTAAGCCTGAAAACACATGAAAGTAGCTCAAAAGACTACTTTAACGACGAAAACATAACGAAAATGCATAAGAACTAGCTAACTAAGGCGCATAAATATGCTCCTATCAGATTGTTATGCTATTGATGTGCTTGATGCGATTGTTTTCTCTAAGTTCTTGCAGGCACAATCTAATGAACCATTACAAACTGTTTTGAGTCAATCTCAAGATGAGTTTGATGAAGAAGATGCACTCATGGAAGAGGTAGCTACCTTGGAAGCATTGGCACCGTATCCTTTGAATGTTTCACCTCTTGTAGAGCATTTAGAACCATCTAGGTCACATCTAATACCTTCCATTGTTAAGGCACCAAAACTTGAACTTAAACCACTTCCACCACATCTTAAATATGCATATCTAGCTGAATTTGAAACTCTTCCAGTTATCATAGCTTCTGACCTCAATCCAAATGAAGAAGATAAACTAATGAGAGTGTTAAAATAGTCCAAATCAGCTATTGGGTGGTCTATTGCAGATATCAAGGGAATAAGCCCTACTATGTGCATGCATAGGATTCTTTTGGAGGATGGATCAAAGTCAACCCGTGAGCCACAAAGAAGGCTCAATCCACACATGAAGGAAGTTGTGAGGAATGAAGTGTTGAAGTTGTTAGATGTGGGAATCATATATCCCATTTCTGATAGCAAATGGGTGAGTGCTATTCAGGTGGTACCTAAGAAGGTGGGAATCACAGTGATGAAGAATGAAAACAAAGAGCTTGTGCCCACAAAGCCCACGGCTAGTTGGCGTGTTTGCACTGATTACAGGAAGTTGAATTCTAGCACTAGAAAAGATTACTTTCCTATGCCTTTCATAGATCAAATGCTTGAGAGATTGGCAGGTTACTCACACTATTGTTTTCTGGATGGTTACTCAGGTTACAATCAAATTGCAATTGCTCCAGAGGATCAAGAGAAAACTACATTTACTTGCCCCTTTGGCACATTTGCATATAGGAGAATGCCTTTTGGACTTTGCAATGCTCCAGCAACATTCCAAAGATGCATGTTGGCAATCTTTTCGGACATGGTAGAAAGATTCATTGAGGTATTTATGGATGACTTTTCAGTGTTTGGTTCTTCTTTTGATGAATGTCTTAACCATCTCTCTTTAGTACTTCAAAGATGTCAGGAAACAAATTTGGTTCTCAATTGGGAAAAGTGCCAATTCATGGTAAAACAAGGAATTGTGTTGGGACATGTAATCTCTAGCAAAGGAATGGAGGTGGACAAAGCCAAAATTGACATCATCACCAATATGGCAGCTCCCACAACCGTGAAGGGAGTGAGAAGTTTTTTGGGACATGTGGGCTTTTATCTACGTTTCATTAAGAACTTTTCAATGATCACTCGTCCATTATGCAATCTGTTAGCTAAAGATGTTGCATTTCATTTTGATACAGCTTGTATGGATGCATTCAATACTTTAAAACAAGAATTAACCTCGGCTCCTATTATTATGGCACCAGATTGGTCTTTACCTTTTGAATTAATGTGTGATGCCTCTGACTATGCTATTGGTGCAATTTTAGGGCAAAGGGTGAACAAGCTCCCACACGTGATCTACTATGCAAGCCGGACTCTAAATGATGCTCAACTTAACTATTCCACAACTGAAAAGGAGTTGCTTGCTATTGTTTTTGCATTAGAGAAGTTTCGGTCATACCTTGTGGGATCTAAAGTTATTGTGTTTTCTGATCATGCAGCCCTTAGGTACTTAATGACAAAGAAGGATGCTAAACCACGCTTAATTAGATGGATACTCTTACTACAAGAGTTTGACTTGGAGATTCGAGATAAAAAGGGAAGTGATAATGTTGTGGCTGACCATTTGTCACGGCTTAATGAGAACCATGGTGTTGGACAACCTTTGCCTCTAAATGAATCATTTCCAGATGAGCAACTCCTTGTTGTTCAAGAAAAAGAACCATGGTATGCTGATTTCGTTAATTATCTTGCTTGTGGTGTAATGAGAAATGACATTTCTTTTTAGGAAAGAAAAAAGTTCCTTGCCATGGTAAAGCACTACGTTTGGGACGAACCATATTTGTTTAAATATTGCCCTGACCAAATCATTAGGAGATGTGTCCCAGAGAGTGAGCAACAAAGCATTCTAACGTTCAGCCATACTTTGGCATGTGGAGGACATTTTGGTGCCAAAAAGACATCACTAAAGGTTTTACAATTTGGTTTCTTTTGGCCTACTTTATTCAAAGATGCTTTTGATTTTTGTTCTAAATGTGATAGGTGCCAGAAAATGGGGAACATTAGCCGAAGAAATGAGATGCCATTGAACAACATTTTGGTGGTAGAGCTCTTTGATGTTTGGGGAATCGATTTCATGGGACCATTTCCATCATCTTTTGGCTACTTATATATATTAGTGGCAGTGGATTATGTATCCAAATGGGTTGAAGCCATTGCTACAAGAACTAATGATCATAAGGTTGTTTTGAATTTTCTTAAAGATGTGATTTTTTGTAGGTTTGGAACCCCAAGAGCTATTATTAGTGATGGTGGCAGCCATTTCTGCAACAAACCCTTTGAATCCTTGATGAAGAAATACAACATCAACCACAAAGTGGCAACCCCGTACCATCCTCAAACCTCGGGACAAGTGGAGATTAGCAATAGGGAGATCAAGAACATTTTGATGAAGACCGTGAGCCCTACGAGGAGGGATTGGTCATTGAGGTTGAATGATGCACTATGGGCATATAGAACAGCGTACAAGACCCCCATTGGCATGAGTCCTTATCGCCTTGTGTTTGGGAAAGCTTGTCATTTGCCAATGGAGCTTGAACACCGGGCATATTGGGCCATTAAGAAGTTCAACTTTGATTACAAGGATGCGGGAATAGCAAGAAAGCTCCAACTTAATGAGTTGGAAGAGCTCAGAAATGAGGCATACGAGAATGCCAAAATCTACAAGGAACGAACTAAGCTCTATCATGACAAGGCCATCCTACGGAAAGAGTTTCACCAAGGTATGAAAGTACTTTTGTGTGACTCACGTTTGAGACTTTTTCCAGGTAAATTGAAGTCTAGGTGGGTGGGACCATTCAAGGTGCTGCAAACATTTCCCCACGGAGCTGTGGAGATAGAGAACATGAAGAATGGCACCTCTTTTAAAGTCAATGGGCAACGATTGAAACCATATTTGGAGAAAGTGGAGGAAGAGCAAGTTTATCAAGTTGTAGATTTTCTTGAGTTTACAACACCGTGAACAAGCTACCATGTCTTGCCTAGACATTAAATAAAGCGCTTGCTAGGAGGCAACCTAGTATGGTTTGTGTTCTATCTTCATGTTGTGTTTATGTTGTTACCATTCCATATTCTTTGCCTTCTTGCATTGCATACAATTTTAAGCATTGAGGACAATGCTTACGATAGGTTTGGGGGTATTATGGAAGGTTTGTTTTTGTGTTTGTTTTGGTTAAGTGTGTTTTTGCTTGCTAATACGAATGTATATGAGGGCTATGTTTGCAAACAAACTATTGGGTTGCTATGAAAAGTTTTGTATCTTGTTGTCTTTTATAAAGCTGTAACTCTTGAAGGTATGATGATAGAGGTACCATACTCAAATTCTGGAAGAAGAATAGTGGAGACTACCCTAGTGAGTTATTTTGAGCCTAATTGCTTCTTTGAAAGGGTTTAAAGTGTTTCTACTCCTATCTTTTTCTTTCAATTTCACCTTAAATGATCTCATTACTTCTATTTTTGTTTGGATACTAAGAATTACTCTCCTTTGCAGATACCATGCGTTTAGTATCATTCATGAATGAACTCAATGAGACGATGTTAGGCTATGCATGTTTTAACTACTAAAAGGCTTAAATCCTATCCCTTTGTGTGCTCCATTCACCCTTGTTGCAGCCAAACACTTTAGCCTAATTCTTTCATCACCCACACCATAATTTACCCATTCTAGTTCAGTACAAGCCATACCTTATAGTTTGGGGAATACCAATTTGATGAAAGCTAAAGGTAAATTGAGTGATAGATCAAGATTGTGGCGTGTACCGAGGGCACCTATGTGAAAGTGTTTCTAAACATAAAAGTTATAAAAAAAAAAAGAGAATCAAAGTGGATACAAGTTCCAAATCTCCTCATTATAAAGATAGGGCTTGGACGCCAAAAACAAAGAAGGAAGAAGACAAATGCAAGTGAAGAGCATGATCCTCAAGGACACTTTGGTATGCCCCAAACTCTAGATTTTCATATCACTTCTTTTGTAACCTATAACCTAAGCCTTACATTACAATCTTGAGAATGACCTAGCTGATCATTGAGGATGTATTCATGGGTGATGGTAAGTGTGTGTGTTATCTATATTCTTAGCATTTGATTCATTTCATGAGATCTACTCAGAAATTGTGCTTCCATTTCAGATTTCATATGTGAGAATTTTGATTCCATTTTACATAATTTCACTCATATATGTTAGTGGAGAGACTAAACTTTAGGATCTGAGTGAGAACTTGAGTGGAAGCTGTGAGGAGTAGAGTTGAGGCGAATTCTATCTTAAGCAATTGGGTATGGTGACCTTGAAGTTGTAAGACATGGAGAAATATCTTTTTACATTACAATTGATACGATTCTTTGGAGTAGCAAACTTTTGAGTTTGAATGTATGTCAAAGTTTTCATTGGTTCTTATTAGTTTGTTTAAAGCATGTATTAACCAAATTGTTTGCAGATTTTGTAGATGTTTGTGGGTGTCATCACTGTAAACCCTCAGGAGACACAACTCCTCCAACTAGGGACACCTAGGGGTTCAAAGGCTTGTTGCACATGCTCAGTGCAATCGTTTGGCCAGCGAAAGTGGTTTAGTTAGATGATAGTGTTTTGTGTGTTTTAGTTTTAAGTTTGCTCGAGGACTAGCAAAAACCAGGTTTGGGGGTATTTGATAGTTCACATTTTGCATGCGTTTATATCTTCCATATTTGGCGTCTTTGTGATGTTTTTGGATTAAAATGGTTGCATTTTACATTATTTGGTGTTAGTGTGCAGCCAAGTGTGTTTTAGGATCAATTGGATGGCAAATGAAGTAAAAACACCCCTTTTGGTAGCTGAGCATTATTCCAAACGTGGAGAAGATTTTGGGAAGTTAATTTGAAGTTCAAATGAGGAATCTAGGACTAAATTGGCTGCTGGACTTTCAGGAAATGATGTGGAAGGAAAGTGGTGCAATTCGGACATATGGGGTGGTTCTAAACAAGGCAAAAACATTGGAGTCAGATTGGGTGGTTCCACACACCTTGCCGTGCATTCCCTTACCTTTCCAGCTCCCTTTTGCACCAAAAACATGCACTCCCATTAAATAAACCATTCAGCCACATTTGCACCTCCAAGCACAGCCATGCCGTGTGCTTTCATTCCCTTTTCCAGCATGTGCAAACAATTCTAGGTTGTCCACTGCATCCTTGCAGCCATTTCACATGCATCTTCAATTAAATAAGCAACAAGCATGCTTATATTCCCTTGTGCCGTGCATTGCCAGTCCAGAAATCACCACATCCCATCATCATTCACATTTTCAGCTCCATTCTTTTGTTAGACATCCGCATGTTCTCCCCTAAAAAACTCCATTTTAAATCCATGCAAACTCACTTCTTGGGGGCTCTGGATCAGACCATTATTGACACACCTAGCTACTCCATTTTCTGTCCATTCTCTCCCATTTACAGAAACCATTCATTCACAGCCGATCCACCTTCATTTACATCACATTTGGAGAACCAAGACCGAAGGCTACTCTTAAGGGATTTTCGACTTCAGTTCTTCTTCAAGGGTTTCTTCATCTTAATTCTATGTTCACTCATGTTATATATTTCTATGTCAAACTATTTGTAAACATGAGGTGTAACTAATCTCTTTCTAGGGATTCGATGTAGCCTAGCAAGATTGCCATGTAGTTAATTCAGAATGCTCAGTTGATCCATTTAATTCTTGTTTCATTCTCTGATTTAATTGTGACTTTGTATGTTGATTTTAATGCTTGATCACCATTTGAATTAACCACAAGTTGTATAGCCAATATTAAAAGCACACATCATGCATAATCTTGGTAGATATGGGAATGATTGAAGGAGATGTTTTGCAAACATCCTGCCGAGTGTTTCCTTTGGTTTTATGAAAGTTTCTTATGCATGACACATTCTTGATTAGGAACCAAAGTTACACATCACAATTAGGTTCATGATTAGGAACATTTGATCAAATCTACACATCATATAGTTGATCAAATCTAAGTGAAACAAACTCAAGAATTAGGTAGATTGCTGAGCATAAACTGACTTAACAAGCATGGAATTGGTTTAGCTATGGTGAAACCGAATCCCTAGCTTCATCTACATTGGTGCTATCCCATTTCATTACTTGTTGATTTATTCACTTGTGTTCACTTCATTTTTGTGAGTTTCTTTAAGTTACAACAACAAATCTGTCTAAGTTGATTAGTTTGATTATCTAATAAGGTTCTTGCAAAACAAGTGGTTGTATAGGTCCAATTAGTCCCTGTGGATTCGACACCCTTACTTGTGTTAATATACTCAACATGTTTTAGCACTAGGAAGGAACAAAACACCAACACACGCCAACTGGGATTGTAAGTATTGGAAAATGGGTCATTCCTTGGTTGGTATTGGTTGCCAAATCCCACGGCATTGAGGGTCTCCCACCCTCCATTTTCTATCAATTGTGGGCACTTGTCCATAAGGTGGCCTTGCATGGAACACACGCCACAAGCTGCCACGTTTTGCACTTTTGGACCTTCCACTACCTAAGAAAGCAAAGTAGTAAGGTTAGCCATTTGATTTTGAAGTTCGGTTATGGCACTTACCTCATTGACTTGATGTGGTCGTGGGTTACTCCTTTGTCCAACGCCTTCGTATTGTTGAGCATTCAACGCACGGTTGGAAATTAAAGTCTTTGCTGCCGTGGGGGTCTTGTCCACCAAGGCTCCTCCCGCCGAGGCATCTAGCATTTGACGTTCGATAGGTAGTAGCCCCTCGTAGAAGTATTGCAAAAGAAGTTCCTCCTTCATCTGATGCTGTGGACAAGAAGCAACAAGAGATTTAAAACGTTCATAATAAGTAGGAAAAGATTCACCTTCCTCTTGTTGAATTCCACTTATCCTTTTCCGTAGGAGGATGACTCGAGAAGTTGGGAAAAACTTCTCCAAGAAGGCCCGTTTCATACTTTCCCATGATGTGACGGTTCCGGGCGCCAATTCGTACAACCAATCCTTCGCCTTTTCCAAGAGAGAGAAAGGGAAGGCTTTCATCTTCAAAATACTCCCATCGACATTGACAGGGGTCATGCTCGAACACACCACCTCGAATTCTTTCAAGTGTTTGTTAGGATCTTCCATGGACAACCCATGGTACTTCGGAATGTGGTGTAACAAGCTTGACTTCAATTCAAATTCTTCTGTCTTTCCTCGGGCTGCTGCGGGGTATTAGATGCATAGAGGTGCGGCATTGTCCAATCCCGAAGCTGAAAGTTCTTTGATTGTTCGATTGTCCACCTCCATGTCTTTTTCTGCCTCCTCCTTTTCTTCAAATTCGGATTCAGAACTAGAACTAGGTGGATTAGGTTCTGGTACTTTCCTTTTCCTTCTCAAAGTTCGTTCAAAATTGTCGTCAAACTCCGATATATGTGCACGAACTGGTTGAGAACTACGAGTCATAAACTAGTACCTGAAATAAACAAAATAAAATTAAAACTAAAATTAAAACACACAAAAAAGAAATAAAAAGAAACAATGGGGATTTAGCAAAGTTGCTAATCCCCGGCAACGGCGCCAAAATTTGATGCGTAAAATAAGTTAACACACAAATTAAACCATCTTTTGACAATTGTAGCAAAGTATGTAAGTAGGGATCGTTCTAAACCGGGGATTAGGAAAATTCTGTGAAAACATGTTCATTTAAGCAACATCAATAAGCATGCAATTAACAATTAAAGGCGGAATCATGCTAGCATGCACTTAAAAACAAAACATTAACCAAGAAATTCAAAGCCTAGTAGATTGGTGAACCAAGAATCAACTCAAAACAAAGTGAGTTGAAATATATATACCTTTGTAGATTCCTCTTTGTATTTAAACAAAGGCTAATCACCCAAGAGATAGGGCCTTCATTCCTTGCATCTTAGATCCATGGATTTGGATGGATCTACACCAAGGAGAGCATGGATGATAAATGAGTGACCATGGAAGAATAGATGGCTAGCTACAACTTCCATGGTGGCCGGCCTTTCTAGAGAGAAATGGAGAGACAATTCTCACCAATTTTCCCCAAAACAAACCCTTAATGAATAAAAGGCTATAAAGTCATATTTATACCTTTATTCATTTGAGTGGCAAACTTGTAATTAAAGCAAGTTCACTACCCTTTCTCTATATGGCCGGCCATGGGGGGTTGTTTGGGCTTTTGGGTCTTAGTGAATCATTATTCATTAAGTTGTCATACAACTTAAGTCAATGGGCTTGACGTTCGAAGCCCATTGGGCCTTAAGGTCCAAAACCTATCCCGAGGTCTTTAACGAACTTATTCGTTTGATTAATTAACATATTAATTAATCCTTGCCATAAATAATTAAACTATTCAATTATTCTTACTCATTTAGTTTGTTTCATCCATCTCCACCTTATACGGTGTACGATCCATTAGGTTCCTTTTAGCGAGGCAGTGGGCGATCAAAACTCTTTCAAATCGATTATGAATTGAAACTTACTTTCAATTCTCCCTTTAGTGATAATACACTTTTAGGGCTTCCACAAACCATGAGTGACACCTAGCCGTATGTCATGGTTACCCAAGCTAATCAGAAGAGGTTAAGAACCTATTCAGTTTAGGATTACAAATGCAATACGGTCCTTCTCTAATACAATACTCTTGACCACATTGTTTGGTTTGATAGTTTATTCATGTCTACTATCCAATGTGAATCTTGTGCATATATGATTACTTTGAATGTGATTTGGAACTCATTCCTAAATTTCATTCATACTCTGGCCAGAGATTCTAAATCATATCATAGAGTATTCTCCCTCAAACGGTTTGAAGGTTAGAGATCCCTTGTTGCGCATTCACTTGCCTCCATGACTAAGTGGCTTAACCTCAACGATGCCGTGGACACCCCGATGGGGTGACTTTGACATAATCAAAGATCAAGGACTTAACCACAAGACAACTGTGATGCCTCAGGTCAAAGGACTAATTTGCATTATCCCAAACATGAGTTCTCATGTGACATGAGTATGAGAACTCTTCGTTGATCGCGTTCAGTGAACTCATTCTCTACTGAGCACCTATGTACTTGTCTTGATGTCACACACACCAATGACTCGAGACTAGTCACTCTCCCTGAGAGAAGACATAGCACGTACCGATCTTGACGGACTGTCAATGCCCAATTGACAATCCTATGATCAGGAACATTTAGGATGTGTCTACAAAAGAATGGTCTCATGAATCTAACTTCATTAGATTACATTCTTCCAATCACATATTCCTTGGACTTTATCGTTTAAGCATATAACATTTATATGAGACGGCTCAAACAATAATCTTTGCCCTTTATATTAAACTAGATTAGTTTAACATGTGAAATGTCCGTAAAGTATCATCACATGATTGGTTTTAGGGCACATTTCCAACAATCTCCCACTTGCACTAGAGCCAATCAGCTTGGTCATCAGTGATGATACCTCTTCTGTAGTCATTTCATAAATGGCTGAATAGTAGGCCTAGACAATGGATATCTATATGTTATCCATAGAAGCAACCTTGGGAATAATGACGTCACCATTATACATGATTCTCAATCATGTGGTTCAGTCTCTCATATGAGTTCGGATCTTGATGAGACCTTGATTCCCAGGCTTGAGCTATCGCCCCATTAGTGTCATAGTGTCAGTACACTAGATACACTTTCTGGTTGGAACCGAATAGAGAGTTCACTAAATGAACTTTCCCATCCAAACAACATTGTTGCAAACTTCTATATGGCAATATATTTTGCATTCATAATGGAACACACTAAAGTCATTACTTTAATGTTTCCATCCAAATATCTCTTTAGTCATAATAAAGAGATATTCGTTTATCTCTTCATTCATAATCTAATACATTTACGCTTCCATTACGTTACTCTAATTCTTCCTCAATCTTTAAGGAATTTATCCTTTAGTATTTCTTAAATACTTAAGGACTTACTTGACAGTTGCCATGGTTCTGATCCTGGGCTTACACTGATATCGTCTTGTACCTTTCTAGGTACAACCCATATCAATGTTTTTCATACAATATGAAATACATAAATCACCTTTCTGCTTACGCATAAAGGATTCTATTTATGCATTATTTCTTTGGGAGTCAAAGGGTACGTTCCCTTTGAGAAGAGCTACCTCCTAGTCTCACTAGAGTTGTTCTTCTGATTAAAGTTTATCATCATATGAGAAACTTCCTAGCATCTTTTGTCTATTATTAGGGATTTATATAATCAAATTATATCCTAAAATCTATCAATATAGATTTCCATCCCATGTATATAGACCATGTCTCCCATATACATTCTATCTTCATATAATGTTTAAAGTCATAACTTTAACGAAGAAATATTCTTTTCATTTCCAAAATTAATATATCATATATATATTCATATATATCACATATATATTTATATATATATACAAATTTAGGAATATGATTAACTCCTACTAATCTTTTGTAAACCTAGTATACAAAAGATTCATTTACATCTTTATGAGAAAGCAAACGATTTGACCTTTCTCTCATAAGACGCTTATAGCTCCCACTAGCTTGCTAAGATCCATGATGGATGGATCTCTACAACTTACATGTCTTGTGATTCATAGTTTTAGACATATATTATCAAGACTATCTTAATAATGGTTTCGGAAACCTATATTATGTCCAAACATTGAATCACCATTTAGTTGTAGCTAGCAATCTTCGAATTAATTGAAACTAAGACTACGTCAAAAATGGTTCCTTCAAAGTCAACCATTCTCTTTGATTGTAGTCACCTTAAGCTACCAATTAGCTTATGAAGGTTTCATTATTTCGAGTCAAATGGTACTTTACCATTTCCTTGAGTATATATCATATATATACACTCAATGTAGTCATAAGGATTTTCATTCTTATTTCTTTCGAATTAAGAGGTGTAACTCTATGACATAGTCATAAAGTTCAAACCATTCAACTGAGACGGTTTATAAATCCTTCTCGACTACCTTGGAGCTTTTGATATAGGAACTAGGTTGTTATATTTGTTGATTATTATCTTGTCTCTCATAGAACCCATTCTTTGAGTTCTATCTCACGTTCATTTGCATTTAGGCAAATCACATTGTAGGATTACAATGAACTACCCAACAAAACAACATTTGTTAGTTGGTTTATAGAAGCGATATCCAAAAGTTAATTTAAGGATATCCCACAAGATTGTTATCAAACAAATATTGCTTATTAGCACACAACCCCAAATCTTAACATGCTTGAGATTTGTTTTTCTTTCCAACTACATCTTATGGAGTCATGAAAAATTTGGAAGATCTTCTAATTGACAATCATATTGTCTTAGAAGCATATATATCCTATATATGGGCAATTGATAATATCCAACGAACTAAATCTTATTCAAGTTCGTTCTTCTCCTAATGGAGAAATCTATTATCTTATGATGCTTCTTTCCTTGATATCTTTCAAGAAAACTATTCTAAAGTGTTACCATTCCTTGGATCAAATCTAAGGATGTAAATACTTTACACGTCTTACTCATCAACTTACATTTCTTGAATTCTTTGAAACCTTTTGCAAAGTATTCGGACTTGTGTTTATTTAAAATAAACTATAGTCCAACCGAGGGTGATCTTCGGTGAATGTCATACAACATGAGTAGTATTATGTTGTGGACAAGTGCCACTAACATCTAAGTGAATTAACCTCAACAACTTTGTGATTCTTTATTCTTTCCAAAAGAATGAAGATTCAAACATTTTGCCTCTATACAATTTTAACAAGAAGGCATTGGATCCGGATCTAACGATCCTAAGTATCCATCTATGACTAACTTGTAATTTATGTTTTTAGAGGTATCACAACTTTAGTTGGGATTAGTCACTACCTTGCAACCTTTTGGGTTTTAAGCATCGTTGTATTCTAAACAGTTAACACTACCATATCATCTCTACTATAGAGACAATCAATTAGATTACTATAATCCAATCATTGATTAATAAAGAACAATGTTTTGTCAAACAAAACATTCATCCATCTCTACTATAGTGACGGAATTAAATTCTTTAAAATTGGAATGTAAAGACAATCTTTGGTTTTTCCAATTTCTTTGGTAGTTCATATGAGGAAGTAAGTACCATCTGCTTTTGCAGAAATCTATATTTTATTCACTTTCCGAATGTGAAGTACTTTCTCTTCTCTCATTAATCTTCTACTTCTTATTAGCCACACTTTTACAACGATTGTAAAACATAGTTACTAATACGGAATCAAACATTCAAGTAGAAGAACCAACTGTTTTGAACTATTCAAGAACAATTTACAACACCTTCGAAAGGTGTGTTCTTGACACTTGCAAGACATTTCTTGCAAATACCCCTTCCAATGTCCATCCTTTCATAAAGAAAGTTTGTTCCCTTGGAGTTATTTCGCTTTCTTCATTTGACTTCTCCTTTGACTACCATAGTCAAGGTCCCTAAACTCCCACTATCTCTCTTGAAACTTATTTCAATTGTGTTATACACATCAAACATTTTGGAGAGCATGTGTTTATTGTACACTACATAGTTTACAATAAACTTCGTGAACGATTAGGATAGGGACACAAAGGTGAAGTCCTTGCCTAGTTCCCGTCTCTAGAAGTGTTCTAACACTTCAACACTCAATGATTCAAAATCATCATAAGTCCATGTTGATGCACTATTTTTGTCAACCAACCATTATGTTCTAAACATAATTACAAACTTTCAAGAGTTGTTCAAAGCAACTCTCATTTCTTCATACAACAATTTGTAAGTGAAGAATCATGGCACATTAAGTGTCCATGCCTTTGTGCTTTCTTCTTAAGTTCTTTGTTCATTTAACAAAGAAACAAGCACTAAGTGTTTGCATTGACTAAGGGTTGTTCAAAACAACTCATTATTTCTTCATACAACGATTTGTAAGTGAAGAACTAATAACACTAAAAGTGTCCTTTTCTTTATGCTAATCTTCGTAAGTTCCTTTGTTCATATAACGAAGGAATAAGCATTGGTTGTTTGTGTTGTTCTCTTCATGATAGACTTTTCTAACATGTTCTTCCAATGATACATTATCATTAGGAAGATTGTGAGGATGAGACTACTTAGGTACATATGCAATCCTTTTTAAGACATTCTTTGGGATTGTGGTACCAAGTCCGGAAACTAAAACATTCGGTTTTTATTTGTCAAGTGTTGGATAGCGTTTGCAAATATATTGGTAAACAAATACATAACGAATATAAATTGATTGATTTTAAGCCATTTGATTCGGGTCTTTAAATCAAATAGCACCACCCACTATTTTTGGCAAATTCCATATCCCTCATTGGAATTCGAGAGTTTTGGATGAAACTCCTAGTAGGGTATGGGAGGCTCACTATTACCAAGCCCACCTCAGAATTATATCATGTTGGCTAGCGTTAATAATAATGAGAGAATACACTTACTCATTTGCATCTAATGCAAATACCCATCTTATTTGGCCTCTAGAAAATGATGCCTCAGAATTATATCATGTTGGTGTCATTGTACTTAGTTAAGTCATTCCCACCATGCCTAGTTCGTGTAGGGGTTCAAGCATAGCCTCAGAATTATATCATGTTGGCTAAACTCGTTGCCTACCTCACTTCATCATGTATGTATATAGAACTCCTCCTGAGTGTAAGCACGCACTTTGTACTCCCCCATTATAGGGTGAAGCCGGTGTACGAGTCACAAACGATCGGAGCCTACCACGGTGGAAGGCCACGAAAGAGTGTTCAAAGCACTCTCTGCTTATCAACTTAATAAGGGTTTGGTTGAGGGTTTTAGGTCTCATCACATATAAACATACATTTTAATCTCTATTAAAACTATTTTGGTCCTATTACAACTATTGGTCCATATGATTGTTTTTAGTTGTATATAATACTCCCACTATGCTTATAAAACGGTTTTTAAAGCAAGAGTATATGATACTACTAACATAACCTTTGCATTCATTTGATGGACTATATAGTTGCCTTAGGGCCTTAGGATGACTATGAACCTTTGTTTAGATTCAACACGAGCCTTGTGTTGAATCTCGGTCTAGGGATGGAGATTGATTTTAGTTACGCATTTAATCACATTAAGGCGTGTTGTCTTAGGGGCGTTGGACCCAACTACTTCATTTTCATGCATATCATATAAAGCAAGAAAGAAGTACTTCAAAGTAAAGGTGAGCTTATGCTCATTACAACATTTGCATAAAACAAATTACCTTAAAGTAAAGAAGGGCTTATGCCCTTTTACAACATTTGATCAAATTAAATTACAACCAAAATTAATCTACACATTCCCATGGTTCAAACAAATTTGAAACGGCCTTTCACATAGCTCAATTATGTTAGGCTTAGGTTCATAATCACCCTTTAATTAATTAACACTTTAACTAATTAAATTGAATGCAACATTTTCATTTGGTTTTTGTAACATCCCACATCGCCCAGGGGAGCGATCCTTAAATGTATATTCCCATCCCTACCTAGCACGAGGCCTTTTGGGAGCTCACTGGCTTCGGGTTCCGTCGGAACTCCGAAGTTAAGCGAGAAGGGGGCTAGAGCACTCCCATGATGGGTGACCCACTGGGAAGTTGCTCGTGAGTTCCCAGAAACAAAATCGTGAGGGCATGGTCAGGGCCCAAAGAGAACAATATCGTGCTACGGTGGTGGAGCGGGCCCGGGAAGTGGTCCACCTCGGGCCGGGATGTGACAATTGGTATCAGAGCCAATCCCTGGCCGGAAGTGTGCCGACGAGGACGTCAGGCCCCTAAGGGGGGTGGATTGTAACATCCCACATCGCCCAGGGGAGCGATCCTTAAATGTATATTCCCATCCCTACCTAGCACGAGGCCTTTTGGGAGCTCACTGGCTTCGGGTTCCGTCGGAACTCCGAAGTTAAGCGAGAAGGGGGCTAGAGCACTCCCATGATGGGTGACCCACTGGGAAGTTGCTCGTGAGTTCCCAGAAACAAAATCGTGAGGGCATGGTCAGGGCCCAAAGCGAACAATATCGTGCTACGGTGGTGGAGCGGGCCCGGGAAGTGGTCCACCCCGGGCCGGGATGTGACAGTTTTTGTATCCATAAAATTGATTTAAATGGAGCTAAACAAAATGAAAATCCAATTCTCATTTAAAGAGACAAAACAATTTTGTTCTCAACCTAATTTGGGCCATCATGCAATAACCACAACTTTTGGGCCATAAAGCAATTAACCTCAACTTTTGGGGTCACTTTGTAAAGACACAAAAGTCCACTACTTCATGTAATTACACTAGAACCCAAAATTTAATCAATGCAAAAACTTCATTAAAGGAGCAAAACAATTTGTCCTTTAGCGTTTTTGGACCTAAACGTAAAAACGTAAACCTTTGGGCCAAAGTGCAAATACACAAAAGTATCAAAACTTTATGTAATTGCATAAAAGACCCAAAAGTACTCCCATTGAGGGAGGGCCGGTTTTTAGAGAGGGAAAGGGAGTGGAGATAAGTCCACAAAAATTTGGAAATTTTTTTTCAACAATTTCATAAAGCCTTGCAACTGGTTTTTGGTTGTTGTGAATCATAAAACCATGCATGTGGTGTGTAAGGTGTGTAAGGTGTGTAAGTCTTACACACCCATCACAATTTCTATCACCTTTAAAAAAAAAAATGTTTTGGTGATAGAAAATTCACATCAACCAACACAAAACAAAGACTTTATGAAATTAACCAAAACTTTGAATCAAAACACAAACCTTTTTGTTCTTGGCAAAAATGTCAAGAACAATGAAGAACACTCATGAAAAAACTCAAAATTTTCCATGAACATTTTTCACCCAAAAACATTCCAAAACCATTGAAACTTTAGGGAAATAACATCTAACCAAACTAGGGTACTTAGGGGTTCCAAAAGTTACCTTAAAACACTTTTAACAAGTCAAACAAGAACCCAAAAATCCACCCTTTGGATTTGGCCGAAAATCCCCAAAGTCATGGCACCAAATTTTAGCTCCAATATTCATGCTCATATGAACTACATCTACAACATTTGAGATGGAAAATTTTCTAACAAAATTTACATTCAAAGAAGCAAGAATAAAGCTTGTAACAATTACAACTTTTAAATCACAAACTATGAACTACAAAACCCAAAAGGATTCACCAACTACTAGACCTAGGCTCTGATACCACTTGAAGGATTATTTTGTGAAAACATGTTCATTTAAGCAACATCAATAAGCATGCAATTAACAATTAAAGGCGGAATCATGCTAGTATGCACTTAAAAACAAAACATTAACCAAGAAATTCAAAGCCTAGTAGATTGGTGAACCAAGAATCAACTCAAAACAAAGTGAGTTGAAATATATATACCTTTGTAGATTCCTCTTTGTATTTAAACAAAGGCTAATCACCCAAGAGATAGGGCCTTCATTCCTTGCATCTTAGATCCATGGATTTGGATGGATCTACACCAAGGAGAGCATGGATGATAAATGAGTGACCATGGAAGAATAGATGGCTAGCTACAACTTCCATGGTGGCCGGCCTTTCTAGAGAGAAATGGAGAGACAATTCTCACCAATTTTCCCCAAAACAAACCCTTAATGAATAAAAGGCTATAAAGTCATATTTATACCTTTATTCATTTGAGTGGCAAACTTGTAATTAAAGCAAGTTCACTACCCTTTCTCTATATGGCCGGCCATGGGGGGTTGTTTGGGCTTTTGGGTCTTAGTGAATCATTATTCATTAAGTTGTCATACAACTTAAGTCAATGGGCATGACGTTCGAAGCCCATTGGGCCTTAAGGTCCAAAACCTATCCCGAGGTCTTTATAGAACTTATTCGTTTGATTAATTAACATATTAATTAATCCTTGCCATAAATAATTAAACTATTCAATTATTCTTACTCATTTAGTTTGTTTCATCCATCTCCACCTTATACGGTGTACGATCCATTAGGTTCCTTTTAGCGAGGCAGTGGGCGATCAAAACTCTTTCAAATCGATTATGAATTGAAACTTACTTTCAATTCTCCCTTTAGTGATAATACACTTTTAGGGCTTCCACAAACCATGAGTGACACCTAGCCGTATGTCATGGTTACCCAAGCTAATCAGAAGAGGTTAAGAACCTATTCAGTTTAGGATTACAAATGCAATACGGTCCTTCTCTAATACAATACTCTTGACCACATTGTTTGGTTTGATAGTTTATTCATGTCTACTATCCAATGTGAATCTTGTGCATATATGATTACTTTGAATGTGATTTGGAACGCATTCCTAAATCTCATTCATACTCTGGCCAGAGATTCTAAATCATATCATAGAGTATTCTCCCTCAAACGGTTTGAAGGTTAGAGATCCCTTGTTGCGCATTCACTTGCCTCCATGACTAAGTGGCTTAACCCCAACGATGCCGTGGACACCCCGATGGGGTGACTTTGACATAATCAAAGATCAAGGACTTAACCACAAGACAACTGTGATGCCTCAGGTCAAAGGACTAATTTGCATTATCCCAAACATGAGTTCTCATGTGACATGAGTATGAGAACTCTTCGTTGATCGCGTTCAGTGAACTCATTCTCTACTGAGCACCTATGTACTTGTCTTGATGTCACACACACCAATGACTCGAGACTAGTCACTCTCCCTGAGAGAAGACATAGAACGTACCGATCTTGACGGACTGTCAATGCCCAATTGACAATCCTATGATCAGGAACATTTAGGATGTGTCTACGAAAGAATGGTCTCATGAATCTAACTTCATTAGATTACATTCTTCCAATCACATATTCCTTGGACTTTATCGTTTAAGCATATAACATTTATATGAGACGGCTCAAACAATAATCTTTGCCCTTTATATTAAACTAGATTAGTTTAATATGTGAAATGTCCGTAAAGTATCATCACATGATTGGTTTTAGGGCACATTTCCAACAGATAGCAAGTGCGTCCAAGGACTTTTCTCCTACTCCTTGCCGCAACAACAAGGTTGGAATGATGTTGAAGGGTTGGTTATTTGGAGGAATGGATGGGAAGGGGTTTAGATATGTAGGAGAGGCAAGGAAAGGCTTGGAGAATGGTTAATTTCTGGATGATTTGAATGAGGTTGCTGCCATGGTATTTATAGGAAGAGGATGGACATGTTTAATGCAAAAATTTGGTGGAATGAAGTAGGTAAGGCATGGCAAGGTGGAGAATTGTTGGTGAGGGTAGGTTTTGAGTCATCCACTCACATGTCATGGTGAGTTAAGCATTGCATCATCCACTCAAATGTCATGGTGAGTTAAGCATTACATCATCCACTCAAATGTCATAGTGAGATAGGCATTGCATCATCACTAAAAAATCTGGTGGAAGTAAAACAAAGGGAAGGCCACGGCATTGATGAATTTTATGGGGTATGCATGGTTTTGAGTGAAGTTTTGGCCAATCCTTCTAGAAATTTATCCCTTCTTGCAACTTGTATTTGTTTCACCAGATTTTTAGCATGTTCCTAGCCTCTTTTGTCTTCAAATTCGTCCATCCATCTTGCTCATATCATATGTAATCCATTCCAAGCTCAAAACTGCTCCAAAATGCACCAAAATGCACTTTCTTGCTACCTTAGCCCTTTGGACCTACAAACACACGAAAATGGCTTAAAGTACTAAAATAACTAAGAACTAATAACGTAAATGCAAGAAAACTAGTTAACTAAGTCGCATAAATATGCGTCTATCACATACATGATGTTGTGAAGGTAGGCAACGAGAATAGCCAACATCGTATCATTGTGAGGTTGTTCTTGAACCCCTACTCGAACTTGTATGGTGGGAATGACTTAACTAAGTGCAATGGAGCCAACATCATATCATTGTGAGGCTTCATTCTCTAGAGGCCAAATAAGATGGGTACTTGCAAGAGATGCAAATGAGTAAGTGTACTCTCTCATTATTATTGATGCTAGCCAACATCATATCATTGTGAGGTGGGCTTAGTAATGATGAGTCTCCCATACCCTACTAAGAGTTTCCTTCAAAACTCTCGAATTCCGATGAGGGATATGGAATTTTCCAAAAATAGTGGGTGGTGCTATTTGATTTAAAGACCCAAATCTAATGGCTTAAAATCAATCAATTTATATTCGTTATGTATTATTTTACCAATATATTTGCAAACGCTATCCAAAACTTGACAAAGAAAAGCCGAATGCTTTAGTTTCCGGACTTGGTACCACAATCCCAAAGATTGTCTTAAATGGATTGTATATGTACCTAAGTAGTCTAATCCTCACAATCTTCCTATTGATAATGTATCATTGGAAGAACATGTTAGATAAGTCTATCATAAAGAGGACAACACTTTTAATGTCATAGTTCTTCACTTACAAATCGTTGTATGAAGAAATAAGAGTTGCTTTGAACAACCCTTAGCTAATGCAAACACTAGTGCTTGTTTCTTTGTTAAATGAACAAAGAACTTGAGAAGAAAGCACAAGGGCATGGACACTTTATGTACCATGATTCTTCACTTACAAATTGTTGTATGAAGATATGAGAGTTGCCTTGAACAACTCTTGAAAGTTTGTAATTATGTTTAGAACATAATGGTTGGTTGACAAAAATAGTCCATTAACATGGACTTATGATGATTTTGAATCATTGAGTGTTGAAGTGTTAAACCACTTCTAGAAACGGAAACTAGGCAAGGACTTCACCTTTGTGTCCCTATCCAAATGGTTCACTAAGTTTATCGTAAACTATATAGTGAACACCAACCACACAATCTCCAAATCGTTTGATGTGTATAACACAATTGAAATAAGTTTCAAGAGAGATAGTGGGAGTTTAGGGACCATGACTATTGTAGTCAAAGGAGAAGTCAAATGAAGAAAGCGAAATAAACTCCAAGGGAACAAACTTTCTTTATGAAAGGATGGACATTAGAAGGGGTATTTGCAAGAAATGTCTTGCAAGTGTCAAGAACACACCTTTCGAAGGTGTTGTAAATTGTTCTTGAAAAGTTCAAAACAGTTGGTTCTTCTACTTGAATGCTTGATCCGTATTAGTAACTATGTTTTACAATCGTTGTAAAAGTGTGGCTAATGAAAAGTAGAAGATTAATGAGAGAA
The DNA here is from genome assembly GCF_916048215.2 of Malus sylvestris. NCBI lineage: Eukaryota > Viridiplantae > Streptophyta > Magnoliopsida > Rosales > Rosaceae > Malus > Malus sylvestris. Next base: position 13,831,912 of record NC_062265.1, on the reverse strand, counting down.
GAGAAAGTACTTCACATTCGAAACGTGAATCAAATGTAGATCTCGGCGAAAGCAGATGGTACTTACTTCCTCATATGAACTACCAAAGAAATTGGAAAAACCAAAGATTGTCTTTACATTCCAATTTTAAGGAACTTAATTCCATCACTATAAGGGATGGATGAATGTTTTGTTTGGCAAAACATTGTTCTTTATTAACGAATGATTAGATTATTGTAATCTAATTGATTGTCTCTATAGTAGAGATGATATGGTAGTGTTAACTGTTTAGAATATAACGATGCTTAAAACCCAAAAGGTTGCAAGGTGGTGACTAATCCCAACTGAGTTGTGATACCTCTAAAACATAAATTATGAGTTGGTCATAGATGGATGCTTTGGATCGTTAGATCCGGATCCAATGCCTTCTTGTTAAAATTGTATAGAGGCAAAATGTTTGAATCATTATTCTTTTGGAAAGGAAGAAAGAATCACAAAGTTGTTGAGGTTAATTCACTTAGATGTTAGTGGCACATGTCCACAACATTATACTACTCATGTTGCATGACATTCACCGAAGATCGCTCTCGGTTGGACTATCATTTATTTTGAATAAACACAAGTCCGAATACTTTGCAAAAGGTTTCAAAGAATTCAAGAAATGTAAGTTGATGAGTAAGATGTCTAAAGTATTTACCTGCTTAGATTTGATTGATAGGAGCATATTTATGCGACTTAGTTGGCTTGTTCTTAAGTATTTATGTTGTTTTTCTTTAGTTATTTTAGTGTTTAAAGTCATTTTCGTGCAATTTCAGGTTTAGAGACGAAGTATGCAAAGAAGTGCAAAATGGAGCATTTTAGAGCAAAATTGAGCTAGAATGGAGTGTATGCTAATGGAGCACAAGGAATGGACGAGTTTGAAGGTCAAAGGAGCTTAAGAAATGAAGAAATGAAAGTGAAGAACAAAGAATTCAGATTTGGAAACCAAAGTTTCTAAAGTTGGAAGTTTCTATTCTTGGAGGTTTCCATTTTCGAGAGTTTCTATTCTTGGTTTTGGGCTTTTAGATGACCTAAACCCTAATTCCTTGTGGACCCTAACCTTAGCCGCACCTAGGCCTCTAGAATATCTGATTTCCTTGCCTTGCAAGGCATTCTAGAAGGCCCATCTCTAAACCCTAACCCTAGCCGCACCTTAGGCCTTATTCCCACTAAAAATCTGATTGTTTTAACCTAATTTCTGGTGGATTTGGGCTTCTAGAAACCCTAATCTGATTACCCTAGGGTTTTGGATGCCTATATATACTCATTATAACCCCTAGATCAGATGATCACCTCTCATACATAACCATTCACGCCAGAAATTAAACCTTGATTTCTGCCGCACCTTTCCATCACCAAAGTCCCAAAATTCTGCCCAAAATCATCCCTAGCCGTACCCCCATCAACCCTAAACCTTTCCATACCATTCCCCATCCATTCTACACCACAAATAACCCCAAAAACCTGTTCTAAAGTCTCTGCCGCAGCAAGGAGGAAGGAGAATTCGTTGGATGCGCTTGCTGCCAAGTTGGAGCGTTCTAGGTGTTTTCTTTCTTTGGATTTTAATTTCTAAATTTATGTATCTTGGCTTTGCGAGTATGAGGAACTAAACCCCCCCTTGGCTAGGGGGGGATTCGAAACCATGTTTATGCTTGCTATATGATTTGATTACTTCTAATTGCGTTTCATAAGTTGGGAATTCAATTTACTTATCTACAAGAATTAAAACTGATTTGTGTATGTTGGTTGAGGGTCGACACTTAATTTGCATGCATGAATTTGATGCTAGGATATAAGGAAATTTCACCTAATCGTTATGGACTTATATTCATAAGTAGTAAAGGTTGATGATCTCAATCGCGTTAAGTAAATTCTTGGCATAAGTTTCATGCAATCATAGTAACAAGTGCTTCGTCAATGCTTATGGTTTTCATAGAACTTAATGATTCTTGCTTGTATCTCTATTATGCAATCATGTAGGGGACTTGTGGGGAATGCTTTGGGTTGTCGTATGCAATCATCCAATTCAATAACGTTAGGAAAAATCTGAAGGTTAATTTAAGCGGACCTAATTAACTTGGGGCATTGACAATTCATGGGTTATTGAAAAGCAATTGGAAATCGTTTTGAATGCAAGTATAACATGTGTGGAGATGAACCCCTTAGCTAGCTTTCTATCCATTCAATTCAATCAAATTCGTTTTAAAATCTGTTTTGATTTACAAGTTTATGTTTTGTTTTCAATTTCGTAAAAACCAAATCCCCCTTTGTTTTCAAGTGTCAAATTAGTTAGAGAGTGTGTTAGTTTGTGTTTTTAAGTGTTTTGAGTCAAGTTAAAACCTATTTTCGTCAAAATCTTGTTTAGAGTTCAAAACTGCCCAGAAAGTGGTTTTAAGGCAGTTTTGAGTGTTTTTGTGTTATTTTGAGTCTTTTGGTTTGTTTTGGTGTTTTAAGTTATAGTTTTACATTCTTTGAGTCTAGTTTAGTGTTTTAAACTTTGTTTTTACGTTTTTGAGTCAGTTTTCAAGTGATTTAGCAATCCCTCCTAATCCCCGGCCTAGAACGATCCCTACTTACATACTTACTACAATTGATAAAAAGAGGGTTAATTTGAGTGCTAGTTAATTTTCACATCAAATTTTGGCGCCGTTGCCGGGGATTAGCAACATTGCTAATCCCTTGGATTGTTTATTTTAGTTTGTTTTAATTCGTTCCAGATTCTGAGTTTGTTTTGTTTCTTGTTTTAGGTACTAGTTTATGAGTCGGAGTTCTCATCCGATTCGTGAACACATCTTGGACTTTGACGACGATTTTGAGAGGACTTTGAGAAGGAATAGGAATCAACAAGATCAAATTCCTGAACCTGAGCGTGAGGAACATCCCCTTGAAGAAGTGGAAGTTATGGCACAAGACAATCGTACAATCAAGGAGCTTTCGGCTTCGGGATTGGACAATGCCGCACCCCTATGCATTCAATACCCAGCGGCTGCCCAAGGAAAGACCGAGGAATTCGAGTTGAAGTCAAGTTTGCTACACCACATTCCGAAGTACCATGGTTTGTCCATGGAGGATCCTAACAAGCATTTGAAAGAATTCGAGGTGGTGTGTTCAAGCATGACTCCAATCAACGTGGATGGGAGCATATTGAAGATGAAGGCCTTTCCCTTTTCTCTCTTGGAAAAGGCGAAAGATTGGTTGTACGAATTGGCTCCCGGAACTGTCACATCTTGGGAGAGCATGAAACGGGCCTTCTTGGAGAAGTTTTTTCCAACTTCTCGAGTCATCCTCCTACGAAAAAGGATAAGTGGAATTCAACAAGATGAAGGTGAGTCTTTTCCTACGTATTACGAACGTTTTAAATCTCTTGTTGCTTCATGTCCACAGCATCAAATGAAGGAGGAGCTTCTTTTACAATATTTCTACGAGGGACTTCTACCAATCGAACGGCAAATGTTAGATGCCTCAGCAGGAGGAGCATTGGTGGACAAGACCCCTACGGTTGCAAAAATGTTGATTGCTAATCGAGCGTTGAACGCTCAACAATACGAAGGTGTTGGACAAAGGAGCATGCCACAGCAACATCAAGTCAATGGGGTAAGTGCCATAATCGAACTTCAAAATCAAATGGCTAACCTTACTACGTTGCTTTCTCAGGTGGTGGAAGGTCCAAAAATCAAACCCGTAGCTTCTTGTGGCGTATGCTCCATGCAAAACCACAATACGGACAAGTGCCCACAATTGATCGAGAATGGAGGGTGGGAGACACTCAATGCTGTGGGATATGGCAACCAATACCAATCACGTGTTGATCCGTTTTCCAATACTTACAATCTCGGTTGGCGTGATCATCCGAATTTCAACTGGCGAGACCCCCAACAAGGCCAACAACAAAGCGGATTTAGGCAACAACCCCAAGGTTTCTATCAAAAGCCGTTGGCACCATCACAAGCCCAAGCACAACCTGCCCAAAGCAATGCAGGTAATTCAAGTGATAATGATAAGATTTTTCAATTACTTACTACCTTGACGCAGGAAGTCCAAAATCAAGCCAAAGAGAGGCAAATCCAAGACAAGAGGGTGGACAACTTGGAGAAGCAAGTGGGACAAATTGCCGAGTTCATAGGGCAATTTCGTGAGCAAGGAAGGTTGCCTAGCTCAACGGTGGTCAATCCGAAAGGTGGATTCGAATCTGCAAAGGCTATCACGCTAAGAAGTGGGAAAGAAGTAGGAATCGAGCCAAAACCATCCAAATCTGGCCCCAAGGAGGACGAGAAGTTGAAAATTGAAGAGGAGGACCAAGCAAAGGCCACGGCAAGGATTGAGCAATCCTTGCCGCAACCACCCAAGCATTCCAATTCGGCCAACACAGGTAAGAAAGGTCCAATTCCATTTAATTCTAATGTTATTCCTCCGGATGTACCCTTCCCTAGCAGATTTTTGCAATCCAAGAACGAAGAGGAGGCAAAAGATGTTCTAGAGACATTTAGGAAAGTTCAAGTCAACATACCCCTTTTGGATGCAATCAAGCAAATCCCGAAGTATGCCAAGTTCTTAAAGAAGCTTTGTACAACAAGGAAACGTTTTCGGGAGAAAGAAGTGGTACATGTAAGTGAGAATGTCTCCGCCATGTTGCAACGCAAACTACCCCCCAAATGCAAAGATCCGGGTAGTTTTACAATTCCTTGTGTCCTTGGTAACACTCGCTTTGATTCCGCTATGTTAGATTTAGGTGCATCTATAAATGTCATGCCATATTCAGTTTATGCATCTATGAATTTAGGCGAGTTGAAAAATGATGGCGTGATTATTCAATTGGCCGATCGATCTAATGCCTATCCAAAGGGAGTTTTGGAAGATGTTTTGGTGCAGGTAGACCACTTGATTTTCCCGGCAGATTTCTACGTGCTCGATATGGAGGATACAGGCCACTCTCCACCACCACCACTGTTGCTTGGCCGACCTTTCATGAAAACGGCTCAAACCAAGATTGACGTGGCCAAAGGAGAAGTCACTATGGCATTTGGTGGTGACATGATTTGTTTTAAAGTTTCTGAATTTATTGAGACTCCTAATGTTGTTCGTTCTTGTTGTGCCATTAATGTAATTGCAAATATAGGGCAGGAATGTTCAACACTCATCAAGACGAAAGTACCTCGAACTACCATCGAGGAAGGAATTGGAGTGAACAACAAGGGGAGCACGGCCCCACCCCTAAAGTCACCAAATCTGGCCGAGTGCACTCCTTGTGCATCTGTCCAGAGTGCTACCATTTCTTTGCCGTACAAAGGTAAGCCACCTATTCCAATTTCGATTCCCATTTCAACTAATAGGTTGTTACCTTGTATGGTGCAGGTACCAAATCGAAGACAACATGGTGGGAGAGTTCGTGTTGATTTCGAGAAGCAAAACATGACAATAAGAAAGGATCATTATCCCATCCCATTCAAGGACCCAAAAGATGAAGTATTTCATAGGTCAGATTGTGGAAACAACCCTTAATGCCGTGGGGTTCCATAAACCTTCGATGAAGCATCGTCCGGCTGGAAGACGTTAAAGCAAGCGCTACTTGGGAGGCAACCCATGCATTCAACAAAGGAGGACATAGAAAGCACTCCAATTTCAGATTTGCGTTCCTAAACTCTTCTCTTTGTTGTTAATTTCGTTTCTGCTATGTTAGGTTGTTTAGATGTTGTTTTGTTTGTTTGTTTGTTATTTGTGTGAATCTATGCTTGAAACATTGAGGACAATGTTTGATTTAAGTGTGGGGGGGGGTAACCAAAGTGTTTTGATGCAAATTCGTAGGGTTTTGTCACCCATAATTTCAAATGTTGTTTCTTGCTGTTTTTAAGCCTTTTTAAGCTGTTTTGGTGTGTTTTAATGTGTTTTGATATAAAAATCCGAAAATCCCATAAAAATTTGAAAAATTGTTTTAAAAACCCAAAAAGAGTTGTTTTTGTGTGTTTGTTTGTGTCTTAGGGTACCTTCCAACACAATGATGAGGATTCAGTTTGTAATTGCATGATTGTTAAAGCGAGTTATAAACATGGATAAAAGTTTGATTTACTCTTTGGTTTATGCTTGGTTGTGGTTATAACTTATGAATTCACATGTAATCATAAAGAAAAAAAAAAATTAGTTTTTGTAACATGCTTGAAGGAAGGAACTCAAACAAACGCTACAACCTTGTGAGACTTGAGCCTAAACGTTTATTTGGAGAGTTAAAATCTGTGCATTGTTGTTTTCTAAAGTCGTTGCATGATCTCATTATTCTTTGCTTGGTTATTACTTAGAAGGCGTTTCATCATTTAGTTCCAAATGCTAGAACTCATGCCAATTTCATTCAAAACATGTTATTGAATTACATAACACATATTCAAGATGAAGTTAGTAGTTACCACCATAGCCAAAAAGCCTTCATTCCATGCAGTCGTTTTTGTAGGTTTTAACCCCGTTGAGCCTTGTTTAGCCTATGTTTTCTTCGTTAACCCACATTATCCTCACCTAGCCTAGATTAGGACCATCCATACCTTCGTTCTTGAAGCATAGTAATGAATGACTCAAAATGAATTCCTTTTGGTCATTGTTGGCAGAAAACAAGTGTGGGGGAAGTGAGTTTTGTTGTGGGTGTGCCAAAGTCTTGAATGAGGCACGAAAAAGAAAAGAAAAAGAAAAATTTCGTGGGAAATAAAAAGAAAAAAAAAAGAAAGAAAAAGTTGAAAAGATGTGAAAAAGAGTTCTTAAGTGTTGTTTGTTGAAGGAAGGGTCCAAAATAGTGAATTCGGCCCTAATTGTTGTTAAATCTTCCCTTTGTGTTTAAAAGTTAATTTCTGCATGCTAATGGGAATTCTGAGTACGATTTCATTGTTTTGCTTACTATTGCTTAAAGAACGTTTGTTTTCCCTATCCTTTCGTTGTTAGCCAACTCCCCCGTTACAACCCTTGACTTTAATCTTGAGTGTTATGTGTTTCAATTTGTGGAGTTTAAAATTGGTATGAGCATATGGTGTCACTGGTTCTCGCATCTAAGTAGTAGTATTCCATTCATGAGATTATATCTAAACATGCTTATTAACTCCGAAAAGTGCTTTCTTTGTTATACATATATGTGAGCATTCGTTTTCATATTTACATCTATCTTCTCACATATAACTAGTATAGGGTGTGTAGTCAGAAAAGCTGTGTGAAAATTGAGTGCATATCTAGTAAGGAATTGAGCAAATTCTCTAATTGAGCAAATTTTCTAAGGCATGTTACTACATTCAAAATCATGTTTTAATTGGTTAAATGTGAACTAGTACGTGGTGACTATGATTAAGTATGTGTTTAAGTGTGAAGATGACTAAAATCTGTGGGAGTGATGATTTTTAACATGTCATGTGCATTGGAAATCCCTGAGGCAAATGTTGGAAGGTTTAGATTGTGTTTTTGTTTTGTTTGGTTTCTTTGTTTTGCTCGAGGACTAGCAAAAGCTAAGTGTGGGGGAATTTGATAGGAGCATATTTATGCGACTTAGTTGGCTTGTTCTTAAGTATTTATGTTGTTTTTCTTTAGTTATTTTAGTGTTTAAAGTCATTTTCGTGCAATTTCAGGTTTAGAGACGAAGTATGCAAAGAAGTGCAAAATGGAGCATTTTAGAGCAAAATTGAGCTAGAATGGAGTGTATGCTAATGGAGCACAAGGAATGGACGAGTTTGAAGGTCAAAGGAGCTTAAGAAATGAAGAAATGAAAGTGAAGAACAAAGAATTCAGATTTGGAAACCAAAGTTTCTAAAGTTGGAAGTTTCTATTCTTGGAGGTTTCCATTTTCGAGAGTTTCTATTCTTGGTTTTGGGCTTTTAGATGACCTAAACCCTAATTCCTTGTGGACCCTAACCCTAGCCGCACCTAGGCCTCTAGAATATCTGATTTCCTTGCCTTGCAAGGCATTCTAGAAGGCCCATCTCTAAACCCTAACCCTAGCCGCACCTTAGGCCTTATTCCCACTAAAAATCTGATTGTTTTAACCTAATTTCTGGTGGATTTGGGCTTCTAGAAACCCTAATCTGATTACCCTAGGGTTTTGGATGCCTATATATACTCATTATAACCCCTAGATCAGATGATCACCTCTCATACATAACCATTCACGCCAGAAATTAAACCTTGATTTCTGCCGCACCTTTCCATCACCAAAGTCCCAAAATTCTGCCCAAAATCATCCCTAGCCGTACCCCCATCAACCCTAAACCTTTCCATACCATTCCCCATCCATTCTACACCACAAATAACCCCAAAAACCTGTTCTAAAGTCTCTGCCGCAGCAAGGAGGAAGGAGAATTCGTTGGATGCGCTTGCTGCCAAGTTGGAGCGTTCTAGGTGTTTTCTTTCTTTGGATTTTAATTTCTAAATTTATGTATCTTGGCTTTGCGAGTATGAGGAACTAAACCCCCCCCTTGGCTAGGGGGGGATTCGAAACCATGTTTATGCTTGCTATATGATTTGATTACTTCTAATTGTGTTTCATAAGTTGGGAATTCAATTTACTTATCTACAAGAATTAAAACTGATTTGTGTATGTTGGTTGAGGGTCGACACTTAATTTGCATGCATGAATTTGATGCTAGGATATAAGGAAATTTCACCTAATCGTTATGGACTTATATTCATAAGTAGTAAAGGTTGATGATCTCAATCGCGTTAAGTAAATTCTTGGCATAAGTTTCATGCAATCATAGTAACAAGTGCTTCGTCAATGCTTATGGTTTTCATAGAACTTAATGATTCTTGCTTGTATCTCTATTATGCAATCATGTAGGGGACTTGTGGGGAATGCTTTGGGTTGTCGTATGCAATCATCCAATTCAATAACGTTAGGAAAAATCTGAAGGTTAATTTAAGCGGACCTAATTAACTTGGGGCATTGACAATTCATGGGTTATTGAAAAGCAATTGGAAATCGTTTTGAATGCAAGTATAACATGTGTGGAGATGAACCCCTTAGCTAGCTTTCTATCCATTCAATTCAATCAAATTCGTTTTAAAATCTGTTTTGATTTACAAGTTTATGTTTTGTTTTCAATTTCGTAAAAACCAAATCCCCCTTTGTTTTCAAGTGTCAAATTAGTTAGAGAGTGTGTTAGTTTGTGTTTTTAAGTGTTTTGAGTCAAGTTAAAACCTATTTTCGTCAAAATCTTGTTTAGAGTTCAAAACTGCCCAGAAAGTGGTTTTAAGGCAGTTTTGAGTGTTTTTGTGTTATTTTGAGTCTTTTGGTTTGTTTTGGTGTTTTAAGTTATAGTTTTACATTCTTTGAGTCTAGTTTAGTGTTTTAAACTTTGTTTTTACGTTTTTTGAGTCAGTTTTCAAGTGATTTAGCAATCCCTCCTAATCCCCGGCCTAGAACGATCCCTACTTACATACTTACTACAATTGATAAAAAGAGGGTTAATTTGAGTGCTAGTTAATATCATATCATTGATCCAAGGAAAGGTAACACTTTAGAACAGTTTCCTTGAAAGATATCAAGGAAAGAAGCATCATATGATAATGGATTTCTCCATTAAGAGAAGAACGAACTCGAAATAAGATTTAGTTTGTTCGATGTTATCAATTGCCCATATATATGATATATACTTCTAAGACAATTTGATTGTCAATTACAAGATCTTCCAAAATTTTCATGACTCCATAGGATATAGTTGGAAAGAAAGACAAATCTTAATCATGTTAAGATTTGGGGTTGTGTGCTAATAAGCAATATTTGTTTAAAGAATTATCTTGTGGGTATCCTTAAATTAACATTTGGATATCACTTCTATAAACCAACTAACAAATGTTGTGTGTTGGGTAGTTCATTGTAATCCTACAATATGATTTGCCTAACGCAAATGAACGAGAGATAGAACTCAAAGAATGGGTTCTTTGGGAGACAAGATGATAATCAACAAATATAACAACCTAGTTCTTACGACACAAGCTCCAAGGTAGTCGAGAAGGATTTATAAACTGTCTCAGTTGAATGGTTTGAACTTTATGACTATGTCATAGAGTTACACCTCTTAATTCGAAAGAAATAAGAATGAAAATCCTTATGACTACATTAAGTGTATATACGACATATACTCAAGGAAATGGTAAAGTACCATTTGACCCGAAATAATGAAACCTTTATAGCTAATTGGTAGCTTAAGGTGACTACAATTAACGAGATTGGTTGTGTCACAGCCCGTCCCGTAGGTACATTTGACGGGAACGTGAAATGACTGAATTGCCCTTAACGGGCATTAAGGTATATGTGTGTGAGACATTGTTGGTTCAAATATTAGGCAAGATTAAAAGAAAATGTATATGTGAGTTGGATTATTAAGTTGATTTTGTTATGTTGGTTAGGGATTAGACAAATGGATGGTGTAGATTGATTTTGGGACATCAAAACCCTCCATCTCTCTCTCTCTCTCTCCATTCCGTGGTCTCTCTCTCTCTCCTCCATCTCGACTAACCCTCTCTCTCACACACCCATACATACGGAGACACCTAAAAACCTTCCAAACTCGACAGATCGAGGCAACCAAGGTATGCATCTTCATCCTTTTGACGTTCTGAGTTGAATGGTACTAGTTTTAGGAAGTGAAACCTTCGGAATCACGTGAAACCCGAACCTCCATTTTGGTCACTGTTCATGCAAACGTAAAATGTTGATTTTTAGGGAATTCTAAGCTTGTAGTGAGCTTAGTGAGGTCTCAAGGAGGCTCGGAGTACTTCGTTTGAAGGATTTGGACGTCGGGATCACGTCGTTCAACTTTGGCCGAATTTCTTGGAATTTTTCAGGTGAGATTTCTTGATTTTTAGAGCCTTAAACTAGTCTATCGTGAATCTTCATGTTTGGGGCTTCAATTTGGTATAAAATACGAAGAAAATGGGTGAAAAACGAAGGAGAACGAAGTGTTAAAAAATTTGCCGGAAACCGACTGCCGGAAAAACCAGTCCGGCGAGCCGAGGAGGAAGAAGGTGTGCGTGGGAGGGCGCGTGGACCCGTGCCACCCACGGCGCGTGGGGGCGCGTGGGACCTCCAAAATTTTTTCTAAAAATTACTCGACGTCCGTGACGTCGAGTAGGTCGATATGGTATATTCATATACCCAAATTGAGCACCGTATGAGAAATTATTACGAAATGTTGGTGATGTGCTTTAAATAATGTTATTTTAGTTGTTTCGCATATAGGTGACACTTATCCCAAGGACGAGCGCATCCAGGGACGTCACGGGGGCTACGACCCATCGACTTACCAGTGAGTGGGCAGTTTTGTTTTCGTATTACATATATACTATTGTTTTTCCCAGAAAATGCATTTACTTGAAAATATGTTTTTTTAATGCCATGCATAGAATTATTTGAAGAAAATATGAATTGTTGATGTGAAAATTAACTTGACACACAAATTAAACCCTATGGATGACAATTGTAGTATATGAGCAAATAGGGATCGTTCTAGACCGGGGATTAACTAGGGCTGCTAATCTACTCAAATTAAACTTTAAAACACTAAACTAGACTTAAAAACACAAGAATAGACTCTAATCTGACCTAAGACACTCAAATCTGCAAAACTTAGTGAAATTGACTCAATTCTAAACCTAACAAGTGATTTAGACGAACTCTTACTTTGACTCAAAAGATTAAAAGAAAACAGATTGTAACTTAACTAACTCAGAAAACACTTAAAAGACTCAAAACAGCACACTACTAACAATTAGACTCAAAACAGATTCTAGAGATGAACTTGGACGAATTTAAGACTAAACTAAGACTCAAACAATGTTTATGGACTAAACCTAACCTATATTGACTCAAAACACTCTAAAGAACCTAATTAGGACAGATTCTGACCTAATAACATAAAACAGAAAAGGGTGTTTGATTTGTTGACGAAATTGAATTAAAACTAAACAAATTGCAAATCAAGCAAACTAAAACGAAATTGAGATGAATTCAAGGGTGAAAAGCTAGTTAGAGGACCCTTATCCACACATGAACATATGCATATAATTTGATTCCCAGTTATGACTTCAACAAATGATGAATGTCAATGCTCCAAGTTAATTAGCTCCGCTTAAATTAACTTTCCGATTTCCCTAGATTCATTGGATTGAATGGAATACGCATTACAACCAAATTATTCCTCATCAAAGTCCCTAACTATGGAATACGCATGATAGAGACATTCAACAAAGATCATTAAGTTCAACGGAAATCATAAACATCGACTAGGCATTCATAACTATGGAATACGCATGTTAATCCAGCCTAGGGTTTACTTAACACAATCGTGACTAGCGACTTTTACTACTTATGAATATAAGTTAATAACGATTAGGTGAAATTCCCTTATATCCTAGCATCAAGTTTAGGCATGCAAATTAAGTGTCGACCCTCAACCCACATACATAAACATGTTATCAATCAAAACAGAAAAGTAAACCACATCTAAAGTTCATGAATTCATAACTAGAGTAAATCAAATCATAACCAACATATGTCCATGGCTTCAAATTCGCCTCTAACTAAAAAGAAATTAGTTCCACATGTTTAACATAATTGAACAGCAAGTTAAATTAAACATGCAAACAGAAACAAGAGAAGAAAGAACTCCAAACACTCCACTAGTTGCAGATTGCATGTGCAAGGTTTCTTCCTTCCTTTGGACTGCACGGCACTACTCCTCCTCTCCTTCAATGGTGGCGGCACAAGGTGATTATGGTGGTGGGAAGGTGCGGCTATGGTGGATGAATGGTTGATTGGATGGAAGGTTGCGGCAAAGGTTGAATTTGGGCAGAAAGTTGGGAGTTTGGGGGTGGAAGGCTGCGGCAAAGTCTTGGTATGAATTTCTGGCGTGAATGGTTGATATGGGAGGTGGTAGCCGGCCAAAGGATGTAAAAACACATATATATAGGCACCACAAACCCTAAAGAATTCAGGTTAGACAATGGGCTAGGATTTAGGTGCGGCTAGGGTTGAAAATCCACAAGGAATTAGGGTAAACAATCAGATTTTTGCATGGGAAAAGGCCTAGGGTGCGGCTGCTTAAGTGGGCTAGGGTTAGGGCTTCTAGAATGCCTTGCAAGGCAAGGAAATAGGTGTTCTAGAAGGGGAAAGGTGTGGCTGATTAGTGGCTAGGGTTAGGGCTTCTAGATAGGGCTTCTAGATAGCCCAAAACCAAGAAGAAATAAGCCCAACCCACGGCAACGATGAGAAAATGTTCTAGAACCACTCTTTGTGTCTTTCAACGCTTAAGAACCTTCTAATGTTGCTAAAACGCAAGGCCATTTAGGTTTAGGAAAGATCAACCCAAAATGGAAACTTTTAGGCTTAGCTTTCCTACTTCAAGTAGGAAACCTCGTTTGAGTAGGAATCTTCGTTCTTCTCGGAATCCATCTTCAACTAGGAATCCCTCGTTGATTAGGAATCCTTCTTCAATTAGGACTCTTCCTTGGACTAGGAATCCTTCTTGTACTAGGAATCCTCAAATCTTCAAATCTTCAATTTCATCCAAACCTTGTGTTCCAAGCATGTACTTTTCAATCCAAGTTCACTTTTTGCTCCAAAAAGCTCCAAATTGCCATCTTTTATGTAATATGCCCTTTAAACCTGAAAACACATGAAAGTAGCTTAAAAGACTACCTTAACGAAGAAAACATAACCAAAATGCATAAGAACTAGCTAACTAAGGCGCATAAATATGCTCCTATCAATTGTTATATGAATTATATTATTGATATATGATGCATACATGTGCATGGTGCTGTGGAGGCACAGGTAAGTCAGGTGAGTTCATTATTCATTGAATTGTTTGATGTTGAGACGTTTTAAGCTCATAACCTGCACCCTAGGTGTTAGTGCTTATATTATTCACCACACCGCACGCTCGCCTTGGATCCAAGTAGGTGGATGTCGTACAGACCATGTGAGGGTTCCGACATGCTAGTCGTATAGATCACTAGGTGTGATTCCGACTAGTGGGTGACCTTAGTTATGCGCGCTAATGATTGATGAGAGAAGCACTAGAGCGTATTTTTACACCTCTCATCGTACAGACTACCTTACGTAGTTCCGAGTGATGTGCAGAGTAGGGCCGTATAGGTCACTGTGGTGACTCCAGCTGAGTGGGATATTGAGCTATAGAATTAATCATATAGGACCAACTGCAGGGTCTCCGATTGATTCCTTATTTCACCTGATTTATATTTTCATTCATGGCATGGCATATTTTTCTTGAAAAATGTTAAAGACTTGGGATTTGAGTTTTGAGATTACATATGGTTTTATATATACTATTTTCTGGGAAAGTATATAGGTTTTACGGTGAGGGGTTAGAAATGTTTTAAATGAAATGTTTTGAGAAATATTTGGTTTTACTGACCCACTCATCTTTGTTTTGCGCCCCTCTAGGTTCTAGTTAGCGGTTGGTGACTCACGAGGTCTTTTTCCGGCATTCTGACAGACTCTTGACATGTAGGACTCACCTGAGGGTGATGTACTTTTATTTTAGTCCTACTTGACTGCACTTAAACCTATGCTCTGAATTTATGTGTTTACTTTATAACTCGTCCTGTTATTCTAGTAGGTTATTCTACTAGAGTTTGGTTTGAATTCCTTCTTATGTTTGTTATTGTTTCGCTTCCGTGTCGCACTTATGGTTACGTCACGCTCATGTGACGGCCAGCATGCCTGGATCCTCTGGATCGGGGTGTGTCAGTTTGGTATCAGAGCCTAGGTTGCAGTCCTGTATAAATGTTAACGCTCTAATGATCTTTTGATGTTTTCTGTCAGAATTATGCCGCCTCGTAAGGAACGTAGGGAATCCCGCCGTACTTCTGAACCTAATTTCCCGGATATCACTCAGTTAGGGGAAGCAATGGCCCAGGCTTTGCAGAATGTGATTCGTCATCCTCCCCCTCCTCAAATGACAGCTCTTGAGACTATGTACAACTTGAAGTTAGATCGTTTTATGGGTAATGAAGGTCACGAGGAGGCAGAGAAATGGCTAGATCATATTGAGAAGACCTTCCAGGTGATGCAGAGTTAGGGGAATCTCCCTGCTAATAGATGGGTGGAGACCACCACTTGGTTTTTGGGTCGAGAGCCAGCAGCTTGGTGGATAAATCAGGCTAGGTACATGTCACCTGAGATGGCAGCCGACTGGAAGGTGTTCAAAGAGAATTTTATGAAAAGATTTATTCCTCCAGAATACATTGATCGTAAGAAGCAGGAATTTACTCGGTTGAAACAGAAGAATATGTCAGCTCATGAGTACTATAGAAAGTTTACTGATTTGTCTCGTTATGACCCTGATACAGCTGGTAATCAGGGAGAGATGCTTCGACGTTTCAAGTTGGGATCTAAGAAGAAGTGTCGTACCTTTGCCAGTGCACTTCCCTAAGCCGATTACCATGAGTTTTTCGAGATTTTGGTTAGGATGGAGGACTCTGATAACCTTCCTGATAGTGAGGATGACGAGGACAAGAATGAAGGTCAGAAGAAGAATGATAAAGGTAAGGGTATCTCCATTCCGGGACCTCGACAGACGCAGAATTTTAAGAAGAGTGGAGCGAGTTCGAGTTCTTCTAGCGGGGGATATAGTTTTACTGGCCCGAGGAGAGGTGGTGGAAGATTTTCTGGTGGACCCAGATTTCAGGGACAAAGGGATTCTGGTGGTGCTGGTGGTTCTGGCGCTCCGTGGTGCCGCCGTTGTAACTTTCGTCACCATAGTGAGTGTAGGAGAGGTAGTGGTGCTTGCTTTACTTGTGGGCAAATGGGACATCGGGCTTCTCAGTGTCCCCAGGGTCAGCAGAGACCGCAGCAGACCAATATGCCACCTCCAGCACCGATTCAGCAGAGTTTTGGACCAGGCGGTTATGGCCAGTCGAGTCGTGGTGGTGCCTACCACTACCAGGGGGATGCTGCTCCATATGCTCCCGGACCTTATCAGTATCCCCAGGAGCTTTATTCTCAGGCTGGGTATTCTCAGGACTTTGGAGGTTATTCTTCTTACTCATGGCCAGCTGGTGGATCGCAGTGGCATCAGGGAGGTTAGCCCCGTCAGAGGGAAGTTGCTACTGGTGGTGCAGGATCATCCAGGCAGCCTAATCAGCCAGGACAGGGACGTACTTCTCCGGGACGAGGTAATCAAGGCAGTAGAGGTCGTGGTGGACGACAGCAAGCTCAGGGGCGAGTTAATCATATCTCACTGCAAGAGGCCCAGAACCATCCAGACTTGATCATGGGTACGTTAAATGTTCTTGGTCATTTTGCTAAGGTTTTGATTGATTGTGGTGCTACGCACTCTGTGATTTCTCATACGTTTGCTCAAATGACCCAACCTCACCCTTCACCTTTAGGATTTGATTTAGAGTTTGCCATGCCTAGAGGAGATAAATGTTATGTTGATAGTGTGTATCTTGGGTGTCCAGTGATGGTAGAGGGCGTGGTTATGTCAGCTGATCTTATTCCATTAGATATTGTGGATTTTGATGTGATTCTAGGAGCTGATTGGTTGCATTATAATCGTGCCCATATTGATTGTTATGGTAAATCAGTTACTTTTTATCGTCCTGGATTACCCGAGGTTACTTTTGTGGGCGAGAGAAGTGGGGTGAGACATGGTGTTATTTCTGCCATAAGAGCAAGGAAATTATTATCGAAGGGTTGTCAGGGATATTTAGCACATGTGGTGTTAAATGACGTTGTTCCTACTAGTATAGAAGAAGTTGGTGTGGTCAAACATTATCCTGATGTGTTTCCTGATGAATTGCCGGGGTTGCCGCCAGACAGAGAGGTGGAATTCTCTATTGATTTGCTTCCAGGTACTGACCCTATATCTCTAACTCCTTATAGAATGGCTCATGCTGAGTTGAGAGAATTGAAAATTCAGTTGCAAGAATTATTGATAAAGGCTTCATCCAACCTAGTTCGTCACCTTGGGGTGCCCCAGTATTATTTGTGAGGAAGAAAGATGGAACTCTGAGATTATGTATTGACTATAGGCAATTAAACCGGGTAACGATTAAAAACCGTTATCCATTGCCTCGCATTGATGATTTGTTTGACCAACTGAAAGGTGCGTGTGTATTTTCTAAGATTGATTTGAGGTCTGGTTATTATCAGTTGAAGATTAAAGAGGATGATGTACCTAAGACGGCTTTCCGAACTCGTTACGGACATTATGAATTTCTGGTTATGCCATTTGGATTGACTAATGCACCTGCAGCTTTTATGAGGTTGATAAATGAGGTATTCCAGTAATATCTTGATAAATTTGTTATTGTTTTTATTGATGATATTCTGGTATACTCTAAATCTAAAGCAGATCACATCCGACACCTTAACTTGGTGTTAAGGAAATTGAGGGAGCATCAGTTGTATGCTAAGTTCAGTAAATGTCAGTTTTGGTTGACTGAAGTGGCATTTTTGGGACATGTTGTCTCGGCTCAAGGAATTCAAGTTGATCCTCAAAAGATAGCAGCGGTGGAGAATTGGGAGCAACCTCGAACCGTCACTGAGGTACGAAGTTTTCTTGGTTTAGCAGGTTATTATCGACGGTTTGTTCAGGATTTTTCTATGATTGCTTTGCCGTTAACGAAGTTGACCAGGAAGGATGTTAAATTTGAGTGGGATGAAAATTGTGAGCGGAGTTTCCAGCAATTGAAATATTGCCTCACTCATGCTCCAGTGTTGGTACTTCCTGATGATAGCGGTAATTTTGAGATTTTCAGTAATGCCTCCTTAAATGGTTTGGGATGTGTTTTGATGCAGCATAATATGGTGATTGCCTATGCCTCTCGACAGTTGAAAAATCATGAAAGGAATTATCCTACTCACGATCTTGAATTGGCAGCAATTGTTTTTGCTTTGAAGATTTGGAGGCATTATTTGTATGGTGAGAAGTGTAAGATCTTCACTGATCACAAGAGTCTTCAGTATTTGTTTACTCAGCATGATCTTAATCTTCGTTAGCGAAGGTGGATGGAATTGCTAAGTGATTACGACTGTACTATTGAGTATCATCTGGGTTGCGCTAATGTGGTAGCGGATGCACTGAGTAGAAAGCCTCAAGGTAGACTCAATGCTTTATATGCTAGTCGTGTTCCTCTTCTTGCTGAACTGAGGGCCACTGGAGTAAGGTTGGAGTTGGAAGATCGAAGTGGAGCTTTTCTTGCTAGTTTTCAAGTCAGGCCAGTTTTGGTGGATCGTATACTCGAAGCTCAGATGGTGAATGAGGAAATTCAGGAGTTGGTTCAATTAAGAAGTGAAGGGAAAAAGAAAGACCTCAGAATTCGAGAATCAGATGGTATGCTTATGCAGGAAAACAGAATGTATGTTCCGAATCATAAGGAATTAAAGAAAGAAATTTTGGATGAAGCGCATTGTTCAGCTTATGCAATGCACCCGGGAGGAACTAAAATGTATCATACCATTCGACCATTTTATTATTGGCCGGGTATGAAAAGGGAAATTGCAGATTATGTGAGTAGATGTATTATTTGCCAGCAAGTGAAAGCAGAAAGAAATAAGCCATTTGGGCGAATGCAGCCATTTCCCGTTCCCCAGTGGAAATGGGAAAATATAACCATGGATTTCGTGTATAAACTTCCTCGTACATGAAATGGATTCGATGGTATTTGGGTGATTGTGGATCGACTTACCAAGTCAGTGCATTTCATTCCAGTGAGGGAGAAATATCCTCTGAATAAATTGGCTAAGTTGTTCATTATGAAGATTATGAAGTATCATTGGGTTCCAGTGAATATTATTTTTGATCGAGACCCAAGATTTACTTCTAAATTTTGGGTGGCTTTTCAGGAAGCTCTTGGTACGCAATTGCTTTATAGTACAGCTTATCATCCTCAAACTGATGGGCAATCAGAGAGGACTATTCAGACGTTGGAGGATATGTTGAGATCTTCAGTATTACAATTTGGTGATTCCTGGCATGATCGTCTGGACTTGATAGAGTTTGCTTACAACAACAGTTTTCACTCGAACATTGGTATGTCACCATTTGAGGCACTTTATGGTAGGGCGTGTCGTACGCCATTATGTTGGTCTGAGGTTAGTGAAAGAGTGTTAGAAGGCCCAGAGATCGTGGATAAGACTACTCAAAATATTCAGGTGATTAAGTCTAACCTGAAAGCAGCCCAGGATCGACAGAAGAGTTTAGCGAATTGACATACTACTGATCGAGTGTATAATGTGGGTGATTGGGTGTTTTTTAAATTGTCACCTTGGAGAGGTGTGGTACGATTTGGAAAAAGAGGGAAGCTAAGTCCGAGCTACATTGGACCTTATGTGATCACTGAAAGAGTTGGTGAAGTTGCCTACCGGTTGGAGCTGCCTCCGGAGTTATCTAAGGTCCATAATGTGTTCCATGTCTCTATGCTTCGGCATTATATTTCTGATCCTTCTCATGTGATCCCTCCTCAACCGTTAGAGATTAATCCAGATTTGACATATGATGAGGAACCAGTCACTATATTGGATTGGGAAGATAAGGTTCTAAAGAACAAGACGGTGAGTTTGGTGAAGGTGTTATGGAGGAACCACTCTGTAGAAGAAGCTACCTGGGAGACAGAAGATCGAATGAGAGAGATGTACCCAAGGTTATTCTATGGGTATTAAGTGGTTTATTCGGTTATGGAAATTTCAGGGACGAAATTCTATAAGGAGGGAAGACTGTCGCAGCCTGCCCCGAAGGTACATTTGACGGGAACGTGAAATGACTGAATTGCCCTTAACGGGCATTAAGGTACGTGTGTGTGAGACGTTGTTGGTTCAAATATTAGGCAAGATTAAAAGAAAATGTATATGTGAGTTGGATTATTAAGTTGATTTTGTTATGTTGGTTAGGGATTAGACAAATGGATGGTGTAGATTGATTTTGGGACATCAAAACCCTCAATCTCTCTCTATCTCTTGGTCTCTCTCTCTGCTCCATCTTGACTAACCATCTCTCTCACACACCCATACGTACGGAGACACCTAAAAACCTTCCAAACTCGACGGATCGAGGCAACCAAGGTATGCATCTTCATCCTTTTGACGTTCTGAGTTGAATGGTACTAGTTTTAGGAAGTGAAACCTTCGGAATCACGTGAAACCCGAACCTCCATTTTTGGTCACTATTCATGCAAACGTAAAATGTTGATTTTCAGGGAATTCTAAGCTTGTAGTGAGCTTAGTGAGGTCTCAAGAAGGCTCGGAGTACTTCGTTTGAAGGATTTGGACGTCGGGATCACGTGGTTCAACTTTGGCCGAATTTCTTGGAATTTTTCCGGTGGGATTTCTTGATTTTTAGAGCCTTAAACTAGTATATCGTGAATCTTCATGTTTGGGGCTTCAATTTGGTATAAAATACGAAGAAAATGGGTGAAAAATGAAGGAGAACGAAGAGTTAAAAAATTTGCCGGAAACCGGCCGCCGGAAAAACCAGTCTGGCGAGCCAAGGAGGAAGAAGGTGCGCGTGGGAGGGCGCGTGGACCCGTGCTACCCACGGCGCGTGGGGGCGCGTGGGACCTCCAAAATTTTTTCTAAAAATTACTCGACGTCCGTGACGTCGAGTAGGTCGATGTGGTATATTCATATAACCAAATTGAGCACCGTATGAGAAATTATTACGAAATGTTGGTGATGTGCTTTAAATAATGTTATTTTAGTTGTTTCGCATATAGGTGACACTTATCCCGAGGACGAGCGCATCCAGGGACGTCACGGGGGCTACGACCCATCGACTTACCAGTGAGTGGGCATTTTTGTTTTTGTATTACCTATATACTATTGTTTTTCCCAGAAAATGCATTTATTTGAAAATATGTTTTTTTAATGCCATGCATAGAATTATTTGAAGAAAATATGAATTGTTATATGAATTATATGATTGATATATGATGCATACATGTGCATGGTGCTGTGGAGGCACATGTAAGTCAGGTGAGTTCATTATTCATTGAATTGTTTGATGTTGAGACGTTTTAAGCTCATAACCTGCACCCTAGGTGTTAGTGCTTATATTATTCACCACACCGCACGCTCGCCTTGGATCCAAGTAGGTGGATGTCGTACAGACCATGTGAGGGTTCCGACATGCTAGTCGTATAGATCACTAGGTGTGATTCCGACTAGTGGGTGACCTTAGTTATGCGCGCTAATGATTGATGAGAGAAGCACCTGAGCGTATTTTTACACCTTTCATCGTACAGACTACGTTACGTAGTTCCAAGTGATGTGCAGAGTAGGGCCGTATAGGTCACTGTGGTGACTCCGGCTGAGTGGGATATTGAGCTATAGAATTAATCGTATAGGACCAACTGCAGGGTCTCCGATTGATTCCTTATTTCACCTGATTTATATTTTGATTCATGGCATGGCATATTTTTCTTGAAAAATGTTAAAGACTTGGGATTTGAGTTTTGAGATTACATATGGTTTTATATATACTATTTTCTGGGAAAGTATACAGGTTTTATGGTGAGGGGTTAGAAATGTTTTAAATGAAATGTTTTGAGAAATATTTGGTTTTACTGACCCACTCATCTTTGTTTTGCGCCCCTCCAGGTTCTAGTTAGCGGTTGGTGACTCACGAGGTCTTTTTCCGGCATTCTGACAGACTCTTGACATGTAGGACTCACCTGAGGGTGATGTACTTTTATTTTAGTCCTACTTGACTGCACTTAAACCTATGCTCTGAATTTATGTGTTTACTTTATAACTCGTCCTGTTATTCTAGTAGGTTATTCTACTAGAGTTTGGTTTGAATTCCTTCTTATGTTTGCTATTGTTTCGCTTCCGTGTCGCACTTATGGTTACGTCACGCTCACGTGACGGCCAGCATGCCTGGATCCTCTGGATCGGGGTGTGTCAGGTTGACTTGGAAGAAACCATCTTTGACGTAGTCTTGGTTTCAATTAATTCGAAGATTGCTAGCTACAACTAAATGGTGATTCAATGTTTGGACATAATATGGGTTTCCGAAACCATTATTAAGATAGTCTTGATAATATATGTCTAAAACTATGAACAAGACATGTAAGTTGTAGAGATCCATCCATCATGGATCTTAGCAAGCTAGTGGGAGCTATAAAAGTCTTATGAGAGAAAGATCAAATCGTTTGATTTCTCATAAAGATGTAAATGAATCCTTTGTTTACTAGGTTTACAAAAGATTAGTGGGAGTTAATCATGTTCCTAAAATTGAATATATACAAATATATGATATATTAATTTTGGAAATGAAAAAGTATACTTCTTCGTTAAAGTTATGACTTTAAACATTCTATAACGATAGAATGTATATGGGAGACATAGTCTATGAACATGGGATGTAAATCTATAATGATAGATTTTAGGATATAATTGGATTATATCAAGCTCTAATGATAGACAAAAGATGCTAGGAAGTTTCTCATATGATGATATGAAGGAAGATTTTGTGAAAACATGTTCACTTGAATAACATCTATAGCATGCAATTAACAATTAAAAGGCGGAATCATGCTTGCATGCACTAAAAAACAAAACATCAACCATGAAATTCAAAGCCTAGTAGATTGGTGAACCAAGACTCAACTCAAATCAAAGTGAGTTGAGAAATTTATACCTTTGTAGATTCCTCTTTGCATACGCAAAGGCTAATCACCCAAGGAGAGGGCCTTCATTCCTTGCTTCTTAGATCCATGGATTTGGATGGAAGAATAGATTCTCCAAGTTCCCAAAATTGAGAACCTCTAAGTTTCCACACCAAGGATGGATTGATGAAGAAATGAGTGACCTAGAGGAAGCAAGATTGCTAGTTAATTTCCTCTAGGGTGGCCGGCCTCTTTAGAGAGAAAAGAAAGCTTTGTGTTCTCATCTTTTCTCCAAAAGAAACCCTAAATGAATTTTGGCTATAAAGTCACATTTATACCTTAATTCATTGGAGTGGCAAACTTGTAAATCAGTCCAAAACCCACTCCATCTCTAAATGGCTGGCCTTTGGGTTTCATTGGGCTTTTAGGGCCTTTGTGAATTATTAGTCATTAAGTTGTCATACAACTTAAGTCAACGGGCTTGACGTTCGAAGCCCATTGGGCCTTGAGGCCCAAAACTAACCCGTGGTCTTTTAACGAACTTATTCGTTTGATTAATTAACATATTAATTAATCCTTGCCATAAATAATTAAACCATTTAATTATTCTTACTCATCTCCGTTGTTTCTTCAATCTTTACCTTACACGGTGTACGATCCATTAGGTTCCTTTTAGCGAGGCAGTGGGCGATTAGAACTCTTTCAAACCGATTGTGAATTGAAACTTACTTTCAATTCTCCCTTTAGTGATTATACACGTTTAGGGCTTCCACAAATCATGAGTGACACCAAGCAGCATATCATGGTTATCCAAGCTAATAAGAAAAGGTGGAGAACCTATTCAGTTTAGGATTACAAATGCAATACGGTCTTTCTCTAATACAATACTCTTGACCACATTGTTTGGTTTGATAGTTTATTCATGTCTACTATCCAATGTGATTCGTTTACTTATATGATTAGCTTGAATATGATTTGGAACGCCTTCCTAAATCTCATTCATACTCTGATCAGAGATTTTCAATCATATCATAAAGTATTCTCCCCAAATGGTTTGAAGGTTAGAGTTCCCTTGTTGCGCATTCAATTGCCTCCATGGCTAAGTGGCTTAACCCCAACGATGCCGTGGACACCCGCGGATGGGGTGACTTTGACATAATCAAAGATCAAGGACTTAACCACAAGACAACTGTGATGCCTCAGGTCAAAGGACTACTTTGCATTATCCCAACCATGAGTTCTCATGTGACATGAATATGAGAACTCTTCGTTGATCGTGTTCAGTGAACTCATTCTCTATTGAGCACCTACGTACTTGTCTTGATGTCACACACACCAATGACTCGAGACTAGTCACTCTCCCTGAGAGAAGACATAGCACGTACTGATCTTAACGGACTGTCAATGCCCAATTGGCAATCCTATGATCAGGAACGTTTAGGATGTGTCTACGAAAGAATGGTCTCATGAATCTAACTTCTTTAGATTGCATTCTCCCAATCACATATTCCTTGGACTTATCGTTTAAGCATATAACATTTATATGAGACGACTCAAACAATAATCTTTGCCCTTTATATTTAAACTACATTAGTTTAACTTTGTGAAATGTCCGTAAAGTATCATCATATGATTGGTTTTTGGGCACATTTCCAACATGATAAACTTCAATCAGAAGAACAACTCTAGTAAGACTAGGAGGTAGCTTTTCTCAAAGGGAACATGATTGGAGCATATTTATGCACCTTAGTTAGCTAGTTCTTATGCATTTTTGTTATGTTTTCTAAGTTAAAATAGACGTTTAAGCTACTTTCATGTGTTTTCAGGTTTAAAGGGCATATTACCTAAAATGATGCAATTTGGAGCTTTTGGAGCAAAAGTGAGCGTGGATTGGAAAGTACATGCTTGGAACACAAGGTTTGGACAAAATTGAAGATTTGAAGATTTGAGGATTCCTAGTCCGAGAAGGAGTCCTAATTGAAGAAGGATTCCTAGTCCGAGGAGGAGTCCTAATTGAAGAAGGATTCCTAATCAACGAGGGATTCCTAGTTGAAGATGGATTCCTAGAAGAACGAAGATTCCTACTCAAACGAGGTTTCCTACTTGAAGTAGGAAAGCTAAGCCTAAAAGTTTCCACTTTGGGTTGATCTTTCCTAAACCTACATGGCCTTGAGTTTTAGCAACATTAGAAGGTTCCTAAGCGTTGGAAGACACAAAGAAGGGTTCTAGAACATATTTTCATCCTTGCCGTGGGTTGGACCTTATTTTCTCTTGGTTTTGGGCTTTCTAGAAGCCCTATCTACATCCCCTAAACCTGCCGCACCTATCCCCTTTCTAGAACTTGTTTTCCTTGCCTTGCAAGGCATTCTAGAAGCCCTATCCATATCATCTAAACCTGCTGCACCTTTGTGGACCTTTTCCCTTGTGGATTCTGATTTCAAAGCCTATTTCCTTGTGGATTTGGGTTATTCAAGTCCATATCTGATTTACCTAGGGTTTGAAGTGCCTATATATACTCATTATAACCCCTTGGCCGAATTACCACCTCCTATATTCATTCTACACGCCAGAAATCCACCCTTGTGCTCTGCCGCAGCTTCCCACCACCATTCTCTCGAATTCCAGCCAGAAATCATCCCTTGCCGCACCATCTATCAACCCTAAACCTTTCCATACCATTCCCCATCCATTATACACCATAAATACCACCCAAAACCTGTTCTAAACTTCTCTGCCGCAACAAGGAAGAAGGAGAAATCGTTGATGCGCTTGCTGCCAAGTTGGAGCGTTCTAGGTGTTTTCTTTCTTTGGATTTTAATTTCTAATTTTATGTATCTTTGCTTGCGAGTATGAGGAACTAAAGCCCCCCTTGGCTAGGGGGGATTCGAAACCATGTTTATGCTTGCTATATGATTTGATTACTTCTAATTGCGTTTCATAAGTTGTGAATTCAATTTACTTATCTCAATTAAAACTGATTTGTGTATGTTGGTTGAATGTCGACACTTAATTTGCATGCATGAATTTGATGCTAGGATATAAGGGAATTTCAAGAGCAAGGGAAGTTGCCTAGCTCAACCCTGGTCAATCCAAAAGGTGGATTCGAATCTGCAAAAGCTATAACTTTGCGAAGTGGGAAACAAGTGGGAACAGCCCCCCAACCATTCAAATCTGCCCCAAATGAGGTGGAAGAGATGATAATTGAAGAAGAGGAGCAAGGCATGCCCACGGCAAGGAAAGAAGTTCCTTTGCCGCAAGCCCCCATGGCTTCTAAGCCATCCAATCTGTCCAATAAGGGTAAGAACGTGTCCAATTCCATTCCTACTAATGATTTTCCTTTGAATGTCCCTTTTCCTAGTAGGTTCAAGCAAACAAAGAAAGAGGAAGCTGAAAAGGACATTCTAGAGACATTTAGGAAAGTTCAAGTCAATACCCCTCTTTTGGATGCAATTAAGCAAGTACCAAGGTATGCTAAATTTTTGAAAGAACTTTGCACCACTAGGAAGAGGATTTCGACCAAGGAGGTTGTAAAGGTAAGTGAAAATGTCTTAGCCATCTTGCAACGCAAACTACCCCCTAAATGCAAAGATCCGGGTAGTTTCACAATTCCTTGTGTCATTGGTAATACTAGGTTTGAATCTGCCATGTTAGACTTAGGTGCATCTATAAATGTCATGCCATATTCAATTTATGCATCTATGAACCTAGGAGAGTTGAAAAATGATGGTGTGATTATTCAATTAGCCGATAGATCTAATGCCTATCCAAAAGGAGTTTTGGAAGATGTTTTAGTGCAGGTTAATCATTTGATCTTTCCGGCGGATTTCTACGTGCTCGAGATGGACGAGTCAGACCATGCCCCTTTGTTGCCCATCCTACTTGGAAGGCCATTCATGAAAACTGCTCGTACGAAGATTGACGTGTTTAATGGCACCTTGACGATGGAATTTGATGGGGAAGTTATTAATTTCAATCTTTCTGATTCTATGAAGTACCCTAGTGAGAATCATTCATGTTTTGCTATTGATGTAATTAACTCTTTGGCGTAGGACCATTTTGACAATTTGAACGACGATGCACTTGAATTGGTTATTGCACAAGGAAAGCACATGGAAAACATTGAAGGAGCAAAGAAACAACCTCACGGCATGCATGCGGATGCCATTGCCGTACCCCCTAGTGAAGATGTCATTGAGATGGTGGCTGCCCTTGAGTCATTGCCATCGCAAACTGGTAAGTTTTTGGACCCTATTTTAAGTTCTGTTTCGGCTAATAAGATGCTTCCCTCAGTTGTGCAGCCACCCACACTTGAACTTAAGCCGTTGCCTAGTCACTTGAAGTACGTTTTCTTGGGAGAGGATGAGACGTTGCCCGTCATCATTTCATCCTCACTCACGGCACAAGAGGAAAACAAATTGGTGAGGATGCTAAAGGAGTACAAAACGGCAATTGGATGGACATTGGCCGATATCAAGGGAATTAGCCCGACTACGTGCATGCATCGCATACTTCTGGAGGAGGGGTCTAAAACATCTCGAGAGGCTCAGCGCCGTCTCAACCCTCCCATGATGGAAGTTGTGAAGAAAGAGATCATAAAGCTTCTAGATTGTGGAGTTATCTATCCAATCTCGGATAGTAGGTGGGTTTCGCCCGTTCAATGCGTACCAAAGAAATCCGGAGTGACAGTGGTAGCTAATGCCGAGAATGAACTTGTTCCTCAATGCATTCAAACCGGTTGGAGGGTGTGCATCGACTATAGGAAGCTAAACGCCACCACAAGGAATGATCACTTCCCATTGCCGTTCATTGATCAAATGCTTGAGAGGTTAGCCGGCTATGCTTTTCATTGTTTTCTTGATGGTTATTCTGGTTATAATCAAATTGTCATAGCACCCGAGGACCAAGAAAAAACCACTTTTACATGCCCTTTTGGTACATTTGCATATCGTCGCATGCCTTTTGGTTTATGTAATGCACCTGCCACATTTCAAAGATGCATGATGAGCATATTTTCGGATTATGTTGAGAAAATAATTGAAGTTTTCATGGATGATTTTAGTGTCTTTGGTGATTCTTTTGATGGTTGCTTGCATAATCTAAGTTTGATCTTAAAACGTTGCGTTGAAACTAACCTTGTTCTTAATTGGGAAAAGTGTCATTTCATGGTTAGACAAGGTATAGTTTTAGGTCATATAATCTCTGAAAAAGGTATTGAGGTTGATAAGTCTAAAATAGATCTTGTACGTCACTTACCCTCTCCGACTTCGATTAGAGAGGTTCGTTCTTTTCTTGGTCATGCAGGTTTTTATTGTAGGTTTATTAAAGATTTCTCAAAAGTGGCACAACCTCTTTGCCGTCTCCTACAAAAGGAAGTGACGTTTGAATTCACCAAGGAATGCACGGCATCATTCAACCAACTTAAGGAGTTATTGACCACGGCACTCATCATTGTTCCACCGGATTGGAGCCTACCTTTCGAGCTTATGTGTGATGCGTCCGACTACGCTTTGGGGGCTGTTTTGGGACAAAGGAAGGACAAGAGGCCCCATGTCATCTACTATGCCTCACGGACGTTGAATGATGCTCAATTGAAGTATTCCACGATGGAAAAAGAACTTCTTGTTGTTGTTTTTGCTTTAGATAAATTTAGATCATATCTAATTGGTACTAAAGTAATTGTTTTCACTGACCATGCAGCATTGAAGTATTTGCTCACCAAAAAGGAGGCCAAGCCATGGCTAATTCGTTGGATGTTGTTACTTCAAGAGTTCGACATAGAGATTCGTGACAAGAAAGGAAGTGAAAACGTGGTGGCTGACCACTTAAGCCGAATGGTGCATAATGAGAAGTCCCTACCCATTGGTGAGACATTCCCCGGCAACGGCGCCAAAAAATTGATGCAAAATATATAAGCACACAAATTAAACCCTCTTTTTATCAATTGTAGCAAAGTATGTAAGTAGGGATCGTTCTAGGCCGGGGATTAGGAGGGATTGCTAATTCACTTGAAAACTGACTCAAAACGTAAAAACAAAGTTTAAAACACTAAACTAGACTCAAAGAATGCAAAACTAAACTCTAAAACGCTAAAACAAACCGAAAGACTCAAAATAGCCCAGAAACACTCAAAACTACCTTAAAAACACTTTCTGGGCAGTTTTGAACACAAAACACAATTTGGACAAAAATAGGTTATAACTTGACTCAAGACACTTAAAAACACAAACTAAATTGATTTCTAACTAATCTAACACTTTAAAATAAATGGGGAATTGGTTTTGACGAAAATTGAAAACAATAACAAAACTTGTAAAATGAACAGATTCTAAAACGAATTTGATAAAAGTGAATGGATGGAAAGTTAGCTAAGGGGTTCTTCTCCACACATGTCACACTTGCTTACGAAACGATTTCCAATTACTTCTCAATAAACCATGAATTCCCAACGCCCCAGATTAACCGTGAATTGCACTAATTAACCCTCAGATTTTCCTAAAGTTATCGAATTGGATGAATTGCATACGACAACCCAATGCATTCCTCACAAGTTTCCTGCATGAATTGCATAACAAAGATACAAGCAAAGATCATTAAGTTCTATGAAAATCATAAGCATTGGTGAGGCACTTGTTACTATGAATTGCATGAAACTTATGCCAAGAATTTACTTAACACGATTGTGATCAACAACCTGTACTACTTGTGAATATAAGTTCATGACGATTAGGTGAAATTCCCTTATATTCTAGCATCAAATTCATGCATGCAAATTAAGTGTTGACCCTCAACCAACATACACAAATCAGTTTTAATTCAGATAAGTAAATTGAATTCACAACTTATGAAACGCAATTAGAAGTAATCAAATCATATAGCAAGCATAAACATGGTTTCGAATCCCCCCTCGCCAAGGGGGGGTTTAGTTCCTCATACTCTTAAGCAAAGATACATAAAATTAGAAATTAAAATCTAAAGAAAGAAAACACCTAGAACGCTCCAACTTGGCAGCAAGCGCATCAACGATTTCTCCTTCTTCCTTGCTGCGGCAGAGAAGTTTAGAACAGGTTTTGGGTGGTATTTATGGTGTAGAATGGATGGGGAATGGTATGGAAAGGTTTAGGGTTGATGGGTGGTGCGGCAAGGGATGATTTCTGGCTGGAATTAGAGAGAATGGTGGTGGGAAGCTGCGGCAGAGCACAAGGGTGGATTTCTGGCGTGTAGAATGAATATAGGAGGTGGTAATTCGGCCAAGGGGTTATAATGAGTATATATAGGCACTTCAAACCCTAGGTAAATCAGATATGGACTTGAATAACCCAAATCCACAAGGAAATAGGCTTTGAAATCAGAATCCACAAGGGAAAAGGTCCACAAAGGTGCAGCAGGTTTAGATGATATGGATAGGGCTTCTAGAATGCCTTGCAAGGCAAGGAAAACAAGTTCTAGAAAGGGGATAGGTGCGGCAGGTTTAGGGGATGTAGATAGGGCTTCTAGAAAGCCCAAAACCAAGAGAAAATAAGGTCCAACCCACGACAAGGATGAAAAAAATGTTCTAGAACTCTTCTTTGTGTCTTCCAACGCTTAGGAACCTTCTAATGTTGCTAAAACTCAAGGCCATGTAGGTTTAGGAAAGATCAACCCAAAGTGGAAACTTTTAGGCTTAGCTTTCCTACTTCAAGTAGGAAACCTCGTTTGAGTAGGAATCTTCGTTCTTCTAGGAATCCATCTTCAACTAGTAATCCCTCGTTGATTAGGAATCCTTCTTGAATTAGGACTCCTCCTCGGACTAGGAATCCTCAAATCTTCAAATCTTCAATTTTGTCCAAACCTTGTGTTCCAAGCATGTACTTTCCAATCCACGCTCACTTTTGCTCCAAAAGCTCCAAATTGCATCATTTTAGGTAATATGCCCTTTAAACTTGAAAACACATGAAAGTAGCTTAAACGTCTATTTTAACTTAGAAAACATAACAAAAATGCATAAGAACTAGCTAACTAAGGCGCATAAATATGCTCCTATCAAATTCCCCCACACTTAGCTTTTGCTAGTCCTCGAGCAAAACAAAGAAACAAAAGAAAAACAAAACGAAACAAAACAAACATAACACAACCTAAACCCTCCAACATTTGCCTCAGGGATTCCCAATGCACATGACAAATTAAAAATTATCATTCCCACAGATTTTAGTCATCTTCACACTTAAGCACATACTTAATCATAGTCACTACGTACTAGTTCATATTCAACCAATTAAAACATGATTTTGAGTGTAGTAACATGCCTTAGAGAATTTGCTCAATTCCTTACTGGATATGCACTCAATTTTCACACATATTTTCTGACTACACACCCTATACTAGTTATATGTGAGAGGATTGATGTAAATATGAAAACTAGCACTCACATACGATATAACAAGAAAGCTTTCTCTGGAATAAATAAGCATGTATATGATCTCATGAATGGAATGCTACTACTTAGATGCGAGAACAAGTGACACCATATGCTCATACCAATCCCAAACTCCACAAATTGAAATACACAACACTCAAGATAGAAGTTAAGGGTTGTAACGGGGCTCGGGGTATTGGCTAACAAAGAAAGGTAAAGGATAAACAAACATTCTTAAAACAATAGTAAGCAAAGTAATCAAATTGACACTTAGAATTCACTTTTGAATGCAAAAATCAACTTTTAAACACAAAGGGGATGTGCATGCAACACTTAGGGTCGAATTCAATATTTTGGACCCTTACTTCAACAATCAACACTTAAGAGCTCATCTCCACATCTTTTTCAACTTTTTCATATTTTTCACAACTTTTCTTTTTTCTTCTTTCTATTTTCCACGAATTTTTTTTTCTTTCTTCTTTTTTTTTTATTTTTTATTTTATTTTTTTTTCTTTTCTAACCCATGCCTCATTTAAGACTTAGGCACTCACATACATCCCTTCCCCCACACTTGTTTTCTGCAATACATTGATCAAAAAGAATTCATTTTGAGTTATGCTTTACTATGCTTTAAGAACAAGGGTAAGGATGGGCCTAATCTAGTCTAGGTAAGGATAATGTGGGTTAACAAACAATATAGGCAAAACAAGGCTCAACGGGGTTAAACCTACAAAACAAATGCATGGAATGAAGGCTTTTTGGCTATGGTGGAAACTACTAACTTCATCTTGAATATGTGTTATGCAATTCAATAACATGTTTTGAATGACATTGGCATGAGTTCTAGTGTTTGGAACTAAATGATGAAACGCCTTCTAAGCATATAATGACACACCCCGTCCCGAAGGAGGGCATGCTGGCCGTCACGTGAGAGTGACGTAACCATTTGCACAGTACGGAAGCTTTAATTATACAATTTATAAGTTGATACACCCGAAGGTGAGTCCTAATTTTGTCCAATCTGTCAGAACACCGTCAAATTCCTCGTAGTCACCACACCTTTGTGATTCCTGAACCTGGAGGGGCGCAAAACCAAAATTGAGTGGGTCAGTAAAACAATTCTTTTCCAAATCCAAACATTTATCAAAACGTTGTAACCCCTCTCCGTAAAACCTGTATACTTTCCCAGAAATGTAAAATATAAATATACATATATATTCTCAATACTTCAATTCATTAACTCAACATTTTCATATAATTATGCCATGCCACATCATCTCAACATTTCTCATATTAATTATGCCATGCCACATCATCTCAACAGTAATAAGGTATGAATGCATCAACATAATCATATCAGGTGCAAGAAAGTAATCAACCGTAGGCCCTCTAATAGCCCTGTACGGTTGAACCTAGAGCTCAAAATCTATCATTATCACTCTACCGGAGTCACCTCTGTGACCCGTCCGGCCTTCTGCACGCAAGTTACGCTCTAGTGCTTCTCATAAATCATCTGTGCACATAATCTAAGGTCACCCACCAGTCGGAATCTCACTAACACTCTCGCGACTGGTCTGTCGTACCCACTCCGCGTGGACTGTACGACTAGCATCTACTTGGATCCAAGGCGAGCGTGCGATGCGGTGAATACTATAAGCACTAAACCATGGTGCAGGATTTGAGCTCAATATATATCATCATCATCATAACAGTAATTAAATACTCATCTGTGCGTCCACCGCACCATTTCATACATATGCATCATAAATCAATTCTTACCTGTGCGTCCACCGCACCAATTCATACATATGCATCATAACTCAATTCTTACCTGTGCGTCCACCGCACCAATTCATACATATGCATCATAAATCAATTCTTACATGTGCGTCCACCGCACCAATTCATACATATGCATCATATATTAATTCATGCATGGCATTTCAACTCACATTTCTATATACTTTTCATATCAATTCTATGCATGGTATTTCACTTCCCGTTTTTCCACATAACTCATATGCATTTCATTTTAAACATATTTTCATTTCAATTCAATTTCTGGGAAACGTCAAGTATATATATATACGGAAAACAAAACTGCCCACTCACCTGGAGTTCGTCCAACAACTCCCTAGCACCACACATCAAGGCGTCATGACGATCGCCGCCTAGAATAGTAATCAAATCCAGGCTCAGAATTCATATCGATAGAATACATAACTTATATAAAATATGTCACTACGTTGATCGATCCGGAAGATCTGCCACTCAGATTTTAAATCCATAACTTCCAGAGGTCCACATTATACCTCTAGGACAACATCCTAAAATTTCATTACCATCCAACGGTCGGATCTCCGTCAATTTCCAAAACTAAGTGACGGTTAACATTTTATATTATGGACTTACAATTCCAATTCCGGAAGATCCGTAACTCGGATTCCCAATCCGTAAGTTCCAATAATCCTCAAATATTACGTATTACAACGTATCAAAGTTTGGTGACGATCCAACGGTCGGATCATCAATTCACATTTTCACCTAAATGTGAAAACTATAAAACGTTATTTGAACACCTAACCAACAATCCTCAATAACTTTCTCATACGGTGTTCAATTTAGGTATATGAATATACCACAGTGATCTACTCGACGTCACGGACGTCGACATATTTTTAAAATAATTTTATTTTTATTTTTTATTTTTACTGTAGCACCTTCTTCTTCCTTGGGTCGCCGGACTGGTTTTTCCGGCGGCCGTTTTCCGGGCAGTTTTTCAAATTGCCATAACTTTGTCATTTCTCAACGAAATCAAGTGATTCAAAAACGAAAGTTGTAGCCCTTGAAGAGACAAAGAGAATGGTACCTTGAACAACACCTAGTTCGCCGTGGTTTGGCCGGAAACTGCCTCGAAAGCCTCGGAGGTCGCCGGAAACTGGGTATTTTTCAAATGAGTATAACTTCTTCAATACTCAACGAAATTGAGTGAAACAAAAAGGAAAGTTGTAGTACTTGACGATACGAAGAGATTTATACCTACCTCGACTCCTAACTCGCCGGGTATTCGCCGGAAAACGCCTCAAAAGCTCCGGCCAAACTTTGAACTTGTCGATCTCCGTGTTCTTACGTCCAAAAACTTCCAACGAAGCACTCCGAGCTTCCTTGGGACTTCCTTAAGCTCACTGTGAGCTTGGTTTCACCTAAAACAAAGCCAATTCGAAGATAATGAACAGTACTCTTCACGGGAACTTGGAAACTAGGGGTTTTCCGAAGCAAAACTTACCTGAAATGGATACCATCGTGATCGTGGAGGTTCCAGGAGTTTGATGGTGGTCTTAACTCCGTCGTTGGTAGAAGTTTAGGGTGGTTTTGTGGTTGGTTTGGTTCGAACGGAGAAGAAGAGTGACAGAGAGAGTGAGAGAGTCGTGAGGGAAGAGAGAGAGAGTACATACGGGAAATGAGGAGGGAATCAGGGTAGGAGGCCCTACTTAAATCCCAAACACAACTTTAAACATACTAATGTAAATCCAATTGCTAAATTTTCGCCCCTTAGTCCCGCTTAAGGGCATTTTGGTCTTTTCACGTCCTCGGAATTAAAATTCCGGGACGGGCTGTGACATATAACATTTATATGAGACGGCTTAAAACAATAATCTTTGCCCTTGATATTAAACTAGATTAGTTTAACATGTGAAATGTCCGTAAAGTATCATTATATGATTGGTTTTAGGGCACATTTCCAACATACATGATGTTGTGAAGCTAGGCAACGAGAATAGCCAACATCGTATCATTGTGAGGTTGTTCATGAACCCCTACTTGAACTTGCATGGTGGGAATGACTTAACTAAGTGCAATGGAGCCAACATCATATCATTGTGAGGCTTCATTCTCTAGAGGCCAAATAAGATGGGTACTTGCAATGAGTAAGTGTACTCTCTCATTATTATTGATGCTAGCCAACATCATATCATTGTGAGGTGGGCTTAGTAATGATGAGTCTCCCATACCCTACTAAGAGTTTCCTCCAAAACTCTCGAATTCCGATGAGGGATATGGAATTTTCCAAAAATAGTGGGTGGTGCTATTTGATTTAAAGACCCGAATCTAATGGCTTAAAATCAATCAATTTATATTCGTTATGTATTTGTTTACCAATATATTTGCAAACGCTATCCAAAACTTGACAAAGAAAAGCCGAATGCTTTAGTTTCCGAACTTGGTACCACAATCCCAAAGATTGTCTTAAATGGATTGTATATGTACCTAAGTAGTCTAATCCTCACAATCTTCCTATTGATAATGTATCATTGGAAGAACATGTTAGATAAGTCTATCATAAAGAGGACAACACTTTTAATGTCATAGTTCTTCACTTACAAATCATTGTATGAAGAAATAAGAGTTGCTTTGAACAACCCTTAGCTAATGCAAACACTAGTGCTTGTTTCTTTGTTAAATGAACAAAGAACTTGAGAAGAAAGCACAAGGGCATGGACATGTTATGTACCATGATTCTTCACTTACAAATTGTTGTATGAAGATATGAGAGTTGCCTTGAACAACTCTTGAAAGTTTGTAATTATGTTTAGAACATAATGGTTGGTTGACAAAAATAGTCCATCAACATGGACTTATCATGATTTTGAATCATTGAGTGTTGAAGTGTTAAACCACTTCAAGAAACGGAAACTAGGCAAGGACTTCACCTTTGTGTCCCTATCCAAATGGTTCACTAAGTTTATTGTAAACTATATAGTGAACACTAACCACACACTCTCCAAATCGTTTGATGTGTATAACACAATTGAAATAAGTTTCAAGAGAGATAGTGGGAGTTTAGGGACCATGACTATTGTAGTCAAAGGAGAAGTCAAATGAAGAAAGCGAAATAAACTCCAAGGGAACAAACGTTCTTTATGAAATGATGGACATTGGAAGGGGTATTTGCAAGAAATGTCTTGCAAGTGTCAAGAACACACCTTTCGAAGGTGTTGTAAATTGTTCTTGAAAAGTTCAAAACAGTTGGTTCTTCTACTTGAATGCTTGATCCATATTAGTAACTATGTTTTACAATCATTGTAAAAGTTTGGCTAATGAAAAGTAGAAGATTAATGAGATAAGAGAAAGTACTTCACATTCGGAACGTGAATCAAATGTAGATCTCTACGAAAGCAGATGGTACTTACTTCCTCATATGAACTACCAAAGAAATTGGAAAAACCAAAGATTGTCTTTACATTCCAATTTTAAGGAACTTAATTCCATCACTATAAGGGATGGATGAATGTTTTGTTTGACAAAACATTGTTCTTTATTAACGAATTATTAGATTATTGTAATCTAATTGATTGTCTCTATAGTAGAGATCATATGGTAGTGTTAACTGTTTAGAATATAACGATGCTTAAAGCCCAAAAGGTTGCAAGGTGGTGACTAATCCCAACTGAGTTGTGATACCTCTAAAACATAAATTATGAGTTGGTTATAGATGGATGCTTTGGATCGTTAGATCCGGATCCAATGCCTTCTTGTTAAAATTGTATAAAGGAAAAATGTTTGAATCTTTATTCTTTTGGAAAGGAATAAAGAATCACAAAGTTGTTGAGGTTAATTCACTTAGATGTTAGTGGCACATGTCCACAACATTATACTACTCATGTTGCATGACATTCACCGAAGATCGCTCTCGGTTGGACTATCATTTATTTTGAATAAATACAAGTCCGAATACTTTGCAAAAGGTTTCAAAGAATTCAAGAAATGTAAGTTGATGAGTAAGATGTCTAAAGTATTTACCTCCTTAGATTTGATCCAAGGAAAGGTAACACTTTAGAACAGTTTCCTTGAAAGATATCAAGGAAAGAAGCATCATATGATAATGGATTTCTCCATTAAGAGAAGAACGAACTCGAAATAAGATTTTGTTCGTTGGATGTTATCAATTGCCCATATATAGGATATATACTTCTAAGACAATTTGATTGTCAATTACAAGATCTTCCAAAATTTTCATTACTCCATAGGATATAGTTGGAAAGAAAGACAAATCTTAATCATGTTAAGATTTGGGGTTGTGTGCTAATAAGCAATATTTGTTTAAAGAATTATCTTGTGGGTATCCTTAAATTAACATTTGGATATCACTTCTATAAACCAACTAACAAATGTTGTTTGTTGGGTAGTTCATTGTAATCCTACAATATGATTTGCCTAACGCAAATGAACGAGAGATAGAACTCAAAGAATGGGTTCTTTGAGAGACAAGATGATAATCAACTAATATAACAACCTAGTTCCTACGACACAAGCTCCAAGGTAGTCGAGAAGGATTTATAAACTATCTCAGTTGAATGGTTTGAACTTTATGACTATGTCATAGAGTTACACCTCTTAATTCGAAAGAAATAAGAATGAAAATTGATAGGAGCATATTTATGCGACTTAGTTGCTTGTTTTAGTGCTTTTATGTTATTAGTTCTTAGTTATTTTAGTTCTTTAAGCTTCTTTTGTGTGTTTTCAGGTTCATAAGACGTATTTGGCGAAATGATGCATTTTGGAGCCTTTTAGAGCCGTTTTGGGCTTATTATGGATAGCTTGTATTTGGAGTCAAAAGAGGTTAGAAACTTGCTGCAAATCAGAAAAGGAAAGTTCATGACAAAGAAGATAAGGAAAGTGCAAGAAAAGAGGAAACATTATCCAAAACCTTATCCAACCTTATCTTATCCAAACCTTATCCTATCTTATCCTAACCTAATCTTGTTCCACCTTAATCCTAGCTACAAGTGGACCTAAAAACATAATTTCTAGAGGCCCTATCTGACCCTAAAAGGGTGCCACACCTTTGCCCCCCTTTTATGCCTTCTAGAATACCCAAAATCAGCCATAAGACACTTAGTTTCTAGAAGGCCCAATTTTGGACGAAAATTCTTAAACCTATTTCTAATTGGGTTCTGATTTTATTTGGCCCTTTTTCTCTTGGATTTGGATTGCTTAAGTCCATATCTGAAACCAATTAGGCTAGGACTTAAGTTCCCAACCTTTGCCGCAAGCCCTAAGGGCCCTAATCACTTGTATCTGCTAAGTTTAGCCGTAATTCTGATTCCTAGGGTTTTTACCATGCTATATATATATGGATCTTAAGTTGCCGTTCCCCCCGCCTGACACATAACCTAAGCAGCCATTCATCATTCATCACAGAAATTCGTCCATACACACCCTAGGCAGCAAAACACCCCAAAAACACCATTCTAGCGCCTATAAAATACAAGCAGCCACTCCACCTTCTTCCACCCTCTTTGCCGAGTTCTCCACCATCTGCCAACCATCAAACACTCTTCCACACTCACCCTACACCCCTTGCCGTGCCTCTACACCCCCCAAAATCTAGTCTACATCATCAACACAGCCCAGAAACCATTAACACCCAATCTGCCGCAAGCAAGGAAAAGGGACAGATTCACTCAATTGTTTGGCTCTTCATTCTGAGTTGTTGAACAATTTTAGGTGTATTCTATCTTATATTTCAATGTCTAATTCATGTAATCTTTGTTTTGCTTTAAGTATGATTGGCTAAATTCGTTTTGGCTAAGGGTGTATTCAAAACCATGATTATATATGTGAAATAAGTTGATTACTTCCAGTTATCGTTGCATAAGTCGTGAATACAATTTGCTTAACCATTTGATTTAGAACTTATTCTTGTATGTTGATTGAGAGTGCACGCTTAATTTGCATGCTTGAATTTGGTGCTAGGATATAAGTTTGTTTCACCTAATCGTTATGAATTTATATTCGCAAGTAGTGAAGGTCGCTAGTCACGATCGTGTTAAGTAGATTCCTGGCAAGAGTATCATGCTTTTCATAGTTACAAATGCCTTGTCGATGCTTATGATTTCCAAAGAACGTAATGATTCTAACTTGTCAGAAGAACAACTCTAGTAAGACTAGGAGGTAGCTTTTCTCAAAAGGAACATACCCTTTGACTCCCAAAGAAATAATACGTAAATAGAATCCTTTATGCATATGCAGAAAAGTGATTTACGTATTTCATATTGTATGTAAACATTGATATGAGTTGTACCTAGAACGATACAACACGATATCAGTGCAAGCCCAAGATCATAACCATGGGAAATGTCAAGTGAGTCCTTAAGTATTTAAGAAATACTAAAGGATAGATTCCTCAAACAATGAGGAAGAATTAGAATAAACGTAATGGAAGCGTAAATGTATTAGATTATGAATCTAATCCATCATTGGATGTTTCTTCATTATGAATGAAGAGATAATCAGATATCTCTTTATTATGACTAAAGAGATATTTGGATGGAAACATTAAAAGTAAAGACTTTAGTGTGTTCCATTGTGAATGCAAAATATATTGCCATATAGAAGCTTACAACAATGTTGTTTGGATGAGAAAGTTCATTCATGAACTCTCTATTCGGTTCCAACCAGAAAGTGTCTCTAGTGTACCGACACTACGACACTAATGGGGCGATAGCTCAAGCCAGAGAATCAAGGTCTCATCAATATCCGAACTAAAATGAGAGACTGAACCACATGATTGAGAATCATGTATAATGGTGACTTCGTTATTCTCAAGGTTGCTTCTATGGATAACATATAGATATCCATTGTCTAGGCCTACTACTTAGCCATTTTTGAAATGACTAAAGAAAAGGTATCATCACTGATTACCAAGCTGATTGGCTCTAGTGCAAGTGGGAGATTGTTGGAAATGTGCCCTAAAACCAATCATGTGATGATACTTTACGGACATTTCACATGTTAAACTAATCTAGTTTAATATCAAGGGCAAAGATTATTGTTTTAAGCCGTCTCATATAAATGTTATATGCTTAAATGATAAGTCCAAGGAATATGTAATTACGAAAATGTAATTTAAACAAGTTAGATTTATGAGACCATTCTCTTTCGTATACATATCCTAAACGCTCCTGATCATAGGATTGCCAATTGGGCATTGACAGTCCGTTAAGATCAGTACGTGCGATGTCTTCTCTCATGGAGAGTGACTGGTCTCGAGTTATTGGTGTGATTGACACCAAGACAAGCATATAGGTGCTCAATAGCGAACGAGTCCACTGAACACGATCAACGAGGAGTTCTCATACTCATGTCACATGAGAACTCATGGTTGGGATAATGCAAAGTAGTCATTTGACCTGAGGCATCGTAGTTGTCTTGTGGTTAAGTCCTTGATCTTTGACTATGTCAAAGTCACTCCATCAGAGGGTGTCCACGGCATAGTTGGGGTTAAGCCACTTAGCCATGGAGGCAAGTGAATGCGCAACAAGGGATCTCTAACCTTCAAACTGTTTGAGGGAGAATACTCTATGATATGATTAAGAATCTCTGGCCAGAATATGAATGAGATTTAGGAAGTCATTCCAAATCACATTCAAGGTAATCATATAGGTAAATGAATCACATTGGATAATAGACATGAATAAACTATCAATCCAAACAATGTGGTCAAGAGTATTGTATTAGAGAAAGACTGTATTGTTGGAAATGTGCCCTAAAACCAATCATATGATGATACCTTACGGACATTTCACAAAGTTAAACTAATGTAGTTTAAATATAAAGGGCAAAGATTATTGTTTGAGCCGTCTCATATAAATGTTATATGCTTAAACGATAAGTCCAAGGAATATGTGATTGGGAGAATGCAATCTAAAGAAGTTAGATTCATGAGACCATTCTTTTGTAGACACATCCTAAACGTTCCTGATCATAGGATTGCCAATTCGGCATTGACAGTCCGTTAAGATCAGTACGTGCTGTGTCTTCTCTCAGGGAGAGTGACTAGTCTCGAGTCATTGGTGTGTGTGACATCAAGACTAGTACGTAGGTGCTCAATAGAGAATGAGTTCACTGAACACGATCAATGAAGAGTTCTCATATTCATGTCACATGAGAACTCATGGTTGGGATAATGCAAAGTAGTCATTTGACCTGAGGCATCATAGTTGTCTTGTGGTTAAGTCCTTGATCTTTGATTATGTCAAAGTCACTCCATCAGGAGGGTGTCCACGGCATAGTTGGGGTTAAGCCACTTAGCTATGGAGGCAAGTGAATGCGCAACAAGGGATCTCTAACCTTCAAATGGTTTGGGGGAGAATACTCTATGATATGATTGAAAATCTCTGATCAGAGTATGAATGAGATTTAGGAAGGCGTTCCAAATCACATTCAAGGTAATCATATAAGTAAACGAATCACATTGGATAGTAGACATGAATAAACTATCAAACCAAACAACGTGGTCAAGAGTATTGTATTAGAGAAAGACCGTATTGCATTTGTAATCCTAAACTGAATAGGTTCTCCACCTCTTCTGATTAGCTTGGGTAACCATGATATGCTGCTAGGTGTCACTCATGGTTTGTGGAAGCCCTAAACGTGTATAATCACTAAAGGGAGAATTGAAAGTAAGTTTCAATTCACAATCGGTTTGAAAGAGTTCTAATCGCCCACTACCTCGCTAAAAGGAACCTAATGGATCGTACACTGTGTAAGGTAAAGATTGAAGAAACAACGGAGACGAGTAAGAATAATTAAATGGTTTAATTATTTATGGCAAGGATTAATTAATATGTTAATTAATCAAACGAATAAAGTTCGTTAAAAGACCAAGGGTTAGTTTTGGGCCTCAAGGCCCAATGGACTTCGAACGTCAAGCCCATTGACTTAATTTGTATGACAACTTAATTCACAAAGGCCCAAAAGCCCAATAAAACCCTTATGGCCGGCCATGTTAGAGAGAATGGCTTTTTGGTTCTTTAGGTCACTTATTTGAAGGGACTATATAAAGGATTTTATAGCCTAAATTCATTAAGGGGTTTCTTTTTAGGAAATTGGAGAGAACACAAAGCTCTCATTTCTCTCTAAAGAGGCCGGCCACCCTAGAGGAAATTAACTAGCAATCTTGCTTCTTCTAGGTCACTCATTTCTTCATCAATCCATCCTTGGTATGTAGACTTAGAGGTTCTCAATTTTGGGAACTTGGAGAATCTATTCTTCCATCCAAATCCATGGATCTAAGAAGCAAGGAATGAAGGCCCTCTCTTTGGGTCATTAGCCTTTGCTTATGCAAAGAGGAATCTACAAAGGTATAAATCTCAACTCACTTTGTTTTGAGTTGAGTCTTGGTTCACCAATCTACTAGGCTTTGAATTTCATGGGTAATGTTTTGTTTTTGAGTGCATGCTAGCATGATTCCGCCTTTAATTGTTAATTGCATGCTTATAGATGTTGCTCAAATGAACATGTTTTCACAAAATCATCCTTCAAGTGGTATCAAAGCCTAGGTCTAGTAGTTGGTGAATCCTTTTGGGTTTTGTAGTTCATAGTTTGTGATTTAAAAGTTGTAATATGTTACAAGCTTTATTCTTGTTTCTTTGAATGTAAATTTTGTTAGAAAATTTGCCATCTCAAATGTTGTAGATGTAGTTCATATGAGCATGAATATTGGAGCTAAAATTTGGTGCCATGCTTTTGGGAAAATTCGGCCAAATCCAAAGGGTGGATTTTTGGGTTCTTGTTTGACTTGTTAAAAGTGTTTTAAAGTGTTTTTTGGAACACCTATGTACCCTAGTTTGGTTATATGTTATTTCCCTAAAGTTTGAGTGGTTTTGGGATGTTTTTTGGGTGAAAAATGTTCATGGAAATTTTTGAGTTTTTCATGAGTGTTCTTCATTGTTCTTGACATTTTTGCCAAGAACAAAAAGTTTGGTGTTTTGATTCAAAGTTTTGATTTATTTCATAAAGTTTTTGTTTTATGATTTATCATATATTTAAATGTATTAGATATTTATTTAAAAGGTGTAAGAAATATTGGTGGGTGTGAAAGGATTAATTTCCTTTCACACACACCACTTGCATGACATTTATGTCATGCACCACTTGCATGCTTTATGTCTAAAACTACAAATCAACAAACACATCACTCTCTTTGCTTCCTATAACCGGCCACTCCCTCAAAGGGAGTACTTTTGGGGCTTTTATGCAATTACATAAAGTTTTGATACTTTTGTGTATTTGCACTTTGGCCCAAAAGTTTACGTTTTTACGTTTAGGTCCAAAAACGCTAAAGGACAAATTGTTTTGTTCCTTTAATGAAGTTTTGAATTTATTGAAATTTTTGGGTTCTAGTTGTAATTACATGAAGTAGTGGACTTTTGTGTTTTTACAAAGTGACCCCAAAAGTTTGTGTTTTCGCAATATAGCCCAAAAGTTGTGGTTATTGCGTGATGGCCCAAATTAGGTTGAGAACAAAATTGTTTTGTCTCTTTAAATGAGAATTGGATTTTCATTTTATTTAGCTCCATTTAAATCAATTTTATGGATACAAAAACCAAATGAAAATGTTGCATTCAATTTAATTAGTTAAAGTGTTAATTAA
The DNA here is from genome assembly GCF_916048215.2 of Malus sylvestris. Classification (NCBI taxonomy): domain Eukaryota; kingdom Viridiplantae; phylum Streptophyta; class Magnoliopsida; order Rosales; family Rosaceae; genus Malus; species Malus sylvestris. The sequence goes on along the minus strand of NC_062265.1, from coordinate 13,788,473 downwards.
TTAAAGGGTGATTATGAACCTAAGCCTACGATAATTGAGCTATGTGAAAGGCCGTTTCAAATTTGTTTGAACCATGGGAATGTGTAGATTAGATTTTGGTTGTAATTTGATTTGATCAAATGTTGTAAAAGAGCTTAAGCTCTTCTTTACTTTAAAGTAATTTGAATTGTTCAAATGTTGTAATGAGCATAAGCTCACCTTTACTTTGAAGTACTTCTTTCTTGCTTTATTTGATATGCATGAAAATGAAATAGTTGGGTCCAACGCCCCTAAGACAACACGCCTTAATGTGATTAAACGCGTAACTAAAATCAATTATCATCCCTAGACCGAGATTCAACACTAGGCTCGTGTTCAATCTAAACAAAGGTTCATAGTCATCCTAAGGCCCTAAGGCAACTATATAGTCCATCAAATGAATGCAAAAGGTTATGTTAGTAGTATCATGTACTCTTGCTTTAAAAACCATTTTATAAGCATAGTGGGAGTATTATATACAACTAAAACAATCAAATGGACCAATAGTTGTAATAGGACCAAAATTGTTTTAATAAAGATTAAAATGAATATTTATATGTGATGAGACCTAAAACCCTAAAACCAAACCATTATTAAGTTTGATAAGCGTGAGAGTGCTTTGAACACTCTTTCGTGGCCTTCCACCATGGTAGACTCCAATCGTTTATGACTTGTACACCGCCTTCACCCTATCATGGGGAAGTGCAAAGTGCATGCTTATACTCAGGAGGAGTTTATTTAAAACATTTGATGAGGTTAAGGTAGGCAACGAGTGTGGCCAACATCGTATCATCGTGAGGTCATACTTGAACCCCTTTCTAAACCGGCATGGTGGGAAAGAAATTAACTAAGAGGAATGGAGCCAACATCATATCATTGTGAGGTAACATTCTCTAGAGGCCAAATAAGATGGGTACTTGCAAGAGATTCAAATGAGTAAGCGTACTCTCTCATTATTATTAATGCTAGCCAACATCATATCATTGTGAGGTGGGCTTGATAATAGTGAGTCTCCCATACCCTACTAAGAGTTTCATCCAAAACTCTCGAATTCCAATGAGGGATATGGAATTTGCCAAAATAGTGGGTGGTGCTATTTGATTTAAAGACCCGGATCAAATGGCTTAAAATCAATCAATTTATATTCGTTATGTATTTATTTACCAATATATTTGCAAACGCTATCCAACACTTGACAAATAAAAGCCGAAAGCTTTAGTCTCCGGACTTGGTAGTACAAAACCATAGATTGTCTTTAATGGCTTGTAAATGTACCTAAGTAGTGTCATCCTCACAATCTTCCTATTGATAATGTATCATTAGAAGAATATGTTAGAAAAAGTCTATCATAAAGAGGACAACACCTTTTTTTTTATGTCATAATTCTTCAAATACAAATTGTTGTACGAAGAAATAAGAGTTGCTTTGAACAACCCTTAGTCAATGCAAACACTTAGTGCTTGTTTCTTTGTTACATGAACAAGGAACTTTAGAAGTAAGCACAAGGGCATGGACACTTTATGTGCCATGATTCTTCACTTACAAATTGTTGTATGAAGAAATGAGAGTTGCCTTGTACAACTCTTGAAAGTTTGTAATTATGTTTAGAACATAATGTTTGTTTGACAAAAATAGTCCATTAACATGGACTTATGATGATTTTGAATCATTGAGTGTTGAAGTGATAAACCACTTAATGGGACGGAAACTAAGCTAGGACTTCACCTTTATGTCCCTATCCTAATGGTTCACTAAGTTTATTGTAAACTATGTAGTGAACAATAAACACATGCTCTCCAAAATGTTTGATGTGTATAACACAATTGAAATAAGTTTCAAGAGAGATAGTGGGAGTTTAGGGACCATGACTATTGTAGTCAAAGGAGAAGTCAAAAGAAGAAGATAAAATTAATTCCAAGGGAACAAACTTTCTTTATGAAAGGATGGACATTGGAAGGGGTATGTGCAAGAAATGTCTTGCAAGTGTCAAGAACACACCTTTCGAAGGTGTTGTAAATTGTTCTTGAATAGTTCAAAACAGTTGGTTCTTCTACTTGAGTGCTTGATTCTGTATTAGTAACTATGTTTTACAATCGTTATAAAAGTGTGACTAATAAGAAGTAGAAGATATATGAGAGAAGAAAAGGTGCTTCACATTCAGAACGTGAATAAAATATAGATCTCTGCGAAAGCAGATAGTACTTACTTCCTCATATGAACTACCAAAGAAATTGGAAAAACCAAAGATAGTCTTTACATTCCAATTTTAAGGAATTTAATTCCGTCACTATAGTAGAGAAGGATGAATGTTTTGTTTGATAAAACATTGTTCTTTATTAATCAATGATTGGATTATAGTAATCTAATTGATTGTCTCTATAGTAGAGATGATATGGTAGTGTTAACTATTTAGAATATAATGATGCTTAAAACCCAAAAGGTTGCAAGGTAGTGACTAATCCCAACTGAGTTGTGATACCTCTAAAACATAAATTACGAGTTGGTCAGAGATGGATGCTTTGGATCGTAAGATCCGGATCCAATACCTTCTTGTTAAAATTGTATAGAGGCGAAATGTTCGAATCTTTATTCTTTTGGAAAGAAGAAAGAATCACAAAGTTGTTGAGGTTAATTCACTTAGATGTTAATGGCACTTGTCCACAACATAATACTACTCATGTTGTACGACATTCACCGAAGATCACTCTCGGTTGGACTATAGTTTATTTTGAATAAACACAAGTCCGAATACTTTGCAAAAGGTTTCAAAGAATTCAAGAAATGTAAGTTGATGAGTAAGACATCTAAAGTATTGACCTCATTAAATTTGATCCAAGGAAAGGTAACACTTTAGATGAGTTTCCTTGAAAGATATCAAGGAAAGAAGCATCATAAGATAATAAATTTCTCCATTAGGAGAAGAACAAACTCGAATAAGATTTGGTTCGTTAGATGTTATCTATTACCCATATATAAGATATATACTTCTAAGACAATATGATTGTCAATTAGAAGATCTTCCAAAATTTTCATAACTCCATAAGATGTAGTTGGAAAGAAAGACAAATCTTAAGCATGTTAAGATTTGGGGTTGTGTGCTACTAAGCAATATTTGTTTGATAACAATCTTGTGGGATATCCTTAAATTAACTTTTGGATATCGCTTCTATAAACAAACTAACAAATGTTGTTTTGTTGGGTAGTTCATTGTAATCCTAAAATGTGATTTGCCTAAGCGCAAATGAACGAGAGATAGAACTCAAAGAATGGGTTCTTTGAAAGACAAAATAATAATCAACAAATATAACAACCTAGTTCCTATACCAAAAGCTCCAAGGTAGTCAAGAAGGATTTATAAACCATCTTAGTTGAATGGTTTGAACTTTATGACTATGTCATAGAGTTGCACCTCTTAAGTCGAAAGAAATAAGAATGAAAATCCTTATGACTACATTGAGTGTATATATGATATATACTCAAGGAAATGGTAAAGTACCATTTGACCCGAAATAATGAAACCTTCATAAGCTAATTGGTAGCTTAAGGTGACTACAATCAAAGAGAATGGTTGACTTTGAAGAAACCATCTTTGAGATAGTCTTGGTTTCAATTAATTCGAAGATTGCTAGCTACAACTAAATGGTGATTCAATGTTTGGACATAATATGGGTTTCCGAAACCAGAATTAAGATAGTCTTGATAATATATGTCTAAAACTATAAATCACAAGACATGTAAGTTGTAGAGATCCATCCATCATGAATCTTAGCAAGCTAGTGGGAGCTATAAGCATCTTATGAGAAAAAGGATCAAATCGTTTGATTTCTCATAAAGATGTAAATGAATCCTTTGTTTACTAGGTTTACAAAAGATTAGTGGGAGTTAATCATGTTCCTAAAATTTAAATATATATGATATATTATTTTTGGAAATGAAAAGAATACTTCTTCGTTAAAGTTATGACTTTAAACATTCTATAACGATAGAATGTATATGGGAGTTAATCATGTTCCTAAAATTTAATATATATGATATATTAATTTTGGAAATGAAAAGAATTCTTCTTCGTTAAAGTTATGACTTTAAAACATTATATGAAGATAGAATGTATATGGGAGATATAGTGTATATACATGGGATGGAAATCTATAATGATATATTTCATGATATAATTGGATTATATCAATCCCTAATAATAGACAATAGATGCTAGGAAGTTTCTCATATGATGATAAACTTCAATTAGAAGGACAACTTTAGTGAGACTAAGAAGTTGCTCTTCTCAAAGAGAACGTACTCTTTGACTCCCAAAGAAATAATGTGTAAATAGAATCCTTTATGCATACGCATAAAGGTGATTTATGTATTTCATATTGTATGAAAAACATTGATATCAGTTGTACCATTACGATATCAGTGCAAGCCCAGGATCAGAACCATGGCAACTATCAAGTAAGTCCTTAAGTATTTAAGAAATACTAAAGGATAGATTCCTCAATAATTGAGGAAGAATTAGAGTAACGTAATGGAAGCGTAAATGTATTAGATTATGAATCTAATCCATCATTGGATGTTTCTTCATTATGAATGAAGAAATAATCAGATATCTCTTTATTATGACTAAAGAGATATTTGGATGGAAACATTAAAGTAATGACTTTAGTGTGTTCCATTATGAATGCAAAATATATTGCCATATAGAAGCTTACAACAATGTTGTTTGGATGGGAAAGTTCATTTATGAACTCTCTATTCGGTTCCAACCAGAAAGTGTATCTAGTGTATCGACACTATAACACTAATGGGGCGATAGCTCAAGCCAGGGAATCAAGGTCTCATCAAGATCCGAACTCATATGAGAGACTGAACCACATGATTGAGAATCATGTATAATGGTGATGTCGTTATTCTCAAGGTTGCTTCTATGGATAACATATAGATATCCATTGTCTAGGCCTACTACTCAGCCATTTATGAAATGACTACAGAAGAGGTATCATCACTGATGACCAAGCTGATTGGCTCTAGTGCAAGTGGGAGATTGTTGGAAATGTGCCTTAAAACCAATCAGTACGTGTTGTGTCTTCTCTCAGGGAGAGTGACTAGTCTCGAGTCATTGGTGTGTGTGACATCAAGACAAGTACGTAGGTGCTCAATAGAGAATGAGTTCACTGAACACGATCAACGAAGAGTTCTCATATTCATGTCACATGATAACTCATGGTTGGGATAATGCAAAGTAGTCATTTGACCTGAGGCATCATAGTTGTCTTGTGGTTAAGTCCTTGATCTTTGATTATGTCAAAGTCACTCCATCAGGAAGGTGTCCACGGCATAGTTGGGGTTAAGCCACTTAGCTATGGAGGCAAGTGAATGCGCAACAAGGGATCTCTAACCTTCAAATGGTTTGGGGGAGAATACTCTATGATATGATTGAAAATCTCTGATCAGAGTATGAATGAGATTTAGGAAGGCGTTCCAAATCACATTCAAGGTAATCATATAAGTAAACGAATCACATTGGATAGTAGACATGAATAAACTATCAAACCAAACAATGTGGTCAAGAGTATTGTATTAGAGAAAGACCGTATTGCATTTGTAATCCTAAACTGAATAGGTTCTCCACCTCTTCTGATTAGCTTGGGTAACCATGATATGCTGCTAGGTGTCACTCATGGTTTGTGGAAGCCCTAAACGTGTATAATCACTAAAGGGAGAATTGAAAGTAAGTTTCAATTCACAATCGGTTTGAAAGAGTTCTAATCGCCCACTACCTCGCTAAAAGGAACCTAATGGATCGTACACCGTGTAAGGTAAAGATTGAAGAAACAAATATAAACAACCTAGTTCCTATACCAAAAGCTCCAAGGTAGTCGAGAAGGATTTATAAACCGTCTCAGTTGAATGGTTTGAACTTTATGACTAAGTCATAGAGTTACACCTCTTAATTCGAAAGAAATAAGAATAAAAATCCTTATGACTACATTGAGTGTATATATATGATATATACTCAAGGAAATGGTAAAGTACCATTTAACCCGAAATAATGAAACCTTCATAAGCTAATTGGTAGCTTAAGGTGACTACAATCAAAGAGAATGGTTGACTTTGAAGGAACCATTTTTTACGTAGTCTTAGTTTCAATTAATTCGAAGATTGCTAGCTACAACTAAATGGTGATTCAATGTTTGGACATAATATAGGTTTCCGAAACCATTATTAAGATAGTCTTGATAATATATGTCTAAAACTATGAATCACAAGACATGTAAGTTGTAGAGATCCATCCATCATGGATCTTAGGAAGCTAGTGGGAGCTATAAGCGTCTTATGAGAGAAAGGTCAAATCGTTTGATTTCTCATAAAGATGTAAATGAATCTTTTGTTTACTAGGTTTACAAAAGATTAGTGGGAGTTAATCATATTCCTAAATTTATATATATATATATATATATATATAAATATATATGTGTGATATATATGAATGTATATATGATATATTAATTTTGGAAATGAAAAGAATATTTCTTCGTTAAAGTTATGACTTTAAACATTATATGAAGATAGAATGTATATGGGAGACATAGTCTATATACATGGGATGGAAATCTATATTGATAGATTTCAATATATAATTTGATTATATTAATCCCTAATAATAATTTGATTATTAATCCCTAATAATAGATTTCAATATATGGGAGTCCTTAAGTATTTAAGAAATACTAAGGGATAGATTCCTCAAAGAATGAGGAAGAATTAGAGTAACGTAATGGAAGCGTAAATGTATTAGATTATGAATCTAATCCATCATTGGATGTTTCTTCATTATGAATGAAGAGATAAACATATATCTCTTTATTATGACTAAAGAGATATTTGGATGGAAACATTAAAGTAATGACTTTTGTGTATTCCATTATGAATGCAAAATATATTGCCATATAGAAGTTTGCAACAATGATGTTTGGATGGGAAAGTTCATTTAGTGAACTCTCTATTCGGTTCCAACCAGAAAGTGTATCTAGTGTACTGACACTATGACACTAATGGGGCGATAGCTCAAGCCTGGGAATCAAGGTCTCATCAAGATCCGAACTCATATGAGAGACTGAACCACATGATTGAGAATCATGTATAATGGTGATGTCATTATTCTCAAGGTTGCTTCTATGGATAACATATAGATATCCATTGCCTAGGCCTACTACTCAGCCATTTATGAAATGACTACAGAAGAGGTATCATCACTGATGACCAAGCTGATTGGCTCTAGTGCAAGTGGGAGATTGTTGGAAATGTGCCCTAAAACCAATCATGTGATGATACTTTACGGACATTTCACATGTTAAACTAATCTGGTTTAATATAAAGGGCAAAGATTATTGTTTGAGCCGTCTCATATAAATGTTATAAGCTTAAACGATAAAGTCCAAGGAATATGTGATTGGAAGAATGTAATCTAATGAAGTTAGATTCATGAGACCATTCTTTCGTAGACACATCCTAAATGTTCCTGATCATAGGATTGCCAATTGGGCATTGACAGTCCGTCAAGATCTGTACGTGCTATGTCTTCTCTCAGGGAGAATGACTAGTCTCGAGTCATTGGTGTGTGTGACATCAAGACAAGTACGTAGGTGCTCAGTAGAGAATGAGTTCACTGAACGTGATCAACGAAGAGTTCTCATACTCATGTCACATGAGAACTCATGTTTGGGATAATGCAAATTAGTCCTTTGACCTGAGGCATCACAGTTGTCTTGTGGTTAAGTCCTTGATCTTTGATTATGTCAAAGTCACCCCATCGGGGTGTCCACGGCATCGTTGGGGTTAAGCCACTTAGTCATGGAGGCAAGTGAATGCGCAACAAGGGATATCTAACCTTCAAACCGTTTGAGGGAGAATACTCTATGATATGATTTAGAATCTCTGGCCAGAGGATGAATGAGATTTAGTAATGCGTTCCAAATCACATTCAAAGTAATCATATATGCACAAGATTCACATTGGATAGTAGACATGAATAAACTATCAAACCAAACAATGTGGTCAAGAGTATTGTATTACAGAAGGACCGTATTGCATTTGTAATCCTAAACTGAATAGGTTCTTAACCTCTTCTGATTAGCTTGGGTAACCATGACATACGGCTAGGTGTCACTCATGGTTTGTGGAAGCCTAAAAGTGTATTATCACTAAAGGGAGAATTGAAAGTAAGTTTCAATTCATAATCGATTTGAAAGAGTTTTGATCGCCCACTGCCTCGCTAAAAGGAACCTAATGTATCGTACACCGTATAAGGTGGAGATGGATGAAACAAACTAAATGAGTAAGAATAATTGAATAGTTTAATTATTTATGGCAAGGATTAATTAATATGTTAATTAATCAAATGAATAAGTTCGTTAAAGACCTCGGGATAGGTTTTGGACCTTAAGGCCCAATGGGCTTCGAACGTCAAGCCCATTGACTTAAGTTGTATGACAACTTAATGAATAATGATTCACTAAGACCCAAAAGCCCAAACAACCCCCCATGGCCGGCCATATAGAGAAAGGGTAGTGAACTTGCTTTAATTACAAGTTTGCCACTCAAATGAATAAAGGTATAAATATGACTTTATAGCCTTTTATTCATTAAGGGTTTGTTTTGGGGAAAATTGGTGAGAATTGTCTCTCCATTTCTCTCTAGAAAGGCCGGGCCACCATGGAAGTTGTAGCTAGCCATCTATTCTTCCATGGTCACTCATTTATCATCCATGCTCTCCTTGGTGTAGATCCATCCAAATCCATGGATCTAAGATGCAAGGAATGAAGGCCCTATCTCTTGGGTGATTAGCCTTTGTTTAAATACAAAGAGGAATCTACAAAGGTATACAATTTCAACTCACTTTGTTTTGAGTTGAGTTTTGGTTCACCAATCTACTAGGCTTTGAATTTCATGGTTAATATGTTGTTTTTAAGTGCATGCTAGCATGATTCCGCCTTTAATTGTTAATTGCATGCTTATTGATGTTGCTTAAAAGAACATGTTTTCACAAAATCTTCCTTCCTGAAGGCCCTCTCTTTGGGTAATTAGCCTTTGCTTATGCAAAGAGTAATCTACAAAGGTATAAATCTCAAATCACTTTGTTTTGAGTTGAGTCTTGGTTCACCAATCTACTAGGCTTTGAATTTCATGGGTAATGTTTTGTTTTTGAGTGCATGCTAGCATGATTCCGCCTTTAATTGTTAATTGCATGCTTATAGATGTTGCTCAAATGAACATGTTTTCACAAAATCATCCTTCACGTATTGCATTGTAATCCTAAACTGAATAGGTTCACCTCTTCTGATTAGCTTGGGTAACCATGACATACTGCTAGGTGTCACTCATGGTTTGTGGAAGCCCTAAACATGTATAATCACTAAAGGGAGAATTGAAAGTAAGTTTCAATTCACAATCGATTTGAAAGAGTTCTAATCGCCCACTGCCTCGCTAAAAGGAACCTAATGGATCGTACACCGTGTAAGGTAAAGATTGAAGAAACAATGGAGATGAGTAAGAATAATTAAATTGTTTAATTATTTATGGCAAGGATTAATTAATATGTTAATTAATCAAACGAATAAAGTTCGTTAAAAGACCTAGGGTTAGTTTTGGGCCTTAAGGCCCAATGGGCTTCGAACGTCAAGCCCTATGACTTAAGTTGTATGACAACTTAATGACTAAATATTCACAAAGGCCCAAACAACCCAATAACACCCTATGGCCGGCCATATTGATAATGGAGTGGGTTTTGGACTTATTACAAGTTTGCCACTCCAATGAAGGTAGGTATAAATATGACTTTATAGCCTTTTCTTCATTAGGGTTTCTTTTGGGAGAAAAGATGAGAACAAAAGCTCTCTTTGCTCTCTAAGAGGCCGGCCACCCTAGAGGAACATAGCTAGCAATCTTACTTCCTCTAGGTCACTCATTTCTTCATCAATCCTTCCTTAGTGTGGAGACTTAGAGGTTCTCAACTTTGAGAACTTGGAGAAACCAATTCTTCCATCCAAATCCATGGAGCTAAGAAGCAAGGAATGAAGGCCCTATCTCTTGGGTGATTATCCCTTGCTTATGCAAAGAGGAATCAACAAAGGTATAAATTTCTCAACTCACTTTGTTTTGAGTTGAGTCTTGGTTCACCTAACTACTAGGCTTTGAATTTCATGGGTAATGTTTTGATTTGAGTGCATACTAGCATGTTTCCGCCTTTAATTGTTAATTGCATGCTATATAGATGTTGCTCAAATGAACATGTTTTTCACAAAATTTCCTTCAGAAGGGGTATTTGCAAGAAATGTCTTGCAAGTGTCAAGAACACACCTTTCGAAGGTGTTGTAAATTGTTCTTGAATAGTTCAAAATAGTTGGTTCTTCTACTTGAATACTTGATTCAGTATTAGTAACTATGTTTTACAATCGTTATAAAAGTGTGGCTAATAAGAAGTAGAAGATTAATGAGAGAAGAGAAAGTACTTCACATTCGGAACGTGAATCAAATTTAGATCTCTGCGAAAGCAGGTAGAACTTACTTCCTCATATGAACTACCAAAGAAATGGAAAAACAAAGATTGTCTTTACATTCCAATTGAATAAAGGAACTTAATTCCATATGATAAATGGATAAATGTTTTGTTTGACAAAACATTGTGCTTTATTAATGAATGATTAGATTATTGTAATCTAATTGATTATCTTTATAGTAGAGATGATATGGTAGTGTTAACTGTTTAGAATATAACGATGCTTAAAACCCAAAAGTTTGCAAGGTAGTGACTAATCCCAACTAAGTTGTGATACCGCTAAAACATAAATTACGAGTTGGTCATAGATGGATGCTTTGGATCATTAGATCCAGATCCAATGCCTTCTTGTTAAAATTGTATAGAGGCAAAATGATTGAATCTTTATTCTTTTGGAAAGGAAGAAAGAAACACAAAGTTGTTGAGGTTAAATCACTTAGATGTTAGTGGCACTTGTCCACAACATAATACTACTCATGTTGTATGACATTCACCGAAGATCGCTCTCGGTTGGACTATCGTTTATTTTGAATAAACACAAGTTTGAATACTTCGCAAAAGGTTTCAAAGAATTCAAGAGTGTAAGTTGATGAGTAAGACGTCTAAAGTATTGACCTCATTAGATTTGATCCAAGGAAAGGTAACACTTTAGAACAGTTTCCTTGAAAGATATCAAGGAAAGAAGCATCATAAGATAATGGATTTCTCCATTAGGAGAAGAACGAACTTGAATAAGATTTAGTTTGTTGGATGTTATCAATTACCCATATATACGATATATACTTCTAAGACAATATGATTGTCAATTAGGAGATCTTCCAAAATTTTCATGACTCCATAGGATGTAGTTGGAAAGAATGATAAGTCTTAATCGTGTTAAGATTTGGGGTTGTGTGCTAATAAGCAATATTTGTTTGAGAATTATCTTGTGGATATCTTTAAATTAACCTTTGGATATCACTTCTAAAAAGCAACTAACAAATGTTGTTTTGTTGGGTAGTTCATTGTAATCCTACAATATGATTTGCCTAAGCACAAATGAACGAGAGCTAGAACTCAAAGAATGGGTTCTTTAAGAGACAAGATGAGAATCAACAAATATAACAACCTAGCTCCAAGGTAGTCGAGAAGGATTTATAAACTGTCTCAGTTGAATGGTTTGAACTTTATGACTATGTCATAGAGTTACACCTCTTAATTCGAAAGAAATAAGAATGAAAATCCTAATGACTACATTGAGTGTATATACAACAAATACTAAAGGAAATGGTAAAGTACCATTTGACCCGAAATAATGAAACCTTCATAGCTAATTGGTAGCTTAAGGTGACTACAATCAAAGAGAATGGTTGACTTGGAAGAAACCATCTTTGACAGTCTTGGTTTCAATTAATTTAAAGATTGCTAGCTACAACTAAATGGTGATTCAATGTTTGGACATAATATGGGTTTCCGAAACCATTATTAAGATAGTTTTGATAATATATGTCTGAAACTATGAATCACAAGACATGTAAGTTATAGAGATCCATCCATCATGAATCTTAGCAAGCTAGTGGGAGCTATAAGCGTCTTATGAGAGAAAGATTAAATCGTTTGATTTCTCATAAAGATGTAAATGAATCTTTTGTTTACTAGGTTTACAAAAGATTAGTTGGAGTTAATCATGTTCCTAAATTTGAATATATATATATATATATATATATATATATATATATACTTCTTCGTTAAAGTTATGACTTTAAACATTCTATAACGATAGAATGTATATGGGAGACATAGTCTATAAACATGGGATGGAAATTTTAATGATAGATTTCAGGATATAATTGGATTATATCAAGCCCTAATGATAGACAAAAGATGCTAGGAAGTTTCTCATATGATGATAAAGTTCAATCAGAAGGACAACTCTAGTGAGATTTGGAAGTTGCTCTTCTCAAAGGGAACGTACCCTTTTGACTCCTAAAGAAACATAATGCATAAATAGAATCCTTGATGCATATGCAGAAAGGTGATTTACGTATTTCATATTGTATGAAAAACATTGATATGAGTTGTACCTAGAACGATACAAGACGATATCAGTGCAAGCCCAGGATCAGAACCATGGCAACTATCAAGTGAATCCTTAAGTATTTAAGAAATACTAAAGAATATATTTCTCAAAGAATGAGGAAGAATTAGAGTAACGTAATGGAAGCGTAAATGTATTAGATTATGAATCTAATCCATCATTGGATGTTTCTTCATTATGAATGAAGAGATAATCATATATCTTTTTATTATGACTAAAGAGATATTTGGATGGAAACATTAGAAGTAATGACCTTAGTGTGTTCCATTGTGAATGCAAAATATATTGCCATATAGAAGCTTACAACAATGTTGTTTGGATGGGAAAGTTCATTTATGAACACTCTATTCGGTTCCAACCAGAAAGTGTCTCCAGTGTACCGACACTATGACACTAATGAGGCAATAGCTCAAGCCAGGGAATCAAGGACTCATCAAGATCCGAACTCAAATGAGAGACTAAATCACATGATTAATAATCATGTATAATGGTGACGTCGTTATCCTCAAGGTTGCTTCTATGGTTAACATATATATATCCATTGTCTAGGCCTACTACTCAGCCATATTTGAAATGATTACAGAAGAGGTATCATCACTGATGACCAAGCTGATTGGCTCTAGTGCAAGTGGGAGATTGTTGGAAATGTGCCCTAAAGCCAATCATATGATGATACTTTATGGACATTTCCCATGTTAAACTAATATTGTTTAATATAAAGGGCAAAGATTATTGTTTGAGCCGTCTCATATAATGTTATACGCTTAAACGATAAGTCCAAGGAATATGTAATTGGGAGAATGCGATCTTAAGAAGTTAGATTCATGAGACCATTCTCTTTCGTATACGTATCCTAAACGTTACTGATCATAGGATTGCCAATTGGGCGTTGACAGTCCGTTAAGATCAGTACGTGCTATGTCTTCTCTTAGGGAGAGTGACTGGTCTCGAATCATTGGTGTGGATAACACTAAGACAAGCATGTAGGTGCTTAATAGAGAATGAGTCCACTGAACACGATCAACAAGGAGTTCTCATACTCATGTCACATGAGAACTCATGGTTGGGATAATGCAAAGTAATCCTTTAACCTGAGGCATCATAGTTGTCTTGTGGTTAGGTCCTTGATCTTTGACTATGTCAAGGTCACTCTGTCAGAGGGTGTCCACGACATAGTTGGGGTTAAGCCACTTAACCATGGAGGCAAGTGAATGTGCAACAAGGGATCTCTAACCTTTAAACCGTTTGAGGGAGAATACTCTATGATATGATTAAGAATCTCTGGCCAGAGTATGAATGAGATTTAGGAAATCGTTCCAAATCACATTCAAGGTAATCATATAAGTAAGAGAATCATATTGGATAGTAGACATGAATAAACTATCAAACCAAACAATGTGGTCAAGAGTATTGTATTAGAGAAAGACCGTATTGCATTGTAATCCTAAATTGAATAGGTTCTCCACCTTTTCTGATTAGCTTGGGTAACTATGACATACTGCTAGGTGTCACTCATTGTTTGTCGAAGCCCTAAACGTGTATAATCACTAAAGGGAGATTTGAAAGTAAGTTTCAATTCACAATCGATTTGGAAGAGTTCTAATCGCCCACTGCCTCGCTATAAGGAACCTAATGGATCGTACACCGTGTAAGGTAGAGATTGAAGAAACAACGGAGATGAGTAAGGATAATTAAATGGTTTAATTATTTATGGCAAGGATTAATTAATATGTTAATTAATCAAATGAATAAAGTTTGTTAAAGACCTCGAGTTAGTTTTGGGCCTCAAAGCCCAATGGGCTTCGAACGTTAAGCCCATTGACTTAAGTTGTACGACAACTTAATGACTAATAATTCAAAAAGGCCCAAACAACCCAATAAAACCCTATGGCCGGCCATATTGATAAAGGAGTGAGTTTTGGGCTTATTACAAGTTTGCCACTCCATTGAAGGTAGGTATAAATATGACTTTATAGCCTTTTCTTCATTAGGGTTTCTTTTGGAGAAAAGATGAGAACACAAGCTCCCTTTTCTCTCTAAGAGACCGGCCACACTAAGGGATTTTAGCTAGCAATCTTACTTCCTCTAGGTCACTTGATGCGTAAAATAACTAAACACATAAATTAAACCCTCTTGTTGACAATTGTAGTATATGTATAAGTAGGGATCGTTCTTAAACCGGGGATTTGGAGGGATTGCTAAACACTCTAAACTGACTCAAATAGATAAAACTAAGCTTTAAAACACTTAACTAGACTCAAAAGGCTCAAAACAAACTCAAAAGACTCAAAACAAGCTAAAAACACTCAAAACTGCCTAAAAACACAAACTGGGCTTTTTGAGCTCTAAACACAATTTGGACGAAACTTGGGTTTCTATAGGCTCAAAACACTTAAAAACATAATCTAAGACAAGTTCTAACTAATATGACTCAAAGAAATAAGGTGGGGTTAATTTTGGACGAAAATAAGTAAATCAAGACGAAAACAATTTAAACAGATTCTTAGATAAATTTAGGTGAATTGATGAGTGATGGGTTAACTAGGGAGTTCTTCTCCACACATGACACACTTGCATTCAAATTGATTTCCAATTGCTTCTCTCAATAAGTCATGAAACTCAATACTCCAGGTTAACTGTGACAGCACTTTTTTAACCTTCAAGTCCTCCTTAAGTTAATGAATTGGATGGGAAAGCACATACAACAATTCAAAGCATTCTCTAAAAGTCCCCTACGTGAAAAGCACAATAAAGGTACAATCAAAGATCATTAAGTTTTATGAAAACTATAAGCATTGACAAGGCAATTGTAACTATGAAAAGCATGAAACTTTTGCCAAGAATTCACTTAACACGATCATTTATAAGTGACCTCCACTACTTGCAAATATAAGTTTGTAACTATTAGGTGAAACTCCCTTATATTTTAGCTTCAAATCCTTGCAGAAAACTAAGTGTGCACTCTTAATAAACATAAAAGAATAAGTTATCAATCAAATGGTTAAGCAAATTGAATTCACAACTTATGAAATAACAACTAAAGGTAATCAATTCATAATGCAAGTATAATCATGGTATTGAATAGCCCCCTAGCCAAGAAGGGCTTAGTTCCTCATAAACGCAAAACAAAGATACATAAATTTAGACATTGAAAACAAATAATGAAAACACCTAGAAACGCTCCAACAATCCAACGTCTTGAATGGCAAGCACGTCCAAGGGTCTCTTTCCTTCTTCTTTGCTGCGGCACAAGGGATGGTTGAAGGTTTTTGTGGTGATTTGTGGTGGTGGATGGATATAGGTTGGTTATGGTGAAGGGTGGAGTGCTTAGAATTGTCAGAAAGGAGTTTGATTTATAGGTGAAGGAAGGGCTACGAATTTATTAGATTTGGAATCAGAAATCAATGGGAAATAGGCAAGAAAGGTGCAGAAATTTAAAGAGAATAGGAAAGGAAATTCGGAAAAGAGTGTAGGACAGATTTAGGAATGTGTTTTGAGGCACAAAATAGGTAAGAATCCTCTCCCCTTGTGCAGCAAGAATTGAAACAAATGGGAATGTAATTTTGGGTCAGAAATAGGTAAGAAAGAATCAGAAATTAAAGAGAAATAGGTAACAAAGATGTGGCACAATATAGGAAAGGTACTTAAGGTCGGAAATTAAAAGGGAAAGAGGATGTATGGTGCGGCAAGGGACAAGGGAGAAAGGGAAAGGTGTTTTTGGTTCAGAAATTAGGGAAACATGGCAAGGGAAATTGTTGCACAAGAGGAGACAAGAAGGAAACACAAAGGGGACAAGGCGCCACCTTTGTAGGAGGTGCTGAAATTGTGTCTTCTAAGTTTCCAAACTGACTTCTAATATCCTTTAGGCCTTCAATTTCGTCAATCAATATTACTCCAAGCATAAGCTATTCAATTTATGCCCAAAACTGCTCCAAAAGGCTCCAAAATGCATCTTTTTGCATACTTTATCCTTAGAACCTGAAATTGCACGAAAATAGCTTAAAATACTAAAATTACTAAGTACTAGCAACGTAAATGCAAGGAAACAAGCTAATTAAGTCGCATAAATATGCTCCTATCATCACTCATCTCTTCTTCAAGTCCTACCTTGGTGTGGAGACTTAGAGGTTCTCAACTTTGGGAACTTGGAGAATCCTTTCAACCATCCTCAGCCTAGAAATCGATGGAGCTAAGAAGCAAGGAATGAAGGCCCTCTCCTTGGGTGATTAGCCTTTGCTTATGCAAAGAGGAATCAACAAAGGTATAAAATTTCTCAACTCACTTTGTTCTTGAGTTGAGTCTTGGTTCACATAACTACTAGGCTTTGAATTTCATGGGTAATGTTTTGTTTTGAGTGCATACAAGCATGATTCCGCCTTTAATTGTTAATTGCATGCCATAGATGTTGCTCAGATGAACATGCTTTTCACAAAATTTCCTTGATTAGCAGAGGTAATGTCACAAGGGAAGAAGAAAGATCTTCGAATTCGGGAATCTTATGGCATGCTTATGCAGGGAAGCTAGATGTATGTGCCAAATATTGCAGAATTAAAGAAAGATATTATGGATGAGGCGCACATATCGGCTTATGCAATGCATCCTGGGAGTACTAAGATGTATCACACTATTTAACCTTTCTACTATTGTCCTGGCATGAAAAGAGTTCCAGCCACTTCTTATTCGATGTGCGATTTGTTGGCAAGTTTAAGCTGAGAGGAAGAAGCCTTTTGGATCGATCCAGCCACTTCTTATTCCCCAGTGGAAATGGGAAAATACTACTATGGATTTCATGTGCAAGCTTCCTCGTACGCGAAATGGTTACGATGGCATCTGGGTGATAGTGGATCGGCTTACTAAATCAGCACACTTTATACCAGTTCGAGAGAACTATTCTATAAGCTGATTAGTTGAGTTATTTATAGCAAGGATTGTTCAATACCACGGGGTTCCGGTTAGTATTATTTCTGATCGGGATCCTAGGTTCACTTAGGAAGCTCTTGGTTCGATATTGCACTATAATACGACATATCATCCACAGACAAACAAGCAATCCGAGAGAACCATCCTGACATTAGAAGATATGTTAAGATCTTCAGTGCTACAGTTTGGCGACGCTTGGCATAAGCGTTTAGATTTGATGGAGTTTGCCTACAGTAACAGTTACCATTCTAGTATTGGTACGTCACCTTTCAAGGCACTCTATGCTGGTTAGAAGTAAGTGAGAGGGTATTATTGGGCCTAGAGATTGTTGATGAGACTACTCAAAATATTCAGGTAATTAAAGCTAACCTGAAAGCAGCTCAAGATCGACAGAAGAGCTTTGCTGATAAACACGCCACTGATAGGGTGTATAAAGTTAAAGATTGGGTATTTTTTAAGTTATCTCCGTGGAAAGGCGTTGTACGGTTCGGTAAGAAAGGTGAGTTAAGTCCTCGCTACATTGGACTGTACCAGATCACTGAGCGAGTCGGTTAAGTCACCTACAGTCTTGAGTTACCTCCAGAATTATCACGGGTGCACGATGTTTTACATCTTTCTATGCTTCGTCATTATGTCTCCAATCTATCAAACGTAATACCTCCTCAGCTACAAGAACTTAATCCAGACTTGACATATGATGAGGAACCAGTGACGATCTTGGACTGAAAGGATAAGGTTCTTAGGAATAAAACTGTGCGCATGGTGAAAGTTTTGTGGAGGAACCATTCAATAGAGGAGGCTACTTGGGAGACGGAGGATCATATGCGAGATTTGTATACACGCTTATTTTATGGATATTAGTGGTTTGTTATGTTAGTATATAGAAATTTCGGGGACGAAATTTTATTAAGGGGGGTAGGTTGTGACGACCAGTCCCGAATAATCATATATTTTTATCCTCGAATGTGTGGAAATGATGATTATACCCTCGAGGCTTAGTCACATGGGTGTATGTATATAGTTTTAAATTATTTTTCTGCTAATGTGATCAAATTTTACTTGACGTCACGAGTGTGTCAACTTAAGTTAGTGATGTGAATTTGATGTGTAAATTAACTTGACACACAAATTAAACCCTATGAATGACAATTGTAGTATATGAGCAAATAGGGATCGTTCTAACCGGGGATTAACTAGGGATGCTAATCAATGTAAAACTGACTCAAGAACATAAAAATATAATGTAGAACACTAAACTAGACTCAATTAATGCAAAACTAGGGTTTTAAAACACCTTCACAAACTAAAAACTCAAAACAGCAACTAAAAGGCTCAAAACTGCCTTAAAACCACTTTCTGGGCAGTTTTGAGTACCTAACACTAGTTTGGACGAATTTGGACTATGACTTGACTCAAAACACTTAAAAACACAACTAAATGGATTTCTAACTAATCTAACACTTTAAAATAAATGGGGGAATGATTTTGACGAAATTAAAACTTTAAAACTCAAACTTTAAAAACAAAGGTAAAGCAAAACAGATTGTGATTAAATAGAATGGTGAGAAGTTAGTTAGAGGGTTCCTTATCCACACATGAACATATGCATACAACTCAATCTCCAATTACTCTTTCAACAAACCATGAATGACAATGCCCCAAATTAACTAGATTGCACCAATTAATTCTCAGATTTCCCTAGATTCATTGAATTGAATGGAATACGCATTACAACCAAATTATTCTTATCAAGGACCCTAACTATGGAATACGCATGATAGAGACACATATCAAAGATCATTAAGTTCAATGGAAATCATAAGCATTGACGAGGCATTCATAACTATGGGATACGCATGTTACTCTTGCCTAGGATTTACTTAACGCAATCGTGACTAGCGACTTTCACTACTTATGAATATAAGTTAATAACGATTAGGTGAAATTCCCTTATACCCTAGCATCAAGTTTAAGCATGCAAATTAAGTGTCGACCCTCAACCCACATACATAAACAAGTTATCAATCAAATAGATAAGTAAATCACATTCACAATTTCTGAAATCATAATTGGAAGAAATCAAATCACATAAAACATATGTCCATGGCTTCAAATTCACCTCTAACTAAAAAGAAATTAGTTCCACATGTCTAACATAATTGAACAACAATTTAAATTAAACATGAAAACAGAAACAAAGAAAGAAAGAACTCCAAACACTCCACTAATGGCAGATTGCATGTGCAAGGTGTCTTCCTCCTTTGGACTGCACGGCACTCCTTCTTTCTCCTCCTTTGGTGGCTGCACGAGGTGGTGATGGTGGTGGAAAGGTGCGGCTATGGTGGATGAATGGTTATTTGAATGGAAGGTTGCGGCAAGGTTGAATTTGGGCAGAAAGTTGGGAGTTTGGGGATGGAAGGCTGCGGCAAGAACTAGAACTAGGGTTTTGGCGTGTAGAATGAATATGGGAGGTGATAGATTCGGCCAAGAGGTTTAAGAGAGTATATATAGGCACTTAAAAACCCTAGCAATCAGATTAGGGTTTCTAGAAACCCAAATCCACCAGAAAATAGGTTAAAACAATCAGAATTTGCAAGGGAAAAGGCCTAGGGTTCGGCTGGTTTAGTGGGCTAGGGTTTAGGCTTCTAGAATGCCTTGCAAGGAAAGGAAATCAGAAATTTTAAAGGCCTAGGTGCGGCAAATTAGTGGGCTAGGGTTAGGGTTTGTAGATAGGGCTTCTAGAAAGCCCAAAACCAAGAATAGAAACTCTCGGAAATGGAAACCTCCAAGAATAGAAACTTCCAACTTTAGAAACTTTGGTTTCTAATTCTGAATTCTTTGTTCTTCACATTCATTTCTTCATTTCTTAAGCTCCTTTGCCCTTTAAACTCGTCCATTCCTTGTGCTCCAAGCATGTACGTTCCAATCTAAGCTCCATTTTGCTCCAAAAGGCTCCAATTTGCATCCTTTTATGTCATATGCCCTTTAAGCCTGAAAACACATGAAAGTAGATCAAAAGACTACTTTAACGACGAAAACATAACGAAAATGCATAAGAACTAGCAAACTAAGGCGCATAAATATGCTCCTATCAGAATTTTAACTCGACACACAAATTAAACCCTATTAAACATGTAATTGTAGTATTAAGCAAGTAGGGATCGTTCTAGACCCGGGATTAACTAGGGCTGCTAATCCACACAAATATGACTCAAAAACACAAAACTAGACTTAGAAACACAAAACTAAACACTTAAGACTTAACATTGACTCAAACTACTCAAAATAGAACAAACAAGTGAAATTGACTCCAAACTGACTCTAGGGAGTTAATTGGATGAATTTAGGACTAGTAAGACTCAAAACACTAAATTGGACAGATTTAAACACTTTCCTAACTAATCTAACACACTTAATTAAAGGGGGGATTGATTTGGATGAAATTAATTAAACTAAACAGATTGCAAAACAAAGTAAACTAGATATGAAATTGGGTGATTTGGATGGTGATAACTTAGCCAGAGGATCCTTCTCCACACTTGAACCATATGCAACATAAATCAATTTCCAGTACTGTTTCCTTAAACCATGAATGACAATGCCCCAAATTAATTGTGAATGCCCTAATTAACTAATAGATTTTCCTAAGTTCATTGAATTGAATGGACAACACATCGGAACCAAATTATTCTCATCAAGTTCCCTATATGAACAGCATGATAGAGATACATATCAAAGATCATTAAGTTCTATGAAAATCATAAGCATTGACAAGGCATTCTGATAGGAGCATATTTATGCACCTTAGTTAACTAGTTCTTATGCATTTTCGTTATGTTTTCTTAGTTTAAAGTATTCTTTTAAGCTAGTTTCATATGTTTTCAGGTTTAAGGGCATATTACATAAAAGGATGCAAATTGGAGCCTTTTGGAGCAAAATGGAGCTTAGATTGGAAAGTACATGCTTGGAGCACAAGGAATGGACGAGTTTGAAGGTCAAAGGAGCTTAAGAATTGAAGAAATGAAAGTGAAGAGCAAAGAATTCGGAATTGGAAACCAAAGTTTCTAAAGTTGGAAGTTTCTATTCTTGGAGGTTTCCATTTTCGAGAGTTTCTATTCGTGGCTTTGGGCTTTTAGATGACCCATCCTTACCCTCTTAGATTGGAGCCACACCTTCCTAGCCCAATCTCTCTTGAATTCTGACTTGTTAGGCCCTTTCCTTGTGGATTTGGGTTATACACATCCCTTTCTACAACTAAGTGGACCTAAACCCTAATTCCTTGTGGATCTTCACCCTTTGCCGCACCTAAACCCTAGCCCATTGCCTAATCTGATCACCCTAACCCTTGCCACACCTAGCCTTCTAGAATACCTGATTTCCTTGCCTTGCAAGGCATTCTAGAAGACCCATCTCTAACCCTAGCAAACCAGCCGCACCCTAGGCCTTTTTCCCATTAAAAATCTTGTTGTTTTAACCTAAATTCTGATGGATTTGGGTTTTGGAGGCCCTAATCTGATTGCCCTAGGGTTTTGGATGAAGGATTTATTTTGAAAAACATGTTCATTTGAGCAACATCATATGGCATGCAATTAACAATTAAAGGCGGAATCATGCTTGCATGTACTCAAAAACAAAACATTACCATGAAATTCAAAGCCTAGTAGATTGGTGAACCAATAATCAACTCAAAACAAAGTGAGTTGAAATTAATACCTTTGTAGATTCCTCTTTGCATAAGCAAAGGCTAATCACCCAAAGAGATAGGGGCCTTCATTCCTTGCTTCTTAGATCCATGGATTTGGATGGAAGAATAGGTTTCTCCAAGTTCCCAAAATAGGGAACCTCTAAGTCTCTTCACCAAGGTTTGATTGTAGAAGAAAATGAGTGACCTTGGAGTAGTAGGATTGCTAGATGTACCCTCCAAGGTGTTAGCTTCTTTAGAGAGAAAATGGAGAGACTATTCTCACCAATTTTCCCCCAAAATAAACCCTTAATCACTTAATGAATATTTTGTTATAAAGTCATTTATATAGTCACTTCTTTAAGTGACCTAAATAACCAAAACCCTAATTCATCACACTATGGCTTGCCATTTAGGGGATTTTGGGCTTTTGGGCTTTAATGAATCTTCATTCATTAAATTGTCATACAACTTAAGTTAATGGGCTTGACGTTCGAAGCCCATTGGGCCTTAAGGTCCAAAACTATCCCGAAGTCTTTAACGAACTTATTCGTTTGATTAATTAACATATTAATTAATCCTTGCCATAAATAAATGATTAAACCATTTAATCATTCTTACTCATTTCCGTTTAATCTTCAATCTCCACCTTTTATGGTGTGCGATCCATTAGGTTCCTTTTAGCGAGGTAGTGGGCGATTAAAACCATTTTACATCGATTGTGAATTGAAACTATTTTCAATTCTCCCTTTAGTGATTACACACGTTTAGGGCTTCCACAAACCATGAGTGACACCTAGCAGCATATCATGGTTACCCAAGCTAATCAGAAGAGGATAGAGAACCTATTCAGTTTGGGATTACAAATGCAATACGGTCCTTCTCTAATCTAATACTCTTGTCCACATTGTTTGGTATGATAGTTTATTTATTCATGTCTACTATCCAATGTGATTCGTGTGCTTATATGATTTCCTTGAATGTGATTTGGAACGCATTCCCTAATCTCATTCATACTCTGGCCAGAGATTTCAAATCATATCATAGAGTATTCTCCCTCAACTGTTTGAAGGTTAGAGATCCCTTGTTGCGCATTCACTTGTCTCCATAGCTAAGTGGCTTAACCCCAACGATGCCGTGGACACCCCGAGGGGGTGACTTTGACATAATCAAAGATCAAGGACTTAACCACAAGACAACTGTGATGCCTCAGGTCAAAGGACTACTTTGCATTATCCCAACCATGAGTTCTCATGTGACATGGAATATAAGAACTCTTCGTTGATCACGTTTAGTGAACTCATTCTCTATTGAGCACCTACGTACTTGTCTTGATGTCACACACACCAATGACTCGAGACTAATCACTCTCCCTGAGAGAAGACATAGTACGTACTGATCTTAACGGACTGTCAACGTCCAATTGGCAATCCTATGATCAGGAACATTTAGGATGTGTCTACGAAAGAATGGTCTCATGAATCTAACTTCATTAGATTACATTCTCCCAATCACATATTCCTTGGACTTTATCGTTTAAGCATATAACATTTATATGAGACGGCTCAAACAATAATTTATGCCCTTTATATGTAAAACTAGATTAGTTTAACATGTGAAATGTCCGTAAAGTATCATCACATGATTGGCTTTAGGGCACATTTCCAACATTGGATGCCTATATATACACATTATAACATCTAGGCCGAAGGACGATCTGCATATCCATTCTACACCACCAAAAACCCTAGTCTACAATCTGCCGCACCCATCCATCATCTTTGCCGAGCTCTCCACCACCTTCCACCCATCAAACACTCATCCACACTCATCCTACACCCCTTGCCGTGACTCTACACCCCCCAAATTCCATTCTACATCATCAAAACAATCCAGGAAGCACCACCACCCAATCTGCCGCAAGCAAGGAAATGGGACAGATTCTCTACAATTGTTTGGCTCTTCATTCTGAGTTGTTGAACGATTTTAGGTGTTTTCTATATTGTATTTCAATGTCTAATTCATGTAATCTTTGTTTTGCTTTAAGTATGATTGGCTAAATTCGTTTTGGCTAAGGGTGGATTCAAAACCATGATTATATATGTGAAATAATTTGATTACTTTCAGTTATCGTTGCATAAGTCGTGAATACAATTTGCTTAACCGTTTGATTTAGAACTTATTCTTGTATGTTGATTGAGAGTGCACGCTTAATTTGCATGCTTGAATCTGGTGCTAGGATATGAGTTTGTTTCACCTAATCGTTATGAATTTATATTCGCAAGTAGTGAAGGTCGCTAGTCACGATCGTGTTAAGTAGATTCGTGGCAAGAATATCATGCTTTTCATAGTTACGAATGCCTTGTCGATGCTTATGATTTCCAAAGAACGTAATGATTCTAACTTGTATCTTTATCATGCTGTTCATATAGAGAACTTGTTAGGAATAATTTGTTTGCGATGCATATTCATCCAATTCAATGATTGTAGGGAAATCTGAAGGTTAATTTAAGCGGACCTAATTAACTTGGAGTGTCGAGGTTCATAACTTATTAAATTGATAACTGGAAATTGATTTAGGTTGCATATATTTCATGTGTGGAGAAGAACCCCTTAGCTATTCCATCATCCATTGCTTCATCATAATTTTGTCTTACAATCTGTTTTCTTTACAATCTGCCCATTTAGTTTATTTTCGTCCAAACACAATCCCCCCATAATTTGTTGAGTCTTAGTCATTAAATTCTGTTCTATTTTGTGTTTTTAGCATTTGGAGTCATAAACACTTTCAAATTCGTCCAAATCAAGTTCTACTTTCTGTTTGAGTCGATTTGATTGTTTTAGGCAGTTTTGAGTGTTTCAAATCTGTTTTGAGTCATAGTAGTCTTGTTAGAGTCTTTAACATTAGTTTATGTGTTTTTCAATCAATTTATGTTAGATTAGCACCCCTAGTTAATCCCCGGTTAGAACGATCCCTACTTACATCCTTACTCCAATTGTCACAAATAGGGTTTAATTTGTGTGTCAACATAATTTTCACATCAAATTTTGGCGCCGTTGCCGGGGATTAGCAAAGTTGCTAATCCCTTGTCTTGAGTCTTGTTTAAATTGTTTAGTTTCGGTTTTGTTTTTAAATTTTGCACCGTGTGTGTGTGTTTTGTTTTTGTGCCGTGTATAGGCACCTTATTTCCTTACTTGTGCCGAGTCTATGAAGTTGGTTACTAACTTTGTTGCTCTTGTGTGCAAGTACTAGTTTATGACCCGTAGCTCACAACCTGTTCGTGAGCATATCTTCGACTTTGACGGTGATTTCGAGAGGACTTTGAGAAGGAAAAAGAAAGTGCAAGAGTCTAATCATCCTAGTCTCGAACCTGAATTAGAAGAGCAAGAAGTTGAGGTTGAAGAGGAGGCCTGTTGGAAATGTGCCTTAAAACCAATCATGTGATGATACTTTACGGACATTTCACATGTTAAACTAATCTAGTTTAAATATAAAGGGCAAAGATTATTGTTTGAGCCGTCTCATATAAATGTTATATGCTTAAACGATAAGTCAAAGGAATATGTGATTGGAAGAATACGATCTAAAGAAGTTAGATTCATGAGACCATTCTTTCGTAGACACATCCTAAACGTTCCTGATCATAGGATTGCCAATTGGGCATTGACAGTCCGTTAAGATCAGTACGTCCTGTGTCTTCTCTCAGGGAGAGTGACTAGTCTCGAGTCATTGGTGTGTGTGACATCAAGACAAGTACGTAGGTGCTCAATAGAGAATGAGTTCACTGAACACGATCAACGAAGAGTTCTCATATTCATGTCACATGAGAACTCATGGTTGGGATAATGCAAAGTAGTCCTTTGACCTGAGGCATCACAATTGTCTTGTGGTTAAGTCCTTGATCTTTGATTATGTCAAAGTCACCCCATCGGGGTGTCCACGGCATCGTTGGGGTTAAGCCACTTAGCCATGGAGACAAGTGAATGCGCAACAAGGGATCTCTAACCTTCAAACCGTTTGAGGGAGAATACTCTATGATATGATTTAGAATCTCTGGCGCCAGAGTATGAATGAGATTTAGGAAGTCGTTCCAAATCACATTCAAGGTAATCATATAAGCACACGAATCACATTGGATAGTAGACATGAATAAATAAACTATCAAACCAAACAATGTGGTCAAGAGTATTGTATTAGAGAAAGACCGTATTGCATTTGTAGTCCTAAACTGAATAGGTTCTCCACTTCTTTTGATTAGCTTGGGTAACCATGATATGCTGCTAGGTGTCACTCATGGTTTGTGGAAGCCCTAAACTGTATAATCACTAAAGGGAGAATTGAAAGTAAGTTTCAAATTCACAATCGATTTGAAATGGTTTTAATCGCCCACTGCCTCGCTAAAAGGAACCTAATGGATCGTACACCGTGTAAGGTGGAGATTGAAGAAACAATGGAAATGAGTAAGAATAATTAAATGGTTTAATTATATATGGCAAGGATTAATTAATATGTTAATTAATCAAACAAATAAGTTCGTTAAAGACCTCGGATAGTTTTGGACCTTAAGGCCCAATGGGCTTTGAACGTCAAGTCCATTAACTTAAGTTGTATGACAACTTAATGAATAATGATTCACAAAGGCCCAATTAGTCCAAAAATATCCCAATGGCCGGCCATATTAGAGATGGAGTGGGTTTTGGACTTATTTACAAGCTTGCCACTCCAATGAATTAAGGTATAAATATGACTTTATAGCCAAAATTCATTAAGGGCGTGTTTGTTTGCACTCACTAAGTATCACTAGATTGGACTGGCTTACTAAGAATATTAATCCCGTGTTTGGTGCGAGCCAGGATTGTGTTTAATGGGACTACGTCGGACTCGTGCCGACTAAACTCTTCACTAACCGGTCTTAGCGAGACCGCCCAAAAAGGATGGGATTCCTAAGACCATCGCTTCGCTTCGTCTGCTTGGTCTTCGTCTTCCTCAACTCACTTTGTCTTTGTCTTCCTCAACTTGCTTCTTCTTCCAGATCCCGCACCAACTGTCACGCCCTACTCTAGTTTGCCAAGAGCTTCGCCAAGAAGATGCGCCAGCAAGGTTGTCTCTTTCTTCTGCAAGATCGATTGACGTTGATTTGGAGAGGTCGATTGAAATGAATTTGCAGATCTGACGATCCGACGAAGCCTCTGCAAATTGAAAAAAAAAATTGGCGATTTTTCTGGGTTTGATTTGAAGAGAAAGTAAGTAAATTAAAATATAGGTTTGAATTCAAGAGAAAGCAAATGCAAAGAAGGAAAAATGTGGGTTTTATATTTTCTGGTTTGAGTTTTACTGGGAGTGAATCTGGGCGTGAAGAACCAAAGCAAATGAATGAAGAAAACAGAGACAGGGGAGAGAGACGGGGGGGGGGGAGAGAGTCAAATAAAAATAGTTGTATTTTGTTTTTTTTTAAGATAAAAAAGGTGTATTAATAATAGTAAAATGAATTAATGAATGACAAAAGAAGTTTTGAACTCTCAACACTCCACTATTCTTATCCAGCTTAGTCTAAGTCAAGTCAATCTAACTTAGTCCAATTCGAGAAAGTTCGGTACAACA
Source organism: Malus sylvestris (assembly GCF_916048215.2). Classification (NCBI taxonomy): domain Eukaryota; kingdom Viridiplantae; phylum Streptophyta; class Magnoliopsida; order Rosales; family Rosaceae; genus Malus; species Malus sylvestris. The sequence continues at coordinate 13,760,620 of NC_062265.1, read as the reverse complement.
AACGCTTCCTGAATCATGTATGTTTCTTTCATTGGCAAGAAAATTTGGTTTTTATATTTTTATTGAGTCTCACTCTAATCCAATATTATTAATTTTAATAATATCTTTAATATAAAAAGCAATTAAAATAGAACAATAATGTAGTCATAATATAAGCAAACATCAAATTGGTAACAGTACTTTTTTAATTATCCTGCTTCTTAGTCCGACACTACATCAAACGCTTCACTAAGCTAGTCCAGCTTAGTCTAGTCTAAGCCAATCTAGCTTAGTCCATGCAACTAGTCCAGTCCGGAACAGTCCGATGCAACAAACGCACCCTAAGGGTTTCTTTTGGAGAAAATTGGTGAGAACTTGTCTCTCCTTTTCTCTCTAAAGAGGCCGGCCCCTTGGAGGGTGTATGTAGCCATACTAACTACTCCAAGGTCACTCATTTCTTCTCCAATCTAACCTTGGTGAAGATACTTAGAGGTTCTCAATTTTGGGAACTTGGAGAAACCTTTTCATCCATCCAAATCCATAGATTTTAGATGCAAGGAATGAAGGCCCTCTCTTTGGGTGATTAGCCTTTGCTTATGCAAAGAGGAATCTACGAAGGTATGATTTCAACTCACTTTGTTTTGAGTTGAGTTTTGGTTCACCAATCTACTAGGCTTTGAATTTCATGGGTAATGTTTTGTTTTTGAGTGCATGCAAGCATGATTCCGCCTTTAATTGTTAATTGCATGCTATATGATGTTGGTCAAATGAACATGTTTTCACAAAATCTTCCTTCAAGGCCACGGCAAGGTTTGAAGAGGAAGTACCAACCATGGCAGCCGACAATCGAACCATCAAGGAGCTTTCTGCCTCGGGTTTGGCCAATGCAGCCCCTTTTTGCATCCAATACCCTAGGGCAGCCCCTAAGAAGACCGATGAATTTGAGTTGAAGTCAAGTTTGCTACATCATATACCCAAGTTCCATGGGTTATCAATGGAGGACCCCAATAAGCATTTAAAGGAGTTCGAAGTAGTATGCTCGAGTACGACACCGGTGAACGTGGACGGAAACATATTGAAGATGAAGGCTTTTCCCTTTTCTTTGTTAGAAAAGGCCAAGGATTGGTTGTATGAGTTGGCTCCCGGAATTGTCACATCGTGGGAGAGTATGCAGCGAGCTTTCTTAGAGAAGTTCTTTCCGACATCACGAGTCATTCTTCTTCGCAAGAAGATTAGTGGAATTCAGCAAAGCCCAGGTGAATCTTTTCGATCTTATTATGAACGATTTAAATCACTTGTTGCTTCTTGTCCACAGCATCAGATGAAGGAGGAGCTACTTCTTCAATACTTTTACGAAGGTCTTTTACCACTTGAACGACAAATGTTGGATGCATCCGCGGGAGGAGCTCTAGTGGACAAGACACCTAGGGATGCCAAAACTCTCATTGCTAATCGAGCACTCAATGCACAATAATATGAAGGTGTTAGGCAAAGAGACACCCCACAGCCACATCATGTAAATGAGGTAAGTTCTATTTCTGAGTTACAATCCCAAATGGCTAACCTTACGTCTATGTTATCACAGTTGGTTGAAGGCCCCAAAACGCAAGGAGCTACAATTTGTGGTGTATGCTCCATTCAAGGACACTAATATGATCAATGTCCTCAATTAATTGAGAATGGAGGGTAGGAATCTGCCAATGCTGTGGGTTATGGGAATCAAAACCAACCAAGGGGGGATCCTTTCTCCAATACATACAATCCAGGATGGCGTGACCACCCCAATTTCAGATGGAGAGATGCACCACAATATGGCCAACAAAGTGGATTCTGACAACCCCCGGGTTTCTTTCCAAGGCCAATGGCACCACAACCACCTCCTCAAGCACAATCATCCCAAACCAACCCAGGTACATCTATGAATGATGATAAAACATATCAGTTACTAACCACAATGGCGCAGGGAATGCAGAACCAAGTAAAGGAGGTTAATGAGCTAAAGAAGCAAATGGGACAAATGGCCGAGTTTTTGGGACAATTCCGTGAAAATGGTAAGTTACCAAGCACTACGGTGGTCAATCCCAAGGGTGGTTTCGAATCTGCAAAGGCTATCACACTACGAAGTGGAAAAGAGGTGAGAAACAAGGAAGATGAGAAGATACAACTCGAAGAAGAGGAGCACACCTACCCCACGGCAAGGGTAGCATCACCCATGCCATAGCCATCTAAGACCTCTCATCCGTCCACCTCAGGTAAGAATGTCCCAAATGTTGTGATTTCGAACACTAATCTGCCCAATGTTCCTTTCCCTCGCAGATTTGCACAATCGAAGAAGGAAGAAAGCGAAAAGGACATTTTGGATACCTTTCGAAAAGTCCAAGTAAACATTCCTTTACTTGATGCTATTAAGCAAGTGCCCAGATATGCAAAGTTTTTAAAAGAGTTATGCACAACTAGGAAAAGAATTTCAAACAAAGAAGTTGTGAAAGTAAGTGAAAATGTATCCGCGGTTTTGCAACGAAAGTTACCTCCAAAGTGTAAGGATCCAGGGAGCTTTACTATCCCATGCGTAATTGGAAACACTAGATTTGAACAATGCATGTTAGATTTAGGTGCTTCTATTAATGTTATGCCATATTCCATTTATGCATCAATGAACCTTGGTGAGTTAAAACAAGATGGTGTTATAATTCAATTGGCGGATCGTTCTAACGCTTATCCCAAGGGAGTCCTTGAGGATGTTTTAGTGCAGGTCAATCATCTTATCTTTCCTACAGATTTTTATGTCTTAGAAATGGAGGATTCAAGCCATGCTTCATCATTGCCAATCTTGCTAGGCTGACCATTCATGAAAACAGCGAGAACAAAGATAGACGTGTTCATAGGAACATTAACCATGGAGTTTGATGGGGACATTATTCGTTTTAATCTTTCTGAAACCATTAAATATCCAATGGAGGACCATTCTTGTTTCGCTATTTACATTGTTGATTCTTTGGCACAGGTACACTTGGATCGAATAAACGACGATCCATTTGAAATAGCCTTAGTGCACGGCATAGGAGCAAGAAACAAGAGTGGGGGAATCCATGCAACCCACAACATGGAATTTGACCCTATGGCCGTGCCCCCTTGTGATGAAGTGGTTGACATGGTCGCGGCCCTCTAGTCATTGCCCTCACAATCTGGTAAGTCTCCACTCTCAATTTTAGATTCGGTTTTGGCTAACAAGTTACTTCCATCAATTGTGTAGCCACCTACACTTGAGTTGAAGCCATTACCTAGTCACTTGAAGTATGTTTTCTTGGGTGAAGATCAAACACTACCCATCATCATATCTAGCTCACTCACGGCCCAAGAAGAAGACAAGTTGATAAGGGTGTTAAAGGAGCACAAATCTGCCATTGGATGGACCTTGGTGGATATCAAAGGCATTAGTCCCACCACGTGCATGCATCGCATCCTTTTGGAGGAGGTAGCCAAGCCATCTCGGGAGGCTCAACGTCGCCTTAATCCACCTATGTTGGAAGTAGTAAAAAAGGAGGTTATAAAATTGCTTGATTGTGGTGTTATATATCCTATTTCTGATAGTCGTTGGGTGTCACCCGTGCAGGTTGTTCCAAAGAAGTTCGGAGTCACGGTGGTGAAGAATGAAGCACAAGAGCTTGTACCCACTCGTGTTGTGACCGGTTGGCATGTTTGTATTGATTACAGGAAGTTAAATGCCATGACAAGGAAGGATCACTTTCCTTTGCCATTCCTGGACCAAATGTTAGAACGGTTAGCCGGTTATCAATTTTATTACTTTCTTGATGGATATTCCGGATATAACCAAATTGTGATAGCTCCGGAGGACCAGGAAAAGACAACCTTCACGTGCCCATTTGGCACCTTTGCATATAGGCGCATGCCATTTGGTTTGTGCAATGCCTCTGCGACATTTCAACGTTGCATGGTAAGTATATTTTCTGATTATGTGGAGAAGATTATTGAGATATTCATGGATGATTTTAGCGTGTTTGGTAATTCATTCGATCATTGCTTGAATAATCTGACCTTAATTTTGAAACGTTGTGTTGAAACGAATCTTGTGCTTAATTGGGAAAAATGCCACTTCATGGTTAAGCAAGGTATTGTTCTAGGACATATTATTTCTGAGAAAGGCATTGAAGTGGATAAATCTAAACTAGACCTTGTTCGTCACTTACCCTCTCCAACTTCGGTAAGAGAGGTTCGTTCGTTTCTTGGTCACGCAGGTTTTTATAGGCGTTTCATAAAGGATTTCTCCAAGATTGCACAGCCACTATGCCGATTGCTTCAAAAAGAGGTGGCTTTCGAGTTTGATGATGCATGCTCCACGGCATTCAAGCACTTAAAGGAAGCTCTCACTTCGGCTCCCATTATCAAACCTCCAGATTGGAGCCTTCCATTCGAGTTGATGTGCGATGCTTCGGACTATGCGATTGGTGCTGTTTTGGGGCAGCGAAAGAACAAACAACCTCATGCTATTTATTATGCGTCTAGGACACTAAATGATGCTCAATTAAATTACTCAACCACTGAAAAAGAATTACTTGCTGTGGTATTTGCATTAGATAAGTTCCGATCATACTTACTTGGTACTAAAGTTATTATCTTTGCTGATCATGCAGCTCTCAAGTATTTGCTCACGAAAAAGGAGGCCAAGCCTAGACTAATTCGTTGGACGTTGCTCCTACAAGAGTTTGACATTGAGATTCGGGATAAGAAGGGCGTGGAGAATGTGGTGGCTGACCACCTAAGTCGAATGGTGCATGAGGAAGCATCGCCAATTTCTGAAACCTTCCCCGATGAGCAACTAATGTCTATCCAGGTAAGTGAGCCTTGGTATGCAGATTTAGTGAACTTTTTGGTGTCTAAACATATCCCTAGCACACTTAATAGGAATCAACGTGATAAGCTTAAAAAGGATGCTAGGTTTTATGTTTGGGATAATCCATACCTTTGGAAATTTTGTACCGATCAGATTATACGACGTTGTGTGAATGAATCTGAGTTTCAATCTATTTTAACATTTTGTCATTCATATGCATGTGGGGGACATTTTGGCACCCAACCCACTGCCCTTAAAGTCTTAGAATGTGGGTTTTATTGGCCAACCATTTTTAGGGATGCTAGGACATTTTGCCTTACATGTGATCGTTGTCAACGAATGGGTAATATAAGTGTTAAGGATCAAATGCCACAAAACCCTATACTTTCTGTTGAAATATTTGATGTGTGGGGAATTGATTTTATGGGTCCTTTTCCTTCATCACATGGTTTTCTCTATATCTTGTTGGCGGTGGATTATGTTTCCAAATGGGTGGAAGCAAAAGCCACTCGAACTAACGATTCCAAAGTGGTTGCAGATTTTGTGAAGTCTAACATTTTTGCTAGGTTTGGAATGCCTCGAGTCCTTATAAGTGATGGAGGTTCACATTTTTGTAATCGCACAATCGAGGCACTGCTCAAGAAGTACAACGTTACACATAGGGTTTCGACACCCTATCATCCTCAAACAAGCGGGCAAGCCGAGGTGTCGAATCAGGAGATAAAACAGATTCTTGAGAAGACAGTTGGGCCGACAAGAAAAGATTGGAGCTTAAGGTTAGAAGATGCATTGTGGGCTTATAGGACCGCGTACAAAACACCCATAGGAATGTCCCCCTTTCGGCTTGTGTATGGTAAACCATGTCACTTACCTGTGGAGTTGGAGCACAAGGCTCATTGGGCCGTGCGGAAGTTCAACATGGATGTAGATGAGGCGGGACTTCATCGTAAGCTACAATTGAATGAACTTGAAGAATTACGGAATGAAGCTTACGAGAATGCTCGCCTTTACAAGGAAAAGACAAAGGCCTTTCATGACAAGATGATTCGCACCAAGTCCTTCGATGTTGGACAAAAAGTGTTGTTGTTTAATTCTCGTCTTCGTCTATTTCCGGGTAAGTTACGTTCACGTTGGATTGGACCATTTGTTATTACTGATGTTTTTCCTCATGGTGCAGTCCAAGTTCGTAGTTTCAAAACAGGTCAAGAGTTCAAGGTGAATGGGCATCGCTTGAAGCCTTACTATGAGAGCTCTGTAGAACATGATGTGGAGGAGATAACCCACTATGCCTTGGGTTCCCATGAAGGTTGATCAATGTGGCATCGTCTGGCTGCACGACGTTAAAGAAAGCGCTACTTGGGAGGCAACCCATGCATTCGACAAAGGAAGACCTAGAGAGCACTCCAATTCCAGATTTGCGTTCCTAAACCCTTCTCTTTGTTGCTATTTTGTTTCTGTCATTTAGATTGTTTAGTTGCTGTTTTCTTTGCTTGTTGGTTATTTGTGTTAGTTTATGCTTGAAACATTGAGGACAATGTTTGATTTAAGTGCGGGGGGGGGGGGGGTAACCAAAGTGTTTTGATACAAATTCGTAGGGTTTTATCACCCATAATTTCAAATGTTGTTCCTTGCTGTTTTTAGGTGTTTTTAGGTTGTTTTGGTGTGTTTTTGTATGTGTTGTTCTAAAAATCCGAAAATCCTAGGAAAAATTGAAAAATTGTTTTGAAAAAAAACCAAAAAGAGTTGTTTTTGATTTGTTTGTGGGTGTGTGTTTGTGTCTTAGGGTACCTTCCAACACAATGATGAGGATTCGGTTTGTAAGTGCATGGCTGTTAAAAAGAATGATTAACATGGATGAAAGTTTGATTTACTCTTTGTTTATGCTTGGTTGTGGTTATAACTTATGAATTCACATGTAATCATAAAGGAAAAAAATTAGTTTTTGTAACATGCTTGAAGGAAGGAACTCGAACAAACGCTACAACCTTGTGAGACTTGAGCCTAAACGTTTATCTGGAGAGTTAAAATCTGTGCATTGTTGTTTTCTAAAGTCGTTGCATGATCTCATTATTCTTTGCTTGGTTATTACTTAGACGGCGTTTCATCACTTAGTTCCAAATGCTAGAACTCATGCCAATTTCATTCAAAACATGTTATTGAATTGCATAACACATATTCAAGATGAAGTTAGTAGTTACCACCATAGCCAAAAAGCCTTCATTCCATGCATTTGTTTTTGTAGGTTTAACCCCGTTGAGCCTTGTTTAGCCTATGTTCTTTGATTAACCCACATCATCCTCACCTAGCCTAGATTAGGACCATCCATACCCTTGTTCTTAAAGCATAGTTAAGCATGATTCAAATTGAATTCCTTTTGATTAAAGTATTGCAGAAAACAAGTGTGGGGGAAGTGTGAATTAGTGCGCCATAGTCACGGCATGAAAAAAAAAAAAAAAAAAAGAGTTCTAAGATGTGTTTGTTGAAGAAAGGGTCCAAAACATTGAATTCGGCCCTAAATATTGCTTGAATCTCCCTTCATGTCTAAAAGTTGATTTCTGCAATCTAAGTGAATTCTAAGTTTTAATTTCATTACTTTGCTTGCTATTGCTTTAAGAACGTTTGTTATCCTTATCCTTCATTTGTTAGCCAACACCCCAAGCCCCGTTACATCCGTTGACTTCAATCTTGAGTGTTATGTGTTTCAATTTGTGGAGTTTAAAAGTGGTATGAGCATATGGTGTCACTGGTTCTCGCATCTAAGTAGTAGCATTCCATTCATGAGATCATATTGATAAACATGCTAATTAACTCCGGAAATTGCTTTCTTTGTTATACATATATGTGAGCATTCGTTTTCATATTTACATCAATCTTCTCACATATAACTAGTATAGGGTGTGTAGTCAGAAAATCTGTGTGAAAATTGAGTGCATGTCTAGTAAGGAATTGAGCAAATTCTCTAAGGCATGTTACTACATTCAAAATCATGTTTTAAATGGTTAAATGTGAACTAGTAAGTAGTGACTATGATTAAGTATGTGCTTAAGTGTGAAGATGACTAAAATCTTTGGGAGTGATGATTTTTAACATGTCATGTGCAGTGGAAATCCCTGAGGTAAACGTTGGAAGGTTTAGGTTATGTTTTCATTACTTTGTTCCGGTTGTTTTTCCTTTGTTTCTTTGTTTTGCTCGAGGACTAGCAAAAACTAAGTGTGGGGGAATTTGATAGGAGCGTATTTATGCACCTTAGTTAACTAGTTCTTATGCATTTTCGTTATGTTTTCTTAGTTTAAAGTAGTCTTTTAAGCTAGTTTCATATGTTTTCAGGTTTAAGGGCATATTACATAAAAGGATGCAAATTGGAGCCTTTTGGAGCAAAATGGAGCTTAGATTGGAAAGTACATGCTTGGAGCATAAGGAATGGACGAGTTTAAAGGTCAAAGGAGCTTAAGAAATGAAGAAATGAAAGTGAAGAACAAAGAATTCGGAATTGGAAACCAAAGTTTCTAAAGTTGGAAGTTTCTATTCTTGGAGGTTTCCATTTTCGAGAGTTTCTATTCGTGGCTTTGGGCTTTTAGATGACCCATCCTTACCCTCTTAGATTGGAGCCGCACCTTCCTAGCCCAATCTCTCTTGAATTCTGACTTGTTAGGCCCTTTCCTTGTGGATTTGGGTTATACACATCCCTTTCTACAACTAAGTGGACCTAAACCCTAATTCCTTGTGGATCTTCACCCTTTGCCGCACCTAAACCCTAGCCCATTGATTAATCTGATCACCCTAACCCTTGCCGCACCTAACCTTCTAGAATACCTGATTTCCTTGCCTTGCAAGGCATTCTAGAAGGCCCATCTCTAACCCTAGCAAACCAGCTAGGCCTTTTTCCCATTAAAAATCTGGTTGTTTTAACCTAATTTTTTATGGATTTGTGTTTTGGAGGCCCTAATCTGATTGCCCTAGGGTTTTGGATGCCTATATATACACATTATAACATCTAGGCCGAAGGACGATCTGCATATCCATTCTACACCACCAAAAACCCTAGTCTACAATCTGCCGCACCCATCCATCATCTTTGCCGAGCTCTCCACCACCTTCCACCCATCAAACACTCATCCACACTCATCCTACACCCCTTGCCGTGCCTCTACACCCCCCAAATTCCATTCTACATCATCAAAACAATCCAGGAAGCACCACCACCCAATCTGCCGCAAGCAAGGAAAGGGGACAGATTCTCTTCAATTGTTTGGCTCTTCATTTTGAGTTGTTGAACGATTTTAGGTGTTTTCTATCTTGTATTTCAATGTCCAATTCATGTAATCTTTGTTTTGCTTTAAGTATGATTGGCTAAATTCGTTTTGGCTAAGGGTGGATTCAAAACCATGATTATATATGTGAAATAATTTGATTACTTTCAGTTATCGTTGCATAAGTCGTGAATACAATTTGCTTAACCGTTTGATTTAGAACTTATTCTTGTATGTTAATTGAGAGTGCACGCTTAATTTGCATGCTTGAATCTGGTGCTAGGATATGAGTTTGTTTCACCTAATCGTTATGAATTTATATTCGTAAGTAGTGAAGGTCGCTAGTCACGATCGTGTTAAGTAGATTCGTGGCAAGAGTATCATGCTTTTCATAGTTACGAATGCCTTGTCGATGCTTATGATTTCCAAAGAACGTAATGATTCTAACTTGTATCTTTATCATGTTGTTCATATAGAGAACTTGTTAGGAATAATTTGTTTGCGATGCATATTCATCCAATTCAATGATTGTAGGGAGATCTGAAGGTTAATTTAAGCGGACCTAATTAACTTGGAGTGTCGAGGTTCATAACTTATTAAATTGATAACTGGAAATTGATTTAGGTTGCATATATTTCATGTGTGGAGAAGAACCCCTTAGCTATTCCATCATCCATTGATTCATCATAATTTTGTCTTACAATCTGTTTTCTTTACAATCTGCCCATTTAGTTTATTTTCGTCCAAACACAATCCCCCCATAATTTGTTGAGTCTTAGTCATTAAAGTCTGTTCTATTTTGTGTTTTTAAGCATTTGGAGTCATAAACACTTTCAAATTCGTCGAAATCAAGTTCTAGTTTCTGTTTGAGTCGATTTGATTGTTTTAGGCAGTTTTGAGTGTTTCAAATCTGTTTTGAGTCATAGTAGTCTTGTTAGAGTCTTTAACATTAGTTTCTGTGTTTTTCAATCAATTTATGTTAGATTAGCACCCCTAGTTAATCCCCGGTTAGAACGATCCCTACTTACATCCTTACTACAATTGTCACAAATAGGGTTTAATTTGTGTGTCTACATAATTTTCACATCACATTCGTAACTATGAACTACATGATACTCTTGCCAAGAATCTACTTAACACGATTGTAACTAGTGACCTTCACTACTTGTAAACATAAGTTTGTAACTATTAGGTGAAACTCCCTTATATTTTAGCATCAGATTCATGCATGCAAACTAAGTATGCATCCTTAATCAACACACAAGAATAAGCTTTCAATTAAACAGATAAGTAAATCACATTCATGTTTTACGAAACAATAATTGAAGGTAATCAATTCATATTAAACACATCTCCATGGCTTCGAATTCACCCTAACTAAAAAGGAAGTTAGTTCCTCATGTTCATAATAGTTGAAAAGCAAAGTAAAATAAACATGGAAATGAAACGAGGGAAGAAAGAACTCTTAAAACTCCAATGGTTGCAGGTGGCTTGTGGCACAAGGTCCTCCTACTCTAATGGAAGCCACGGCAAGGCCTTTTCTTCTCCAATATTGCAGCAGAATGTGTTTCTGTGATGTAGAATTATATAGGGGGTGGTGCTACAAAATTGTGGCTGAAAACATATATTTATAGGCTAGGGTTTCTACAATTTTTTAAGGGAAAAGGCTTAGGGTTTGCGGCATAAGGCTTGGCCCAATCCAAGGGGGAAATAACTAGGGTTTCTGGCAGATTTTAGGGCTTCTAGAATGAAGGGGTGCGGCACTCTTTTAGGGCTTCTAGAAAGAGTGTGTTGTGGCTGATTTTTGGCCTTCTAGAGGAGGAGAGGCGCCACCTTTCTAGGGCTTTTAGAAAGGTTGGTGCGGCGCATGTATAGGAGAAGGGATTTAGGTACCCTTGCAACTGATTACTCATTTTCCAAGTCTTGAATTAATTTCTCCATCTCTTTGGCACCCTCCAAGCTTCATTTGATCCTCAAGAACTGATAGGAGCATATTTATGCGCCTTAGTTAGCTAGTTCTTATGCATCTTTGTTATGTTTTCTTCGTTAAAGTAGTCTTTTAAGCTACTTTCTTGTGTTTTCAGGTTTAGCGGACGTATTACATGAAATGATGCAATTTGGAGCTTTTGGAGCAAAAAGTGAGCTTGAATTGAAAAGGACATGCTTGGAACGCAAGGTTGGGATGGAATTGAAGAGTTGATGATTTGAGGTTTCCTACTTGAAGTAGGAAAGCTAAGCCTAAAAGTTTCCATTTTGGGTCGATCTTTCCTAAATCGGAATTGGCAACCAAAGTTTCTAAAAGTTGGAAGTTTCTATTCTTGGAGGTTTCCATTTTCGAGAGTTTCTATTCTTGGCGTTGGGCTTTTAGATGACCTAAACCCAAATTTCCTTGTGGACCTTCAACCCATGCCGAACCCTAGGGCCTAATCATCTAAAATCTGCCATGTTAAACCCTAGTCCATTTCTCCTAAACCCAAGCCGCACCTAACCCTAGCCCATTGTTAAAAATCTGATTTCATTAGGGTTTCTAAGTGCCTATATATACCACCCTTACACCCTAGCCGCATACATCTGGCCCTCTCCACAAAATCAGAAAATCATCTCTCCTTCTCCCCACCTTTTGCCGCAGCCACCATCACCCAAAATCCATCCATTCCAGCCGCCACTCATCCATTCCAGCAACCTACCCCACTGTGCCGCACCACCATACACCTCCCTTACCCTTTGCCGAACCACCATATCATCCCAAATCCATCCCTAAACCGAAATCACATCCAAACAGCCCCTAAACCCTCACTGCCGCAGCAAGGAGAAGAAGAAAGAGGAGCTTTCTGTGCAGATTTCAAAGTGGACTTCTTTGGCATTTTAGGTGTAATCTTTCTTATGTCTTTGATGTTTCAATTCAATAAACTTTGTGTTGTGAGTATGAGGAACTAAACCCCCTTAGTTGGGGGGTAATTCGAAACCATGTACATGTTTGCAATTTGATTCGATTACATTCAGTTGTTATTTCATAAGTTGTGGATTCGATTCGTTCATCTATTTGATTGATACTTATTTATGTATGTTGATTGAGAGTGCACGCTTAGTTTTCATGCATGAATATGATGCTAGATTATGAGGGAGTTTCACCTAATAGTTACAACCTTATAATCACAAGTAGTGAAGATCGCTTGAAATCGATCGCGTTGAATGAATTCTTAGCATAAGTTTCATGCAATTCATAGTAACAAATGCTTCGTCAATGCTTATGTTTTTCATAGAACGTAATGATTCTTGCTTGTATCTCTATTATGCAATTCATGTAGGGAACTTGTAGGGAATGTTTTGGGTTGTCGTATGCAATCATCCAACTTGATAAATTCTGGAAAAACTGAGGGTTAATTAGTGCAATTCACGGTTAATTCGGGGCATTGAGTCTTTATAATTTATTGGAAGAACAACTGAAAATCGTTTTGTTTGCAAGTGTGACATGTGTGGAGAAGAACCTCCTAACTAGCCTTTTATCCATCTATTTCACCAAAATCGTTTTTACAATCTGTTTAGTTTCAAGTTTCTGTTTGGTGTTAAATTTTCGTCCAAAACAAATCCCCCTTTAATTTGAAGTCTTAGATTAGTTAGAAAGTGTTTTGATTTGTGTTTCTAAGTATTTTGATTCAAGTTTTCATCAAATTTCGTCCAAATTAGTGTAGGTGCTCAAAACTGCCCAGAAAGTGGTTTTTAGGCAGTTTTGAGCCTTCTAGTTGCTGTTTTGAGTTTTAGGTTTGTTTAAGTGTTTTAACCTTTACTTTTGCATTCTTTGAGTCTAGTTTAGTGTTTTAAACTTTCTTTTTGAGTTTTTAAGTCAGTTTCCAAGTGTTTAGCAATCCCTCCTAATCCCCGGTTTAGAACGATCCCTACTTACATCTTTGCTACAATTTGACAAAAAGAGGGTTTAATTTGTGTGCTTAATATATTTCGCATCAAGAACATCCATTCCTTGTGCTCCACATGCGTGCAATTCATTCCAACCCAAAATTGCTCTAAAATGCACCAAAATGCACTTTCTTGCCAACTTTGCCAATTAGACCTACAAACACACGAAAGTGGCTTAAATCACTATAATAAACACAAACTAACTATGAAAATGCAAGAAAACAATCTAACTAAGTCACATAAATATGCTCCTATCAGTTAGGGCCAAATTGGGTTCGTGGTGGAAATGTTATGAAATAATAAGGAAATTGGGTTGGTTTCTTTTGATTGGACCCAATTGTATGAGCCTTAATCATGCAGCCCGATTAGGACTCGAGGCCATTTAAATTGGCCAGTCCAGACACACACACATACATGTGTACAACCTCACCATCCCTCTCCCTTTTTCTCGAACTCTCCCACTCGTCCATACAATCAAACCCCCTAACCTTCAAACACCATCACACACACATAGATTGAGCTTAAGGACAACACCATCATACTGAAGGGAAATTATGAGATTTCATGTGGGATTTCTAGTGACTAGCATGCATATACAATTCAAGATTTATTTACGAAAGCAACGGAAGCAATTCAACATATATTATCAAAGCTCTAGTCATGTAAATCCCCTTCAAGATGCATAGGTTTATGTAAGATGCATCAAAAACAAATTTATATAAGAACAAAGTTTAGGAGTAGTTTTATACCTCTTGATCTAGATCTTAGACCAAGGATGGACCACCTCCAAGCCCTTTGCTCCTTGAACTCCTTGAGCCTAGCCTCCTTCCTTGCCTCCTCCACTTTGTTTAGTATGAGTGCTCCTAGGTTCTCTTCAAGTTTCCAAAATTGAAAACCTCTAAAGATCCTCACCCACTAGTGTAGTGAGAAGGATGAAGGAATAACCAAAGGGGTGAAAAGATGATTAGCTAAATCCCCCTATGGTGGCCGGCCCTTTGAGTGTTAGAGAGATATTTTTCTTTTTCTCTTTTATTCTTTTAACACTTCAAAAAACCCTAATGAAACATTTGCTATAAAGTTCCTTTTATAGCCAAAAAGAAACAAGTCAACATTTGACCTTTCTCTCCCTCCTTTGGCCGGCCCCCTTTGTGTTGTTTGGGCTTTGGGCTTTTATTTATTTCAAGTCATCCAATGCTTGAATAAAAGCCCAATGGGTTTAGGCCCAATGGGCCTAATTAAACCTGAACATTTCTTTAAGCCCAAAATGATCTTATATTGCTTTTATGATTTCTTTAGACTTTCTAATTAATCACAACACTTAATTAATCCAATTAATTATTTCCATCATCCATTAGTTACTCACTACAGGAGTGTATTGGTGAACAATTGTTTTAGGTTCTAATTAGCAAGGCAGTGAGGTGATTGGCACCAATCCAATTGATTATATTTAATCCAATCACTTAGTGAATTAAAACTTACTTTTAATTCACCTTCTTCTTTGACGACTACATTTAATCATCTAGAAGAACTCACAAGCCATGAGTGACATCTAACCATATATCATGGCTACCCAAGCTAATGTAGAAGTTGTTCGGAGAACCTATTCAGTTGGAATTACAATGCAATTCGATCCTTCTCTAAAACAATACTCTCAATCACATCACTAGGGTATGGATATATTATGTCAAACCCCTAATGTGATTATTCCTTCTTATATGATTCAATTGAGTTGTATAGGAACGCTTTCCTTTATTACGCTCGATACTTCGGCCGAAGATTCCAGAATCATATCTTAGAGTATTCATCCTCTCTTAACGAGGATTAGAGATTCCTTGTTGCGCATTCACTTGCCTTCATGACTAAGTGGCTTAACCCCGACTATGCCGTGGACACCCGCGGATGGAGTGACTTTGACATAATCAAAGATCAAGTACTTAACCACAAGACAACGATGATGCCTCAGGTCAAAGGACTACTTACATTATTCCAACTATTAGAGTTACTTGCTTGACATGTGAGTAGACCTCTATGCAAGTACTCTCGTTCAATTGTGTTCAGTGAACTCATTCCCTTAATGAGCACCTACATACTTGTCTTAGTGTCACTACACGAATGGGATGAGACTTTCCATCCGTCTAATTGAAGCGGACATAGTATGTACCGGTCTATGCATTGTCAGTATCCCTCCTACAATCCTATGACCAAGAACCTTTTGGACATGATGGTTATGTGAAGAAGGTCTCTGTAGTGTAACATCATTAGATTACTTCTTCAATCGATCCATTGTCCATGGATTCATCATTTAGGACATATATCGTTTATAGAGATAGTCCTAAATAGTATCTTTGCCATTTGATGTATAAGAGTCATCTATACATCCATTTATTGTCCTGAAAGGTTTCTTCCAAAGATTGACTTTCAGGGCATATTTCCAACATCATACTTCCCTCGACCTCACGAGTTTAGCGGTACCATTTGTTTGAGGGGAAGACGTGTATAACTCGAGATACTCGAGCTCCGCCATGGGGTTTAATTTTCTCCGGCGTGATCACAAAGGATTTACCTAGTTTTGAGACTTAAGAAGGTACTTTTCTAGCTTCTTTATCAGTTTGGAACAATTTTGGAGTATTTTGGACTTCGAAATAAGGTCGGTTGTGGGCTTACAGGTTTAGCCGGAATTTCGAAGGATTTTTCGACAACTTTTCTTCGGTTTTAGGACCCCAAATAGGTATGGTTGCATTCTACACTTCGAGAGCTTTAAATCCATATAAAATTCATGGAGTTTGGTTGAGTTTTGAAGAAGATATTGAAGTTTGAAGTTTTTCCAGTTTTTGGTGTAACCAACGGTGGCTCCGGCGAGGACCACCGGAGAACACAAAGAATATTTCGTCAACTTTGATGGAATATACTAACGGCGTCAGGTATCACCGTTAGTTTTTAGACGGAATATGTTGTTATTTAACGAAATATTCCCTAGGGCCGTTGGGGATTCTGTCCATGTGCCAGGCACGTGCTAGTGCGTAGCCGGCGCGTGTGGCCATGCCTTGGCCGGTGCGTGAGGGCGCGTGGGTCATCAAAAATAATTCTAAAAATATAAGGATGCTCGTGGTGTTGAGTAGACCATGATGGTATATTTAAACACCCCAATTGAGCAACGTATGATAAGTTACTATATGGTTTTGATTATGTGCTTAAATTAACGTTAAATAAGTGGTTTCACATATAGATGAGACGTTCCCACAGACGAGCGTAGCCAGGCGAGACTCGGGGGTTGCGACCTAGCTTCATACCAGTGAGTGGGCTTTTGGTTTTCTACATATATATATATATATATATATATATATATATTTTTTTTTTTACATTTTCCCAAAAATTGTTTTAAATGGATTTACGATCTTAAATACCATGTCAATTGCATTACATTTTAGTATGTGCATTACTATAGCTATGCATATTATTGCATGATGTTGTGGATGCCCAGGTAAGCTTCATGTGAGTATATATTGATGATAGTGATTGCAGTGTATATGATTATTCTGATACGTTTAGTGTTCATTATCCTGCACCCCGGTGTAAGTGCTCTACCCGAGGCCAGAGCCTACCCTTCACGTGATCGGTCACCTCCTGCACTACACGCTCACCTTGGATCCAAGGCAGGTGCCAGCCTGTCGTATAGACCACACTAGGTGGTTTCGACTCGTAGGTGACTTGCGATATTTCGCACAGCCTTCACGTGATCATAGCACTTGAGTGTATTTATTTACACACAGCCTGTCGTACAGACCACATTAGGTGGTTCTGACTCGTGTGCAAGATTTGATTGATGAGCTACAAACTCAACCATACAGGTCACATTAGGTGACTCCGGTTGACATATCACTTGTTATTGATTTATTTCACCTGGCTTACTTATTTCATTGCTAAGACACTTAACATGGCATATACTTGGTTTTCACTACTCTCGAGTAATATTTCTAAATACGTATGTACTATTATTTTCTGGGAAATTATGCAGGTTTTACGGTGAGGGGTATGTTCCGAAAGTGAAATGGTTTTGAAAAGTTTTATTTTTGCCCACATACATTTTCTGTTTTTACGCCCTTTCAGGATTTAGTTAGAAGTTCGTGTTGGCGGCTCACGAGAACTCTACGGCGGTTCTTACAGACTTCCATCAATGTAGGGCTTCTTTCATATCCTGTTTAATTAGTATTTAGCCTGTTGGACTACACCTTGGTACCTACGCTCTGATTATGTGTATCTGCACTCTAACACTTCCACTTGTACTTATATACTAGTCTAGTGTAAGTTAGTTCACTCTAACACTTCCACTCGTACTTATTTACTAGTCTAGTGTAAGTTACTTTGGTTTTTTATTTACCCACATTATCTTATCACCTGCACTTCCGCACGTCGCACATGGCTACGTCACCCTCACGTGACGGCCAACATGCCTTGATTTAGGTCGGGGTGTGTCATTTTTGGTAGTTGATATGTGTACCCCTAATTATATATTGGTACAGTATCTATTATCTTTTAGTAAACTTGAAGGTCTTGGCATTTAAAACTGGGTTAGAACGGATAACTCTCCAATTTTGAAAAATTGAAGATAGAAGTGAATGGTTTTTCATTAGGGGCGATTAGAAGGAGATTAGATCCCTTCTAATCCTACCATTTGGAGAGGATTGGAATAGATAAGTTTTCTTCTCAAGTAATTCATCTTCTGCCCTCTAGATGGTTATTATTTTTTCATTTCTCATCTCTACGTACCTTGAAAGATGGAAGTTATCCATCCAATCCCACATGCCATTGGACCCGAAAAGGAGTGAAGAATGAGAAAAAGATCTTGCTATTTTCAGAACTAGCTTCATGTTTTGTTTTTCTTTCACAACTAGGGTTTCTTTTGACTATTTAAACAACTTTTTGGGGTTGTAATTTAATCATCTTATTCATTTTTTCAATGAAAAACGATAGTTTCTCTTAAACTTTTGCTTGTAGAAACTTGTGGAATAGTGATCGATCGTGATTTCATTACCCTATGACTTCTGCTGTGTCAACATGCATGAGTTGGGCAGTGGAATTAATATTCTTTTCAAATTTACTGCTCGAGAGAGCTTTCTCAAACAGACTCATGATAACAGGCCTTGGTTCAATAAAGTAAATCTAAATCCAAACTTTACTGGGTCAGCATTAATTGGTTGACCACGCTGTAAAAAACTTCAGTGATTTCATGAAACATAAATCGTGAATCAAGGACTTTGAACCCCACTTACATTCACGGTAAATATATAAAGTGAGAGTCTATATCCCAAATTAGATAAATGATCAACTATTCAAAGATTAATTAAGCATAACATAACAGCATTGTTGAAAGAAGAAAAGAAGCAAGAATTATTAGTTTTTGAAAAAAAGAAGTCGGCCGATGATGATGAAGTTAAAAATCATCTGAAAAAGCATGATCGTACTTTCTCTTTTCCGAACTCATTATTTCATTCGATGATGAGTTGAAAGTATGCTACATAATGGATATATATGCAGAAAAGGAATGGTTAAGAAAGAAGATGAAGCGTGAGCATGACTAGATTAATCATAGTTGCCACCTTACTTTGCAGCTGTCCTTTCATGTTTCAATGTTTTATAATAAAATTTCATATGTACAAGAGTTTTACAAGTCTCTCCCTCATACAGTCATGATTGTATCTAACTGTTGCTACAAGTTTTCCCTATAATTGTGTTGCGGCATTCCAAAAAGACTGTTTGATATGGGTAATTATCTACATTAAAAGAGACTGTTTGATATGGGTAATTATCTACATTAAAAGAGCAATGTTCTCTTTCTAAACTTATGTAACTTCATAAATATTTAATTTATGGCTACCCAGAGCTTCCAGTAGCAACATTGTCGATATTTGCCAATACTTATGGTGCAAGTATTAAATGTCAATACTTGATATTTCATTGATGTTTTATAACATCAACAATGTATAACTCCGTATTTAGGGTAAAATCAAAGGAAAATTACTGAAAGGTGCTTAAAAACTTTGAGTTTTAACGATAAGAACAAAGTATAGGGTAAAGTGAATAGTAGCAGGATTGACATTTTAGTGTAAAAATGTGCAACCAGAATCCGGGAATCAATGGATTCGGGTCATTGAAATTTGATTTAAAAGCTATAATTATTATAACTTTTAAGAGTCCATATTTGTAGTCGTTGAATCAAATTTTAATGGTCCAGATTCATTGATCTCCAGGCTCTGGTTGCACAGATCCGGAGAGGATCTGTGTTCGACCTCTTTTTATTTTTGTTTTGTCGTCTGCTCAAAATATTTGGTCATCAAATTTTGGGCCAAAAAATGATTAGCACTACCACGTGAATCATTTTGGTTCTGAAACGTTTTCTTGCATGCTATAGACTCTTAATTAGGAACCGAAGTTGAACATCTCAATTAGGTTGCAGATTAGGAGAATTTGATCAAAACCACACATCATATGGCTGATCATATATATGTAAAATGAACTCAGTAAACAGGTTGGTAGTTGAATATGGCATAACTTTATAAACATCGAATTGGTTTTGTATTGGTGAATTCGAATCCCTGGCCTCATTTCCATTGTTTTTACATCAATATATTATTCGCTGCTACATTCTTGCATTTTAATTTAATTAAGTTTACAACACAAAAACTACTCTCAATTTATTACTTTCATTCTTTACTTAGGGTTCTTTCAAACTTAGTAATTTATAGAGGTCCAATCAGTCCATGTGGTTCGACACCCTTACTTGTGCCATTATACAAACCATATTTTTGCACTAGGAAGGAACACAACAAAATTATGGCGTCGTTGCCGAGGACTGATTTCAGTCCCTTATAATTGCTTGTTTTTGTTTAAAACCCTATCTATTTTCATTTAAAGTTTATATTCCTATATTCCATTTTATGTTTGTTTCTCAGGTAGTATATGTCAGATAAACTTGCTAAGATAGGCTAAAGACTTGAATGGTTAAAGGGCAACACCTTTGAGAACTTTGTATCAACTAGTGCTCTGATTAACCATGAGGAAGAGGACAATAGTTCTTCTAGATCAGCAAGTGTAAGTGCTTATTCTCAAATCTTCACATTTTCACATGGTTCCTTCTTTTTATGGTTTACCTAACGAAGATCCTGATAGGAGCATATTTATGCGACTTTGTTAGCCTATTTCTTTGCATTTACTTAGTTTCTATTTATAAGAGTGTTTTAAGTTATTTTCGTGTGTTTGTAGGTCCAATTGGCAAAGCTGACAAGAAATGGCAATTTGGAGCATTTTGGAGCAGTTTTAGACTTGGAATGGGTAGCATACGCATGGAGTAGGTTGGATGGACGTTTTTGAAGTTTAAAGACGCTAGGAATGTGCGACAAATCTGGAGAAATTAAATCAAGACTTGGAAGATAAGGAATTAGCTAAGAAGAAGGAAACCTTAACCAACCTTATCGTATCCAACATTATCCAAAATAACCGTATCTTATCCTATCCTATCCTAATCTTATCCTACCTTATTTTCAGCTGCAAGCAGGACTCCTTTTCATATTAAACAACCTGTTATCTGGTTCTAAAAGCCCTAAGATTGTGTCGAACCACCCTATCCCTTTCCCCCTAGGAATCTGCCGCGCCTAGTCCTTTTCCTTCATGGAGTAGGTTGTGCCATGCCTATCCTTCTCCTCTACAACTTTGTGCCACACCAGCCTATATATATGCACAATATATGCCATACCAAAGGAGAAGGAAAGAGCTTTGGAGAGAAATTCAGAATAAAAAAAAATATGTAAAGAGTGTTGCAGCTTTGCAAGAAAGGAAGGAGGAGAAGAGCTTCGTGCCGTGACCTGCCATCCAATGTCATTAGAGTGCTAAAGCGTTCGTGGGTTCTTTCTATCCTTAGTTTTAGTTCAATGTTTAAATTACATTGGTTTCATTTGCAAACATGTTTTTGTTTTTCTTGTGTTTCTGATTTAGTTTTGTTTTGTTTTCTTTGTTTTAGGTACTAGTTTATGACTAGAAGTTCTCAACCAGTTCGTGGGCATATATTGGAGTTTGACGACGATTTTGAACGAACTTCGAGAAGGAAGAGGAAGCAACCAGAACCCAATCCACCTAGTTCTAGTTTTGAATCCGAATTTGAAGAAGAGGAAGAGGAACAAGACATGGTTGTAGACAATCGAACAATTAAGTAACTTTCAACCTCGGGATTAGATAATGCCGTCCCTTTTGCATTCAATACCCTACAACAACTCAAGGCAAGACCGATGAGTTTGAATTGAAGTCTAGTTTACTGAAGGAAGATTTTGTGAAAACATGTTCATTTGAGCAACATCTATAAGCATGCAATTAACAATTAAAGGCAGAATCATGCTAGCATGCACTCAAAAACAAAACATTACCCATGAAATTCAAAGCCTAGTAGATTGGTGAACCAAGACTCAACTCAAATCAAAGTGAGTTGAGAAATTTATACCTTTGTAGATTCCTCTTTGCATAAGCAAAGGCTAATCACCCAAAGAGAGGGCCTTCATTCCTTGCTTCTTAGATCCATGGATTTGGATGGAAGAATAGATTCTCCAAGTTCCCAAAATTGAGAACCTCTAAGTTTCCACACCAAGGATGGATTGATGAAGAAATGAGTGACCTAGAGGAAGCAAGATTGCTAGTTAATTTCCTCTAGGGTGGCCGGCCTCTTTAGAGAGAAAATGAGAGACATGTTCTCTCCAATTTTCTCCAAAAGAACCCTATTTAAATTTTTGGCTATAAAGTTCTTTATATAGTCCCTTCAAATAAGTGACCTAAAGAACCAAAAAAGCTTTTCTTCTAACATGGCCGGCCATAAGGGTTTTATTGGGCTTTTGGGCCTTTGTGAATTAAGTTGTCATACAACTTAAGTCAATGGGCTTGAAGTTCGAAGCCCATTGGGCCTTGAGGCCCAAAACTAACCCGTGGTCTTTTAACGAACTTATTCGTTTGATTAATTAACATATTAATTAATCCTTGCCATAAATAATTAAACATATTAATTAATCCATTAGGTTTCTTTTAGCGAGGCAGTGGGCGATTAAAACCATTTCAAATCGATTGTGAATTGAAACTTACTTTCAATTCTCCCTTTAGTGATTATACACGTTTAGGGCTTCCACAAACCATTAGTGACACCTAGCAGCATATCATGGTTACCCAAGCTAATCAGAAGAGGTAGAGAACCTATTCAGTTTAGGTTTACAAATGCAATACGGTCTTTCTCTAATACAATACTCTTGACCACATTGTTTGGTTTGATAGTTTATTCATGTCTACTATCCAATGTGATTCGTTTACTTATATGATTACCTTGAATGTGATTTGGAACGCCTTCCTAAATCTCATTCATACTCTGATCAGAGATTTTCAATCATATCATAGAGTATTCTCCCCCAAACGGTTTGAAGGTTAGAGATCCCTTGTTGCACATTCAATTGCCTCCATGGCTAAGTGGCTTAACCCCAACGATGTCGTGGACACCCACGGATGGGGTGACTTTGACATAATCAAAGATCAAGGACTTAACCACAAGACAACTGTGATGCCTCAGGTCAAAGGACTACTTTGCATTATCCCAACCATGAGTTCTCATGTGACATGAATATGAGAACTCTTCGTTGATCGTGTTCAGTGAACTCATTCTCTATTGAGCACCTACGTACTTGTCTTGATGTCACACACACCAATGACTCAAGACTAGTCACTCTCCCTGAGAGAAGACACAGCACGTACTGATCTTAACGGACTGTCAATGCCCAATTGGCAATCCTATGATCAGGAACATTTAGGATGTGTCTACGAAA
This sequence comes from Malus sylvestris, assembly GCF_916048215.2. Classification (NCBI taxonomy): domain Eukaryota; kingdom Viridiplantae; phylum Streptophyta; class Magnoliopsida; order Rosales; family Rosaceae; genus Malus; species Malus sylvestris. Next base: position 13,737,779 of record NC_062265.1, on the reverse strand, counting down.
GAATGGTCTCATGAATCTAACTTCTTTAGATTGCATTCTCCTAATCACATATTCCTTGGACTTATCGTTTAAGCATATAACATTTATATGAGACGGCTCAAACAATAATCTTTGCCCTTTATATTTAAACTACATTAGTTTAACTTTGTGAAATGTTCGTAAAGTATCATCATATGATTGGTTTTAGGGCACATTTCCAACAATCTACTACTTGCACTAGAGCCAATCAGCTTGGTCATCAGTGATGATACCTCTTCTGTAGTCATTTCGTAAATGGCTGAGTAGTAGGCCTAGACAATGGATATCTATATGTTATCCATAGAAGCAACCTTGAGAATAACGACGTCACCATTATACATGATTCTCAATCATGTGGTTCAGTCTCTCATATGAGTTCGGATCTTGATGAGACCTTGATTCCCTGGCTTGAGCTATCGCCTTATTAGTGTCATAGTGTCGATACACTAGATACACTTTCTGGTTGGAACCGAATAGAGAGTTCATAAATGAACTTTCCCATCCAAACAATATTGTTGTAAGCTTCTATATGGCAATATATTTTGCATTCATAATGGAACACACTAAAGTCATTACTTTAATGTTTCCATCCAAATATCTCTTAGTCATAATAAAGAGATATCTGTTTATCTCTTCATTCATAATGAAGAAACAACCAATGATGGATTAGATTCATAATCTAATACATTTACGCTTCCTTTACGTTACTCTAATTCTTTCTCATTCTTTGAGGAATCTATCCTTTAGTATTTCTTAAATACTTAAGGACTTACTTGACAGTTGTCATGGTTCTGATCCTGGGCTTGCACTGATATCGTCTTGTACCGTTCTAGGTACAACTCATATCAATGTTTTTCATACAATATGAAATACATAAATCACCTTTCTGCTTACACATAAAGGATTCTATTTACGCATTATTTCTTTGAGAGTCAAAGAGTACGTTCTCTTTGAGAAGAGCAACTTCTTAGTCTCACTAGAGTTGTCCTTTTGATTGAAGTTCTTCATCATATGAGAAACTTCCTATCATCTTTTGTCTATATCCTAAAATCTATCAATATAGATTTCCATCCCATGTATATAGACTATGTCTCCCATATACATTCTATCTTCATATAATGTTTTAAAGTCATAACTTTAACGAAGAAGAATTCTTTTCATTTCCAAAATTAATATATCAAATATATATTTAAATTTTAGGAACATGATTAACTCCCACTAATCTTTTGTAAACCTAGTAAACAAAAGATTCATTTACATCTTTATGAGAAATCAAACGATTTGATCCTTTTCTCATAAGATGCTCATAGCTCCCACTAGCTTGCTTAGATTCATGATGGATGGATCTCTACAAATTACATGTCTTGTGATTCATAGTTTTAGACATATATTATTAAGACTATCTTAATAATGGTTTCAGAAACCCATATTATGTTCAAACATTGAATCACCATTTAGTTGTAGCTAGCTATCTTCGAATTAATTGAAACCAAGACTACGTCAAAGATGGTTTCTTCAAAGTCAACCATTCTTTTGATTGTAGTTACCTTAAGCTACCAATTAGCTTATGAAGGTTTCATTATTTCGGGTCAAATGGTACTTTACCATTTCCTTGAGTATATATCATATATACACTCAATGTAGTCATAAGAATTTTCATTCTTATTTCTTTCGAATTAAGAGGTGCAACTCTATGACATAGTCATAAAGTTCAAACCATTCAACTGAGACGGTTTATAAATCCTTCTCGACTACCTTGGAGCTTTTGGTATAGGAACTAGGTTGTTATATTTGTTGATTATTATCTTGTCTCTCAAAGAACCCATTCTTTGAGTTCTATCTCTCATTCATTTGCTCTTAGGCAAATCATATTGTAAGACTACAATGAACTACCCAACAAAACAACATTTGTTAGTTGGTTTATAGAAGCGATATCCAAAAGTTAATTTAATGATATCCCACAAGATTGTTATCAAACAAATATTGCTTATTAGCACACAACCCCAAATCTTAACATGCTTGAGATTTGTCTTTCTTTCCAACTACATCTTATGGAGTTAGGAAAATTTTGGAAGATCTTCTAATTGACAATCATATTGTTTTAGAAGTATATATATGATATATATGGGTAATAGATAACATCCAACGAACTAAATCTTATTCGAGTTCGTTCTTCTCCTAATGGAGAAATTCATTATCTTATGATGCTTCTTTCCTTGATATCTTTCAAGAAAACTATTCTAAAGTGTTACCATTCCTTGGATCAAATCTAAGGATGTAAATACTTTAGACGTCTTATTCATCAACTTACATTTCTTGAATTCTTTGAAACCTTTTGCAAAGTATTTGGACTTGTGTTTATTTAAAATAAACTATAGTCCAACCAAGGGTGATCTTCGGTGAATGTCATACAACATGAGTAGTATTATGTTGTGGACAAGTGCCACTAACGTCTAAGTGAATTAACCTCAACAACTTTGTGATTCTTTATTCTTTCCAAAAGAATAAAGATTCAAACATGTTGCCTCTATACAATTTTAACAAGAAGGTATTGGATCCGGATCTAACTATCCAAAGCATCCATCTATGACCAACTCGTAATTTATGTTTTAGAGGGAGCACAACTCAGTTGGGATTAGTCACTACCTTGCAACCTTTTGGGTTTTAAGCATCATTATGTTCTAAACAGTTAACACTACCATATCATCTCTACTATAGAGACAATCAATTAGATTACAATAATCGAATCATTAATTAATAAAGAACAATGTTTTGTCAAACAAAACATTCATCCATCTCTACTATAGTGACGGAATTACGTTCCTTAAAATTGGAATGTAAAGACAATCTTTGGTTTTTCCAATTTCTTTGGTAGTTCATATGAGGAAGTAAGTACTATCTGCTTTCGCAGAGATCTATATTTTATTCACGTTCCGAATGTGAAGCACCTTTTCTTCTCTCATATTTCTTCTTCTTCTTATTAGTCACACTTTTACAACGATTGTAAAACATAGTTACTAATACGGAATCAAGCATTCAAGTAGAAGAACCAACTATTTTGAACTATTCAAGAACAATTTACAACACCTTCGAAAGGTGTGTTCTTGACACTTGCAAGACATTTCTTGCAAATACCCCTTCCAATGTCCATCCTTTCATGAAGAAAGTTTGTTCCCTTGGAGTTAATTTTATCTTCTTCATTTGACTTCTCCTTTGACTACAATGGTCATGGTCCCTAAACTCCCACTATCTCTCTTGAAACTTATTTCAATTGTGTTATATACATCAAACATTTTGGAGAGCATGTGTTTATTGTTCACTATATAGTTTACAATAAACTTAGTGAACCATTAGGATAGGGACACAAAGGTGAAGTCCTTGCCTAGTTTCTGTCTCTTGAAGTGGTCTAACACTTCAACACTTAATGATTCAAAATCATCATAAGTCCATGTTGATGAACTATTTTTGTCAACCAACCATTATGTTCTAAACATAATTACAAACTTTCAAGAGTTGTTCAAGGCAACTCTCATTTATTCATACAACAATTTGTAAGTGAAGAATCATGGCACATAAAGTGTCCATGCCATTGTGCTTTCTTCTCAAGTTCTTTGTTCATTTAACAAAGAAAACAAGCACTAGTGTTTGCATTGACTAAGGGTTGTTCAAAGCAACTCTTATTTCTTCATACAACAAATTGTAATTGAAGAATTATGACATTAAAAGTGTTGTCCTCTTTATGATAGACTTTTTCTAACATATTCTTCTAATGATACATTATCAATAGGAAGATTGTGAGGATGAGACTACTTAGGTACATTTACAAGCCATTAAAGACAATCTATGGTTTTGTAGTACCAAGTCCGGAAACTAAAGCTTTCGGCTTTTATTTGTCAAGTGTTGGATAGCCTTTGCAAATATATTGGTAAATAAATACATAACGAATATAAATTGATTGATTTTAAGCCATTTGATCCGGGTCTTTAAATCAAATAGCACCACCCACTATTTTTGGCAAATTCCATATCCCTCATTGGAATTCGAGAGTTTTGGAGGAAACTCTTAGTAGGGTATGGGAGACTCACTACTACCAAGCCCACCTCACAATGATATGATGTTGGCTAGCATTAATAATAATGAGAGAGTACGCTTACTCATTTACATCTCTTGCAAGTACCCATCTTATTTGGCCTCTAGAGAATGTTACCTCACAATGATATGATGTTGGCTCCATTAAACTTAGTTAAGTCATTCCCACCATGCAAGTTCGGGTAGGGGTTCAAGAACAACCTCACAATGATATGATGTTGATCATTCTCGTTGCCTACGTCTCACATCATCAAGTATGCATATAGACTCCTCCTGAGTATAAGCATGCACTTTGCACTCCCCCATGATAGGGTGAAGGCGGTGTACAAGTCATAAACGATTGGAGCCTACCACAGTGGAAGGCCACGAAAGAGTGTTCAAAGCACTCTCACGCTTGTCAACTTAATAATGGTTTGGTTGAGGGTTTTAGGTCTCATCATATATAAACATACATTTTAATCTTATTAAAACAATTTTGGTCCTATTACAACTATTGGTCCATATGATTGTTTTAGTTGTATATAATACTCCCACTATGCTTATAAAACGGTTTTTAAAGCAAGAGTATATGATACTACTAACATAAACTTTGCATTCATTTGATGGACTATATAGTTGCCTTAGGGCCTTAGGATGACTATGAACCTTTGTTTAGATTCAACACGGGCCTAGTGTTGAATCTCGGTCTAGGGATGGTGATTGATTTTAGTTACGCGTTTAATCACATTAAGGCGTGTTGTCTTAGGGGCATTGGACCCAACTACTTCATTTTCATGCATATCAAATAAAGCAAGAAAGAAGTACTTCAAAGTAAAGGTGAGCTTATGCTCATTACAACATTTGAACAATTCAAATTACTTTAAAGTAAAGAAGAGCTTAAGCTCTTTTACAACATTTGATCAAATCAAATTACAACCAAAATTTAATCTACACATTCCCATGGTTCAAACAAATTTGAAACGGCCTTTCACATAGCTCAATTATCGTAGGCTTAGGTTAATAATCACCCTTTAATTAATTAACACTTTAACTAATTAAATTGAATGCAACATTTTCATTTGGTTTTTGTATCCATAAAATTCATTTAAATGGAGCTAAATAAAATGAAAATCCAATTCTCATTTAAAGAGGCAAAACAATTTTGTTCTCAACCTAATTTGGGCCAAAATACAATTACCACAACTTTTGGGCTATATTGCAAAAACACAAACTTTTGGGGTCACTTTGTAAAAACACAAAAGTCCACTAGTTCATGTAATTACAACTAGAACCCAAAAATTTTAATAAATTCAAAACTTCATTAAAGGAGCAAAACAATTTGTCCTTTAGCGTTTTTAGGCCTTAACGTCAAAACGTAAACTTTCGGGTCAAAATACAAATACACAAAAGTATCAAAACTTTATGTAATTGCATAAAAGCCCTAAAAATACTCTATTTTAATAGGGTGGCCGGTTTTAGGGAGAAAAAGGAGTGGAGATAACTCCACAAAAATTTGGAAATTTTTCAACTAAGTCATAAAGCCATGCAAGTGGAAATAGGTTGATGTGAATAAAGCCATGCAAGTGGTGTGTGTGTAAGAGAAGTCCTTCTTACACACCCATCACCATTTCTATCACCTTTCAAAAATAATAAATGTTTTGATGATAGATAAGTCACACCCACCAACACAAAACAAAGACTTTATGAAATAAATCAAAACATCAAACCTTTTTGTTCTTGGCAAGAACATCAAGAACAATAAAGAACATCCATGAAAACCCATGAGAGCTCCATGAATGTTTTCAAGCAATAAAACTCTAATTTTCACCATTCAAAATGGGGCTAACATCCTAGGGTACTTAGGGGTTCCAAAAGTCACCTTAAAACACTTTTAACAAGTCAAACAAGAACCCAAAAAAACACCCTTTGGATTTGGCCGAAAATCCCCAAAAACTTGGCACCAAATTTTAGCTCTAATATTCATGCTCATATGAACTACATCTACAACATTTGAGATGGTAAATTTTCTAACAAAATTTACATTCAAAGAAACAAGAATAAAGCTTGTAACATATTACAACTTTTAAATCAAAACTATGAAATACAAAACCCAAAAGGATTCACCAACTACTAGACCTAGGCTCTGATACCACTTGAAGGAAGATTTTGTGAAAACATGTTCATTTGAGCAACATCTATAAGCATGCAATTAACAATTAAAGGCGGAATCATGCTAGCATGCACTCAAAAACAAAACATTACCCATGAAATTCAAAGCCTAGTAGATTGGTGAACCAAGACTCAACTCAAATCAAAGTGAGTTGAGAAATTTATACCTTTGTAGATTCCTCTTTGCATAAGCAAAGGCTAATCACCCAAAGAGAGGGCCTTCATTCCTTGCTTCTTAGATCCATGGATTTGGATGGAAGAATAGATTCTCCAAGTTCCCAAAATTGAGAACCTCTAAGTTTCCACACCAAGGATGGATTGATGAAGAAATGAGTGACCTAGAGGAAGCAAGATTGCTAGTTAATTTCCTCTAGGGTGGCCGGCCTCTTTAGAGAGAAAATGAGAGACATGTTCTCTCCAATTTTCTCCAAAAGAACCCTAATTAAATTTTTGGCTATAAAGTTCTTTATATAGTCCCTTCAAATAAATGACCTAAAGAACCACAAAAGCTTTTCTTCTAACATGGCCGACCATAAGGGTTTTATTGGGCTTTTGGGCCTTTGTGAATTAAGTTGTCATACAACTTAAGTCAATGGGCTTGACGTTCGAAGCCCATTGGGCCTTGAGGCCCAAAACTAACCCGTGGTCTTTTAACGAACTTATTCATTTGATTAATTAACATATTAATTAATCCTTGCCATAAATAATTAAACCATTTAATTATTCTTACTCATCTCCGTTGTTTCTTCAATCTTTACCTTACACGGTGTACGATCCAATGTGATTCGTTTACTTATATGATTACCTTGAATGTGATTTGGAACGCCTTCCTTAATCTCATTCATACTCTGATCAGAGATTTTCAATCATATCATAGAGTATTCTCCCTCAAACGGTTTGAAGGTTAGAGATCCCTTGTTGCGCATTCAATTGCCTCCATGGCTAAGTGGCTTAACCCCAACGATGCCGTGGACACCCACGGATGGGGTGACTTTGACATAATCAAAGATCAAGGACTTAACCACAAGACAACTATGATGCCTCAGGTCAAAGGACTACTTTGCGTTATCCCAACCATGAGTTCTCATGTGACATGAATATGAGAACTCTTCGTTGATCGTGTTCAGTGAATTCATTCTCTATTGAGCACCTACGTACTTGTCTTGATGTCGCACAAACCAATGACTCGAGACTAGTCACTCTCCCTGAGAGAAGACACAGCACGTACTGATCTTAACGGACTGTCAATGCCTAATTGGCAATCCTATGATTAGGAACATTTAGGATGTGTCTACAAAAGAATGGTCTCATGAATCTAACTTCTTTAGATTGCATTCTCCCAATCACATATTCCTTGGACTTATCGTTTAAGCATATAACATTTATATGAGACGGCTCAAACAATAATCTTTGCCCTTTATATTTAAACTACATTAGTTTAACTTTGTGAAATGTCCGCAAAGTATCATCATATGATTGGTTTTAGGGCACATTTCCAACATTTACTGCATCACATTGCCAAATACCATGGGCTGTCCATGGAAGATCCGATCAAGCATTTGAAGGAATTTGAAGTGGATGGCAATATTCTGAAGATGAAAGCCTTTCCATTCTCTCTTTCGGAAAAGGCTAAGGATTGACTTTTTGAATTAGCACCTGGAGCCGTCACTTTTTGGGAAAGTATGAAAAAAGCATTCTTAGAGAAATTTTTCCCAACGTCAAGAGTCATTCTTTTGAGGAAGAGAATTAGTGGAATCCAACAAGGCCAAGGAGAATCCTTTCTAGCGTATTTTAATGGTTTCAAGACTTTAGTTGCATCTTGTCCCCAACATCAAATGAAGGAAGAACTTTTAATTCAATATTTCTACGAATGACTACTTCCAATTGAGAGACAAATGCTAAATGCCTCGGCAGGTGGTGCTTTGGTTGATAAAACACTAGTTGCTGCAAAGATCTTGATAGTTAATCGAGCCTTGAATGCACAACAATACAAAGGAGTTGAACAAAGAGACCCCCCACAGTAGACCCAAGTTAATGAGGTAAGTGCTATTTCAGAACTTCAATCTCAAATGTCTAATCTTTCTGTTCTTCTATCATAGGTTGTTGAAGGATCCAAGATGCAAGGAAAAAGTGCTTGTGGAGTGTGCTCTATGCAAGGACACCCCACTGATCAATGTCCTCAATTGATAGAGAATGGGGGATGAGAAAGTGTCAATGCCATAGGTTATCAAGACCAAAATCAACCTAGGAATGACCCATTCTCCAACACCTACAATCCGGGTTGCAGAGATCATTCAAATATGAAGTGGAGGGAACCTCAAACTCAACAACAAAGTGGATATAGACAGGCACCTCATGGGCTATATCAAAGGCCATTTGCACCACCACAACCTCACCCACAATCTGCCCAACCAAATTCAGGTTCGTTAATGGATAATGATAAAATTCTTCCAGTACTAACTTCTATGACGCAGGGCTTACAAAATCACGCCAAGGAGTTGGGCGAATTGAAGAATTAAATAGGGTAGATGGCAGAATTTATGGGACAATTCAAAGAACAAGGCAAACTGCCTTGTTCAACCATTGTCAATCCAAATGGAGGTTTTGAAACTGCTAAGGCTATCACATTGAAAAGTGGCAAAGAGATTGGAACCAGCCCAAAAACGTCTAAACAAAGCCAAAGAGAGGATGAAAAGCTGCTATAAGAAGAAGAAGAATTGGACAGAACCACGGCAAAGGAAGAACAATCCTTTCCAAAGCCCCCTAAGAATCCCATGCAATCCAACTCAGGTAAGGTTGGTTCGAATCCAATTCCGTCTAACCCTATTCCACCAAATGTGCCTTTCCCTCGTAGGTTTATGCAATCTAGGAAAGAAGAGAATAAAAAGGACATTCTAGAGACATTCAGGAAGGTGCACGTTAATATCCTATTCCTTGATGCAATAAAGCAAGTTCCTAAGTATGCTAAATTTTTGAAAGAGCTTTGCACAACAAGGAAACGGATTCCGAAGAAGGAGGTGGTACATGTAAGTGAAAATGTCTTTGCAGTTTTGCAAAGAAAGCTGCCACCTAAAGGCAAAGATCCAGGTAGTTTCATTATCCCTTGTGTTATTGGTAATACAAGGTTTGAACATGCTATGCTAGATTTAGGTGCTTCCATTAATGTCATGCCATATTCCGTTTATGCATCTATGAATCTAGGAGAGCTTAAAAATGATGGTGTCATTCTTCAATTGGCTGATCAATCTAATGCATATCCAAAAGAAGTGTTGGAAGATGTTTTGGTTGATATATTATAAACTAGCACTCAAACTAAACCCTCTTATGGACAATTGTAGTAAAGATGTAAGTAGGGATTGTTCTAGGCCGGGGATTAGGAGGGATTGCTAATCTACTTAAAACTGACTCAAAAACACAAAACTAGGCTTGAAAACACTTAACTAGACTCAAAGAACTTGAAATAAACTAAGGAGACTCAAAACAACACAAAATAATCAAATAGACTCAAACTAGACACTAAAGGGTGTGATTTGGATGAAAATTAATTTTCACTTGACTCAAAACACTTAAAAACACAAGTTTGGACAGATTCTAACTAATTTGACACAACAAAGTAAAGGGGATTAGGTTTTTGATGAAATCAAAGTAAAGACCAGTAGATTAAAGACTTAAACAAGTTTGGCATGAAATTGGGGGAAATTATGGGTAATTGGCTGATGTAAAATTTAACTAGCACTCAAATTAAACCCACTTATTGACAATTGTAGTAAAGATGTAAGTAGGGATCGTTCTAGGCCGGGGATTAAGAGGGATGCTAATCTACTCAAATTTAACTCAAAAACACTTAACTAGGCTTGAAAACACTAAACTAGACTCTTATGAACTCAAAACAAACTAAAAAGACTCAAAACAACACAAAACAATCAAATAGACTCAAACTAGACACTAGAGGGTGAATTGGACGAAAATTGATTTTAACTTGACTCAAAACACTTAAAAACACAAATTGGACATATTTTAACTAACTTGACACAACAAAGTAAAGGGGATTGGATTTTTGACGAATTTAAACTAAAACTAAACAGATTTAAGACTCTAAATAACTTTGGATGAAATTGGTGATTTAATGGGTGAATGACTAGCTAGAGGGTTCTTCTCCATACATGACTTGCATAAAAATCGATTTCAGTTGCTTTTCCAATAAACCCTGAACCTCAATGCCCTAGATTAAAAATGAACAGTACTAATTAACCCTCAGATTTTCCTTAAGTCATTGAATTGGATGGACAACGCAACGGCAACCAAATTATTCTTCAATAGTTCCCTACACGAACAACATAATAGAGATACAATCAAAGATCATTAAACTTTGTGAAAATCATAAGCATTGACAAGGCATTCGTAACTATGATAGCATGATACTCCTGCCAGGAATTCATTTAACATGATTGTGACTAGCAACCTCCACTACTTGTGAATATAAGTTCATAACTATAGGTGAAATTCCCTTATATTCTATCATCAAATCCCTACAAACAAACTAAGTGTGCACCTTTAATCAACAAACAAGAATAAGTTTTGAATCAAACAGTTAAGTAAATTGCATTCACGATTCATGAATCAAAACTGGAAGTAATCAATTCATATTGAAAATATGTTCATGTCATTGAATTTCCCCCTATCTAAAACGAGTTTAGCTCCTCATGTTTGCAATTAAACAAAGACAATTAAATTTAAACATTGAAACAACAAATAGAATAAACCTAGAAACGCTCCAACAATCCAATGTCTTGAATGGCAAGCACATCTCCAGGGGTCTCCTCTCCTGTCTCCTTGCAAAGCTACGGCAATATGGGATGAATGTATAAGGGATGTATGGGACGAATTTGTGATGGAAGGTGGGTGATTTCTGAGTACTGCGACACTTTATATTTATAGGGAGAATGTAAGGCACGACTAGGGTGAGTATGAAGAGAATTAGGACTCCAAATCATCAAGAAATAAGGATACTTCTAATCAGATTCCAGGGAGGAAAATAATTAATGTGTTTAGATGGATTAGGACTCCTAAATTCAGATGGGAAGGATTTAAAATAGGATAAGGACTCCTTTTGCAGCTGGATATAAGGTAGGATAAGATTATGATAGGATAAGATAAGATAAGGTTGGATAAGGTTTTGGATAATGTTCCTTCTTTTTAGCTGAATCCTTATCTTCTTTGTCTTGAATTCATTTTCTTCATCTTTTTAGCACATTCCTAGCCTCTTGAACTTCAAAAACGTCCATCCACCTTGCTCCATGCATGTGTATCCATTCTTGGCCCAAAACTACTCCCAAATGCTCCAAATTGCACTTTCTTGCCAACTTTGTCATTTGGACCTACAAACACACGAAAATAGCTTAAATCACTATAATAAACAGAAACTAACTATGAAAGTACAAGAAAACAAGCAACTAAGTCGCATAAATATGCTCCTATCATTGGCTAGCTAAAGGGTCCTTCTCCACACATGACACGCTTGCATACAAATCGATTTCCAGTTGCTTTTCTAATAAACCGTGAACCTCAACACCCCAGATTAACAGTGAACATCACTAATTAACCCTCAAATTTTCCATAAGTCATTGACTTGGATGGATAACGCATCGGCAACCAAATTATTCTTTAATAGTTCCTTACATGAACAGCATAATAGGGATACAATCAAAGATCATTAAGCTTTGTGAAAATCATAAGCATTGACAAGGAATTCGTAACTATGAATAGCATGATACTCCTGCTAGGAATTTACTTAACACGATTGTGACTAGCAACCTCCACTACTTATGAATATAAATTCATAACAATTAGGTGAAACTCCCTTATATTCTAGCATAAATTCATGCATGCAAATGGATAGGAGCATATTTATGCGACTTAGTTAGCTTGTTTTCATGTATTTTCATAGTTAGTTTGTGTTTATTATAGTGTTTTAAGCTATTTTTGTGTGTTTGTAGGTTCATATGACAAAGTTGGCAAGAAAGTGCAATTTGGAGCATTTTGAGGCAGTTTTGGGCACCAAATGGATAGCTTATGAGTGGAGCAAGATGGATGGATGAATTTGAAGTTCAAGAGGCTAGGAATATGCTGAAAAGAGTGAAGTAAATCCAAGATAAAGAAAATAAGGAATCAGCTAAAAGGAAGAACATTATCCAAAACCTTATCCAACCTTATCTTATCTAAACTAACCTTATCTTATCTTATCTTATCCCAATCTTATCATGCCTTAAATCTAGCTCAAGGGGGACTCCTTATCACATTTGAATGCCTAATATCTGATTCTAGAAGCCCTAAAATAATGCAAAGAACCTGATCTTTCTTCCCCCTAGAAATCTGACGAATTTCTTACTCCTTTTCATCCTTGGAATCTGATGAGAATTGTCCTTGTTCTTTGCTGATTTGGAGTCCTAATTCAACCCTTTTTTATGTGCCTTTTCTCCGTATAAATACATATTTTCTACCACAATTCAAACCACCACCCTCTACCATCAGATCACCACAGCATCCACCTTTCACCAGATATTTATACAAACAACCATTCACCACAATTCAGACCGTCTTCCATCACAATTTCATGCCATACATCCCTGTAGTGCCGCAGCTTTGCAAGGAGAAAGGAGATGAGCCCGTGGAGCCGTTCTTGCCATTCAAAACGTTAGATTGTTGGAGTGTTTCTAGGTGTATTCTATCTTTATTTTCAATGTTTAATTTAAGTTATCTTTGTTTAATTGCGAACATGAAGAATTACTTTCTTTTAGTTAGAGGTGAATTTGAAGCCATGATTATATGTTTTATATGAATTGATTACATCCAGTTATTATTTCTTGAGTCTTGAATGTGATTTGCTTATCTGAGTTATTAAAACTTGTTTGTGTATGTTGATTGAGGGTCGACACTTAATTTGCATGCATAAACTTGATGCTAGAGTATAAGGGAGTTTCACCTAATCGTTATGAACTTATATTCACAAGTAGTGGAGGTTGCTAGTCACGATCGTGTTAAGTGAATCCTTGGCAGGGGTATCATGCTTTTCATAGTTACGAATGCCTCATCAATGCTTATGATTTTCAAAGAACTTAATGACCTTTGATATGTTTTCTATCATGCTTTTCATAGTTAGGGGACTTGATAAGGATAATTTGGTTGTGATGCGTATCCCGTCCAATTCAATGAAATAAGGAAAATCTGATGGTTAATTTGTGCTGTCACGGTTAACTTGGGGTGCTGTCATTCATGGTTTAAAGGAACAATACTGGAAATGGTTTATATGCATATGTAATGTGTGGAGTAGGACCCTCTAACTAGCCATTCACCCATTTAATTCACCAATTTCGTCCAAAGTATTTAGTCTTTAATTCTGTTTAGTTTTTCTTTAAATTAGTCAAAAACCCAATCCCCTTTAATTTGTCTGTCAAGTTAATTTTCACATCAAATTTTGGCACCGTTGCTGGGGATTAGCAAAATTGCTAATCACCCTGTTTTGTTTATTTTACTTTTGATATTTGATTTAGTTTTCTTTCTTTGATTTTAGGTACTAGAGAAGTAAGACATGGCAATTGCTAATCTTCAAGCTCAAAAAGCAAATCTTACTTCTCAGTTAACGCAATATATCGAAAGGACCATAAGGCAAAGTGTCCCTACATTTGGTGCATCTTATAGGCAAGAATATCAAGCAAATCAATGTCCACAAAGAGGTTGGGAGAATGTCAATACCTGGGGTTATCAAGATCATATGCAAACTATTAACACATTAAAGTAGGCATGCATTCAAAAACAATTCTAAAACCCATGACATTCAAAGCCTAGTGAATGGTGAACCACAAGACTCTTTAACAACATTAAAGAGAAAGAAGGTTTTAGAGATTCATTACCCTTGAAGCTCATCCTTGTTTACACAAGGGATTCACCCAAGTGGAGGGCCTTCAAGTCACCTCCTAGCTCCTTGGATCTTCCTTGTGATTTTCTTCCTTTTGATACTCCTTTGCTCCTTGAGGATATGAGGAAAGGATCTCCAAAAACACCAAAGATTTGGTGTCTCTAAGTCTCCACACCAAGGATGAGGTGTGAAGATGAAATGGATGACTTAGAGAAGAAAAGATTGCTAGCTATCTCCTCTCTAAGTGGCCGGCCTCTATTGGAGAAAAAGAGAGAAAGTGTTTCTCATCTTTTGTTTCAAGAAACCTTAATGAGAAAAAGCTATAAAGATGCTTTTATATCTCTTTTCTTAGGTGAGTGGCAAACTTGCAATTAAGCAAAACTTCACACTCCCCTCACTATGGCCTGCCTCTTTTAAGTGATTGGGCTTATTGCCCATTTTTTTTTAGTTGTCATACAACTTAAACATAATGGGCCTTGTGGACCAAAACACTTTTGGGCCCCGAAACCCAAAACCAACTTAAAAGCCCAATACAAACCTTTCGTAAAATTAATTAACTAATTAATTAATCTTGACCATTCTCAATTAAACCATTTAATCGCTTATCCATCTCATTTATATTTCTTCACTTTCACCCTTACTCGGTGTACGATCCATTAGGTTCCAATTAGCGAGGCAGTGGGCGATTGTTACTCTTAACGATCGATTGTGAATTGAAACTACATTTCAATTCTCCCTTTGATTATGATTATTGTTTGCTAATCTTCAGGGTTTCCTGATGCGTAAAATAACTAAACACACAAATTAAACCCTCTTGTTGACAATTGTAGTATATGTATAAGTAGGGATCGTTCTTAAACCGGGGATTAGGAGGGATTGCTAAACACTCTAAACTGACTCAAATAGATAAAACTAAGCTTTAAAACACTTAACTAGACTCAAAAGACTCAAAACAAACTGAAAAGACTCAAAACAAGCTAAAAACACTCAAAACTGCCTAAAAACACAAACTGGGCAGTTTTGAGCTCTAAACACAATTTGGACGAAATTTGGGTTTCTAAAGGCTCAAAACACTTTAAAACACAATCTAAGACAAGTTCTAACTAATATGACTTAACAAAGTAAAGGGGGTTTGGTTTTGGACGAAAATAAGTAATTTAAAACAAGAACAATTTAAATAGATTCTTAAGCAAATTTAGGTGAATTGATGAGATATGGGGTAACTAGAGGGTTCTTCTCCACACATGACACACTTGCATTCAAATTGATTTCCAATTGCTTCTCTCAATAAGTCATGAAACTCAATACTCCAGGTTAACTGTGACAACACTTTTTTAACCTTCAAGTTCTCCTTAAGTTAATGAATTGGATGGGAAAGCACATACAACAATTCAAAGCATTCTCTAAAAGTGCCCTACGTGAAAAGCACAATAAAGGTACAATCAAAGATCATTAAGTTTCATGAAAACTATAAGCATTGACAAGGCAATTGTAACTATGAAAAGCATGAAACTTTTGCCAAGAATTCACTTAACACGATCTTTTATAAGCGACCTCCACTACTTGCAAATATAAGTTTGTAACTATTAGGTGAAACTCCCTTATGTTTTAGCTTCAAATCCTCGCATGAAAACTAAGTGTGCACTCTTAATAAACATACAAGAATAAGTTATCAATCAAACGGTTAAGCAAATTGAATTCACAACTTATGAAATAACAACTAAAGGTAATCAATTCATAATGCAAGTATAATCATGGTATTGAATAGCCCCCTAGCCAAGAAGGGCTTAGTTCCTCATAAACGCAAAACAAAGATACATAAATTTAGACATTGAAAACAAAGAATGAAAACACCTAGAAACGCTCCAACAATCCAACGTCTTGAATGGCAAGCACGTCCAAGGGTCTCCTTCCTTCTTCTTTGCTGCGGCACAAGGGATGGTTGAAGGTTTTTGTGGTGATTTGTGGTGGTGGATGGATATAGGTTGGTTATGGTGAAGGGTGGAGTCGTTTTTAGAATGGTGCGGCAATAACATATATATATAGGAGAGGGTAAGGCACGGTTTTGATGTGTTTTAGGGAAAGAAATAACTTAGCTATCTTGTCCTATAATTAAAAGTCAGAAATCAATGGAAAATAGGCAAGAAAGGTGCAGGAATTAAAGAGAATAGGAAAGGGAAATTCGGCAGAAATTGTAGGACAGATTTTAGGAATGTGTTTTGGGTCAGAAAATAGGCAAGAAAGGATATAAGGTGCGGCATAGGTTAAGGGAGAAAGGGAAAGGAGATTTGGGACACAAAATAGGGAAGAAAACAATCCCCTTGCACGGCAAGGCATTGGACAAAAATAGGAATGTGTTTAATTGCAGGAACTAGGAAAACAAGAAAGGGAAACAAGGAAGGGAAAGTAGGAAAATAGGAAGGTGGGTGCGGCAAAGATTAGGGATAGGTCTAGGTCTTCTAGAAGCATTTATTTAGTGTCCTAAAATATTTAGGAAGCCCCCTTGCAGCTGGAACATAGGTGAATTAGGATTAGGAAAGTTTAGAGCCAAAGATGGAAACCTTCACAAATGGAAACCTCCAAGAATAGAAACTTCCAACTTTAGAAACTTTGGCTTCCAATTCTGAACTCTTTGTTCTTCATTTTCATTTCTTCATTTCATTATTCATTCCTAGCCTCCTTTGATCTTCAATTTCGTCCATCCACCTTGCTCCAAGCATAAGCTATCCATTCCTTGCCCAAAACTGCTCCAAAAGGCTCCAAAATGCATTTCTTTGCCACTTTAACCCTTTGGACCTACAAACACACGAAAATGGCTTCAAATACTAAATTAACTATGAAATAACAACATAATTGCATAAGAACAAGCTAACTAAGTCGCATAAATATGCTGCTATCACTTCCACAAGCCATGAGTGACACCTAGCAGCATGTCATGGCTACCCAAGCTAAATAGAATTGGTTGGAGAACCTATCCAGTTACAATTACAATGCAATATGGTCATTCTCTAATACAATACTCTTAATCACATTGTTTGAGTGATAGTTTGTATCATGTCTACTATCCAATGTGATACTTCTCTATATGATTCAATTGAATATGATTTGGAACATACTTCCTAAGTCATATTCATATGCTTTGGCCAAAGACTCCCGAATCATATCTTAGAGTATTCTCCTTCCACCATGGAAGGTTAGAGATCCCTTGTTGTGCATTCATATTCCTACATGACTAGATAGCTTGACCCCAACAATGTCGTGGACACTCTCGATGGAATGCCTTTGACATGATCAGAGATCAAGGACCTAACCATTAGACATCTATGATGCCTCAGGTCAAAGGACTACTTTGCATATTGCAACTAACGAGTTCTTACATGATATGTATGTTCGAACTCTCTTTTGATCGTTGTTCAGTGTACTCGATTACTCTTTCAAGCACCTATGTGTTTGTCTTAGTGTCCAACACTAAATGAGTTGAGACTAGTCATACTCACGCTTGAGTTGACATAACACTTACTAACCTTAGTGGATTGTCAATGCCCAATTGGCAATCCTATGGCTAGGAACGTTTTAGGAATGAACATAAGAGAAATGTCTCATTAATCTAACTTACTTAAATCACTTCTCTCTTAGATCAAATACATTCCTTGGATTCCCTTATTGCTTAAATACAATAAATAGTGATTAACAATAAGCTTTGCCCTTCATTAAACATATAATAGTTTAATACAATAAGTATTCCAAAAGCTATTACATCAAATGAGTGGCTTTGTGGGCATACTTCCAACAGTTAAAGCAAGTGCTTCTTGGGAGGCAACCCATGCGAATAGAGAATAACTAGAAGCTCCGGCATCATAACCAGATTTGCGTTCTTAAACTCTACTCTTTCTTGCTTTTACTTTGCCATGTTTGTCATGTTTGTTGGTTGTGTCATTTTCTTGCTTTTGTGTGAGTCTATGTTTAAAACATTGAGGACAATGTTTGGTTTAAGTGTGGGGGGTAAACTAGTGTTTTTACTGAAAATTCGTGGTTTTTTTATCACCTAGCACCACTAGAGTTGTTTCTCACTGTTTTAAAGTGTTTTTAGTGTGTTTTGAAGTGCTTTAGTGTGTTTTGAAAGAAAAATACGAAAATTTGAAAAAAAAAATAGAAAAAGTTTTGAAAAACCCAAAAAAAGAGTCATTTTAGAGTCCTTTTTGTGTGTTTGTGTCTTAGGATACCTTCCAACACAATGATGAGGATTTGGTTTTTAATTACATGACTGTTAAAGAAGGTTATGAACATGGATGGAAGTTTGATATGCTCTTTGGTTAATGCTTGGTTATAGTTGTCATTAACGAATTCACATGTAATCACAAAGGAAAAAAAATCAGTTTTTGTGACATGCTTGAAGGAAGGAACTCAAACTAACGCTACAACCTTGAGAGACTTGAGCCTAAACTTTGTTTGGAGAGTTATTAATATGTGGTTTCTTGTTTTCTAAAGTCATTGCATGATCTCATTATTCTTTGCTTGGTTGCTACTTAAAATGCATTTTATCACTTTAGTTCCAAATACTAGAACTCATGTCTATTTCATTCAAAGCTTAAAATTGTGTCCATAACATATAACAAGATGAAGTTGTTTACTAATTACCACCAGAGCCAAAAAGCCTTCATCCCATGCATTTGTTTTGTAGGTTTAACCCCTTTGAGCCTTATTTAGCCTATTTTCATTGTTAGCCACATTATCCTTACCTAACCTAGAATAGGACTATCCATACCCTTGTTCTTAAAGTATAGTGGATCATGAATTATAGGGAATTCCTTTTGATCAAACATATTGCAGAAATCAAGTGTGGGGGAAGGTTATGTACACGAGTAGAAAGAGAGAAAAAAAAGAGAAAGAAACAAAAAAGAGAAAAAAAAAACGTGAAAAAGAAGAAAAAGTGGAAAAAGAAAGAAAAAGTTGTGAAATAAGTGAGAAAGAACTCACAAGTATTGGTTGTTGAAGAAAGGGTCCAAAAAGTTTGAATTGACCCTAAGTATATACAAAATCCCCTTAGTGTTTCAAGTTATTTGCTGCATTCAAGAGTGAATTATAAGTTGATTTCATTACTTTGCTTACTATTGCTTTAAGAACCTTTGCTTATCCTTACCTTTCTTTGTTAGCCAATACCCTTAGCCCCATTACAACCCTTAGACTTTAATCTTGGGTGTTGTGTGTTTCAATATGTGGAGTTAGGAATTTGTATGAGCATATGGTATCCTTGGTTCTCGCGTCTAAGTAGTGACATTCCATTCATGAGATCATATATATACATGCATTAATCATTCCAGAAAGTGCTTTCTTTACTTATTACATATGTGAGTGTTAGTTGATGTGAAAATATATAAGCACTCAAATTAAACCCTCTTGTTGTCAAATTGTAGTATAAATGCAAGTAGGGATTGTTCTAAACCGGGGATTAGGAGGGCTTACTAAAACCTCTAAACTGACTCAAAAACATAAAAACAAAGTTAAAAACATTTGAATAGACTCAAAGGACTCAAAACAGGTTCACAAGACTCAAAACAACTTAAAAACACTCAAAACTGCCTAAAAACACCAACTAGGCAGTTTCTGACTCTAAACACAACTTGGACGAATTTAGGGTTTTGGCTTGACGAAAAACACTCAAAAACACAACTAGGACATATTCTAACTAATTAGACACACTAAAGTAAAGGGGGATTTGGTTTTGGACGAAAATAAAGTAAAACTAAGCAGAAACTAAAACTAGGCAGACTTGCACGAATTTGGGAAAAACTATGGATGATGGGCTAGCTAGAAGGTCTTTCTCCACACATGACACACTTGCATATAAAACGATTTCCAGTTGCTTTTCAATAAACCATGAATCTCAACACCCCAGATTAATTAGGTATGCTTAAATTAACCCTCAGATTTTCCTTTAGTTATTGGATTGGATGACATCATTCGACAACCCAAAGCAATCTTCACAAGTTCCTTACATGAATTGCATAATAGAGATACGAGCAAAGATCATTAAGTTCTATGAAAATCATAAGTATTGACAAAGCATTCGTAACTATGATAAACATGATACTCCTGGTAGGAATCTACTTAACGCGATTGTGACTAGCAACTTCACTACTTATTAATATAAGTTCATAACGATTATGTGAAACTCCCTTATATTCTAGCATCAAATCTTTGCATGCAAACTAAGTGTGCACCCTTAATCAACAAACAAGAATAAGTTATCAATCAAACAGTTAAGTAAATTGCATTCACGATTCATAGAATTACAATGGGAAGTAATCAATTCATATTGCAAATATAGTCATGGTTTCGAAATTCACCCTAGCTAAAAGGGGTTTAGTTCCTCATACTCACAAAACAAAGATACATAAATTTAGACATTGAAAACAAAGAATGAAAACACCTAAAAATGTTCCAGCAATCCAACTTGAATGGCAAGCACGTCCAAAGGTCCCCCTTCTTCTCTTTGTTGCAGCACAAGGGTTGGGTGAAGGTTTGAATGGTGGTTTTGTATGGTAGAATGGCTGGAAATGTTTTTATGGATGTGAATGGGTGATAATTTTTTATGGGTGTGGCTGGTTGTTTTATTTAAAGGGTTTGGGTACTTAGAAAATAATAGGAAAGGGTTAGGACTTAGCTAATTTTTCCTACAAGAATTAAAAATCAGAAATTAAAGAGAAAAGGAAAGGAATGTGTGGCAAAAGGGAAATAGGAAAGGGAGAGGCATTTAATTGTCAGATTTTAAGAGAGAAAAGGGAAGAAGGTACGACTGGGTTTAAGAGAAAAAGAGAATGTGATTTGGTGCAGGAAATAGGGAAGAAAGACTCTCCCTTGCACGGCAAGGAATAGAAAAGGTCAAGGGAGGTACGACAAGGGTGTTTAGGACTTCTAGAAGTTCTTATTTAGTGTCTTAATATGATTAGGAGTCTTCTTTGTTGCTGAAACTTTAGGGACTTGTAGGATTAGGAAAGGTTAAAACCAAAGTAGGAAATGTTGGCTTAACATTCCTTCTTCCAGTAGGAATCCTTGTGTGAGTAGGAATCCTCATTCTTCTAGGAATCCATCTTCAATTAGGAATCCTAGCATCTTTAGGTCTTCAATTCCATCCATCTCCCTTGCTCCAAGCATATGATATTCATTCCATGCCCAAAACTGCTCCAAAATGCACTTTCTTGATACTTTAGCCCTTTGGTCCTACAAACACACGAAAATGACTTGAAATACTAATGTAACTAAGAAATAACAACATAAATGCACAAGAACAAGCTAACTAAATCGCTAACTAGTCTACATGTTTACATCAATCTTCTCACATATACCTAGGATAGGGAGTGTAGTCAGAAAATCTGTGTGAAAATAGAGTGTACATCCGGTGAGGAATTGAGGGAATTCTCTAAGGCATGTTACTACATTCAAAATGTTGTTTTAATTGATTAAATGCGAGCTAGTGAGTGGTGACTGTGATTAAGTACGTGCTCGAGGGTAAGAATGGCTAAAATCTGTGGGAGTAGTGATTTTTAACATGTCATGTTCCATTGGAAATCCCTGAGGTAAACGTTGGAGGGTTTATGTTATGTTTTGTTTGTTTTGTTTGTCTTGTTTTCATGTATTTTCATAGTTAGTTTGTGTTTATTATAGTGTTTTAAGCTATTTTCGTGTGTTTGTAGGTCCATATGACAAAGTTGGCAAGAAAGTGCAATTTGGAGCATTTTGAGGCAATTTTGGGCACCAAATGGATAGCTTATGAGTGGAGCAAGATGGATGGATGATATTGAAGTTCAAGAGGCTAGGAATATGCTGAAAAGAGTGAAGAAGTAAATCCAAGATAAATAAGATAAGGAATCAGCTAAAAGGAAGAACATTATCCAAAACCTTATCCAACCTTATCTTATCTAAACTAACCTTATCCTATTTTATCCTATCCCAATCTTATCATGCCTTAAATCCAGCTGCAAGGGGGACTCCTTATCACATTTGAATGCCTAATATCTGATTCTAGAAGCCCTGAAATAATGCAAATAACCTGATCCTTCTTCCCCCTAGAAATCTGACGAATTTCCTACTCCTTTTCATCCTTGGAATCTGATGAGAATTGTCCTTGTTCTTTGCTGATTTTGAGTCCTAATTCAACCCTTTTTGCTGTGCCTTTTCTCATTATAAATACATATTTTCTGCCACAATTCAAACCACCACCCTCTACCATCAAATCACCACACCATCCACCTTTCACCACAAATTCGTACAAACAACCATTCACCACAATTCAAACCATCTTCCATCATAATTTCGTGCCCTACATCTCTCTAGTGCCACATCTTTGCAAGGAGAATGGAGGGAAGCCCTTGGAGCGTTTCTAGGTGTATTCTATCTTTGTTTTCAATGTTTAATTTAAGTTATCTTTGTTTAATTGCAAACATGAGGAACTAATTTCTTTTAATTAGAGGTGAATTCGAAGCCATGATTATATGTTTTATATGAATTGATTACATCCAGTTATTGTTTCTTGAGTCTTGAATGTGATTTACTTATCTGAGTTATTAAAAATTTTTTGTGTATGTTGATTGAAGGTCTACACTTAATTTGCATGCATAAACTTGATGCTAAAGTATAAGGGAGTTTCACCTAATTGTTATGAACTTATATTCATAAGTAGTGGAGGTTGCTGAAGGATGATTTTGTGAAAACATGTTCATTTGAGCAACATCATATAGCATGCAATTAACAATTAAAGGCGGAATCATGCTTGCATGCACTAAAAAACAAAACATTACCCATGAAATTCAAAGCCTAGTAGATTGGTGAACCAAGACTCAACTCAAATCAAAGTGAGTTGAGAAATATATACCTTTGTAGATTCCTCTTTGCATAAGCAAAGGCTAATCACCCAAAGAGAGGGCCTTCATTCCTTGCATCTAAAATCTATGGATTTGGATGGAAGAATAGGTTTCTCCAAGTTCCCAAAATTGAGAACCTCTAAGTATCTTCACCAAGGTTAGATTGGAGAAGAAATGAGTGACCTTGGAATAGTAGGATTGCTAGCTACACCCTCCAAGGAGGCCGGCCTCTTTAGAGAGAAAGGGAGAGACATGTTCTCTCCAATTTTCTTCAAAAGAAACCCTAGTTGAATTTTGGCTATAAAGTCATATTTATACCTTAATTCATTGGAGTGGCAAACTTGTAAATAAGTCCAAAACCCACTCCAAAACTAAATGGCCAGCCATTGGGATATTATTGGGCTAATTGGGCCTTTGTGAATCATTATTCATTAAGTTGTCATACAACTTAAGTCAATGGGCTTGACGTTCGAAGCCCATTGGGCCTTAAGGTCCAAAACTATCCCGAGGTCTATAACGAACTTATTCGTTTGATTAATTAACATATTAATTAATCATTGCCATAAATAATTAAACCATTTAATTATTCTTACTCATCTCCATTGTTTCTTCAATCTTCACCTTACACGGTGTACGATCCATTAGGTTTCTTTTAGCGAGGCAGTGGGCGATTAAAACCATTTCAAATCGATTGTGAATTGAAACTTACTTTCAATTCTCCCTTTAGTGATTATACACGTTTAGGGCTTCCACAAACCATGAGTGACACCTAGCAGCATATCATGGTTACCCAAGCTAATCAGAAGAGGTAGAGAACCTATTCAGTTTAGGATTACAAATGCAATACGGTCTTTCTCTAATACAATACTCTTGACCACATTGTTTGGTTTGATAGTTTATTCATGTCTACTATCCAATGTAATTCGTGTGCTTATATGATTACCTTGAATGTGATTTGGAACGACTTTCCTAAATCTCATTCATACTCTGGCCAGAGATTCTAAATCATATCATAGAAAATTCTCCCCCAAATGGTTTGAAGGTTAGAGATCCCTTGTTGCGCATTCACTTGCCTCCATGGCTAAGTGGCTTAACCCCAACGATGCCGTGGACACCCGCGGATGGGGTGACTTTGACATAATCAAAGATCAAGGACTTAACCACAAGACAACTGTGATGCTTCAGGTCAAAGGACTACTTTGCATTATCCCAACCATGAGTTCTCATGTGACATGGATTGAGAACTCTTCGTTGATCGTGTTCAGTGAACTCATTCTCTATTGAGCACCTACGTACTTGTCTTGATGTCACACACACCAATGACTCGAGACTAGTCACTCTCCCTGAGAGAAGACACAGCACGTACTGATCTTAACGGACTGTCAATGCCCAATTGGCAATCCTATGATCATGAACGTTTAGGATGTGTCTACGAAAGAATGGTCTCATGAATCTAACTTCTTTAGATCGTATTCTCCCAATCACATATTCCTTGGACTTATCGTTTAAGCATATAACATTTATATGAGACGGCTTAAACAATAATCTTTGCCCTTTATAATTTAAACTAGATTAGTTTAACATGTGAAATGTCCGTAAAGTATCATCATATGATTGGCTTTAGGGCACATTTCCGACAGTTGCCAGTCACGATTGTGTTAAGTTAATCCTTGGCAAGAGTATCATGTTTTCATAGTTATGAATGCCTCGTCAATGCTTATGATTTTCAAAGAACTTAATGACCTTTGATATGTTTTCTCTCATGCTTTTCATAGTTAGGGGACTTGATAAGGATAATTTGGTTGCGTATCCCGTCCAATTCAATGAAATAAGGAAAATCTGATGGTTAATTTGTGTTGTCACGGTTAACTTGGGGTGTTGTCATTCATGGTTTAAAGGAACAATACTGGAAATTGGCTTATATGCATATGTCATGTGTGGAGAAGGACCCTTTAACTAGCCATTCACCCATTTAATTCACCAATTTCATCTATAGTATTTAGAGTCTTTAATTCTACTTAGTTTTACTTTAAATTCGTCAAAAACCTAATCCCCTTTACTTTCTTGAGTCAAGTTAGTTAGAATCTATCCAATTTGTGTTTTTAAGTATTTTGAGTCAAGTTAAAATCAATTTTCGTCCAATTCACCCTCTAGTGTCTAGTTTGAGTCTATTTGATTGTTTTGAGTCTTTTTAATTTGTTTTGAGTTCTTTGAGTCTAGTTAATTGTTTTAAAGTCTAGTTTTGTGTTTTTGAGTCATATTTGTGTAGATTAGCAGCCCTAGTTAATCCTCGGCCTAGAACGATCCCTACTTTCATATACTACAACTATCTTAATAGGGTTTAATTTGTGTGTCAAGTTAATTTTCACATCATAAATTAAGTATGCATCCTTAATCAACAAACAAGAATAAGTTCTGAATCAAACAGTTTAGTAAATTGTATTCACGATTTATGAAATCACAACTGGAAGTAATCAATTCATATTGCAAATATGTTCATGGCTTTGAATTTTCCTCTAGCTCAAACAAGTTTAGCTCCTCATGTTCACAATTAAACAAAGATAACTTAAATTAAACATTGAAAACAAAAGAAGGATTACACCTAAAAACGTTCCAGCAATCCAACAATCTTGAATGGCAGGCACGGCTCCAAGCTATCCTCTCTTCCTTACAAAATTGCGGCACAAGGGTGTGAATGAATGGTTATATGGATTGGATGATTGGTGTGAAGTATGATGAAGGATGGGGGTGGTACTGAATGGTGCGGCACAATGTTATATTTAAAGGGAAAGATAGCTAAAACCTTAATTAATTTTGGAGATAGATTTGTACACCAAATCCTCAAAGAAAAAGGGTAATTAAATGTCAGAATCCCAGAGGAAAAGGGTAACAAGGTTTGCGGTAAGGAAAAGAAAAGGGGAAAGGTGTTTGCCTTGCTTGGCAAGGGAAAGGGAAAGGGAAAGGACAAAATAAGGTAACTTTGGCTAACATTCATTCTTTCTTGTTGGATTCCTTGATTTCTTTTGTCTTGAATTTATTTCCTTCATTTCTTTGCTCATTCCTAGCCTCCTTTGAACTTCAAATTCGTCCATCCACCTTGCTCCAAGCATGTGCTATCCATTCCAAGCCCAAAACTGCTCCAAAATGCTCCAAATTGCACTTTCTTGCTACTTTAGCCCTTTGGACCTAAAAACACACAAAAATAGCTTAAAATACTAAAATAACTAGGAACTAACAACATAAATGCAAGAAAACAAGCTAACTAAGTGATAGGAGCATATTTATGCGACTTAATTGGCTTGTTCTCATGCTTTTACGTTGTGTTTCTTTAGTTATTTTAGTGTTTAAAGTCACTTTTGTGTGTTTTCAGATTCTAAGGCCAAAGGATGCAAGAAGATGCATTTTGGAGCTTTTTGGAGCAAAATTGGGCTTGGAATGATTATCACATGATTGGAGCAGAAGGAATGGACGTAATTGAATATTTGAAGAAGTTAGGATTCCTAATCAACGAAGGATTCCTAATCAACGAAGGATTCCAAATCAATGTAGGATTCCTAATCAACGAAGGATTCCTAATCAACGAAGGATTCCTACTCACATGAGGATTCCTAGAAGAACATGGATTCCTACTCCAATAAGGATTCCTACTCCAACAAGGATTCCTACTCCAACAAGGATTCTTACTCCAATAAGGATTCCTACTTGAAGTAGGAAAGTTAAGCCAAGTTTTCCAACTTTGGTTTGACCTTTCCTAAGTGTCCCTAAGTGTTATCAACTTTGAAGGCTTCCTAAGCACTCTAGGACATCAAACACACAGTCCTTGCATAATATCAACCTTTGGCGCACTTCCTTGCTCTTTCCCCTTCCTTGCCGTGCAAGGGAGAGGGTTCTTTCCTGATTCTATGCATTAAAACACATTCCTAATGTGTTTTAATGCCTTGCCGCATATACCTTGCCTTTTCCTTTAATTTTCTGATTTTGTTTCCTATTTCTAGAAGCCTTAGACTTAATTTCTGATTACCTAAATAACCTAGGGTTTTAATTCCTGAAATCCTTTAAATAAACTCTCTTTTGCAGCCACAAAACATCCATTCACACACCATTCACGCCAGAAAGCTATTCCCACTCTCTACCACATCCACTCTTCACCATTCATCATATTTTTTGCCCAGAAACTACCCTAGCCGACCCCTACATTCATCCTAACCTTATTTCCATCCTTCTACATCATCCATAACTCCCTAAACTCACCCCCAAACCTTGTGCCGCAGCAAAGGAGAGGAAGAAGAAGTGCTTGAAGGTTTTAGCTGTTCAACATTGAATCGTTGGAATATTTAGGTGTTCTCTTTCTTATATTTACAATGTATAAATCTGTTTTCCTTTGTTTTGTGAACATGAGGAACTAAGCCTTTTTGGCTAGGGGTTATTCAATACCATGATTATGCTTGCAAGATGAATTGATTACGTCTAATTGTTATTTCATGAATTGTGAATGCAATTTGCTTAACCGTTTGATTGATGACTTATTTTTGTGTGTTGATTAAGGTGGCCAACTTAGTTTTCATGCAGGAGTTTGAAGCTAAAATATAAGGAAGTTTCACCTAATAGTTACAACCTTATATTTGCAAGTAGTGGAGGTCGCTTATAAACGATCGTGTTAAGTGAATTCTTGGCAAACGTTTCATGCTTTTCATAGTAACAATTGCCTCGTCAATGCTTATAGTTTTCATGAAGCTTAATGATCTTTGATTGTACCTTTATTGTGCTTTTCACGTAAGGGACGTTTAGAGAATGTTTTGAGTTGTTGCATGTGCATTCCCATCCAATTCAATAATTTAAGGAAGACTTGAAGGTTAAAAAAGTGTTATCACAGTTAACCTAGGGCATTGAGGTTCATGGTTTATTGAAAGAAGCCATTGGAAATCAACTTCGAATGCAAGTGTGTCATGTGTAGAGAAGAACCCTCTAGTTACCCCATATCTCATCAATTCACTTAATTTTGTCTAAGAATCTGTTTACATTGTTCTTGCTTTGTTTTACTTATTTTCGTCCAAAATCAACCCCACCTTATTTCTTTGAGTCATATTAATTAGAACTTGTCTTAGAATATGTTTTTAAGTGTTTTAGGTCATTAGAAAACCAAATTTCGTCCAAGTTTGTGTTAGAGTCCCAAAACTGCCCAAAAAGTGTTTTAAAGCAGATTTGAGTGTTTTTGTGCTGTTTTCAGTCTTTTGGTTTGTTTTAGTGTTTTAGAGTTTAGTTTTGCATTCTTGATAGGAACATATTTATGCGCCTTAGTTTAGCTTGTTCTTGTGCATTTATAGTGTTTTTCCTTAGTAAAGTAGTCTTTTAAGCTAGTTTTATGTGTTTTCAGGTTCTAAGGGCAAAGTATGCAAAAGGATGCATTTTTGAGCCTTTTGGAGCAATTTAGAGCTTGGAATGGACATCATATGCTTGGAGCCAAGAGGATGGACGAAATTGAAGATTTGAAGATGATGTTTCCTACTTGAAAAAGGTTTCCTAGTCGAAGTAGGAAAGCGCCTAATTAAAAGATGAAATCCTAATCAACAAAGGATTCCTAATTGAAGAAGGATTCCTAATCTACGAGGGATTCCTAGTTGAAGATGGATTCCTAGAAGAATGAAGATTCCTACTCAAACAAGGTTTCCTACTCGAAGTAGGAAAGTTAAATCCAAATGGCATCAAGTTGCAGCTACAAAGAAGATTTCCAAGTCCAATAAGGAAAGGTTTCCAAGATGAAGTAGGAGAAGAATTCAAAGTCAAGAGAGGATTGAGACATGTTTTCCTAATGCTAGAAGGACTCCTAAGTGTTGTAGGACACAAATGAGAAGTTTCTAGAAAGTTTCCATCCTTGCCGTGGGTTTCATGCAATTCCTATCAGTTTTGGGGCTTTCTAGAAGCCCTATCCTTAATCCCTACTTTGGTGCCGCACCCTAGCTTCTAGATACCCTAATTCTTTGCCTTGCAAGGCATTCTAGAAACCCTATCACCTTATCCCATTGCTGCCGCACCCTTATCCCTTTTCCTTGCAAAATCTGATTGTTTAGACCTATTTCCTTGTGGATTTGGGTTATCCAAGTCCATATCTGATTACCCTAGGGTTTTAAGTGCCTATATATACTCATATTAACCCCTAAATCAGATCACCACTCACCACAATTCACAATTCACTCCAGAAATTCGTCCAACCCTCTCCACACTCTTGCCGCAGCCACCAAACACCTTTCTCCCTTGTTTTTAACCATTGCCGCACCATCCCCATCCCCTAAACACTACTACATCCATCCATCACCATGCATCCCTACACCTAAGGTCCTAAACCTGTCCCTAGACCCTTTGCCGCACCAAGGAGGAGGAGAAGGAAGCTTGGAAGTTCATGCAATTCAAGTTCGCGTCGTTGGAATTTTTAGGTGTTTCTTTTCCTTTGATTTCAATGTTTAAATTTAATTCTCTTTGTTTTGTGCGTATGAGGAACTAAACCCCCCTTGGCTAGGGGGGGATTCGAAATACATGTTTATGCTTGCGTTATGATCTGATTACTTCTCATTGCGTTTCATAAGTTGTGAATTCAATTTACTTATCTATGTGAATTACATTGATTTGTGTGTGTTGGTTGAGAGTGCACGCTTAATTATCATGCATAAATTGAATGCTAGGATATAAGGAAATTTCACCTAATCGTTATGGAATTATATTCACAAGTAGTAAAGGTTGATGATCTCAATCGCGTTAAGTAAATTCTTGGCATAAGTTTCATGCAATCATAGTAACAAGTGCTTCGTCAATGCTTATGGTTTTCATTGAACTTAATGATTCTTGCTTGTATCTCTATTATGCAATCATGTAGGGGACTTGTGGGGAATGTTTTGGGTTGTAGTATGCAATCATCCAATTCAATAACGTTAGGAAAATCTGAAGGTTAATTTAAGCGGACCTAATTAACTTGGGGCATTGAGAATTCATGGTTTATTGAAAAGCAATTGGAAATCATTTTGTATGCAAGTATAACATGTGTAGAGATGAACCCCTTAGCTAGCCTTCCATTCACCCATTTAAATCAAATTCGTTTTTACAATCTGTTCTAATTTACAAAGTTTGTTTTGTTTTTAAATTCGTCCAAAACCAATCCCCCTTTGTGTTAAAGTGTCAAAATTAGTTAGTAAGTGTTTAGTTTGTGTTTTTAAGTGTCTTAGGTCAAGTTAAAACCAATTTTCGTCCAATTTTGTGTCTATTGTTCAAAACTGCCCAGATTGTGTTTTTAAAGGCAGTTTTGAGTGTTTTGGGGCTGTTTTGAGTCTTTTGGTTTGGTTTGGTGTTTTAGAGTTTAGTTTTGCATTCTTTGAGTCTAGTTTAGTATTTTAAACTTGTTTTTACGTATTTGAGTCAATTCCAAGTGATTTTGCAATCCCTCCTAATCCCCGGTCTAGAACGATCCCTACTTACATACATTGCTACAATTGATAAAAAGAGTGTTTAATTTGAGTGCTAGTTAATTTTCACATCAAATTTTGGCGCCATTGCCGGGGATTAGCAACTTTGCTAATCCCTTGGATTGTTATTTTCGTTTTTCTTATTAGATCAGATTCTTATGTTATTTTGTTTCTTGTTTTAGGTACTAGTTTATGACTCGGAGTTCTAATCCGGTTCCCGAACATATTTTAGACTTTGACGACGATTTTGAGCGTGAGTTGAGACGAACGAGGAAGAACCCGGATCCTAGTGAATCAAGTGCAAGTTCCGAGTCTGTGTCTGAAATTGAAGAGGAAGTGGAAGACATGGCAGCGGACAACCGAACGATCAAGGAGCTTTCCGCTTCGGGATTGGATAATGCCGCACCTCTATGTATCCAATTCCCTAGGGCGGCTCAGGACAAAACTGTCGAGTTCGAATTGAAGTCAAGCTTGTTACATCACATTCCGAAGTACCATGGGCTGTCCATGGAAGATCCAAACAAGCACTTGAAGGAGTTTGAAGTCGTTTGCTCAAGCATGACTCCGGTAAACGTGGACGGGAGTATATTGAAGATGAAGGCTTTCCCCTTTTCTCTTATGGAAGAGGCGAAAGATTGGTTATATGAATTAGGTCCCGGAACAGTCACATCTTGGGAGAGCATGAAACGGGCTTTCTTAGAGAAGTTTTTTCCAACCTCTCGAGTCATTTTCCTACGAAAAAGGATAAGTGGAATTCAACAAGAAGAAGGTGAGTATTTTCCTACATATTATGAACGTTTTAAATCTCTTGTTGCTTCTTGTCCACAGCATCAAATGAAGGAGGAGCTTCTTCTACAATACTTCTACGAGGAAATTCTACCAATCGAACGACAAATGCTAGATGCCTCGGCAGGAGGAGCATTGGTGGACAAGACCCCCACGGCAGCAAAGACCTTGATTGCAAATCGAGCATTGAACGCCTAACAATACGAAGGTGTTGGACAAAGAGGCACTCCACGGCAACACCAAGTGAATGAGGTAAGTGCCATAACCGAACTTCAAAATCAAATGGCTAACCTTACTACTTTGCTTTCTCAGGTTGTGGAAGGGCCAAAAGTTCAAAATGTAAGTGCGTGTGGCGTATGTTCCATGCAAGGACACCCTACGGACAAATGCCCACAATTGATCGAGAACGGAGGGTGGGAGACCCTCAATGCCGTTGGTTTTGGGCAGCAATACCAACAAAAGAATGGTCCCTTTTCTAACAACTACAATCCCGGTTGGCGTGATCATCCAAATTTCAAATGGCGAGAACCCCAACAAGGCCAACAACAAAGCACATTTAGGCAACAACCCCCGGGTTTCTATCAAAAGCCATTTGCACCAACTCAACCCCAAGCACAACCCACCCAAAAATCAGGTTCGTCTATTGATAATGATCAAAGTTTTAATTTACTAACTTCTATGGCGCAGGGAATGCAAAATAGGGACAAAAAGGTGGACGAGTTGGAGAAACAAGTAGGGCAAATTGCCGAGTTCATGGGGCAGTTTCGAGAGCAAGGCAGGTTGCCTAGCTCAACCATTGCAAATCCGAAAGGAGGCTTTGAATCTGCCAAGGCAATCATGTTAAGAAGTGGGAAACAAGTAGGAACAGCCCCACCACCATCCAAATCAGCCCCAAACAAGGTGGAAGAAGTAATAATTGAAGAGGAGGAACATGGGTTGGCCACGGCAAGGAAAGAGGTTCCTTTGCCGCAAGTCTCCATGGCTCCTAAGCCATCCAATCTGCCAAATAAAGGTACAACCGTGTCCAATTCCATTCCTACTAATGATTTCCCTTTGAATGTCCCCTTTCCTAGTAGGTTCAAGCAAACAAAGAAAGAAGAAGCTGAAAAGGACATTCTAGAGACGTTCCGGAAAGTGCAAGTCAATATACCTCTCCTTGACGCAATTAAGCAAGTGCCAAGGTACGCCAAGTTTTTGAAGGAACTCTGTACAACAAGAAGGAGAATTTCGAACAAAGAGGTTGTCCAGGTAAGTGAGAATGTTTCCGCTGCTTTGCAAAGAAAATTACCCCCTAAATGCAAAGATCCGGGTAGTTTTACAATTCCATGTGTTATAGGCAATACCAAATTTGAACATGCTATGTTAGATCTAGGAGCCTCAATTAACGTCATGCCATACTCAATTTATGCATCAATGAACTTAGGAGAACTTAAAAACGATGGTGTTATAATTCAATTAGCCGATCGTTCTAATGCATATCCGAAAGGAGTTTTGGAGGATGTTTTGGTGCAGGTGGATAACTTGATCTTTCCAGTGGATTTCTATGTTTTAGAGATGGAGGACTCACCAAATGTCACCCCATTGCCGATTTTACTTGGGAGGCCTTTCATGAAAACAGCCCGCACCAAGATCGATGTGTTCAAAGGGACGTTAACAATGGAATTCGATGGGGAGATTATTAACTTTAACATTTCTGAAGCTATGAAATTTCCTAAAGACGATCATTCTTGCTTTTCTATTGACGTATTGGATGAATTGGCGCAGGATTATCTTGATATGTTGGATGACGATCCCCTCGAAACAACAATTGCACAAGGAATTGGAATGACACCCAATCTTGCCGTACCTAAGGATGAACATGCCGAGCTTGTGGCTGCCTTGGAATCGTTGCCACAACATAATGGTACGCTTCTAAATCCAATTCCAATTCCCGTTTCTAGTAATACGTTGTTACCTTCTGAGATTCAGGCCCCCGTTCTTGAGCTTAAACCATTGCCGGATCATTTAAAGTATGTATTTATGGGAGATGAAGAGAAGTTGCTCGTCATTGTCTCTTCATCACTCACGGCATTAGAGGAGGAAAAATTGATTCGGGTGTTGAAAGAACACAAAACAGCCATTGGATGGACATTGGCCGACATTAAGGGGATTAGCCCTACAACATGCATGCATCGCATATTTCTTGAGGAGGGGGCCAAACCAACTCGAGAGGCTCAACGCCGACTCAACCCTCCAATGATGGAAGTTGTGAAAAAGGAGATTATAAAGCTTCTCGATTGTGGAGTGATCTATCCAATCTCGGATAGCCGTTGGGTCTCACTGGTACAGGTTGTTCCAAAGAAGTCAGGAGTCACTGTGGTGAAGAATGCCGAGGATGAGCTTGTACCAACCCGTATCCAAACAGGTTGGAGAGTGTGCATTGACTATAGGAAGCTCAACAACACCACAAGGAAGGACCACTTTCCATTGCCATTCATTGACCAAATGCTTGAAAGGTTAGCCGGTCATTCTTTTTATTGTTTTCTTGACGGTTATTCGGGATATAATCAAATTGTCATAGCTCCGGAAGACCAAGAAAAGACCACCTTCACGTGCCCATTTGGTACTTTTGCTTACCGCCGCATGCCATTCGGTTTATGCAATGCACCGGCCACGTTCCAACGATGCATGGTAAGTATTTTTTCAGATTTTATTGAGAAGATTATTAAGGTATTCATGGATGATTTTAGTGTCTTTGGCGATTCGTTTGATGGTTGCTTGGAAAATCTCACATTAATCTTAAAACGATGCATGGAAACTAACCTTGTTTTAAATTGGGAAAAGTGTCACTTTATGGTAAAACAAGGCATAGTTTTAGGGCATATTGTTTCTGCAAGGGGAATTGAGGTTGATAAATAGAAAATAGATCTTGTACGCTACTTACCCTCTCCGACTTCGGTTAGAGAGGTTCGTTCGTTTCTGGGACATGCAGGATTTTATAGGCGATTCATCAAGGATTTTTCAAGGATTTCCGCACCCCTTTGCCGACTTCTCCAAAAGGAGGTGCCCTTCGAGTTCAACGAGGAGTGTGAAAAGGCGTTCAAACACCTTAAAGAGATGCTAACTTCGGCCCGCATCATTCGGCCACCAGATTGGAGCATTCCCTTCGAGCTTATGTGCGATGCATCCGATTATGCTCTAGGCGCTGTTTTGGGACAAAGGAAGGACAAACAGCCACACGTCATATATTATGCCTCTCGGACCTTGAACGATGCTCAATTGAACTACTCCACGACGGAAAAAGAACTCCTTGCCGTTGCTTTTGCTTTAGATAAGTTTCGTTCTTATTTACTTGGTACTAAAGTAATAATTTACACTGATCATGCAGCGTTGAAATACTTGCTCACGAAGAATGAGGCTAAACCAAGGCTTATTCGATGGATGCTTCTTCTCCAAGAGTTCGATATCGAAATCCGAGACAAGAAAGGCCGTGAGAACGTTGTGGCTGATCACTTGAGCCGTTTGGTGCATGAAGAAGATGTTGTCCCTATTCTAGAGACATTCCCGGATGAGCAATTGATGTCCATAAAGGTTAGTGAGCCTTGGTATGCCGATTTAGTGAACTTTTTAGTGTCAAAACGTATTCCAAGTGAATTCACTAGGCACCAACGTGATAAACTTAGGCATGATGCACGGTTTTATGTGTGGGATGATCCGTACTTATGGAAATTTTGCCCCGATCAGATTATACGTCGTTGTGTGCACGATTCTGAATGTCATTCAATTTTGAGTTTTTGTCATACATATGCATGTGGAGGGCACTTTGGCACACAACGCACAGCCCTCAAGGTGTTACAATGTGGTTTCTATTGGCTGAGTATTTTTAAAGATGCTAGAACTTTTTGCTTAACATGTGATAAATGCCAACGAATGGGTGGTATTAGTGCAAGGGACCAAATGCCGCAGGTTTCTATCCTAAATGTTGAAATTTTTTATGTTTGGGGTATTGATTTTATGGGTCCCTTCCCTTCATCGTATGGTTTCATGTATATTTTGCTTGCGGTTGATTATGTGTCGAAATGGGTGGAAGCCAAGGCCACCCGGACTAATGATTCTAAAGTGGTTGCAGATTTTATTAGAACTAACATTTTTGCAAGGTTCGGAATGCCACGAGTGATCATTAGTGATGGAGGGTCACACTTTTGCAATCGGACCATTGAAGCGTTATTGAGGAAATACAGTGTCACCCATAAG
This sequence comes from Malus sylvestris, assembly GCF_916048215.2. Taxonomy (NCBI): domain Eukaryota; kingdom Viridiplantae; phylum Streptophyta; class Magnoliopsida; order Rosales; family Rosaceae; genus Malus; species Malus sylvestris. The sequence goes on along the minus strand of NC_062265.1, from coordinate 13,702,278 downwards.
GTTTCTACACCGTACCATCCTCAAACGAATGGCCAAGCTGAGGTTTCCAACCGAGAGATCAAGCAAATGCTTGAGAAGACCGTTGGGCCAACACGGAAGGATTGGAGCTTACGGTTAGATGATGCACTTTGGGCGTATCGTACGGCGTACAAAACCCCCATTGGGATGTCCCCCTTCCGACTTGTCTATGGCAAGGCGTGCCATCTTCCCGTTGAATTGGAGCACAAAGCACTTTGGGCCATCAAGAAGTTTAACATGAACCTCGATGAAGCGGGAAGTCAAAGGAGATTGCAATTGAATGAGCTTGATGAGATACGGCACGAGGCGTACGATAATGCAAGCATTTACAAGCAAAAGACCAAAGCTTTCCATGACAACATGATCCGTGGGAAATCATTATCAATTGGGCAGAAAGTGCTATTGTTCAATTCCCGTTTACGTTTGTTTCCTGGTAAGTTACGTTCTAAGTGGATTGGACCGTTTGTTATTACTAATGTTTTTGTTCATGGTGCAGTCCAAATCCAAAGCTTCAAAACGGGACAAGAATTCAAGGTGAACGGGCATCATTTGAAGCCCTATTATGACACCTTTATGGAGCATCCCGTGGATGACATGCCCTTAGATGCCGTGGCCCTAGTAAGGAGTGAATGAGGTCTTCGTCCGGCTGTACGACGTTAAAGCAAGCGCTACTTGGGAGGCAACCCATGCATTCAACAAAGGAGGACATAGAGAGCACTCCAATTCCAGATTTGCGTTCCTAAACTCTTCTCTTTGTTGTTAAATTCGTTTCTGCTATGTTAGGTTGTTTAGATGTTGTTTTGTTTGTTTGTTTGTTATTTGTGTGAGTCTATGCTTGAAACATTGAGGACAATGTTTGATTTAAGTGTGGGGGGGTAACCAAAGTGTTTTGATGCAAATTCGTAGGGTTTTGTCACCCATAATTTCAAATGTTGTTTCTTGCTGTTTTTAAGCCTTTTTAAGCTGTTTTGGTGTGTTTTAATGTGTTTTGAGTCAAAAATCATAAAATCCCATAAAAATTTGAAAAATTTGTTTTAAAAACCCAAAAAAGAGTCGTTTTTGTGTGTTTGTTTGTGTCTTAGGGTACCTTCCAACACAATGATGAGGATTCGGTTTGTAATTGCATGACGGTTAAAGAGAGTTATAAACATGGATAAAAGTTTGATTTACTCTTTGGTTTATGCTTGGTTGTGGTTATAACTTATGAATTCACATGTAATCATAAAGTAAAAATCCGTTTTTGTAACATGCTTGAAGGAAGTAACTCAAACTAACGCTACAACCTTGTGAGACTTGAGCCTAAACGTTTATTTGGAGAGTTAAAATCTGTACATTCTTTGTTTTCTAAAGTCGTTGCATGATCTCATTATTCTTTGCTTGGTTGCTACTTAGAAGGCGTTTCATCACTTAGAACTAAACACTAGAACTCATGCCCATTTCATTCAAAACATGTCATTGATTTGCATAACACATATTCAAGATTAAGTTGTGTAGTGTCCACCATGGCCAAAAAGCCGTATATCCCTATTCCATTATGTTTTGTAGGTTTTAACCCCGTTGAGCCTTGTTTAGCCTATGTTCTTTGTTAACCACATTATCCTCACCTAGCCTAGATTAGGACCATCCACACCCTTGTTCTTAAAACATTTGGAGCCAAGAGGATGGACGAAATTGAAGATTTGAAGATGATGTTTCCTACTTGAAAAAGGTTTCCTAGTCGAAGTAGGAAAGCGCCTAATTAAAAGATGAAATCCTAATCAACAAAGGATTCCTAATTGAAGAAGGATTCCTAATCTACGAGGGATTCCTAGTTGAAGATGGATTCCTAGAAGAATGAAGATTCCTACTCAAACAAGGTTTCCTACTCGAAGTAGGAAAGTTAAATCCAAATGGCATCAAGTTGCAGCTACAAAGAAGATTTCCAAGTCCAATAAGGAAAGGTTTCCAAGATGAAGTAGGAGAAGAATTCCAAGTCAAGAGAGGATTAAGACATGTTTTCCTAATGCTAGAAGGACTCCTAAGTGTTGTAGGACACAAATGAGAAGTTTCTAGAAAGTTTCCATCCTTGCCGTGGGTTTCATGCAATTCCTATCAGTTTTGGGGCTTTCTAGAAGCCCTATCCTTAATCCCTACTTTGGTGCCGCACCCTAGCTTCTAGATACCCTAATTCTTTGCCTTGCAAGGCATTCTAGAAACCCTATCACCTTATCCCATTGCTGCCGCACCCTTATCCCTTTTCCTTGCAAAATCTGATTGTTTAGACCTATTTCCTTGTGGATTTGGGTTATCCAAGTCCATATCTGATTACCCTAGGTTTTAAGTGCCTATATATACTCATATTAACCCCTAAATCAGATCACCACTCACCACAATTCACAATTCACTCCAGAAATTCGTCCAACCCTCTCCACACTCTTGCCGCAGCCACCAAACACCTTTCTCCCTAGTTTTTAACCTTTGCCGCACCATCCCCATCCCCTAAACACTACTACATCCATCCATCACCATGCATCCCTACACCTAAGGTCCTAAACCTGTCCCTAGACCCTTTGCCGCACCAAGGAGGAGGAGAAGGAAGCTTGGAAGTTCATGCAATTCAAGTTCGCGTCGCTGGAATTTTTAGGTGTTTCTTTTCCTTTGATTTCAATGTTTAAATTTAATTCTCTTTGTTTTGTGCGTATGAGGAACTAAACCCCCCTTGGCTAGGGGGGATTCGAAATACATGTTTATGCTTGCGTTATGATCTGATTACTTCTCATTGCGTTTCATAAGTTGTGAATTCAATTTACTTATCTATGTGAATTACATTGATTTGTGTGTGTTGGTTGAGAGTGCACGCTTAATTATCATGCATAAATTGAATGCTAGGATATAAGGAAATTTCACCTAATCGTTATGGAATTATATTCACAAGTAGTAAAGGTTGATGATCTCAATCGCGTTAAGTAAATTCTTGGCATAAGTTTCATGCAATCATAGTAACAAGTGCTTCGTCAATGCTTATGGTTTTCATTGAACTTAATGATTCTTGCTTGTATCTCTATTATGCAATCATGTAGGGGACTTGTGGGGAATGTTTTGGGTTGTAGTATGCAATCATCCAATTCAATAACGTTAGGAAAATCTGAAGGTTAATTTAAGCGGACCTAATTAACTTGGGGCATTGAGAATTCATGGTTTATTGAAAAGCAATTGGAAATCATTTTGTATGCAAGTATAACATGTGTGGAGATGAACCCCTTAGCTAGCCTTCCATTCACCCATTTAAATCAAATTCGTTTTTACAATCTGTTCTAATTTACAAAGTTTGTTTTGTTTTTAAATTCGTCCAAAACCAATCCCCCTTTGTTTTAAAGTGTCAAAATTAGTTAGTAAGTGTTTAGTTTGTGTTTTTAAGTGTCTTAGGTCAAGTTAAAACCAATTTTCGTCCAATTTTGTGTCTATTGTTCAAAACTGCCCAGATTGTGTTCTTAAAGGCAATTTTGAGTGTTTTGGGGCTGTTTTGAGTCTTTTGGTTTGTTTTGGTGTTTTAGAGTTTAGTTTTGCATTCTTTGAGTCTAGTTTAGTATTTTAAACTTGTTTTTACATATTTGAGTCAATTCCAAGTGATTTTGCAATCCCTCCTAATCCCCGGTCTAGAACGATCCCTACTTACATACATTGCTACAATTGATAAAAAGAGGGTTTAATTTGAGTGCTAGTTAATTTTCACATCAATTCTTTGAGTCTAGTTTAGTGTTTTAAATTTTTTTTTACATATTTGAGTCAGTTTAGAGTGTTTTAGCAATCCCTCCTAATCCCCGGTTTAAGAACGATCCCTACTTATCCATACTAATTGTCAACAAGAGGGTTTAATTTGTGTGTTTAGTTATTTTACGCATCACTAATTCGCATAAATATGCTTCTATCATTGGTGCAGGTAGACCATTTGATTTTTCTAGCAGATTTTTATGTGCTTGAGATGAAGGATTCAGCCCACTCTACACCATTGACAATCTTACTTGGAAGACCTTTCATGAAAACAGCCCAAACCAAGATTGATGTGGCCAAGGGTGAAGGGAAATCTTAGAGATTAATATGGGATTTCGAAATGACTAGCATGCATATACAATTCAAAATTAATATACAAAAGCAACGGAAGCATGTTATCAAATAATATCAAAGCTATAGTCATGCAAATCCCCTTCAAGGTTCATAGGTTTATATATAATGCATCTAAAATATTTAAGTTAAGAACAAAGTGAAGGAATAGATCTATACCTCTTGATCTAGATTTTAGACCAAGGATGGACCACCTCCAAGCCCTTTGCTCCTTGAACTTCTTGAGCCTGGCCTCCCTCCTTGCCTCCTCCACTTTGTTGGTAAGAGTGCTCCTAGGTTCTCCTTTAGTCTCCAAAGGAGAAGACCTCTAAAGATCCACACCCATTAGTGTAGTGAGATGGATGGAGGAATAACCAAAAGAGTGAAAAAGGATTAGCTAAATCACCCTTAAGGTGGCCAGCCTAAGGAATAAATCTCTATAAAGTTCCTTATATAGACAAAAAGAAACCTAGTCAACAACTTGACTTAATATCTCTCCCTCTCCACTTTAAATGGCCGGCCCCTTTGTGTTGGTTTGGGCTTTGGGCTTTTATTTATTTCTAGTCATCCAATGCTTGAATAAAAGCCCAATGGGTTTAGGCCTAATGGGCCCATTTAAACCCGAACGTTTCTTTAAGCCCAAAACGATCTTTTATCGCTTTTATGATTTCTTTAGACTTTCTAAATTAATCACAACACTTAATTAATCCAATTAATTATTTCCATCATCCATTAATTACTCACCACAAGAGTGTATCGGTGTACAATCATTTTAGGTTCTAATTAGTAAGGTAGTGAGGTGATTGACATCAATCCAATTGATTATATTTAATTCAATCACTTAGTGAATTAAAACTTCCTTTTAATTCACCTTCTTCTTTGATGACTACATTTAATCATCTAGAAGAACTCACAAGCTATGAGTGACATCTAACCATATATCATAGCTACCCAAGCTAATGTAGAAGTTGTTCAGAGAACCTACTCAGTTGGAATTACAATGTAATTCGATCATTCTCTAAAACAATACTCTCAATCACATTACTAGGGTATGGATATATCATGTCAAACCCCTAATGTGATTATTCCTTCTTATATGATTCAATTGAGTCGTATAGGAACGCTTTCCTTTATTACGCTTGATACTGCGGCCTAAGATTCCCGAATCATATCTTAGAGTATTCTTCCTCTCTTATCGAGGATTAGAGATTCCTTGTTGCGCATTCACTTGCCTTCATGACTAAGTGGCTTAACTCCAATTATGCCGTGGACACCCACGAATGGGGTGACTTTGACATAATCAAAGATTAAGTACTTAGCCACAAGACAACGACGATGCCTCAGGTCAAAGGACTACTTACATTATTCCAACCATTAGAGTTACTTGCTTGACATGTGAGTAGACCTCCATGCAAGTACTCTCGTTCGATTGTGTTCAGTGAACTCATTCCCTTAATGAGCACCTACATACTTGTCTTAATGTCACCACACGAATGGGATGAGACTTTCCATCCTTCCATTTGAAGCAGACACAGTATGTACCAGTCTAAGCATTGTCAGTATCCCTCCGACAATCCAATGACCAAGAACCTTTTTGGACCTTATGGTTATGTGAAGAAGGTCTCTGTAGTCTAACATCATTAGATTACTTCTTCAATCGATCCATTGTCCATGGATTCACTATTTAGGACATATATCGTTTATTGAGATAGTCCTAATTAGTATCTTTGCCATTTGATGTATAAGAATCATCTATACATGCATTCATTTGTCCTGAAAGGTTTTTTTTTCCAAAGATTGACTTTCACGGCATATTTCCAACAATCTCCCACTTGCACTAAAATCAATCACCAGTGTATCTTATACATGCTAGTTGAGAGAGCTTATGCTCGTAGGTTAACTCGGTTATGTATTAATCCCTTTTATTATTTAAAAGGGATTTACTTATCAAATTTTTCCAAAACATTTGATGATGTCTCTTTCTTGTGTTCGAATACTTTGATGGGACCTTGATTCCATGGCTTGAGCTATCGCCCCATTACGTCGTAGTATCCTACTAACGACCTTATGGTTTGGATTCAATCATTGGTTCTATAAGAACCCCTTCATTCAAAACACCTTTTTGAAGCAGTTTCTAAAACAATATATCGTCATATATTTCGTTTGTATACTTTATACAAACTTTGCTCCAACCTTGAGACCATTGTAGTACAATACTAACAATTCATTCATATGATTAGTACTTCATCCATTATGAAGTTCCATTTGTTAAAATGGCTTATTTTCACTTTGGTTAACAACCTAAGTGAATGCACGCTTCCAGAGTCCCACTCTGATGTTTCTTTCTTTAAAGGCAATAATACTCTTTCAGTTGCTTTGGTTCTGATCCTGGGATTTAGTAATATCTTATAGTGACAACCCCTGTGGTTCTTCACTTTTGGATATCTACTTCACAAGTCCATACATGTGTCCCTTTTTTTATTTTGTGACACATTCATTATAAGGGTTATGAAAGTGATTTCCTATCACATAGGAAAATGCTTTCTTAAATCTACAACATTTGAGATTTAATTTCCCTATTTAATATCCTTGAGATAGCCTTGCTATATCAATAAGTCCAATTTGAAGTCTATACTTCAAAATTGACCGTGTCATGTTTTGTCATTTCTCGAGTAACATCTATGTTTTATCAAGTCTATCAAATAGACTTTATTCACATCTTGTTGCTCAAATTATGACATCACTCCCCCTGGCCTTGTTGTAACTTAGCATTCATTAAAAAATAACAATTATATTTTCTTGATTTGAATGCATATTGCTCCCACTTAACTTAAATGAATCATACACAAAAGAATTCCTTCTCAAGTAATTCTATTTGAAATGTGTGACTTGTTTCATTAAGTCTATTCATTTAAATTATATGGTGTCATACACCATACTTCAAGTTTTAGTCATACTAAGACCTTTAATGTAGTCATATAAGAATTATCCAAGTCTTTAGTGGAAGCATGGCTCCTACTAAGGATATAGAAACTCAACCATTCCTTCTAGGTGGTTGATATAATTCTTTATCAAAACTACATAGAGCGTTATAGTTACATGAGATGTTGAATTTGGATTGTCTTGTTGTTAAACCATATGTTGTGACTCATTTTGAAACTATTTCCCTTTTGTTTCATCAACTTGTCCATATGCTTAGTTATTTAGCTTGTTCTCATAAAAGAGAATGATGGACAACTCCCAACATATAACCATTTTATGCTAGGTTGACGAAACGAACATTCAAAGACTATTCTTTAGAATGTCACACAACATAAAATTTTAATGTTTGAAGAGCTTGAGTCCTTTTAACAATTAAAATTACAAACTTTTAATAATAGTCAAGTACCATTATTCTTTAGACAACTATAAACCAATCACATTCAAGTTTATATCCATTTTCACACCTCCCACTATTTCTCATGACTTTAATGAGAAATCATTTCATACATTCAAAATGTATAAAAGTGGAGTATATTGGAAGAAGACATTGTTTAGTAGCTTTAAAACATTTCAAGCTTATTTGTTTCAATCTTCACTAAGTTAATGTCTTGTTATTAAGTGACTAAAGTCTTTAAACATTTTATAGATTTAGACACTTCTTTCTTGGTTTAATCACTAACACAATTGACATTTTAAAACCTTTTAAAGAATGCCCAATTAGTTGTTCAAAACTACGAATTGAATCAAGAGTGATCTTGATCATTGTGTTTCAAGTGATAACCATATAAGAAACGTTTTTCTTATTACTTATATCATTATAATGTGATCTTCCTTTTCTTCAAGAAAGGATTCTCTAGACTTTTGTCAATTCATATAGAACTCATAGGTAGACAAATGGAACCAAATCTAAAGATTCATTGTATCCTTTTATGTCCTACATGTGAGATCTATCCATAATTGATAAATCTAAAGTTTGGTTATCACATTACAATAAGTGATATAACTCTTGTATCTCATCTAGGATACAACAAGACAATTTTCAATTCATACCACTACTTTAAGGAAATAGTATATTAAAAAGGCATTCTTCACATTACATTAATATGATAATTCAAACATTCATAATGTTTAATACAAAAAGTATTAGCTCTATACATTTAGAGACTAATTTAAATACCTTTATACATTTAGGCACTAATAGTGGTATTCCATCATATGAAGCCACATAATAAGTTCTTATCAAAATAAGAAAGTTTAAAGACAATCTTTAATGCCTAACAAACTTCCTCAGTAGTGAGCAAAAAACATAGTGGCCGAACCCTTCTCCACATTTTTCCTTGCTTGTTCCTCTTCTACTAGGCTCCTCCACCTATACACAATTATACAAGTGATTAGCCCCTTATATCAAATATAAATATTTAGAAGATCTAACATTTAGAATTGAAGATAAGAACATAAACCATACCTTGTGGCTTGTCCTTAAGAGTTGTAAGGTATAACCTGCAATTCCTCTTCCAATGCCCCTCCTTTCCACAGTGGTGGCAAGTCCCCTTGGGTTCCATTGCCTTCTTTTTCTTCACTCCTCCTTTCGGCTTAGGAGTGGGTGACTTCTTCTCCTTCCCTTTGCCTTTGCCTTGCGGCTTGGCCTTGGAAGAGGATGGCTTGTTGTAAGCTACTGCAGAAGTCCCTACAACGTTCTCTTTCTTCATAGTCTTCTCGGCAGTTACTAACATATTTAGTAATTCAGAGAGAGTACTATCCATCTTATTCATATTGTAGTTCATTACGAACTGCGCGAATGAATCAAAAGAGAAGCCAATACGAAGTCCTGGGCCAATTCCCCGTCAAGTGGAGTACCAAGGTTCTCCAATTGTTCAATGAATCCTATCATCTTCAGTACATGTTGGTGTACTGGAGCCCCCTTGACTATCTTGGTCTTCACAAGCTCACAGACAGTGCTAAAGCGACGGTTGCGCGTCCCTTCACCATATAACTCTGTAAGATGGAGTATTATGGAAGATGCACTGTCCATGCCCTCGTGCTGTCTCTGTAGCTCCTCATTCATGGAAGCCAACAGATAGCACTTGGCTTGTGTGTCATCCTCAACGTGCTTGTCATACTTAGCACGTTCATCCTCAGTAGCCTCAGGGCCGAGAGGTATGTGAGGTGGAGCCTTGTCTAGTACGTAAACAATCTTCTCCAATGTTAGGAGAATCTTGACATTACGATACGACGATGGGAAATTGTGCCCCTCTAGGCAATGTTTGTCGAGTATTTTTGCGAGTGTGCTTCCAACCATATCTAAATACATAAACAATAAAATAATTAGTTTGATTGTCGATTAAGTCAAACGATTCGGGTCTTTAAACCGAATGACACCACCCACCAATTTTGGCAAATTCCATATCCCTCAAGATGGAATCCGGGAGTTTTCAAAGAAAGCTCCTAGCGGGTTATAGGAGGCTCACTATTACCAAGCCCACCTCACGATGATACGATGTTGGCGAGCAAAAATAATAATGAGAGGGTACACTTACCTATTCACAACAACCTCTTGTGATTACCCATCTTTTTGGCCTCTAGAGAACAATGCCTCACGATGATACGATGTTGGCATCATTTCTCTTAGTTAAGTTCTTTCCCACCATGCCGGTTTAGATAGGGGTTCAAGCATGACCTCACGATTATACGATGTTGGCCACACTCGTTGCCTACCTTAACCTCATCAAATGTTTTAAATAAACTCCTCCTGAGTATAAGCATGCACTTTGCACTCCCCCATGATAGGGTGAAGGCGGTGTACAAGTCATAAACGATTGGAGCCTACCACGGTGGAAGGCCACGAAAAAGTGTTCAAAGCACTCTTACGCTTTCAACTTAATATTGTATGTTGGTTGAGGGATTTTAAGGTCTCATCAATTTTATTTATTTAATCACATTCAAATAAATAATGTCCTATTACAACTACTAGTCCAAAGTTAATGAAATTAGTAGCATATGATATCCCCACTATTCGTTTTCACAAAACAAATCAATATCAAAATATTTTTCAAAATATTGGAGATATATATAACTACTAATTGTATTCATTATAGTTTAGTAGCGTATGATACTCCCACTATTTGTTTTAAGAAAAACAAATCAATATCAAAAATGAATTTTTTCAAATATTGGAAGTAACTACTACTACTAAGGTTTTTGCATTCCTTTGAAATTGGACTTTATAGTTATCTTAGGCTCTTGGATGACCATGGACTTATTAGGTTATTGCAACAACGAGCCAACATTGTTGAATATAAACTCGGGGAGGTTGTGTCAATTTAATTACGTGCTTTTCAATCCAATTAAAACATTTTCATTGAGCCATTAGAAATGAAAGACAATCATTCATTGCTAATTAGGGCATTGGGCCCATTTAATCTTTAATCTCATGTCAAAACCCTCTTTTAGTTATGTCTCCTTACCATGGAAGAAAATATCGATAATATCGGAAATATCGGTAGTCCGAAAACACGGAAATATCGATGGAAATATCGGTAAAATATCGATATCGATAAAAATTACATGGAAACCACGGAAATTGTAAGAAAAACTTGGAAATTTTAATTGAAACTTTGCAAGATGTTTATTTAGTCAATTATCTATTAGTTTATCACAAAAAATTGGAAGGAAATGCATTGCATGATGGATTTAACTGATTTAAATTGATTATATAGCGAGCTGGCAAACATTGTGAGTGTAAAAAATATGTAGTAATTAATGAAAAAAGTTTAAAGACACCACAATCATTATATATAATGAATTAGTACAATATTTTACACTTTATATATTGCATTTTTTTTTCTCTTAGATAACACACACAGACTGACACATAGCCTGGATATTTTGAAAGCAGGTTTGGATTTTTTTTTTCTTCTCTCGGATAACACACACACACACCCCACTTCTACACACACACACACTTCAAAGTGCACCCCACTTCTACACACACACGCGCACAGACACACTGTAACAACCCAACCCCAAACTTTTATATATTTTCGTGGTTCCCCAAATAATTATGAAATTATCGTTTTAGTCCCCTATCTTAACCAAATATGGACCATTCATCTTGATTTCCAAATTCTCTCAAGCTACCACATGGCAGCACCCTAGCACCCTCACGTATCTCTCTCTCTCCCCACCCCGTGACCTCTTTCTCCTTCTTTCTTCTCTGCACTCACTCTCCCTCTCTCGAAGACCCTCTCTCTTTCACCCTTTGACCCACACCCGAGAGCACCCACGCACACCCTTCGTGGTACTCCGTCGACGGCATCGTCATCACCTTCTACACGCCGTCGTCTCTCTCTCTCTCTTTCTCTCTCTCCCGTCGCTGCGCAACTCGACGAAACCCCAAGAACCTCCGGCGAGTTCTTCATGGGTTATGGTTAGGTAAGCCTCGAACCTCTCTTTCCGTGTTGGTTTGTTGCTTGGATGTGATTATTGAGGTTATTCTGTCCTTTTTACCAAGGATTTAGCACGGAATCAGCCCGAGAATAGGCGCACCCATCTCCGGCGAGACCGTGGGTGTCGAGAGGTTTTCCGACCACCACGGGTCGTTTCACGGCAAATGGAAGGTATAAACGCACTCCTCTCGTCTCGTGCTTTTGTTTGATACCTAGATCGGGGTCTAGAACCCTTGTTTGTGGTCGGCCGGAGCTGTAGAAGCTCCGGCGTTCTTCTCCGAGTAGCACGGTTAAAAAAATATCGCGATATTTTTGGAAATATCGCGATATTTTTCCGAAAACCATTTGGATACCTATTTAAATATCCATTACCTGAAAAACCGATAATATCGGCGATATTTCGCCGATATTATCGATATTTTCTTCCATGCTCCTTACCAATAGTTAAAGAAACTCTAGTCTAGCACTAGAGGGAATCAACTAACTAAAAGAGTTTAAGAAATAATAAGAATTACAAACCGATTTGTACAAATTCCTACAAATTACACATACTAAGAGGGAGAGATAGATTAATGTCAAACGTGACAAGGTCCAATTAAAACAGTAATTAAAACACATTCCCAAGGTTCAAACAATTTGATTTTAGCGCCTTATCTCAAAGCTCAATTATCGTTTAAGGCATAAGTCCATAGTCACCCATTTTTCTAACTACTTAATCACATTAAATAATCAAATGGAATGCAACATAAACAATTAGATTTAGTGCATATGGGCATAATAGTATTATGAGTTTAAACAACTAACAAAATTAAAATCAAATATTTTAACTTTCTAGTTAGTAGGGGCCTAAATGCAAATATAAAAAATTTAGGGGTCAAACCGTAAATACTTAAAAGTATAAAATATCTTTTTCCAAATTACAAAAATCCCCACAAGTGGATAAATCCACTAGGGTGGCCGGCCACATTAAGGGGAGATGGGAAGTCTCACCCATCTTGCTTTAATTCAATACAAGGTAGAAAAATCCAAATTTGCTTGTTACTTGGTTTTGTCATTAAAACTTAGGTGAAAAGGGTGATGGAAATTTCCTAGTCAAGTGTAGGATTTAAAAAATTTTGGGAAGGCTATGGATGATAAGTATATCATCCAAAACCATAAAACAATTTATTAAAACCAAATAAAACTATTTTCACCCACAAACAAACCATGAACACCAAGAACAAAACCATGAACACTTTTTCAAGATTTGTGTATTCTTGGTGATTTTTCAAACCCAAAAACTAAAGTGACAAGGGCTCTACTTTCTAGCTTTAAAATGATGTGTGAGTGTCTTACAATAAAACACAAACACATGCCCAAAAAACCCCCTTAATGCTGTGCCTACCACAAGGAACAAAACCCCAAATTTTGTTCAAAACGTACTCTTCATTCATGCATCCAAAACACCTTTTACATGCATATCTTTTTCAACTCTTGATTTATATTTTTCAACCATTGAAAAAACAAAAGATAAACATACTTTAAATGAAGAAATAATTTGTCAAACTAGTTCAAAACTCAATTTTCATTCATGCATACAAAACATCTTTTGCATACATATCTTTCTCAACTATTGACTAACATTTTTCAACTATTGAAAAACAAAAGATAAACATATTTTGAATGAAGCAATAATTATGTCATACATAATATTAATACCCATATGCATAAAATCCAAAAGGACACATTATACATAAACCTTTGGCTCTGATACCACTTGAAGGGAAATCTTAGAGATTAATATGGGATTTCGAAATGACTAGCTTGCATATACAATTCAAAATTAATATACATAAGCAAAGGAAGCATGTTATCAAATAATATCAAAGCTATAGTCATGCAAATTCCCTTCAAGGTTCATAGGTTTATATATAATGCATCTAAAACATTTAAGTTAAGAACAAAGTGAAGGAATAGATCTATACCTCTTGATCTAGATTTTAGACCAAGGATGGACCACCTCCAAGCCCTTTGCTCCTTGAACTCCTTGAGCCTAGCCTCCCTCCTTGCCTCCTCCACTTTGTTGGTAAGAGTGCTCCTAGGTTCTCCTTTAGTCTCCAAAGGAGAAGACCTCTAAAGATCCACACCCATTAGTGTAGTGAGATGGATGGAGGAATAACCAAAAGAGTGAAAAAGGATTAGTTAAATCACCCTTAAGGTGGCCGGCCTTTGTGCAGTTTTTTAGAGAGCTATTTCTTTTGCCTCTTTGTTGTTTTAAACATACAAAAACCCTAAGGAATAAATCTCTATAAAGTTCCTTTTATAGACAAAAAGAAACCTAGTCAACAACTTGACTTAATATCTCTCCCTCTCCACTTTAAATGGCCGACCCCTTTGTGTTGGTTTGGGCTTTGGGCTTTTATTTATTTCTAGTCATCCAATGCTTGAATAAAAGCCCAATGGGTTTAGGCCCAATGGGCCCAATTAAACCCGAACGTTTCTTTAAGCCCAACACGATCTTTTATCGCTTTTATGATTTCTTTAGACTTTCTAAATTAATCACAACACTTAATTAATCCAAATAATTATTTCCATCATCCATTAATTACTCACCACAAGAGTGTATCGGTGTACAATCATTTTAGGTTCTAATTAGCAAGGTAGTGAGGTGATTGACATCAATCCAATTGATTATATTTAATTCAATCACTTAGTGAATTAAAACTTCCTTTTAATTCACCTTCTTCTTTGATGACTACATTTAATCATCTAAAAGAACTCACAAGCTATGAGTGACATCTAACCATATATCATAGCTACCCAAGCTAATGTAGAAGTTGTTCGGAGAACCTATTCAGTTGGAATTACAATGTAATTCGATCCTTCTCTAAAACAATACTCTCAATCACATTACTAGGGTATGGATATATCATGTCAAACCCCTAATGTGATTATTCCTTCTTATATGATTCAATTGAGTCGTATAGGAACGCTTTCCTTTATTACGCTCGATACTTCGGCCGAAGATTCCCGAATCATATCTTAGAGTATTCTGAATCTCTTATCGAGGATTAGAGATTCCTTGTTGCGCATTCACTTGCCTTCATGACTAAGTGGCTTAACCCCAATTATGCCGTGGACACCCACGAATGGGGTGACTTTGACATAATCAAAGATTAAGTACTTAGCCACAAGACAACGACGATGCCTCAGGTCAAAGGACTACTTACATTATTCCAACCATTAGAGTTACTTGCTTGACATGTGAGTAGACCTCCATGCAAGTACTCTCGTTCGATTGTGTTCAGTGAACTCATTCCCTTAATGAGCACCTACATACTTGTCTTAGTGTCACCACACGAATGGGATGAGACTTTCCATCCTTCCATTTGAAGCAGACACAGTATGTACTGGTCTAAGCATTGTCAGTATCCCTCCGACAATCCAATGACTAGGAACCTTTTTGGACATTATGGTTATGTGAAGAAGGTCTCTGTAGTCTAACATCATTAGATTACTTCTTCAATTGATCCATTGTCCATGGATTCACTATTTAGGACATATATCGTTTATTGAGATAGTCCTAATTAGTATCTTTGCCATTTGATGTATAAGAATCATCTATACATCCATTCATTTGTCCTGAAAGGTTTCTTCCAAAGATTGACTTTCAGGGCATATTTCCAACAAATGGAGCGTTGTTAACTATGGAGTTTAATGGCGATATGATTAATTTTACTGTTTCTGAATCTGTTAAGTATCCTAATGATGTTCATTCTTGTTTTGCCATTAATGTGATTCAAAATAGAGGGCAGGAATGTGCAGCACCTGTCAAGATGGATGTATTTAGAGCCACCATTGAAAAGGGAATTGGAGTGGATTACACAATACAAGCCACTACCCTCAAAGAACCCAAGGCCGAGAGAACCACCTCTGAAATTGTTGACAGTGCTGCTACTTTTGGGTCTTCATCGCAGTACATTGGTGAGCAACCTATTCCAATTCCAATACCCATTTCAACTAATAGGTTGTTACTTTCTTTGGTTTAGGCGCCCAATCGAATCCAAGCTGGTGGGAGAGTTTACATTGACTTTAGGAAGCTCAACGTGACAATTAGGACGAATCACTATCCCCTTTCGTTCATAGATCCAATGCATTAAATTTTTAAGGAGCATGTCGTGGAGGATGTACCCCTCCATGCCGTGGGCCCTAGTAAAGCTTAAATGGAGGTATCGTCTGGCTGGAAGACGTTAAAGAAAGCACTTCTTGGGAGGCAACCCATGTGTTTGAATAAAGAGACAGTGGAACTTCCGGCTCCTACAACCAGATTTGCTCTCTTTTACCCTTCTCTTTCTTATCTTTACTTTGCCATGATTGTCTCGTTTTCTAGTTGTCTTTTATTGCTTTGTGCTTTGGTTTTATTTTTGAAACATTGAGGACAATATTTGGTTTAACTGTGGGGGGAGGGGGGGTATATAGATTGCTTTTCATGACCTATCTTTGAATTTCACTACCTATCACTTCTAATGTTGTTACTCAATGTTTTTAAGTGTTTTAGTGTGTTGTAATAACAAAAATTTTGAAATATTTTCGAAAATTTTTCAAAAAATCGGAAAAAAATGTTTGAAAAAACCAAAAAGAGTTGTTTGCTTGTTTGTGTCATAAGGTACCTTCCAATACGATGATGAGGATTTGGTTTTTAATTGCACGATTGTTAAAGAAAGTTAAAAACATGGGTGGAAGTTTGATATGCTCTTTGGTTAGTACTTAGTTGTAGTTATCATTTACGAATTCACAGGCAATCACAAAAAAAAAAAAATCAGTTTTTGTAACATGCTTGAAGGAAGAAACTCAAACTAATGCTACAACCCTGTGAGACTTGAGCCTATTCCTTGTTTGGAGAGTTATTAATCTGTGAATTCTTCTTTTCTAAAGTCGTTGCATGATCTCATTTCTTTGCTTGGTTGCTACTTGGAATGCTTTTTCATCATTTTAGTTCCAAATACTAGAACTCATGCCCATTTCATTCAAAGCTTAAAATTGATTGCATGACAAACAACAAGACAAAGTTGTTTAGTTACCACCAGAGCCAAAAAGCCTTATCCCTTGCATATGTATTGTAGGTTTAAACACATTGAGCCTTATTTAGCCTATTTTCTTTGTTTGCTTGCATTATCCCTACCTAGCCAAGTATAAGAATATCCATACCCTTGTTCTTAAAGAATAGTGAAGCATGACTTGTTGGGAATTCCTTTTGATATACGATCTGAAGAGAAATAAGTGTAGGGGAAGGATTTGTTCTTTTGAATACGTTGAAGTGTAGTGTGTATGTTTTATGTTTCGAAAAAGAAGAAAAAAAAAAGAAGAGAAAAACGTAGAGAAGAAAAAAGAAGAAAAAAAGTTGAGAAAAGAAAGAAAAAAGAGGTTGAAAAGAAGTGTTGGTTGTTGAAGAAGGGTCTGAAAATGTGAATCTGACCCTAAAGTTGTACGAATCTCCCATTTCTGTTTAAAGTTGGGTACTGCAATCAAAAGTTGAATTCGAAGAGTCGATTTCATTTCTTTGCTTACTATCACTTTAATAACCTTTGTTTATCTTTAACCTTTCTTTGTTAGCCAATACCTTAGCCCCATTACAACCCTTAGACTTTTATTTTGATTGTTATGTTGTCACATCCCGGCCCGGGGTGAATCACTTCCCGGGCCCGCTCCACCACCGTAGCACGATATTGTCCGCTTTGGGCTTACCATTCCCTCACGGTTTTATTTTTAGGAACTTACGAGTGAAGGGAAAAATATGAGTTTTACACATAGGGATTTCGAAATGACTATCATGCATATACAAATCAAATTTAATATACGAAAGCAGCGGAAGCATTTAACACAAATTATCAAAGCTATAGTCATGCAAATCCCCTTCAAGGTTCATAGGTTTATATATAATGCATCATAACATTTTAGAGAAGAACAAAGTGAAGGTTTAGTCTTATACCTCTTGATCTAGACTTGAGACAAAGGATGGACCACCTCCAAACCCTTTGCTCCTTGAACTCCTTGAGCCTAGCCTTCCTCCTTGCCTCCTCCACTTTGTTGGTAAGAGTGCTCCTAGGTTCTCCTTTAGTCTCCAAAGGAGAAGACCTCTAAAGATCCACACCCACTAGTGTAATGAGATGGATGGAGGAATAACCAAAAGGGTGAAAAATTGTTAGCTAAAAGACCCTCAAGGTGGCAGGCCTTTGTGTAGTTTTAGAGAGATATATCTTTTGCCTCTTTGATGTTTTAAACACACAAAAACCCTAAGGAATAAATCTCTATAAAGTTCCTTATATAGACAAAAAGAAACCTAGTCAACAACTTGACTAAATATCTCTCCCAAACCCTTTAAGTGGCCGGCCCTTTAGTGTTTGGTTTGGGCTTTGGGCTTTTATTATTTCAAGTCATCCTATGCTTGAATAAAAGCCCAATGGGTTTAGGCCTAATGGGTCCAATAAAACCCGAACGTTACTTTAAGCCCAAAACGATCTTTATCGCTTTTATGATTTCTTTAGACTTTCTAAATTAATCACAACACTTAATTAATCCAATTAATTATTTCCATCATACATTAATTACTCACCACAAGAGTGTATCGGTGTACAATCATTTTAGGTTCTAATTAGCAAGGTAGTGAGGTGATTGACATCAATCCAATTGATTATATTTAATTCAATCACTTAGTGAATTAAAACTTCCTTTTAATTCACCTTCTTCTTTGATGACTACATTTAATCATCTAGAAGAACTCACAAGCTATGAGTGACATCCAACCATATATCATAGCTACCCAAGCTAATGTAGAAGTTGTTCGGAGAACCTATTCAGTTGGAATTACAATGTAATTCAATCCTTCTCTAAAACAATACTCTCAATCACATTACTAGGGTATGGATATATCATGTCAAACCCCTAATGTGATTATTCCTTCTTATATGATTCAATTGAGTCGCATAGGAACGCTTTCCTTTATTACGCTCGATACTGCGGCCTAAGATTCCCGAATCATATCTTAGAGTATTCTTCCTCTCTTATCGAGGATTAGAGATTCCTTGTTGCGCATTCACTTGCCTTCATGACTAAGTGGCTTAACTCCAATTATGCCGTGGACACCCACGAATGGGGTGACTTTGACAAAATCAAATATTAAGTACTTAGCCACAAGACAACAACGATGCCTCAGGTCAAAGGACTACTTACATTATTCCAACCATTAGAGTTACTTGCTTGACATGTGAGTAGACCTCCATGCAAGTACTCTCATTCGATTGTGTTCAGTGAACTCATTCCCTTAATGAGCACCTACATACTTGTCTTAGTGTCACCACACGAATGGGATGAGACTTTCCATCCTTCCATTTGAAGCAGACACAGTATATACCAGTCTAAGCATTGTCAGTATCCCTCCGACAATCCAATGACCAAGAACCTTTTTGGACATTATGGTTATGTGAAGAAGGTCTCTGTAGTCTAACATCATTAGATTACTTCTTCAATCGATCCATTGTCCATGGATTCACTATTTAGGACATATATCATTTATTGAGATAGTCCTAATTAGTATCTTTGCCATTTGATGTATAAGAATCATCTATACATCCATTCATTTGTCCTGAAAGGTTTTTTCCAAAGATTGACTTTGAGGGCATATTTCCAACAATCTCCCACTTGCACTAAAGTCAATCACCCGTGTATCTTATACATGCTAGTTGAGAGAGCTTATGCTCGTAGGTTAACTCGGTTATGTATTAATCCCTTTTATTATTTAAAAGGGATTTACTTATCAAATTTTTCCAAAACATTTGATGATGTCTCTTCCTTGTGTTTGAATACTTTGATGAGACCTTGATTCCATGGCTTGAGCTATCGCCCCATTACGTCGTAGTATCCTACTAACGACCTTATGGTTTGGATTCAATCATTGGTTCTATAAGAACCACTTCATTCAAAACACCTTTTGAAGCAGTTTCTAAAACAATATATCGTCATATATTTCTTTTGTATACTTTATACAAACTTTGCTCAAACCTTGAGACCATTGTAGTACAATACTAACAATACATTCATATGATTAGTACTTCATCCATTATGAAGTTCCATTTGTTAAAATGGCTTATTTTTCACTTTGGTTAATAACCTAAGTGAATGCACGCTTCCAGAGTCCCACTCTGATGTTTCTTTCTTAAAGGCAATAATACTCTATCAGTTGCTTTGGTTCTGATCCTGGGATATAGTAATATCTTAAAGTGACAAACTCTGTGGTTCTTCACCTTTGGATATCTACTTCACAAGTCCATACATGTGTCCCTTTTGTGATTTTGTGACACATTCATTATAAGGGTTATGAAAGTGATTTTCTATCACATAGGAAAATGCTTTCTTAAATCTTCAACATTTGAGATTTAATTCCCATATAACATCATTGAGATAGCCTTGCTATATCAATAAGTCCAATTTCAAGTCTATACTTCAAAATTGACCATGTCATGTTTTGTCATTTCTCGAGTAACAATTATGTTTTATCAAGTCTATCAAATAGACTTTATTCACATCTTGTTGCTCAAATTATGACATCACTCCCACTGGCCTTGTTGTAACTTAGCATTCATTCAAAATTTAACAATTATATTTTCTTGATTTGAATGCATATTGCTCCCATTAACTTGTCTTGAATCTATTGACAATCATTTAGATCCATTAGCTTATTGATGATGTCTCAACTATTTTGAGACTATCAACAACCCTTAGCCAACACAAGTTATTTAAATGAATCATACACAAAAGAATTCCTTCTCAAGTAATTCCATTTTGAAATGTGTGACTTGTTTTATCAAGTCTATTCATTTAACTTATATGGTGTCATACACCATACTTCAAGTTTTAGTCATACTAAGACCTTTAATGTAGTCATATAAGAATTATCCAAGTCTTTAGTGAAACATGGCTCCTACTAAGGATATAGAAACTCAACCATTCCTTCTAGGTGGTTGATATAATTCTTTATCAAAACTACATAGAGCAATATTGTTACATGAGATGTAGAATTTGGATTGTCTTATTGTTAAATCATATGTTGTGACTCATTTTGAAACTATTTCCCTTTTGTTTCATCAACTTGTCCATATGCTTAGTTATTTAGCTTGTTCTCATAAAAGAGAATGATGAACAACTCCCAACATATAACCATTTTATGCTAGGTTGACGAAACCAACATTCAAAGACTATTCTTTAGAATGTCTCACAACACAGAATTTTAACGTTTGAAGAGCTTGAGTCTTTTAACAATTAAAATTACAAACTCTTAATAATAGTCGAGTACTATTATTCTTTAGACAACTATAAACCAATCATACTCATTTATATCCATTTTCACACCTCCCACTATTTCTCATGACTTTAATGAGAAATCATTTCATACATTCAAAATGTATAAAAGTGGAGTATATTGGTAGAAGACATTGTGTAGTAGCTTTAAAACATTTCAAGCTTATTTGTTTCAATCTTCACTAAGTTTAATGTCTTGTTATTTAAGTGACTAAAGTCTTTAAACATTTTATAGATTTAGACACTTCTTTCTTGGTTTAATCATTAACAAAATTGACATTTTAAAACAATTTTAAGAATGCCCAATTAGTTGTTCAAAAACTACTAATTGAATCAAGAGTGATCTTGATCATTGTGTTTGAAGTGACTGTTGGAAGTATGCCCACAAAGCCACTCATTTGATGTAATAGCTTTTGGAATACTTATTGTATTAAACTTTTATATGTTTAATGAAGGGCAAAGCTTATTGTTAATCACTATTTATTGTATCATGTGTTTAAGCAATAAGGGAATCCAAGGAATGTATTTGTTCTAAGAGAGAAGTGATCTAATGAGTTAGATTGTCGAGACCTCTCTCTTATGTTCATTCCTAAAACGTTCCTAGCCATAGGATTGCCAATTGGGCATTGACAATCCGCTAAGGTTAGTATGTGTTATGTTGACTCAAACGTGAGTGTGAACTAGTCTCAAGTCATTTGGTGTTGGACACTGAGACAAACACATAGGTGGTCGAAAAGTAATCGAGTACACTGAACGTCGATCAAAAGAGAGTTCGAACATACATGTCATGTATGAACTCTAAAGTTGCAATATGCAAAGTAGTGCTTTGACCTGAGGCATCATAGATGTCTAATGGTTAGGTCCTTGATCTTTGATCATGTCAATGGCATTCCTTCGGATTGTCCACGGCATTGTTGGGGTCAAGCTATCTAGTCATGTAGGCATATGAATGCATAACAAGGGATCTCTAACCTTCCATGGTGGAAGGAGAATACTCTAAGATATGATTCTAAAGTCTTTGGCCAAAGCATATGAATATGACTTAGGAAGTTTGTTCCAAATCATATTCAAAGGAATCATATAGGAAAGTATCACATTGGATAGTAGACATGAAACAAACTATCACTTAAACAATGTGATTAAGAGTATTGTATTAGAGAAGGACCGTATTGCATTGTAGTTGTAACTGGATAGGTTCTCCAACCAATTCTACTTAGCTTGGGTAACCATGATATGCTGCTAGGTGTCACTCATGGTTTGTGGAAGCCCTGAAGATTAGCAAACACTAATCTTAAGGGAGAATTGAAATGTGGTTTCAATTCACAATCGATCGTTAAGAGTAACATCGCCCACTGCCTCGCTAATTGGAACCTAATGGATCGCACACCACAAAAGGATGTTAGTGAAGAAATTATATGAAATGGATAAGCAATTAAATGGTTTAATTGAATAATGGTCAAGATTAATTAATTAGTTAATTAATTATACGAAAAGTTCGTATTGGGCTTATATGTTGGTTTTGGGTTTCGGGGCCCAAAAGTGTTTTGGTCCACAAGGCCCATTATGTTTAAGTTGTATGACAACTAAAACAAAATGGGCAAATTAGCCCAATAACAAGGAGAGGCCGGCCATTAGGGTGAATGGGCAAGCTTGCTTAATTACAAGTTTGCCACTCACCAAAGAAAATGTTATAAAAGCAACTTTATAGCAATTTTCTCATTAGGGTTTTCTAATAGAAATTGGGTGAAACATTTTCTCTCTTTTTCTACATAGAGGCCGGCCACTTAGAGGATTTTTACTAGCATCTAAAATCTCTCTAAGTCATCCATATCATCTTCACAATATACAACCTTGGTGAAGAGACTTAGAGACATCAAGCTTTTGATGTTTTTGGAGAACAAATCCTTTTTCCTCTAATCATCAAAGGAGCACTTAAGGGAGGAAAACACAAGGAGGATTCAAGGAGCTTGGAGGTGACTTGAAGGCCCTCCACTTGGGTGAATCCCTTGTGTAAACAAGGATGAGCTTCAAGGGTAAAGAATCACTAAATCTTTACTTCTCTTTAATTTTGTTAAAGAGTTTATTTTGGTTCACCATATACTAGGCTTTGAAAGTCATGGGTTTTATGAATTGTTTTTGGATGCATGCCTACTTTAAAGTGTTGATAGCTTGCATGTGTATTCAAATGTTCATACTTGTTCTTAGTTAGGACAAAATTTTTCCTTCAAGTGGTATCAGAGCCTAGGCCTAGTGTATGGTGAATCCTTTTGGGTTTTGTGATGTTCATATTTTGTGATTTAAATGTTGTAAATGTTACAAGCTTTGTTCTTGCCTTTGAATATATAAATTTTGCTAGAAAATTTAGCATCTCAAATGTTGTAGATGTATTTCATATAAGCATGAATATTGGAACTAAAATTTGGTGCCATGAGTTTTGGGAAATTCGGCCAAATCCTTAGGGTGACTTTTTGGGTTCATGTTTGTCTTGTTAAAATGGTTTTAAGGTGACTTTTGGAACCCCTAAGTACCCTAGGATATTAGCCCTCTTTTGAGAGGTGAAAAATTGTGTTTTGGTGAATGAAAACATCCATGGGGCTATTATGAGTTTTCATGGTGTTCTTCAAATGTTCTTGAAGTTCTTGCCAAGAACAAAAAGGTTTGAAGTTTTGATTCAAAAGTTTTATGTTTTTCATAAAGTTTTGGTTTAATTTTGATGGGTGATGGATATTGGTGAAGCATTAAAATTGGCTTTAATGTTTGTCTAAACTCATTAATGTTTTTACAAAACATTTTCTTACAAACCATCAATTTCACCTCACCCACCAAAATCAACTTGCATATTGCACATGCATGCACTAAAACCCTTTCACACTTGTTCACACACTCCCTTGGCCGGCCACCCCTCAAGTGGGGTACTTTTGGGGTCTTTTGTGCAATTACATAAAGTTTTGATAATTTTGTGTTTTTGCATTTTGGCCCAAAAGTTTACGTTTTTACGTTAAGGCCCTAAAACGCTAAAGGACAAATTGTTTTGATCCTTTAATGATGTTTTTACATTAATGAAATTTTGGGATCTAGTTGTAATTACATGAAGTTGTGGACTATTGTGTTTTTACAAAGTGACCGCAAAAGTTTTTGTATTTGCATTATGGCCCAATTGTTGTGGTCATAGTTTCCTTTTGGCCCAAATAAAATGAGAACAAAATTGTTTTGTCTCTTTAATGAGAATTGGATTTTCATTTCATTTAGTTCCATTTAAATCAATTCTATGGATCCAAAAACCAATTGTTTAAAGTTGTTTTCTTAGTTAATATGATTGATTAAGAAAATGGTGATTATGAACCAAAGGCCACGATAATTGAGCTATGTGATTGGCCGATATACATTATGAATGTTTGGGTTTTTAGTAGTATAGATTTGAATGTAATTTGATTAATTCAATTTGTTGTAAATGGACATAAGTCCATCATTTGATTTGTGTTGTAAAAAGGGCATAAGCCCTTATTATTATTTCATGTATTCCATTTGTTTATATGTATGCAAATGGAATAGTTGGGTCCAACGCCCAATAGGAAATAACGGTTTAATTGGATTAAACGCGTAACTAAAATCAACAACTATCTACCTTAAACCCAAGGTCCAACACAAGGCTCGTGTTGGATCAAATCAAACGGTTCATAATCATCCTAAAACCTAATATGACTATATAGTCCATATGAGGATGCAATGCATTCGTTAGTAGTTCCATATAGTCTCGCTTGTTTCAACGAAACAGTGGGAGTATTATATGCTACTAAATCATATTGACTTGGACCAATAGTTGTGATAGGCCCAAGTTCTTTTAATATGATTAAAATGTTTTGATGTAGCCCAAAACTACTCCCTCAAATCAAATATTAAGTTGATAAGCGAGAGATGTTTTGAACATCTCTTCGTAGGCCTTCCACCGTGGTGGGTTCCAAGCGTTTGTGACTCATGCACCGGCTTCACCCTAACATGGGGAAGTACAAAGCATGTGCTTACATCCAGGAGGAATCCATATACATATGATGAGGTGAGTGTAGGCAACGAGGATAGCCGACATCGTATCATCGTGAGGCTATTCTTGAACCCCTATACAAACTAAGCATGGTGGGAATAACTTAACTAAGTGCAATGAAGCCGACATCGTATCATCGTGAGGCAACATTCTCTAGAGGCCAAACGGATGGATAATTACAAAAGTTGTAAATGAATAATGCGTTATTCTCTCATCATTATTTTTGCTAGCCAACATCGTATCATCGTGAGGTGGGCTTGGTAATGGTGAGTCTCCCATAACCCGCTAAGAGTTCAATATAACTCTCGAATTCTATTGAGGGATGTGGAATTTGCCAAAAATAGTGGGTGGTACTATTTGATTCAAAGACCCAATCAAATAGTTTTAAACAAACAATCTAATATGATTTCTGTTATGTTATGTAGTGAACGACATGCCTAAAATTATACCCACCATTATACTTGACAAAAGGGGCCTTAAGGGCCAACGTTTCCTTGCTTGGTATCGCCACATTGAGAATGTCTCAAAGGTGAAAGACATATTGTATGTGCTTAAGCAATCCCCTCCTTATGTACCTCCTAGAAATTAGCTTCAAATGAGGAGTGTCAAAACTATGTTAGACACTATGAGGATGACTTACAAGCCAAATGCTTAATCCTCACTTCACTTAGTAAGGAGCTTATGAAGCTACATAAGCACATGGACACTTCTTGTGCCATGGTTGAAAGTTTGCATAAGATGCATGACATTGAGACTAGTAATGTACGATTCTCAAATGTTTGTAGTCTAATGAATGCCAAAATGGCAATGGGGACATCGGTCCATAAACATGGACAAAAGATGGAAAAGATATTTAAAGATCTTAAAAGTTTAGGAACTTCCATCGATGGGAAAATGGCCCAAGATTTTTTCCTTGCATCTCTCTCGGATGATTTCACTAAGTTTATTGTAAACTATAAAGTGAATAGATTCGATCATTCTTTGAAAGAGATGATTGACATGTGCTGTAAATTTGAAAAAGGTTTCAAAATAGACAGTGGGAGTGAGAATGCAAACATAAGGAAAAGGTTGCATAAGAAGAAGGCAAAGAAATCCAAAGGAACATGCTTTCATTGTGGAAAGGATGAACGTTGGAAGAAGAAATACAGGGTGCGCATTGCGAGCCTTATGACACGAACTTTTGAAGAGACTATTTCTGTCATAGAGAGTGCTTTTATAGTGAGCTCCAGTTCCTGGATATTTGATTCAAGCGCTAGTCAACATATCTGTAATACGATGCAGGGACTAGTGGGGAGCAAATCACTGCGCAATAATGAGATGGTTGTGCGAGTTGGGAACGGCACTAAAATCTCTGCAAAAGCAATAGGCACCTACATGCTTAACCTACCCTCTGGGGAAGTCCTGGAACTTAAAAATTGTTTATATTTTCCTTCATGTATAAAGAATTTGATTTCCATCTCTAAGCTTTTACGAGATGGGCACTCAGTATTGTTTGACAAAATGAGTTGCACTTTATACTTGAACGGTCGTATTATCTCTCATGGTAATATGATAGAGGGACTTTTTCACCTAGAGACGAATAGTGGGATGCACTGTATTGCGAGCAGGAATACCTCAAAACCCAAAAGGGCTAGAGAAGAAGTTAACCAAGAAAAGTGTGGCATCTTAAACTTGGACATGTGAACCTTGAAAAGATTCACAAGATGTCGAAAGACGGATACATCCACCCATTAGGTAATGACCGGATGGGTACTTGTGAATGTTGCTTGAAAGGGAAAATGACCAAATCTCCATTTACTGGAAAAGGAGAGCGTGCCACTGAAATTCTAGGGTTAATCCACACTGACGTATGTGGACCTATGTCTACTACGTCGAAAGGAGGCTTCTCCTACTATATCACATTCACCGACGATCACTCTCGGTTTGGCTATATGTATCTTATGAAGTACAAGTCAGAATCCTTTGAAAGGTTCAAAGAATTCAAGAATGAAGTTGAGAAGCAAACTGGGAAACAGATAAAGATCCTAAGATCGGATCGAGGGGGTGAATATCTGAGTAACGAGTTCCTATATTACCTCAAAGAGTGTGGAATAATATCACAGTGGACTCCACCGGGAACTCCACAACTCAATGGAGTTTCTGAAAGGAGAAATCGAACCTTGATGAACATGGTTCGTTCTATGATGAGTTCTGCTGATCTACCAGTAACATTCTGGGGATACGCTCTATATACAGCAGCTTACTTGCTTAATAGAGTACCTTCCAAGTCAGTTCCACAAACGCCCTATGAGATATGGCATGGAAGAAAGCCAAGTCTTAAACACATTAAGATTTGGGGTTGTGAAGCATATGTAAAGAAGCTTGAAGCTACTAAGCTTGAAGCGAGATCAGTAAGATGCTATTTTGTGGGATATCCTAAAGAAACTATGGGATATGAGTTCTACCATCCTGACGACCAGAAAGTCTTTGTCGCCAGAACTGCTAAGTTTCTAGAGGACGAATTCGTTCTCAAAGGGACTATAAGCAAACAGATGGAAATTAATGAGATTAATAATGAACCACAAACAAGCACTAGACATATTGACAACCATGTTCCTGAACCCCAAGCTCCACGTAGATCTGAACGGGTTAGTAAGCCACCTAAGAGGTATGGCTTAGACAATGACTTTGATGAATTGTACCTTCTAGGTAACAATGAAACAAAGGAGGACCCTAGAGACTACACTGAAGCAATGTCCGACATTGATTCAAAGAGATGGCAAGAGGCCATGAAATCCGAGATGGATTCCATGTATCAAAATCAGGTCTGGACTCTTGTAGACCCTCCAGAAGGTATTGTACCAGTTGGAAACAAATGGGTCTTCAAGAGGAAGATAGGCGTTGATGGGAACGTGGAGACTTATAAGGCTAGATTGGTAGCCAAGGGTTACAGGCAAAGAGAAGGGATTGACTATGAAGAAACTTTCTCTCCTGTAGCCATGATTAAGTCCATTCAGATTTTGCTTGCTATAGCTGCGTACCATGATTATGAGATCTGGCAAATGGACGTGAAGACGGCCTTTCTGAATGGCTACCTAGAGGAAGAGCTCTATATGACTCAACCCGAAGGTTTCGTGTCCAAGTCTAAAAAGACTAAGGTATGCAAGCTTCAAAGGTCCATTTATGGACTCAAGCAAGCCTCCAGGAGCTGGAACATTCGTTTCGACACTGAAATCAAAACGTTTGGTTTTACTCAAAACGAAGACGACAATTGTGTTTATCAAAAAGTCGTTGGGGATGCAGTTGTATTCCTAGTGTTATATGTAGATGACATATTACTATTCGGGAATGACACTGCAATACTTTCTTCTGTAAAAGTGTGGTTGTCCAAAACCTTCCACATGAAAGATTTAGGAGATGCATCTTATGTACTTGGGATAAAGCTCTATCGTGATAGATCCAGAAAATTAATTGGATTATCCCAATCTATGTACATTGATAAGGTGCTAAGTAGGTTCGAGATGGAACAATGTAAGAAAGGCTTTCTTCCTGTAAGACATGGAATTCACCTTTCTAAGTCCATGGAACCTAAGACTCCTGAAGAGATAAGGCATATGAGTAGAATTCCTTATGCTTCAGCCATAGGAAGTCTCATGTATGCCATGATATGCACAAGGCCTGATATCGCATATGTTGTGAGCATTACTAGTCGATATCAATCTAACCCAGGATTAGAACACTGGCAACTGTCAAGACGGTCCTTAAGTACTTAAGAAGAACTAAGGACATGTTCCTCGTATATGGAGGAGCATCAGAGTTGCGAGTGGAAGGCTATACAGACGCAGATTTCCAATCTGACGTCGATGATAGAAGTTCCAACTCCGGATATGTATTCACTCTGAATGGTGGGGCTGTCAGTTGGAAAAGCAAGAAGCAAAGTGTAATTGCTGATTCCACGACAGAGGCTGAATATGTCGCTACAGCTGAAGCCGGCAAAGAAGCGTTCTGGATGAAGAAGTTCATTACTGAACTTGGAGTGGTTCCAACCATTACATCACCAGTAACTTTGTATTATGATAATAGTGGGGCGATAGCTCAAGCCAAGGAACCCAGGGCACATCAAAAGAACAAGCATTTTGATAGGCGCTTTAATATCATTAGAAGATATGCTGCCGAGGGGAAAGTCAACATCCTCAAAGTTGCCTCAGCCGATAACGTAGCAGATCCACTGACAAAGCCAATGTCTCAAATCCAGCTTGATCGTCATATGGATAAGATGGGTATTAGATACATGGGAAGATGGCTTTGAGTGCAAGTGAGAGATTGTTGGAAGTATGCCCACAAAGCCACTCATTTGATGTAATAGCTTTTGGAATACTTATTGTATTAAACTTTTATATGTTTAATGAAGGGCAAAGCTTATTGTTAATCACTATTTATTGTATCATGTGTTTAAGCAATAAGGGAATCCAAGGAATGTATTTGTTCTAAGAGAGAAGTGATCTAATGAGTTAGATTGTCGAGACCTCTCTCTTATGTTCATTCCTAAAACGTTCCTAGCCATAGGATTGCCAATTGGGCATTGACAATCCGCTAAGGTTAGTATGTGTTATGTTGACTCAAACGTGAGTGTGAACTAGTCTCAAGTCATTTGGTGTTGGACACTGAGACAAACACATAGGTGCTCGAAAAAGTAATCGAGTACACTGAACGTCGATCAAAAGAGAGTTCGAACATACATGTCATGTATGAACTCTAAAGTTGCAATATGCAAAGTAGTCCTTTGACCTGAGGCATCATAGATGTCTAATGGTTAGGTCCTTGATCTTTGATCATGTCAATGGCATTCCTTCGGATTGTCCACGACATTGTTGGGGTCAAGCTATCTAGTCATGTAGGCATATGAATGCACAACAAGGGATCTCTAACCTTCCATGGTGGAAGGAGAATACTCTAAGATATGATTCTAAAGTCTTTGGCCAAAGCATATGAATATGACTTAGGAAGTTTGTTCCAAATCATATTCAAAGGAATCATATCGGAAAGTATCACATTGGATAGTAGACATGAAACAAACTATCACTTAAACAATGTGATTAAGAGTATTGTATTAGAGAAGGACCGTATTGCATTGTAGTTGTAACTGGATAGGTTCTCCAACCAATTCTACTTAGCTTGGGTAACCATGATATGCTGCTAGGTGTCACTCATGGTTTGTGGAAGCCCTGAAGATTAGCAAACACTAATCTTAAGGGAGAATTGAAATGTGGTTTCAATTCACAATCGATCGTTAAGAGTAACATCGCCCACTGCCTCGCTAATTGGAACCTAATGGATCGCACACCACATAAGGATGTTAGTGAAGAAATTATATGAAATGGATAAGCAATTAAATGGTTTAATTGAAGAATGGTCAAGATTAATTAATTAGTTAATTAATTATACGAAAAGTTCGTATTAGGCTTATATGTTGGTTTTGGGTTTCGGGGCCCAAAAGTGTTTTGGTCCACAAGGCCCATTATGTTTAAGTTGTATGACAACTAAAACAAAATGGGCAAATTAGCCCAATAACAAGGAGAGGCCGGCCATTAGGGTGAATGGGCAAGCTTACTTAATTACAAGTTTGCCACTCACCAAAGAAAATGTTATAAAAGCAACTTTATAGCAATTTTCTCATTAGGGTTTTCTAATAGAAATTGGGTGAAACATTTTCTCTCTTTTTCTACATAGAGGCCGGCCACTTAGAGGATTTTTACTAGCATCTAAAATCTCTCTAAGTCATCCATATCATCTTCACAATATACAACCTTGGTGAAGAGACTTAGAGACATCAAGCTTTTGATGTTTTTGGAGAACAAATCCTTTTTCCTCTAATCATCAAAGGAGCACTTAAGGGAGGAAAACACAAGGAGGATTCAAGGAGCTTGGAGGTGACTTGAAGGCCCTCCACTTGGGTGAATCCCTTGTGTAAACAAGGATGAGCTTCAAGGGTAAAGAATCACTAAATCTTTACTTCTCTTTAATTTTGTTAAAGAGTTTATTTTGGTTCACCATATACTAGGCTTTGAAAGTCATGGGTTTTATGAATTGTTTTTGGATGCATGCCTACTTTAAAGTGTTGATAGCTTGCATGTGTATTCAAATGTTCATACTTGTTCTTAGTTAGGACAAAATTTTTCCTTCAGTGACAACCATATAAGAAACGTTTTTCTTATAACTTATATCATTATAATGTGATCTTCCTCTTCTTCAAGAAAGGATTCTCTAGACTTTTGTCAATTCATATAGAACTCATAGGTAGACAAATGGAACCAAATCTAAAGATTCATTGTATCCTTTTATGTCCTACATGTGAGATCTATCCATAATTGATAAATCTAAAGTTTGGTTTATCACATTACAATAAGTGATATAAATCTTGTATCTCAACTAGGATACATCAGGACATTTATTCAATTCATAACACTACTTTAAGGAAATAATATATTAGAAGGTATTCATCACATTACATTAATATGATAACTCAAACATTCATAATGTTTAATACAAAAAATATTAGCTCTATACATTTAGAGACTAATCTAAATACCTTTATACATTTAGGCACTAAATAGTGGTCTTCCATCATATGAAGCCACATTATAAGTTCTTAACAAAATAAGAAAGTTTAAAGACAATCTTTAAATGCCTAACAAACTTCCTACGTAGTAAGCAAAAAAACATAGTGGCCGAACACTTCTCCACATTTTCCTTGCTTGTCCTTCTTCTACTTGGCTTCTCCACCTATATACAATTATACAAGTGATTAGCTCTTTATATCAAATATAAATATTTAGAAGATCTAACAATTAGATTTGAAGATAAGAACATAAACCATACCTTGTGGCTTGTCCTTAAGAGTTGCAAGGTATAACCTGCAATTCCTCTTCCAATGCCCCTCCTTTCCACAGTGGTGGCAAGTCCCCTTGGGATCCATTGCCTTCTTTTTCTTCACTCCTCCTTTCGGTTTAGGAGTGGGTGACTTCTTCTCCTTCCCTTTGCCTTTGCCTTGCGGCTTAGCCTTGGAAGAGGATGGCTTGTTGTAGGCTACTGCAGCAGTCCCTACAACGTTCTATTTCTTCATAGTCTTCTCGGCAGTTACTAACATATTTAGTAACTCAGAGAGAGTACTATCCATCTTATTCATATTGTAGTTCATTACAAACTGCGAGAATGAATCAGAAAGAGAAGCCAATATGAAGTCCTGGGTCAATTCCCCGTCAAGTGGAGTACCTAGGTTCTCCAATTGTTCAATGAATCCTATCATCTTTAGTACATGTTGATGTACTGGAGCCCCCTTGACCATCTTGGTCTTCACAAGTTCACAGACAGTGCTAAAGCGACGGTTGCGCGTCCCTTCACCATATAACTCCGTAAAATGGAGTATTATGGCAGATGCACTGTCCATGCCCTCATGCTGTCTCTGTAGCTCTTCATTCATGGAAGCCAACAGATAGCACTTGGCTTGTGTGTCATCCTCAATGTGCTTTTCATACTTAGTACGTTCATCCTCAGTAGCCTTAGGGCCGAGAGGTATGTGAGGTGGAGCCTTGTCTAGTACGTAAACAATCTTCTCCAATGTTAGGAGAATCTTGACATTACGGTACCATGATGGGAAATTGTGCCCCTCTAGGCAATGTTTGTCGAGTATTTTCGCGAGTGTGCTTCCAACCATATCTAAATACATAAACAATAAAATAATTAGTTTGATTGTTGATTAAGTCAAACGATTCGGGTCTTTAAACCGAATGACACCACCCACCATTTTTGGCAAATTCCATATCCCCCAAGATGGAATCCGGGAGATTTCAAAGAAAGCTCCTAGCGGGTTATGGGAGGCTCACTATTACCAAGCCCACCTCACGATGATACGATGTCGGCTAGCAACAATAATAATGAGAGGGTACACTTACCCATTCACAACAACCTCTTGTGATTACCCATCTTTTTGGCCTCTAGAAAACAATGCCTCACGATGATACGATGTTGGCATCATTTCTCTTAGTTAAGTTCTTTCCCACCATGCCGGTTTAGCTAGGGGTTCAAGCATGACCTCACGATGATACGATGTTGGCCACACTCGTTGCCTACCTTAACCTCATCAAATGTTTTAAATAAACTCCTCCTGAATATAAGCATGCACTTTGCACTTCCCCATGATAGGGTGAAGGCGGTGTACAAGTCATAAACGCTTGGAGCCTACCATGGTGGAAGGCCACGAAAAAGTGTTCTAAG
This sequence comes from Malus sylvestris, assembly GCF_916048215.2. Taxonomy (NCBI): domain Eukaryota; kingdom Viridiplantae; phylum Streptophyta; class Magnoliopsida; order Rosales; family Rosaceae; genus Malus; species Malus sylvestris. Next base: position 13,669,128 of record NC_062265.1, on the reverse strand, counting down.
CACTCTTACGTTTACAACTTAATATGATAGTTGGTTGAGGGATTTTAAGGTCTCATCATTTTTATTTTTTTAATCACATTGAAATAAATAATGTCCTATTACAACTACTAGTCCAAAGTTAATGAAATTAGTAGCATATAATATCCCCACTATTCGTTTTCATAAAACAAATCAATATCAAAACATTTTTCAAAATATTGGAGATATATATAACTACTAATTGTATTATATTTTAGTAGCGTATGATACTCCCACTATTTGTTTTAAGAAAAACAAATCAATATCAAAAACGAATTTTTCAAATATTGGAAGTAACTACTACTACTAAGGTTTTTGCATTCCTTTGAAATTGGACTTTATAGTTATCTTAGGCTCTTGGATGACCATTGACTTATTAGGTTATTGCAACAACGAGCCAACATTGTTGAATATAAACTTGGGGAGGTTGTGTCAATTTAATTACGTGCTTATCAATCCAATTAAAACATTTTCATTGAGCCATTAGAAATGAAAGACAATCATTCATTGCTAATTAGGGCATTGGACCCATTTAATCTTTAATCTCATGTCAAAACCCTCTTTTAGTTATGTCTTGTTACCAATAGTTAAAGAAACTCTAGTCTAGCACTAGAGGGAATCAACTAACTAAAAGAGATTAAGAAGTAATAAGAATTACAAACCGATTTGTACAAATTCCTACAAATTACACATACTAAAAGGGGAGAGATAGATTAACGTCAAACGTGACAAGGTCCAATTAAAACAGTAATTAAAACACATTCCCAAGGTTCAAACAATTTGATTTTAGCGCCTTATCTCATAGCTCAATTAACGTTTAAGGCATAAGTCCAAAGCCATCCATTTTCTAACTACTTAATCATATTAAATAATCAAAATGGAATGCAACATAAACATTTAGATTTAGTGCATATGGGCATAATAGTATTATGAGTTTAAACAACTAACAAAATTAAAATCAAATATTTTAAATTTCTAGTTAGTAGGGGCCTAAATGCAAATAAGAAAAAGTTAGGGGTCAAACCCTAAATACTCAAAAGTATAAAATATCTTTTTCCAAATTAGAAAAAACCCCACAAGTGGATAATTCCACTAGGGTGGCCGGCCGCATTAAGGGGAGATGGGAAGTCTCACCCATCTTGCTTTAATTCAATGCAAAGTAGAAAAAAATTAAATTTTGCTTGTCACTTGGTTTTGGCAATAAAACTTAGGTGAAAAGGTTTGATGGAAATTTCCTAGTCAAGTCTAGGATTAATTAAATATATGAAATGGTTATGGATGGTATGAACATCATCCAAAACCACAAAACAATACAAGAAAACCAATTAAAACCATTTTCACCAAAAACCAAACTATGAACACCAAGAACAAAACCATGAACACTTTTTCAAGATTTGTGTATTCTTGGTGATTTTTCAAACCCAAAAACTAAAGTGACAAGGGCTCTACTTTCTAGCTTTAAAATGATGTGTGAGTGTCTTACAATAAAACACAAACACATGCCCAAAAACCCCCTTAATGCCGTGCCTACCACAAGGAACAAAACCCCAAATTTTGTTCACAACTTACTCTTCATTCATGCATACAAAACACCCTTTTTACATGCATATCTTTTTTCAATTCTTGATTTACATTTTTCAACCATTGAAAAACAAAAGATAAACATACTTTGAATGAAGAAATAATATGTCAAACTAGTTGTAAACTCAATTTTCATTCATGCATACAAAACACTTTTTGCATACATATCTTTCTCAACTTTTGACTAACATTTTTCAACTATTGAAAAACAAAAGATAAACATATTTTGAATGAAACAATAATCATGTCATACATAATATTAATACCCATATGCATAAAATCCAAAAGGACACATTATACATAAACCTTTGGCTCCGATACCACTTGAAGGGAAAAATATGAGTTTTACACATAGGGATTTCGAAATGACTATTGATAGGAGCATATTTATGCGCCTTAGTTAGCTAGTTCTTATGCATCTCCATGGTGTTTTCTTAGTTAAAGTAGTCTTTTAAGCTAGTTTTATGTGTTTTCAGGTTTTAAGGCCAAAGGATGCAAGAAGATGCATTTTGGAGCTTTTTGGAGCAAAATTGGGCTTGGAATGATTATCACATAATTGGAGCCAAGGTTTGGACGAATTTGAAGACTTGAAGATGATGATTCCTACTTGAACAAGGTTTCCTAGTTGAAGTAGGAAAGTGCTTACATGAAGGAGGATTCCTAATCGACGAAGGATTCCTAATCAACGAAGGATTCCTAATTGAAGATGGATTCCTAATCACATGAGGATTCCTAGAAGAACAAGGATTCCTCCTCCAACAAGGATTCCTACTTGAAGTAGGAAAGTTAAGCCAAGGTTTCCTACTTTGGTTTGATTTTTCCTAATTGTCCCTAAAAGTTCCAGCAATTATGAAGACTTTCTAAGCATTCTAGGACACAAAACAAAAGCCTAGAACCCTTTTGAACCCTTGCCGCACCCCCCTTTGCATTTCCTCTTCCTTATTTCCTGTTTTTATGCTTTAAAACACCTTCCTTTTGTGTTTTAAACCCTAGCCGAATTTCCCTTGCCCTTTCCTTTAATTTTCTGATTTATTTCCTAATTCTAGAATCCTTAGACTTAATTTCTGATTTCCTAATCAACCTAGGGTTTGAATTTCTGTTTCCCTTTAAATAAACCTCTTGTTGCAGCCACAAAACATTCCACACACACCCATTCAGTCCCATTCACGCCAGAAACATCACCACTCTCTCTGCCGCACCTATCCTTCACCATTCACCATATTTTCTGACCAAAAACCACCCTAGTCGTCCCATACACCTATCCCAGCCATAAACCCATCATTCTACACCATTCATAACCCCCAAAACTCACCCATTCGTGTTCAGCAGCAAGGAGAAAGAAGGAAGGACTCTTGGATGCTTAAGCTTCATCGTTGGTGCATTCTAGGTGTAATTCGTTTTATGATTTCAATGTTTAATTTCTTTTCCTTTCGTTTTGCTACGAACATGAGTGGCTAAACCCCTATTGGTTAGGGGTAATTTCGAAGCCATGACTATGTATGCAAGTTGATTTGATAAATTCCAGTTATGAGTTCTTGAATCATGAATGCAATTGGCTTAACTGTGCGAGTAATAACTTATTTGTGTTTGTTAATTAGGGGTCGACACTTAATTGGCTTGCATGAATATGTTGCTAGAATATAAGGTTGTTTCACATAATCGTCACACACTTATATTCATATGTAGTGAAGGTCGCTAGTCACGATCGCGTTAAGTCCAATTCCTAACATGAGTGACATGATGTCATAGTTGCAAGTGCTTTGTCAATGCTTATAGTTTTCATTGAACGTAATGATCTTTGATTGTATCTTTATTATGATGTCATGTAGGGAACTTTTGAGGAATGCTTTGGGTTGTCGAATGATGTCATCCAATCCAATAACACAAGGAAAACTTGAGAATTAACTAGTGATGTCACGGTTAATTTGGGGCATTGTCATTCATAATTCAACGAAGGAATAACTGGAAATTGAGTCGTTTGCATACTTTTCATGTGTGGAGAAAGAGCCCCTAACTAGTCCATCATCCATTTAAAACCCCAAAAACGTTTTCAAAATCTGTTTTACTTTGCAATCTGTTTTATCAAATTTATTTTCGTCCAAATCAAATCCTCATTTACTTTGAAGTCTTAATTTAGTTAGAAACTGTTTTGGTTTATGTTTTTAAGTATTTTGAGTCAAGTTTTCACCCAATTTCGTCCAAATTAGTGTAGGTGCTCAAAACTGCCCAGAAAGTGGTTTTTAGGCAGTTTTGAGTCTTCTAGTTGCTGTTTTGAGTTTTTGTTTTGTTTTAGTGTTTTAAACTTTAGTTTTTCATTCTTTGAGTCCAAATTAGTGTTTTAAACTTTGTTTTTAAGTTTTTAAATCAGTTTTCAAGTGTTTAGCAATCCCTCATAATCCCCGGTCTAGAACGATCCCTACTTACATACTTTGCTACAATTGTCAAAAGAGGGTTTAATTTGTGTGCTTAATATATTTCGCATCAAATTTTTGGCGCCGTTGCCGGGGATTAGCAATTTTGCTAATCCCTTGGATTGTTTTTGTTTCTTTTATTTTACTTTGCTTCAGATTTTATTTAAGTTCCTGACCTAATTTTGTTTCTTGTTTCTTAGGTACTAGTGCATGACTCGAAGTTCCAAACCTGTTCGTGAGCATATTTTGGACTTCGACGACGATTTCGAGCGAACTTTGAGAAGAAGGAGGAACCAACAAGAGTCTAACCCACCCAATTCCGAATCTGACCTTGAAGAAAACGTACAAGAGGAGGAGGAGCCCACGGCACAAGTGGGTGAAGAGGATCAAGGCATGGCGGTGGACAACCGTACACTCAAAGAGCTTTCGGCCTCGGGATTGGATAATGCCGCACCCTTGTGCATCCAATACCCCACGGCTGCCCAAGGTAAGACGGAAGAGTTTGAATTAAAGTCAAGTTTGCTTCATCATATTCCTAAATACCATGGCTTGTCCATGGAAGATCCTAACAAACATTTGAAAGAATTTGAAGTAGTTTGCTCTAGTATGACTCCCGTCAATGTTGACGGAAGTATTTTAAAGATGAATAAAGCCAAGGATTGGTTATACGAGTTAGCTCCCGGCACTGTCACTTCTTGGGAGAGTATGAAGAGAGCGTTCTTGGAGAAGTTCTTTCCAACTTCTCTCATCATCCTCCTACGCAAAAAGATAAGCGGAATTCAGCAAGAAGAAGGTGAGTCTTTTCCTACATATTATGAACGATTTAAATCACTTGTTGCTTCTTGTCCACAGCATCAGATGAAGGAGGAGTTGCTTTTGCAATACTTCTACGAGGGTCTCCTACCTCTAGAACGTCAAATGCTTGATGCTTTGGCGGGGGGAGCATTGGTGGACAAAACACCCATGGCTGCCAAGATCTTGATCTTTAATCGAGCGTTGAACGCTCAACAATATGAGGGAGTAGGCCAAAGGGGACCCCCACGGCACCAAGTACATGAGGTAAGTTCAACTTCCGATCTTCATTCACAATTGGCTAATCTTACTTCTATTGTGTCTCAGATGGCCGAGGGCATGAAGATGCAAGGACCAATTGTATGTGGCGTATGTTCCATCCAAAGACATGCCTCTGGAAAGTGTCCACAGTTGATTGAAAATGGTGGATGGGAAAGTGCCCATGCAATTGGGTTTCAAGGTCAAAACCAACCAAGGAACGATCCATATTCAAACACATATAATCCCGGTTGGAGAGACCACCCAAATTTCAAGTGGAGGGAGCCCCAACAACCTCAAAACCAAGGAGGCTTTAGGCAACAACCCCCGGCGTTCTTCACCAAGCCGTACACACCCAATCAAAACCAACCACAATCTGACCCAAATGCTTCAGGTACGTCCCTAGACAATGATGCACTTCTTAAGATACTAACCAAGTTGACTCATGGGCAGGAAAAGCAAACCCAAGCAATGCAAAGCACGAACATTAGGGTAGATCAATTGGAGAAGCAAATTGGGCAGATTGCGGAGTTTGTTGAGCAGTTTAGAGAACAAGGAAAACTTCCTAGTTCAACCATTGCGAATCCAAAAGGAGGCTTTGAAACCGCAAATGCAATCATGCTAAGGAGTGGAAAAGAAGTTGGGGCAGGTCCTACACCACCAAAATCAGGTCCCAAAGAGGATGAAACATTGAAATCTGAAGAGGAGACACCAAGTCCACTCACGGCAAAGGTAGCACCACCTTTGCCGCAAGCACCCATGGCTCCTAAGCCATCCAATCCGTCCACCCTAGGTAAGATGAGTCCAAGTTTGGTTAATTCTAACATTATTCCACCCAATGTGCCCTTTCCTAGCAGATTTTTGCAATTCAAGAATGAAGAGGAGGAAAAAGATGTTCTAGAGACATTTAGGAAGGTTCAAGTTAACATACCTCTCTTGGATACAATCAAGCAAATCCTGAAGTATGCCAAGTGTTTGAAGAAGCTTTGTACGACAAAGAAACGTTTTCGGGAGAAAGAAGTGGTACAGGTAAGTGAGAATGTGTCTGCCATGATACAACGTAAACTACCTCCTAAATGTAAAGATCCGGGTAGTTTCACCATTCCTTGTGTCATTGGTAATACTAGGTTCAAATCTGCCATGTTAGACTTAGGTGCATCCATAAATGTTATGCCATATTCAATTTATGCATCTATGAACCTAGGCAAGTTAAAAAATGATGGTGTAATCATACAATTGGTCGATAGATCTAATGCATACCCAAAGGGAGTTGTGGAAGATGTTTTGGTGCAGGTTAATCATTTGATCTTTCCGGCGGATTTCTATGTTCTTGAGATGGATGAATCGGATCATGCTCCTTCATTGCCCATTCTCCTTGGATGGCCTTTCATGAAAACGGCTCAAACCAAGATTGATGTAGCCAAAGGAGAAGTAACTATGGCATTTGGTGGTGATATGATTTGTTTTAAAATTTCTGAATCCATTGAGACTCCTAACGTTGTTCGTTCTTGTTGTGTTATTGATACAATAGAAAAGATAGGGGCAGACCATTCAGCCCCTAACACAAAGGTTGTATCAAGAGACATGCAAGACGAGGGAATTGGAGTAAAGCATAAGGACCCCACGGCCACTGCCCTTAAGATACCCAATGTGGTCGAGAACACCATGAGGAAAAAAGTTCATGTTGCTGCCACTTCATCACAACACCAAGGTAAGGCACCTAGTCCAAATCCAATTCCCATTAAAATTGATAGGTGGTTCCCCTCTTTGGTGCAGGTACCCAAGCAAATCCCCGATGGTGGGCGCATGAACATGAACCTTAGGCAACACAACGCACCCATCAACAAACATCACTATCCATTTCCGTTCAAGGATGCAATGTACAATAACTTTGTGGGGCAGGTTGTGGAGGAGATCCCACTCCATGCCGTGGGCTCCAATGGGGTCTGATTGTGTTCTTCGTCCGGCTTCAAGACGTTAAAGAAAGCGCTACTTGGGAGGCAACCCATGCAATTCAACAAAGGAAGCCCTAGGAATCACTCCAATTCCAGATTTGCGTTCCTAAAACCCTTCACTTTGTTGCTTGTTTCTAATCTGCCCAGTTTTGTTATTTACTTGCTGTTTGTGTGTTTCTTTTTGTTTAGTGTGGTTTTATGCTTGAAACATCGAGGACAATGTTTGATTTAAGTGTGGGGGGGGGGGTAACTAAGTGTTTTAGATGCAAATTCGTGGGATTTTATCACCCTTAACTTGGAGACTTGTTCCTTGCTGTTTTTAAGTGTTTTTAAGCAGTTTTGGTGTGTTTTAGTGTGTGTTAACATAAAAATCCGAAAATCACATAAAAATTTGAAAAATGTGTTTTAAAAACCCAAAAAAGAGTTGTTTTTGTGTGTTTGTTTGTGTCTTAGGGTACCTTCCAACACAATGATGAGGATTCGGTTTGTAATTGCATGACTGTTAAAGAGAGTGATTAACATGGATGAAAGTTTGATTTACTCTTTGTTTATGCTTAGTTGTGGTTATAACTCATGAATTCACATGCAATCATAAAGGAAAAATCAGTTTTTGTAACATGCTTGAAGGAAGGAACTCAAACTAACGCTACAACCTTGTTAGACTTGAGCCTAAACGTTTATTTGGAGAGTTAAAATCTGTGCATTCTATGTTTTCTAAGTCGTTGCATGATCTCATTATTCCTTGCTTGGTTGCTACTTAGAAGGCGTTTCATCATTTAGTTCCAAATGCTAGAACTCATGCCCATTTCATTCAAAGCATGTCATTGAATTGCATAACACATATTCAAGATGAAGTTGTGTAGTGACCACCACCTTAGCCAAAAAGCCGTGTGCCCTACTCCATTATATGTTTAAGTTTAACCCCGTTGAGCCTTGTTTAGCCTTTTCTTTGTTAACCCACATTACCCTCACCTAGCCTAGATTAGGACTATCCATACCCTTGTTCTTGAAGCATAGTAAAGCATGATTCAAATTGAATTCCTTTTGATTTATGTTGGCAGAAAATAAGTGTGGGGGAAGTGTTTTTCATGAGGAATTGTGTGCCATAGGCACGGCAAAGAAAAGAAAAGAAAAAAAAATTTCGTGGAAAAAGAAAAATTGAAGAAAAAAATATGAAAAGTTTGAAAAAAGAGTTGAAAAGTTGAGAAAAAGAGTTCCAAAGTATTGTTTGTTGAAGTAAGGGTCCAAAACAATGAATTCGGCCCTAAGGAGTTGTTTAAGTCTTCCCCTTGTGTTTTAAAGTTAATTTCTGCAATCTAAGTGAATTCTAAGTCTCAATTTCATTGCTTTGCTTACTATTGCTTGAAGAACGTTTGTTTTCCCTATCCTTTCCTTGTTAACCAACACCCCAATTTGTGTTTTAAAGTTAACTTCTATCTTGAGTGTTAGGTGTTTCAATTTGTGGAGTTTGAATTTGGTATGAGCATATGGTGTCACTGGTTCTCGCATCTAAGTAGTAGCATTCCATTCATGAGATCATATCTAAACATGCTTCTTAACTCTAGAAATTGCGTTCTTTGTGAAACATATATGTGAGCATTCGTTTTCATATCTACATCAATCTTCTCACATATGACTAGTGTAGGGTGCGGAGTTAGAAAATCTGAGTGAAAATAGAGTGTATATCTTGTAATGAATTGAGGGAATTCTCTAAGGCATGTTACTACATTCAAAGCATTGTTTTAATTGATTACTTGTGAACTAGTAAGTGGTGGCTTTAATTAAGTATGTGCTTGTGTAAAGATGACTCAAATCTGTGGGGATAACAATCTTTAACATGTCATGTGCATTGGAAATCCCTGAGGCAAACGTTGGAAGGTTTAGGTTTTGTTTTGGTTAGTTTGTTTCGTTTTGTTTCCTTTCTTTTGTTTGTTTTGCTCGAGGACTAGCAAAAGCTAAGTGTGGGGGAATTTGATAGGAGCATATTTATGCGCCTTAGTTAGCTAGTTCTTATGCATCTCCATGGTGTTTTCTTAGTTAAAGTAGTCTTTTAAGCTAGTTTTATGTGTTTTCAGGTTTTAAGGCCAAAGGATGCAAGAAGATGCATTTTGGAGCTTTTTGGAGCAAAATTGGGCTTGGAATGATTATCACATAATTGGAGCCAAGGTTTGGACGAATTTGAAGACTTGAAGATGATGATTCCTACTTGAACAAGGTTTCCTAGTTGAAGTAGGAAAGTGCTTACATGAAGGAGGATTCCTAATCGACGAAGGATTCCTAATCAACGAAGGATTCCTAATTGAAGATGGATTCCTAATCACATGAGGATTCCTAGAAGAACAAGGATTCCTCCTCCAACAAGGATTCCTACTTGAAGTAGGAAAGTTAAGCCAAGGTTTCCTACTTTGGTTTGATTTTTCCTAATTGTCCCTAAAAGTTCCAGCAATTATGAAGACTTTCTAAGCATTCTAGGACACAAAACAAAAGCCTAGAACCCTTTTGAACCCTTGCCGCACCCCCCTTTGCATTTCCTCTTCCTTATTTCCTGTTTTTATGCTTTAAAACACCTTCCTTTTGTGTTTTAAACCCTAGCCGAATTTCCCTTGCCCTTTCCTTTAATTTTCTGATTTATTTCCTAATTCTAGAATCCTTAGACTTAATTTCTGATTTCCTAATCAACCTAGGGTTTGAATTTCTGTTTCCCTTTAAATAAACCTCTTGTTGCAGCCACAAAACATTCCACACACACCCATTCAGTCCCATTCACGCCAGAAACATCACCACTCTCTCTGCCGCACCTATCCTTCACCATTCACCATATTTTCTGACCAAAAACCACCCTAGTCGTCCCATACACCTATCCCAGCCATAAACCCATCATTCTACACCATTCATAACCCCCAAAACTCACCCATTCGTGTGCAGCAGCAAGGAGAAAGAAGGAAGGACTCTTGGATGCTTAAGCTTCATCGTTGGTGCATTCTAGGTGTAATTCGTTTTATGATTTCAATGTTTAATTTCGAAGCCATGACTATGTATGCAAGTTGATTTGATAAATTCCAGTTATGAGTTCTTGAATCGTGAATGCAATTGGCTTAACTGTGCGAGTAATAACTTATTTGTGTTTGTTAATTAGGGGTCGACACTTAATTGGCTTGCATGAATATGTTGCTAGAATATAAGGTTGTTTCACATAATCGTCACACACTTATATTCATATGTAGTGAAGGTCGCTAGTCATGATCGCGTTAAGTCCAATTCCTAGCATGAGTGACATGATGTCATAGTTGCAAGTGCTTTGTCAATGCTTATAGTTTTCATTGAACGTAATGATCTTTGATTGTATCTTTATTATGATGTCATGTAGGGAACTTTTGAGGAATGCTTTGGGTTGTCGAATGATGTCATCCAATCCAATAACACAAGGAAAACTTGAGAATTAACTAGTGATGTCACGGTTAATTTGGGGCATTGTCATTCATAATTCAACGAAGGAATAACTGGAAATTGAGTCGTTTGCATACTTTTCATGTGTGGAGAAAGAGCCCCTAACTAGTCCATCATCCATTTAAAACCCCAAAAACGTTTTCAAAATCTGTTTTACTTTGCAATCTGTTTTATCAAATTTATTTTCGTCCAAATCAAATCCTCATTTACTTTGAAGTCTTAATTTAGTTAGAAATTGTTTTGGTTTATGTTTTTAAGTATTTTGAGTCAAGTTTTCACCCAATTTCGTCCAAATTAGTGTAGGTGCTCAAAACTGCCCAGAAAGTGGTTTTTAGGCAGTTTTGAGTCTTCTAGTTGCTGTTTTGAGTTTTTGTTTTGTTCAGTGTTTTAAACTTTAGTTTTTCATTCTTTGAGTCCAAATTAGTGTTTTAAACTTTGTTTTGAAGTTTTTAAATCAGTTTTCAAGTGTTTAGCAATCCCTCCTAATCCCCGGTCTAGAACGATCCCTACTTACATACTTTGCTACAATTGTCAAAAGAGGGTTTAATTTGTGTGCTTCATATATTTCGCATCAACTATCATGCATATACAAATCAAATTTAATATACCAAAGCAGCGGAAGCATTTAACACAAATTATCAAAGCTATAGTCATGCAAATCCCCTTCAAGGTTCATAGGTTTATATCATAACATTTTAGAGAAGAACAAAGTGAAGGTTTAGTCTTATACCTCTTGATCTAGACTTGAGACCAAGGATGGACCACCTCCAAGCCCTTTGCTCCTTGAACTCCTTGAGCCTAGCCTCCCTCCTTGCCTCCTCCACTTTGTTGGTAAGAGTGCTCCAAGGTTCTCCTTTAGTCTCCAAAGGAGAAGACCTCTAAAGATCCACACCCACTAGTGTAGTGAGATGGATGGAGGAATAACCAAAAGGGTGAAAAATTGTTAGCTAAAACACCCTCAAGGTGGCCGGCCTTTGTGTAGTTTTAGAGAGATATATCTTTTGCCTCTTTGATGTTTTAAACACACAAAAACCCTAAGGAATAAATCTCTATAAAGTTCCTTATATAGACAAAAAGAAACCTAGTCAACAACTTGACTAAATATCTCTCCCAAACCCTTTAAGTGGCCGGCCCTTTAGTGTTTGGTTTGGGCTTTGGGCTTTTATTATTTCAAGTCATCCTATGCTTGAATGAAAGCCCAATGGGTTTAGGCCCAATGGGCCCAATAAAACCCGAACGTTTCTTTAAGCCCAAAACGATCTTTATCGCTTTTATGATTTCTTTAGACTTTCTAAATTAATCACAACACTTAATTAATCCAATTAATTATTCCTTCATCCATTAATTACTCACTACTATAGTGTGTCGGTGTACAATCATTTTAGGTTCTAATTAGCAAGGCAGTGAGGTGATTGGCATCAATCCAGTTGATTATATTTAATTCAATCTCTTAGTGAATTAAAACTTCCTTTTAATTCACCTTATTCTTTGATGACTACATTTAATCATCTAGAAGAACTCACAAGCTATGAGTGACATCTAACCATATGTCATAGCTACCCAAGCTAATGTAGAAGTTGTTCGGAGAACCTATTCAGTTGGAATTACAATGTAATTTGATCATTCTCTAAAACAATACTCTCAATCACATTACTAGGGTATGGATATATTATGTCAATGTTGGAAATGTGCTCTAAAGCCAATCATATGATGATACTTTACGGACATTTCACATGTTAAACTAATCTAGTTTACATATAAAGGGCAAAGATTATTGTTTGAGCCGTCTCATATAAATGTTATATGCTTAAACGATAAAGTCCAAGGAATATGTGATTGGGAGAATGCAATCTAATGAAGTTAGATTAATGAGACCATTCTTTCGTAGACACATCCTAAATGTTCCTGATCATAGGATTGCCAATTGGGCATTGACAGTCCGTTAAGATCAGTACGTACTGTGTCTTCTCTCAGGGAGAGTGACTAGTCTCGAGTCATTGGTGTGTGTGACATCAAGACAAGTACGTAAGTGCTCAATAGCGAATGAGTTCACTGAACGTGATCAACGAAGAGTTCTTATATTCCATGTCACATAAGAACTCATGGTTGGGATAATGCAAAGTAGTCCTTTGACCTGAGGCATCACAGTTGTCTTGTGGTTAAGTCCTTAATCTTTGATTATGTCTAATTCACCCCCTCGGGGTGTCACGGCATCGGTGGGGTTAAGCCACTTAGTCATGGAGACAAGTGAATGCGCAACAAGGGATCTCTAACCTTCAAACAGTTGAGGGAGAATACTCTATGATATGATTTGGAATCTCTGGCCAGAGTATGAATGAGATTGTGGAATGTGTTCCAAATCACATTCAAGGAAATCATATAAGCAAACGATTCACATTGGATAGTAGACATGAACAAATAAACTATCATACCAAACAATGTGGTCAAGAGTATTAGATTAGAGAAAGACCGTATTGCATTTGTAATCCCGAACTGAATAGGTTCTCTATCCTCTTCTGATTAGCTTGGGTAACCATGACATGCTGCTAGGCGTCAACCATGGTTTGTGGAAGCCCTATACGTGTATAACCACTAAAGGGAGAATTGAAAATTGTTTCAATTCACAATCGATGTAAAAAAGGTTTTAATCGCCCACTGCCTCGCTAAAAGGAACCTAATGGATCGCACACCATAAAAGGTGGAGATTGAAGATTAAACGGAAATGAGTAAGAATGATTAAATGGTTTAATCATTTATTTATGGCAAGGATTAATTAATATGTTAATTAATCAAACGAATAAGTTCGTTAAAGACTTCGGGATAGTTTTGGACCTTAAGGCCCAATGGGCTTCGAACGTCAAGCCCATTAACTTAAGTTGTATGACAATTTAATGAATAAAGATTCATTAAAGCCCAAAAGCCCATAAATCCCTATATGGCCGGCCATGAAGATGAATTAGGGTTGTTTGGTTATTTAGGTCACTTAAAGAAGTGACTATATAAATGACTTTATAACAAAATATTCATTAATGTGATTAAGGGTTTATTTTGGGTGAAAATGGGTGAGAATTGTCTCTCCATTTTCTCTCTAAAGAGGCCAACACCTTGGAGGGTACATCTAGCAATCCTACTACTCCAAGGTCACTCATTTCTTCTACAATAAAACCTTGGTGAAGAGACTTAGAGGTTCCCTATTTTGGGAACTTGGAGCAACCTATTCTTCCATCCAAATCCATGGATCTAAGAAGCAAGGAATGAAGGCCCTATCTCTTTGGGTGATTAGCCTTTGCTTATGCAAAGAGGAATCTACAAAGGTATTAATTTCAACTCACTTTGTTTTGAGTTGATTATTGGTTCACCAATCTACTAGGCTTTGAATTTCATGGTAATGTTTTGTTTTTGAGTGCATGCAAGCATGATTCCGCCTTTAATTGTTAAATGCATGCTATATGATGTTGCTCAAATGAACATGTTTTTCAAAATAATTCCTTCAGTCAACCCCCTAATGTGATTATTCCTTCTTATATGATTCTATTGAGTCGTATAGGAATGCTTTCCTTTATTACGCTCGATACTTCGGCCGAAGATTCCCGAATCATATCTTAGAGTATTCTTCCTCTCTTATCGAGGATTAGAGATTCCTTGTTGCGCATACACTTGCCTTCATGACTAAGTGGCTTAACCCCAATTATGCCGTGGACACCCGCGAATGGGGAGACTTTGACATAATCAAAGATTAAGTACTTAACCACAAGACAACGACGATGCCTCAGGTCAAAGGATTACTTACATGATTCCAACCATTAGAGTTACTTGCTTGACATGTGAGTAGACCTCCATGCAAGTACTCTCGTTCGATTGTGTTCAGTGAACTCATTCCCTTAATGAGCACCTACATACTTGTCTTAGTGTCACCACACGAATGGGATGAGACTTTCCATCCTTCCAATTGAAGCAGACACAGTATGTACCGGTCTAAGCATTGTCAGTATCCCTCCGAGAATCCAATGACCAGGAACCTTTTTGGACATTATGGTTATGTGAAGAAGGTCTCTGTAATCTAACATCATTAGATTACTTCTTCAATCGATCCATTGTCCATGGATACACTATTTAGGACATATATCGTTTGTTGAGATAGTCCTAATTAGTATCTTTGCCATTTGATGTATAAGAGTCATCTATACATCGATTCATTTGTCCTGAAAGGTTTCTTCCAAAGATTGACTTTCAAGGCATATTTCCAACAACGAGCAACTTCCCAGTGGCTCACCCATCATGGGAGTGCTCTGGCCACCTTCTCGCTTAACTTCGGAGTTTCGACGGAACCTGAAGCCAGTGAGCTCCCAAAAAGCCTCGTGCTAGGTAGGGATGAGAATATACATTTAAGGATCACTCCCTTGGGCGATGTGGGATGTTACAATCCACCCCCCTTAGGGCCAGACGTCCTCGTCGGCACACTTTCGGCCAAGGATTGGCTCTGATACCAATTGTCACATCCCAGCCCGAGGCGAATCACTTCCAGGGCCCGCTCTACCACCGTAGCACGATATTGTTCGCTTTGGGCTTACCATTCCCTCACGGTTTTATTTTTAGGAACTCACGAGCAACTTCCCAGTGGGTCACCCATCATGGGAGTGCTCTGGCCACCTTTTCGCTTAACTTCAGAGTTCCGACGGAACCCGAAGCCAGTGAGCTCCCAAAAAGGCTCGTGCTAGGTAGGGATGAGAATATACATTTAAGGATCACTCCCCTGAGCGATGTGGGATGTTACAATGTTATTCAATATGTGGAGTTTGATAATGGTACAAGCATATGGAATCCCTGGTTCTCGCTTCTAAGTAGTGGCATTCCGTTCATGAGATCATATACATGTTGTATTAATAATTCCAGAAATTGCCATCTTTGTTATAACATATGTGAGTGATAGCCTACATGTTTACATCAATCTTCCCACATATACTTAGTATAGGGAGTGTAGTAAAAAAATCTGTGTGAAAATAAATAGTATATCCGATGAGGAATTGAGTGAAATCTTTAAGGCATGTTACTACTTTCAAATGTTGTTTTAATTGATTAAATGCGAGCTAGTGAGTGGTTATTGTGGTTAAGTATAAGCTCGAGGGTAAGGATGGCTAAAATCTATGGGAGTAGTGATTTTTATCGTGTCCTGTTTCATTGGAAATCCCTGAGGCAATTGTTGGAAAGTTTAGGTTGTGTTTTGTTTTCTTTGTTTTGCTCGAGGACTAGCAAAAGTTAAGTGTGGGGGAATTTGATAGGAGCATATTTATGCGACTTTGTTAGCCTATTTCTTTGCATTTACTTAGTTAGTTTCTATTTATAAGAGTGTTTTAAGTTATTTTCGTGTATTTCTAGGTCCAATTTGCAAATGTGACAAGAAATGGCAATTTGGAGCATTTTGGAGCAGTTTTAGACTTAGAATGGATAGCATACGCATGGAGCAGGTTGGTTGGATATTTTTGAAGTTTAAAGAGGCTAGGAATGTGCAACAAATCTGGAGAAATTAAATCAAGACTTGAAGGATAAGGAATCAGCTAGGAAGAAGGAAACCTTAACCAACCTTATCTTATTCAACATTATCCAAACTAACCTTCTCTTATCATATCCTATCCTAATCTTATCCTACCTTATTTCTAGCTGCAAGGGGGACTCCTTTTCATATTAAACCACATGTTATCTAGTTCTAGAAGCCCTAAGATGAAGGAAATTTTGTGAAAAACATGTTCATTTGAGCAACATCTATGGCATGCAATTAACATTTAAAGGCGGAATCATGCTTGTATGCACTCAAAAACAAAACAATACCCATGAAATTCAAAACCTAGTAGAAGGGTGAACCAAGACTCAACTCAAAACAAAGTGAGTTGAGAAACTTTATACCTTTGAAGCACCTCTTTGCTTAGCAAAGGTTAATCACCCATGTGAGGGCCTTCTTTCCTTTGTCACCTTACTCCTTGGCTCCATGGATGTGGATGGAGGAACTTTGCTTCTTGGCTCTATGCCTTCTTGGATATGGATGGAAGAATTGGTTTCTCCAAAAGTCCCCAAAGTTGGAGACCTCTAAGTTCCGACACCAAGGATGGTTGAGGAAGAAGATGAGTGGCCATGGAAGTGTTATACGCTAGTAGACACTCCCATGGTGGCCGGCTATTCTAGAGAGAAAAGAGAGAGAGTTTTTCTCACTTTTCATCCTTAGAAAACCCTAATAAGGATGGAGCAAAGATACCCCTTCAATGCTTTCAACTTTTGTATGCATTTTGGACCAAAAGGCCCTTCCTCTCTCTATGGCCGGTCTTCCCAAGCCTTTCGGCTGTTTTGGGCTTCTTGAATTTTGTTTGTTAAGTTGTCAAACAACTTAACTTAATGGGCTTCACGATTCGAATCCCAATTTGGGCTTTACGGCCCAAAACTAACTCAAGGTTTAAAACGAACTTATTCGTTTGATTAATTAACATATTAATTAATTCTTGCCATAAACAATTAAACCATTTAATTGTCCTTACCCATCTCCGTCAAATCCTTCAAGCATTACCCTACACGGTGGGCAATCCATTAGGTTCCTTTTAGCAAGGCAGTGGGCGATTAGAACTCTTTCAAATCGATTGTGAATTGAAACTTACTGATCGCGTTCAGTATGTCATGGTTACCCAAGCTAATCAGAAAAGGTGGAGAACCTATTCAGTTTAGGATTACAATGCAATACGGTCTTTCTCTAATACAATACTCTTGACCACATTGTTTGGTTTGATAGTTTATTCATGTCTACTATCTAATGTGATTCATTTACTTAAATGATTACCTTGAATGTGATTTGGAACGACTTCCTAAATCTCATTCATACTCTGGCTAGAAATTCTTAATCATATCATAGAGCATTCTCCCTCAAACAGTTTTAAGGTTAAAGATCCCTTGCCTCCATGGTTAAGTGGCTTAACCTCAACTATGTCGTGGACACCCTCGGATGGAGTGACTTTGACATAGTCAAAGATCAAGGACCTAACCACAAGACAACTATGATGCCTCAAGTCAAAGGACTACTTTGCATTATCCCAACCATGAATTCTTACGTGACATAAGTATGAGAACTCCTTATTGATCGCATTCAGTGAACTCATTCTCTATTGAGCACCTACGTACTTGTCTTGGTGTCAGTCACACCAATGACTCGAGGCTAGTCACTCTCCCCAAGAGAAGACATAGCACGTACTGATCTTAATGGACTATCAATGCCCAATTGGAAATCCTATGATCAGGAACGTTTATGATATGTATACGAAAGAGAATGGTCTCATGAATCTAACTTCTTTAGATCGCATTCTTTAGATCTTAATGGACTTATCGTTTAAGCGTATAACATTTATATGAGACGACTTCAAACAATAATCTTTGACCTTTAAATTAAACTATATTAGTTTAATATGTGAAATGTCCATAAAGTATCATCATATGATTGGTTTTAGGGCACATTTCCAACAATCTCCCACTTGCACTATAGCCAATCAGCTTGGTCATCAATGATGATACCTCTTATGTAGTCATTTCAAAAATGGCTGAGTAGTAGGCCTAAACAATGGATATCTATATGTTATCCATAGAAGCAACCTTGAGAATAACGACGTCGCCATTATACATGATTCTTAATCATGTGGTTTAGTCTCTCATTTGAGTTCGGATCATGATAAGATCTTGATTCCCTGGCTTGAGCTATTGCCCCATTAGTGTCGTAGTGTCGGTACACTAGAGACACTTTCTAGTTGGAATCGAATAGAGAGTTCATGAATGAACTTTCTCATCCAAACAACATTGTTGTAAGCTTTTATATCGAAATATATATTTTACATTCACAATGGAACACACTAAAGTCAATACTTTTAATGTTTCCATCCAAATATCTCTTTAGTCATAATAAAGAGATATCTGATTATCTCTTCATTCATAATGAAGAAAGATCCAATGATGGATTAGATTCATAATCAAATACATTTACGCTTCCATTACGTTACTCTAATTCTTCCTCATTCTTGAAGAATCCATCCTTTATTATTTCTCAAATACTTAAGGATTCACTTGACAGTTGTCATGGTTCTGATTCTAGGCTTGCATTGATATCGTCTTGCACCGATCTTGGTAGAACTCATATCAACGTTTTTCATACAATATGAAATACATAAATCTCCTAGTCTCACTAGAGTTATCCTTCTAATTGAATTTATCATCATATGAGAAACTTCCTAGCATCTTTTGTCTATCATTAGGGCTTCATATAATCCAATTATATCCTGAAATCTATCATTATAGATTTCCATCCCATGTTTATAGACAATGCCTCCCATATACATTCTATCGTTATAGAATGTTTAAAGTCATAACTTTAACGAAGAAGTATTCTTTTCATTTCCAAAATTAATATATCATATATGTATATATATATATTCAAATTTAGGAACATGATTAACTCCCACAAATCTTTTGTAAACCTAGTAAACAAAAGATTCATTTACATCTTTATGAGAAATCAAACGATTTGATCTTTCTCTCATAAGATGCTTATAGCTCCCACTAGCTTGCTAAGATTCATGATGGATGGATCTCTACAACTTACATGTCTTGTGATTCATAGTTTCAGACATATATTATCAAGACTATCTTAATAATGGTTTTGGGAAACCCATATTATGTCCAAACATTGAATCACCATTTAGTTGTAGCTAGCAATCTTTGAATTAATTGAAACCAGGATTATGTCAAAGGTGGTTTCTTCCAAGTCAACCATTCTCTTTGATTGTAGTCACCTTAAGCTACCAATTAACTATAAAGGTTTCATTATTTCGGGTCAAATGGTACTTTACCATTTCCTTGAGTATATGTCGTATATACACTCAATGTGGCCATAAGGATTTTCATTCTTATTTCTTTTGAATTAAGAGGTGTAACTCTATGACATAGTCATAAAGTTCAAACCATTCAACTTAGACAGTTTATAATTCCTTCTCGACTACCTTGGAGCTTGTGGTGTAGGAACTAGGTTGTTATATTTGTTGATTATCATCTTGTCTCTCAAAGAACCCATTCTTTGAGTTCTATCTCTCATTCATTTGCGTTAGGCAAATCATATTGTAGGATTACAATGAACTACCCAACAAAACAACATTTGTTAGTTGGTTTATAGAAGTGATATCCAAAGGTTAATTTAAAGATATCCCCAAGATAATTCTACAACAAATATTGCTTATTAGCACACAACCCCAAATCTTAACACGATTCAGACTTATCTTTCGTTCCAACTACATCCTATGGAGTCATGAAAATTTTGGAAGATCTTCTAATTGACAATCGTATTGTCTTAGAAGTATATATCCTATATATGGGTAATTGATAACATCCAACAAACTAAATCTTATTCAAGTTCATTCTTCTCCTAATGGAGAAATCCATTATCTGATGATGCTTTTTTCCATGATATCTTTCAAGGAAACTGTTCTAAAGTGTTACCTTTCCTTGGATCAAATCTAAAGAGATAAATACTTTAGACGTCTTACTCATCAACTTACATTCTTGAATTCTTTGAAACCTTTTGCAAAGTATTCGGACTTGTGTTTATTCAAAATAAACGATAGTCCAACCAAGAGCGATCTTCGGTGAATGTCATACAACATGAGTAGTATTATGTTGTGGACAAGTGCCACTAACATCTAAGTGAATTAACCTCAACAACTTTGTGATTCTTTCTTCTTTTCCGAAAGAATAAAGATTCAAACATTTTGCCTCTATACAATTTTAACAAGAAGGCATTAGATCTGGATCTAACGATCCAAAGCATCCATCTATGACCAACTCATAATTTATGTTTTAGAGGTATCACAACTCAGTTGGGATTAGTCACTGCCTTGCAACCTTTTGGGTTTTAAGCATCGTTATATTCTAAACAGTTGACACTACCATATCATCTCTACTATAGAGATAATCAATTATATTACAATAATCTAATCATTCATTAATAAAGAACAATGTTTTGTCAAACAAAACATTTATCCATTTCTCATACGGAATTAAGTTCCTTTATTCAATTGGAATGTAAAGACAATCTTTGTTTTTCCATCATATAAGGAAATAAGTACTACCTGCTTTCGCAGAAATCTACATTTGATTCACGTTCCGAATGTGAAGTACTTTCTCTTCTCTCATTAATCTTCTACTTCTTATTAGCCACACTTTTACAACGATTATAAAACATAGTTACTAATACGAAATGAAGCATTCAAGTAGAAGAACCAACTGTGTTGAACTATTCAAGAACAATTTACAACACCTTCGAAAGGTGTGTTCTAGACACTTGCAAGACATTTCTTGCAAATACCCCTTCGAATGTCCATCATTTCATAAAGAAAGTTTGTTCCCTTGGAGTTATTTCGCCTTCTTCATTTGACTTCTCCTTTAACTACAATAGTCATGGTCCCTAAACTCCCACTATGTCTCTTGAAACTCATTTCAATTGTGTTATACACATCAAACAATTTGGAGAGCGTGTGGTTATTGTTCACTATATAGTTTACAATAAACTTAGTGAACCATTTGGATAGGGACACACAAGTGAAGTCCTTGCCTAGTTTCCGGCTCGTGAAGTGGTTTTACACTTCAACACTCAATGATTCAAAATCATCATAAGTCCATGTTGATGGACTATTTTTGTCAACCAACCATTATGTTCTAAACATAATTACAAACTTCAAGAGTTATTCAAGGCAACTCTCATTTCTTCATACAACCATTATGTCCTTGCCCTTGTGCTTACTTCTCAAGTTCTTTGTTCGTTTAACAAAGAAACATGCACTAGTATTTGCATTAACTAATGGTTGTTCAAAGCAACTCTTACTTCTTCATACAACGATTTGTAAGTGAAGAACTATGACACTAAAAGTGTCCTTGTCTTTATGCTAATCTTCATAAGTTCCTTTGTTCATATAATGAAGGAATAAGCATTGGTTTTTTGTGTTGTCCTCTTTATGATAGACTTATCTAACATGTTCTTCCAATGATACATTATCAATAGGAAGATTGTTAGGATGAGACTACTTAGGTACACACACAATCCATTTATGACAATCTATGGGATTGTGGTACCAAGTCCGGAAACTAAAGCATTCGGCTTTTCTTTGTCAAGTTTTGGATAGCGTTTGCAAATATATTGGTAAACAAAAACATAATGAAGATAAATTGATTGATTTTAAGCCATTTGATCCGGGTCTTTAAATCAAATAGCACGACCCACTACTTTTGGCAAATTCCATATCCCTCATTGGAATTCCAGAGTTTTGTAGGAAACTCTTAGTAGGGTATGGGAGACTCACCATTACCAAGCCCACCTCACAATAATATGATATTGGCTAGCATCAATAATAATGAGAGAGTACGCTTACTCATTTACATCTCTTGCAAGTACCCATCTTAATTGGCCTTTAGAGAATGAAGCCTCACAATGATACGATGTTGGCTCCATTGAACTTAGTTAAGTCATTCCCACCGTGCAAGTTCGAGTAGGGGTTCAAGAACAACCTCACAATGATATGATGTTGATCATTCTCATTGCCTACCTTCACAACATCATGTATGCATATAGAACTCCTCCTGAGTGCAAGCACGCACTTTGTACTCCCTCATGATAGGGTGAAGTCGTTGTACGAGTCACAAACGATCGGAGCCTATCACGGTGGAAGGCCACGAAAGAGTGTTCAAAGAACTCTCATGCTTATCAACTTAATAATGGTTTGGTTGAGGGTTTTAGGTCTCATCATATATAAGCATGCATTTTAAGCTTATTAAAACAATTTGGTCCTATTACCACTATTGGTCCATTTGATTGATTTAGTTGTATTGATACTCCCACTATGCTTGTTGCTCGGTTTTTAAAGCAAGAGTATATGGTACTACTAACATAAGGTTTGCATTCATTGATGGACTATATAGTTACCTTAAGGCCTTAGGATGACTATGAACCTTTGATTCAATCCAACACGAGCCTAGTGCTGAATCTCGGTCTAGGGATGGTAATTGATTTTAGTTACACATTAAATCACATTAAGGCGTGTTTTCTTATTGGGCGTTGGACCCTCTACTTCATGTTCATGCATATCAAATAAAGCAAGAAAGAAGTACTTCAAAGTAAAGAAGAGTTTATGCTCTTTTACAACATTTGATCAAAACAATTACTTTAAAGTAAAGAAGAGCTTACGCTTTTTTACAATATTTGATCATATCAAATTACAACCAAAATCTAATCTACACATTCGCATGGTTCAAACAAATTTGAGACGGCCTTTCACATAGCTCAATTATCGTAGGCTTAGGTTCATAATCACCCTTTCTTTAATTAATTAATGCTTTAACTAATTAAACTTGAATGCAACATTTTCATTTGGTTTTTGTTTCCATAGAATTGATTTAAATGGAGCTAAATGAAATGAAAATCCAATTCTCATTTAAAGATACAAAACTATTTTGTTCTCAACTAATTTGGGCTGAAAAACAATAACCTCAACTATTGGGGTATATTGCAAAACACAAATTTTTGAGGTCACTTTGTAAAAACACAAAAGTCCACTACTTCATGTAATTACAACTAAAACCCAAAATTTCATCAAAATACAAAAACTTCATTAAAGGAGCAAAACATTTTGTCCTTTAGTGATTTTGGGCCTTTACATAAAAATATAAACTTTCGGGTCAAAGTACAAATACATAAAAGTATCAAAACTTTATGTAATTGCATAAAAGCCCCAAAAGTACCCTATTTAATAGGGTGGCAGGTTTTGTATGAGAGAAGGTGTCATAAAGTAAAAGGTGATGGGTAGGTTTGAAAAAATGATTTCTATAAAACATGGTTCCTTGAAACAAGGAAAAAGTGTAAGTGATTGGTATGGTGTGAATAGTAGAAAAGTTATGGGTATTGATTGAAAATTCAAACCATCCATTACTAACAAAAACTTTATGTAAACAAACAAAAACTTTGAATCAAAATACCCAACCTTTTTGTTCTTGCCAAAAACATAACAAGAATAATGAAGAACATCCATGAAAACCCATAAGAGCTCCATGAACATTTTTCACCCAAAGACACCCCAAAAACTCTCAAACTTAAGGGAAAAAAACATATTACCATACTAGGGTACTTAGGGGTTCCTAATGTCACTTTAAAACACTTTTAACAAGACAAACATGAACCAAAAAATCCATCCTTTGGATTTGGCCGAATTTCCCCAAAAACATGGCACCAAATTTTAGCTCCAAAATTCATGCTCACATGAACTACATCTACAACATTTGAGATGGCAAATTTTCTAACAAAATTTGCATTCAAAGAAGCAAGAATAAAGCTTGTAACAATTAAAACATTCAAATCATAAACTATGAAAATACAAAACCCAAAAGGATTCACCAACTACTAGACCTAGGCTCTTGATACCACTTGAAGGAAATTTTGTGAAAAAACATGTTCATTTAAGCAACATCTATGGCATGCAATTAACATTTAAAGGCGGAATCATGCTTGTATGCACTCAAAAACAAAACATTACCCATGAAATTCAAAGCCTAGTAGAAGGGTGAACCAAGTCTCAACTCAAAACCAAGTGAGTTGAGAAACTTTATACCTTTGAAGCACCTCTTTGCTTAGCAAAGGTTAATCACTCATGTGAGGGCCTTCTTTCCTTTGTCACCTTACTCCTTGGCTCCATGAATGTGGATGGAGGTGTTGGAAATGTGCCCTAAAACCAATCATATGATGATACTTTACGGACATTTCACATGTTAAACTAATCTAGTTTAATATCAAGGGCAAAGATTATTGTTTTAAGCCGTCTCATATAAATGTTATATGCTTAAACAATAAGTCCAAGGAATATGTAATTAGGAGAATGTAATTTAAAGAAGTTAGATTCATAAGACCATTCACTCTGTCAAAGGGTGTCCACGGCATAGTTGGGGTTAAGCCATTTAGCCATGGAGGCAAGTGAATGCGCAACAAGGGATCTCTAACCTTCAAACCGTTTGAGGGAGAATACTCTATGATATGATTAAGAATCACTAGTCAGATTATGAATAAGATTTAGGAAGTCGTTCCAAATCACATTCAAGGTAATCATATAAGTAAGAGAATCACATTGGATAGTAGACATGAATAAACAATCAAACCAAACAATGTGGTCAAGAGTATTGTATTAGAGAAAGACCGTATTGCATTGTAATCCTAAACTGAATAGGTTCTCCACCTCTTCTGATTAGCTTGGGTAACCATGACATACTGCTAGGTGTCACTCATGGTTTCTGGAGCCCTAAACGTGTATAATCACTAAAGGGAGAATTGAAAGTAAGTTTCAATTCACGATTAATTTGAAAGAGTTCTAATCACCCACTGCCTCGCTAAAAGGAACCTAATGGATCGTACACCGTGTAAGGTAGAGATTAAAGAAACAACGGAGATGAGTAAGAACAATTAAATGGTTTAATTGTTTATGGCAAGAATTAATTAATATGTTAATTAATCAAACGAATAAGTTCATTTTAAACCTTGAGTTAGTTTTGGGCCTTAAAGCCCAAATTGGGCTTCGAAACGTGAAGCCCATTAGCTTAAGTTGTATGACAACTTAACAAACAAAATTCAAGGAGCCCAAAACAGCCCAAAGGCTTGGGAAAACCAGCCATATAGAGAGGGGTAGTCAACTTGGCTTAATTGCAAGTTTGCCACTCCATTGTAAGGTGGTATAAAGTTAACTTTATAGCCATTTCATCCTTAGGGTTTCTTTTGGAGAAAATTGGAGAGAACATGTCTCTCCCTTACTCTCAAAGAGGCCGGCGCCCTTGGAGGAGATTAGCTAGCAATCTCTCATCCTCCAAGGTCACTCATCTCATCTTCAAGTCCCTTCTTTGTGTGGAAAAATTAGAGGTTCTCAATTTTGGGAACTTGGAGAATCCTTTCTACCATCCTCCTCCAAGAAATCGATGGAACTAAGAAACAAGGAATGAAGGCCCTCTCCTTGGGTGATTAGCCTTTGCTTATGCAAAGAGGAATCAACAAAGGTATAAAATATCTCAACTCACTATGCTCTTGAGTTGAGTCTTGGTTCACCTTTCTACTAGGCTTTGAATTTCATGGGTAATGTTTTGTTTTTGAGTGCATACAAGTATGATTCTGCCTTTAAATGTTAATTGCATGCAATAGATGTTGTTCAAAGGAACATGTTTTTCACAAAATTTCCTTCAAGTGGTATCAAGAGCCTAGGTCTAGTAGTTGGTGAATCCTTTTGGGTTTTGTATTGTCATAGTTTATGATTTGAATGTTGTAATTGTTACAACCTTTATTCTTGCTTCTTTGAATGCAAATTTTGTTAGAAAATTTGCCATCTCAAATGTTGTAGATGTAGTTCATATAAGCATGAATTTTGGAGCTAAACTTTGGTGTTGTGTGATAGGAGCATATTTATGCGCCTTAGTTTAGCTTGTTCTTGTGCATTTATAGTGTTTTTCTTTAGTAAAGTAGTCTTTTAAGCTAGTTTTATGTGTTTTCAGGTTCTAAGGGCAAAGTATGCAAAAGGATGCATTTTGGAGCCTTTTGGAGCATATGAGAGCTTGGAATGGACATCATATGCTTGAAGCCAAGAGGATGGACAAAATTGAAAAGTTGAAGATGATGTTTCCTACTTAAACAAGGTTTCCTAGTCGAAGTAGGAAAGCACCTAATTAAAGATGAAATCCTAATCAACAAAGGATTCCTAATTGAAGAAGGATTCCTAATCAACGAGGGATTCCTAGTTGAAGATGGATTCCTAGAAGAATGAAGATTCCTACTCAAACAAGGTTTCCTACTCGAAGTAGGAAAGTTAAATCCAAATGGCATCAAGTTGCAGCTACAAAGAAGATTTCCAAGTCCAAGAAGGAAAGGTTTCCAAGATGAAGTAGGAGAAGAATTCCAAGTCAAGAGAGGATTGAGACATGTTTTCCTAATGCTAGAAGGACTCCTAAGTGTTGTAGGACACAAATGAGAAGTTTCTAGAAAGTTTCCATCCTTGTCGTGGGTTTCATGCAATTCCTATCAGTTTTGGGGCTTTCTAGAAGCCCTATCCTTAATCCCTACTTTGGTGCCGCACCCTAGCTTCTAGATACCCTAATTCCTTGCCTTGCAAGGCATTCTAGAAACCTTATCACCTTATCCTATTGCTGCCGCACCCTTATCCCTTTTCCTTGCAAAATCTGATTGTTTAGACCTATTTCCTTGTGGATTTGGGTTATCCAAGTCCATATCTGATTACCCTAGGGTTTTAAGTGCCTATATATACTCATATTAACCCCTAAATCAGATCACCACTCACCACAATTCACAATTCACTCCAGAAATTCGTCCAACCCTCTCCACACTCTTGCCGCACCCTTCCACCACCATTCTCCCAAATTTCTGCCTAAAAACAACCCTAACCGCACCACCCATCAACCCTAAAGCCTTCCATACCATTCCCCATCCATTCTACACCACAAATAACCCCAAAAACCTGTCTAAAGTTCTCTGCCGCAGCAAGGAGGAAGGAGGATTCTTGGATGCACTTGCTGCCACGTTGGAGCATTCTAGGTGTTTTCTTTCCTTCGATTTTAATTTCTAAACTTATGTATCGTTGCTTTGCGAGTATGAGGAACTAAACCCCCCCTTGGCTAGGGGGGGATTCGAAACCATGATTATGCTTGCTATATGATTTGATTACTTTCAATTGCGTTTCATAAGTCGTGGATTCAATTTACTTATCTATATGAATTAAAACTGATTTGTGTATGTTGGTTGAGAGTGCACGCTTAATTTTCATGCATGAGTTTGATGCTAGAATGTAAGGGAATTTCACCTAATCGTTATAAACTTATATTCAAAAGTAGTAAAGGTTGTTAATCACAATCGTGTTAAGTAAATTCTTGGCATAAGTTTCATGCAATCATAGTAACAAGTGCTTCGTCAATGCTTATGGTTTTCATAGAACTTAATGATTCTTGCTTGTATCTCTATTATGCAATCATGTAGGGGACTTGTGGGGAATGCTTTGGGTTGTCGTATGCAATCATCCAATTCAATAACGTTAGGAAAATCTGAAGGTTAATTTAAGTGGACCTAATTAACTTGGGGCGTTGAGAATTCATGGGTTATTGAAAAGCAATTGGAAATCGTTTTGAATGCAAGTATAACATGTGTGGAGATGAACCCCTTAGCTAGCTTTCCATCCATTCATTTAAGCCAAATTCGTTTTAAAATCTGTTCTAGTTTACAAAGTTTTGTTTTGTTTTTAAATTCGTCCAAAATCAATCCCCCTTTTCTTTGTTGAGTCATATTAGTTAGAAGTCAAGTTAGTTTGTGTTTTTAAGTGTTTTGAGTCAAGTTAAAACCTAATTTTGTCCAAGTTTGTGTCTAGTGTTCAAAACTGCCCAGATTGTGTTTTTAAGGCAGTTTTGAGTGTTTTGGTGCTGTTTTGAGTCTTTTGGTTTGTTTTGGTATTTCCAAGTTTAGTTTTGCATTCTTTGAGTCTAGTTTAGTGTTTTAAACTTGTTTTTACGTTTTTGAGTCAGTTTTCAAGTGATTTAGCAATCCCTCCTAATCCCCGGCCTAGAACGATCCCTACTTACATACTTACTACAATTGATAAAAAGAGGGTTAATTTGAGTGCTAGTTAATATCATATCACAGTGTTTTTGGGGAAATTCGGCCAAAACCAAAGGGTGGATTTTAGGGTTCATGTTTGTCTTGTTAAAAGTGTTTTAAAGTGACATTAGGAAGCCCTAAGTACCCTAGTATGGTAATATGTTTTTTCTCTTAAGTTTGAGAGTTTTTGGGGTGTCTTTGGGTGAAAAATGTTCATGGAGCTCTTATGGGTTTTCATGGATGTTCTTCATTGTTCTTGTTATGTTTTTGGCAAGGACAAAAAGGTTGGGTATTTGGATTCAATTTTTTGGTTGTTTACATAAAGTTTTTGTTTGTGATGGATGGTTTGAATTTTCAATAAATACCCATACCAATCACTTGCACCATTTCCTTGTTTCAAGGAACCATGTTTTATGGAAACCTAATTTTTCAAGCCAACCCATCACCTTTAACTTTTGTCGAAAAATTCAAAAGTTTTATGACACCTCTCACCTACCAAAACCGGCCAACCCTACAAGTGGGGTACTTTTGGGGCTTTTATGCAATTACATAAAGTTTTCATACTTTTGTGTATTTGTACTTTGACCCGAAAGTTTACGTTTTTACGTAAAGGCCTAAAATCACTAAAGGACAAATTGTTTTGCTCCTTTAATGAAGTTTTTGTATTTGATGAAATTTTTGGGTTCTAGTTGTAATTACATGAAGTAGTGGACTTTTGTGTTCTTACAAAGTGACCTCAAAAGTTTATGTTTTGCAACATAGCCCAAAAAGTTGAGGTTATTCATTTGGCCCAAATTAGTTGAGAACAAAATAGTTTTGTATCTTTAAATGAGAATTCGATTTTCATTTCATTTAGCTCCATTTAAATCAACTCTATGGAAACAAAAACCAAATGAAAATGTTGCATTCAAGTTTAATTAGTTAAAGTGTTAATTAATTAAAGAAAGGGTGATTATGAACCTAAGCCTACGATAATTGAGCTATGTGAAAGGCCGTCTCAAATTTGTTTGAACCATGGGAATGTGTAGATTAGATTTTGGTTGTAATTTGATATGATCAAATGTTGTAAAAGAGCATAAGCTCTTCTTTACTTTAAGGTAATTTGTTTGGATCAAATGTTGTAAAAGAGCATAAGCTCTTCTTTACTTTGAAGTACTCCTTTCTTGTTTTATTTGATATGCATGAAATTGGAGTAGTTGGGTCCAACGCCCAATAGGAAAAACACGCCTTAATATGATTAAATGCGTAACTAAAATCAATCACCATCCCTAGACCAAGATTCAACACTAGGCTCGTGTTGGATTGAATCAAAGGTTCATAGTCATCCTAAGGCCCTAAGGCAACTATATAGTCCATTAATGAATGCAAACCATATGTTAGTAGTACCATATACTCTTGCTTTAAAAACCATTTTACAAGCATAGTGGGAGTATTATATACAACTAAATCAATCACATGGACCAATAGTTGTAATGGGACCAAATTGTTTTAATTAGATTAAAATGCATGCTTATATGTGATGAAACCTAAAACCCTCAACCAAACCATTATTAATTTGATAAGTGTGATAGTGCTTTGAACACTCTTTCGTGGTCTTCCACCGTGGTAGGCTCCAATCGTTTGTGACTCGTACACCGACTTCACCCTATTATGGGGGAGTACAAAGTACGTGCTTACACTCAGGAGGAGTTCTATATGCGTACATGATGTTGTGAAGGCAGGCAACGAGAATGATCAACATCATATCATTGTGAGGTTGTTCTTGAACCCCTACTCGAACTTGCATGGTGAGAATGACTTAACTAAGTGCAATGGAGCCAACATCATATCATTGTGAGGCTTCATTCTCTAAAGGCCAAATAAGATGGGTACTTGCAAGAGATGCAAATGAGTAAGCGTACTCTTTCATTATTATTGATGCTAGCCAACATCATATCATTGTGAGGTGGGCTTGGTAATGATGAGTCTCCCATACCCTACTAAGAGTTTCCTCCAAAACTCTCGAATTCCGATGAGGGATATGGAATTTGCCAAAAATAGTGGGTGGTGCTATTTGATTTAAAGACCCGAATCAAATGGCTTAAAATCAATCAATTTATATTCATTATGTATTTATTTACCAATGTATTTATTTACCAATCATTGGAAGAATATGTTAGATAAGTCTATCATAAAGAGGACAACAATTTTAATGTCATAGTTCTTCACTTACAAATAGTTGTATGAAGAAATAAGAGATAGTTAATGCAAACACTAGTGCTTGTTTCTTTGTTAAATGAACAAAGAACTTGAGAAGAAAGCACAAGGGCATGGACACTTTATGTGCCATGATTCTTCACTTACAAATTGTTGTATGAAGAAATGAGAGTTGCCTTGAACAACTGTTGAAAGTTTGTAATTATGTTTAGAACATAATGGTTGGTTGACAAAAATAGTCCATCAACATGGACTTATGATGATTTTGAATCATTGAGTGTTGAAGTGTTAAACCACTTCACGAGACGGAAACTAGGCAAGGACTTCACTTTTGTGTCCCTATCCAAATGGTTCACTAAGTTTATTGTAAACTATATAGTGAACAATAACCACACGCTCTCCAAATTATTTGATGTGTATAACACAATTAAAATAAGTTTCAAGAGAGATAGTGGGAGTTTAGGGACCATGACTATTGTAGTCAAAAGAGAAGTCAAATGAAGAAAGCGAAATAACTCCAAGGGAACAAACTTTCTTTATGAAATGATGGACATCGGAAGGGGTATTTGCAAGAAATGTCTTGCAAGTGTCAAGAACACACCTTTCGAAGGTGTTGTAAATTGTTCTTGAATAGTTCAAAACAGTTGGTTCTTCTACTTGAATGCTTGATTCCGTATTAGTAACTATGTTTTACAATCGTTGTAAAAGTGTGGCTAATAAGAAGTAGAAGATTAATGAGAGAAGAGAAAGTACTTCACATTCGGAACGTGAATCAAATTTAGATCTCTGCGAAAGCAGGTAGTACTTACTTCCTCATATGAACTACCAAAGAAAATGGAAAAACAAAGATTGTCTTTACATTCCAATTTGAATAAAGGAACATAATTCTGTATGAGAAATGGATGAATGTTTTGTTTGACAAAACATTGTTCTTTATTAATGAAAGATTAGATTATTGTAATCTAATTGATTATCTCTATAGTAGAGATGATATGGTATTGTTAACTGTTTAGAATATAACGATGCTTAAAACCCAAAGGTTGCAAGGTAGTGACTAATCCCAACTGAGTTGTGATACCTCTAAAACATAAATTACGAGTTGGTCATAGATGGATGCTTTGTATCGTTAGATCCGGATCCAATGCCTTCTTGTTAAAATTCTATAGAGGCAAAATGTTTGAATCTTTATTCTTTTGGAAAGGAAGAAAGAATCACAAAGTTGTTGTGGTTAATTCACTTAGATGTTAGTGGCACTTGTCCATAACATAATACTACTCATGTTGTATGACATTCACCGAAGATCGCTCTCGGTTGGACTATCATTTATTTTGAATAAACACAAGTCCGAATACTTTGCAAAAGGTTTCAAAGAATTCAAGAAATGTAAGTTGATGAGTAAGATGTCTAAAGTATTTACCTCCTTAGATTTGATCCAAGGAAAGGTAACACTTTAGAACAGTTTCCTTGAAAGATATCAAGGAAAGAAGCATCATATGATAATGGATTTCTCCATTAAGAGAAGAACGAACTCGAATAACATTTAGTTCGTTGGATGTTATCAATAACCCATATATATAGGATATATACTTCTAAGACAATATGATTCATTAGAAGATCTTCCAAAATTTTCGTGACTCCATAGGATGTAGTTGAAAAGAAAGACAAATCTTAATCATGTTAAGATTTGGGGTTGTGTGCTAATAAGCAATATTTGTTTGAGAATTATGTTGTGGATATCCTTAAATTAACCTTTGGGTATCACTTCTATAAACCAACTAACAAATGTTGTTTTGTTGGGTAGTTCATTGTAATCCTACAACACGATTTGCCTAAGCGCAAATGAACGAGAGATAGAACTCAAAGTATGGGTTCTTTGAGAGACAAGATGATAATCAACAAATATAACAACCTAGTTCCTACACCACAAGCTCCAAGGTAGTTGAGAAGGATTTATAAACTGTCTCAGTTGAATGGTTTGAACTTTATGACTATGTCATAGAGTTACACCTCTTAATTCGTAAGAAATAAGAATGAAAATCCTTATGACTACATTGAGTTTATATACGACATATACTCAAGGAAATGGTAAAGTACCATTTGAACCGAAATAATGAAACCTTCATAGCAAATTGTGAGCTTAAGGTGACTACAATCAAAGAGAATGGTTGACTTGGAAGAAACCATCTTTGACGTAGTCTTGGTTTCGATTAATTCGAAGATTGCTAGCTACAACTAAATGGTGATTCAATGTTTGGACATTCCGAAACCATTATTAAGATAGTCTTGATAATATATGTCTGAAACTATGAATCACAAGGCATGTAAGTTGTAGAGATCCATCCATCATGGATCTTAGCAAGCTAGTGGGAGCTATAAGCGTCTTATGAGAGAAAGATCAAATCAATTGATTTCTCATAAAGATGTAAATGAATCTTTTGTTTACTAGGTTTACAAAAGATTAGTGGGAGTTAATCATGTTCCTAAAAATTTAACATATATATGATATATTAATTTTGGAAATGAAAAGAAAAGAATACTTCTTCGTTAAAGTTATGACTTTAAACATTCTATAATGATAGAATGTATATGGGAGACATAGGGTTGGTTTGGTATTGCTGTGCTTTGAAAAAAAACTGCTGTGAAAATAAGCGGCTGTGCTGTGAGAATAAGCGGCTGTGAAATAAATCAGCAGAGTGTTTGGTAAACTTTTTTGTAAAAGTGCTTTTGGAAAAAAAAAGCAGTCAAATAGTGAGTCTTTTCATTAAAGAAGCACTGTAGCTCCGTGTGCTTTGAAAAAAAGCCATTTTTCCAAAGCTGCAAATAGCAGCTTCAGCTTTTTCCTTTGATTTCAGCTTATTCTCACAGCAGCTTCCAAAATAAGCCCTTTTTTTTCAGTTTACCAAACACCTAAAACCCTCACAGCTTTTTTTCATGGGTGCTTTTTTTTTAAGCACCTCACTCCCAAACTAGGTCATAGTCTATAACATGGGATGGAAATCTATAATGATAGATTTCAGGATATAATTGGATTATATCAAGCCCTAAAGATAGACAAAAGATGCTAGGAAGTTTCTCATATGATGATAAACTTCAATTAGAAGAACAACTTGAAGGAAAAATTTTGTCCTAGCTAAGAATGAAGGAAAATTTTTGTCCTAGCTAAGAACATGTATGAACATTTGAATACACATGCAAGCTATTAACACTTTAAAGTAGGCATGCATCCAAAAACAATTCATAAAACCCATGACTTTCAAAGCCTAGTATATGGTGAACCAAAGTTAACTCATTAACAACATTAAAGAGAAGTAAAGATTTAGTGATTCTTTACCCTTGAAGCTCATCCTTGTTTACACAAGGGATTCACCCAAGTGGAGGGCCTTCAAGTCACCTCCAAGCTCCTTGAATCCTCCTTGTGTTTTCTTCCCTTTAGTGCTCCTTTGATGATTTGAGGAAAAATGATTTGTTCTCCAAAAACATCAAAAGCTTGATGTCTCTAAGTCTCTTCACCAAGGTTGTATCTTGTGAAGATGAAATGGATGACTAAAGGAAGAAGAGATTGCTAGATGTCCCCTCCTTTAGTGGCCGGCCTCCTTAGAAGAAAATGGAGAAAATGTTTCACCCAATTTCAACAAGAAAAAACCCTAATTTGAAAATAGCTATAAAGTTGCTTTTATAACCTTTTCTTTGGTGAGTGGCAAACTTGCAATTAAGCAAACTTTGCCCATTCACCCTAATGGCCGGCCCTCCTTGGTGTTATTGGGCTATTTGCCCATTTTGTTTTAGTTGTCATACAACTTGAACATAATGGGCCTTTTGGACCAAAACGCTTTTGGGCCCCGAAACCCAAAACCAACAAATATGCCCAATACGAACCTTTCGTAAAATTAATTAACTAATTAATTAATCTTGACCATTCTTCAATTAAACCATTTAATTGCTTATCCATTTCATATAATTTCTTCACATACATCCTTACTCGGTGTACGATCCATTAGGTTCCAATTAGCAAGGCAGTGGGCGATGTTACTCTTAACTATCGATTTGTGAATTGAAACTTCATTTCAATTCTCCCTTTAATGATTAGTGTTACCTAATCATTTGGGCTTCCACAAACCATGAGTGACACCTAGCAGTATGTCATGGTTACCCAAGCTAAGTAGAATTGGTTGGAGAACCTATCCAGTTACAACTACAATGCAATACGGTCCTTCTCTAATACAATACTCTTAATCACATTGTTTAAGTGATAGTTTGTTTCATGTCTACTATCCAATGTGATACTTTCCTATATGATTCCCTTGAATATGATTTAGAACAAACTTCCTAAGTCATATTCATTTGCTTTGGCCAAAGACTTTAGAATCATATCTTAGAGTATTCTCCCTCCACCATGGAAGGTTAGAGATCCCTTGTTGTGCATTCATATGCCTACATGACTAGATAGCTTGACCCCAACAATGCCGTGGACACTCCAATGGAATGTCGTTTGACATGATCAAAGATCAAGGACCTAACCATTAGACATCTATGATGCCTCAGGTCAAAGGACTACTTTGCATATTGTAACTTTAAAGTTCATAAATGACATGAATGTTCGAACTCTCTTTTGATCGTAGTTCAGTGTACTCGATTACTCTTTCGAGCACCTATGTGTTTGTCTTAGTGTCCAACACCAAATGACTTGAGACTAGTCATACTCACGCTTGAGTCAACACAACACATACTAACCTTAGCGGATTGTCAATGCCCAATTGGCAATCCTATGGCTAGGAACGTTTTAGGAATGAACATAAGAGAAAGGTCTCGATAATCTAACTCACTTAGATCACTTATCTCTTAGAACAAATACATTCCTTGGATTCTCTTATTGCTTAAACACATGATACAATAAATAGTGATTAACAATAAGATTTGCCCTTCATTAAACATATAAAAGTTTAATACATTAAGTATTCCAAAAAGCTATTACATCAAATGAGTGGCTTTGTGGGCATACTTCCAACACAACTCTAGTGAGACTAGGAGGTAACTCTTCTCAAAGGGAACGTACCCTTTGACTCCCAAAGAAATAATGCGTAAATAGAATCCTTTATGTATACGCAAAAGGGTGATTTATGTATTTCATATTGTATGAAAAACGTTGATATGAATTGTACCAAGATCGGTACAAGACGATATCAATGCAAGCCCAGGATCAGAACCATGGCAACTGTCAAGTGAATCCTTAAGTATTTGAGAAATAATAAAGGATGGATTTCTCAAGAATGAGGAAGAATTAGAGTAACGTAATGGAAGCGTAAATGTATTATATTATGAATCTAATCCATCATTGGATGTTTCTTCATTATGAATCAAGAGATAATCAGATATCTCTTTATTATGATTAAAGAGATATTTGGATGGAAACATTAAAAGCCATATAGAAGCTTACAACAATGTTGTTTGGATAAGAAAGTTCATTCATGAACTCTCTATTCAGTTCCAACAAGAAAGTGTCTCTAGTGTACCGACACTACGACACTAATGTGGCAATAGCTCAAGCCAAGGAATCAAGGTCTTATCATGATCTGAACTCAAATGAGAGACTAAACAACATGATTAAGAATCATGTATAATGGTGGCGTCGTTATTCTCAAGGTTGCTTCTATGGATAACATATAGATATTCATTGTCTAGGCCTACTACTCAGCCATTTTTGAAATGACTACAGAAGAGGTATCATCATTGACGACCAAGCTGATTGGCCCTAGTGTAAGTGGGAGATTGTTGGAAATGTGCCCTAAAACCAATCATATGATGATACTTTACAGACATTTCACATGTTAAACTAATCTAGTTTAATATCAAGGGCAAAGATTATTGTTTTAAAACGTCTCATATAAATGTTATATGCTTAAACGATAAGTCCAAGGAATATGTAATTAGGAGAATGTAATTTAAAGAAGTTAGATTCATGAGACCATTCTCTTTCGTATACATATCCTAAATGTTCCTGATCATAGGATTGCCAATTGGGCATGGACAGTCCGTTAAGATCACTACGTGCTATGTCTTCTCTCTGGGAGAGTGACTGGTCTCAAGTCATTGGTGTGATTGACACCAAGACAAGCATGTAGGTGCTCAATAGAGAATGAGTCCACTGAACACGATCAACGAGGACTTCTCATACTCATGTCACTGGAGAACTCATGGTTCGGATAATGCAAAGTAGTCCTTTGACCTGAGGCATCATAGTTGTCTTGTGGTTTGGTCCTTGATCTTTGACTATGTCAAAGTCACTCTGTCAGAGGGTGTCCACGGCATAGTTGGGGTTAAGCCACTTAGCCATAGAGGCAAGTGAATGTGCAACAAGGGATCTCTAACCTTCAAACCGTTTAAGGGAGAATACTCTATGATATGATTAAGAATCTCTGGCCAAAGTATGAATAAGATTTAGGAAGTCGTTCCAAATCACATTCAAGGTAATCATATAAGTAAGAGAATCACACTGGATAGTAGACATGAATAAACTATCAAACCAAACAATGTGGTCAAGAGTATTATATTAGAGAAATACCGTATTGCATTGTAATCCTAAACTGAATAGGTTCTCCACCTCTTATGATTAGCTTGGCTAACCATGACATACTGCTAGGTGTCACTCATGGTTTATGGAGCCCTAAACGTGTATAATCACTAAAGGGCGAATGGAAAGTAAGTTTCAATTCACAATCGATTTGAAAGAGTTCTAATCGCCCACTGCCTCGCTAAAAGGAACCTAATGGATCGTACACCGTGTAAGGTAGAGATTAAAGAAACAATGGAGATGAGTAAGGACAATTAAATGGTTTAATTGTTTATGGCAATAATTAATTAATATGTTAATTAATCAAACGAATAAGTTCGTTTTAAACCTTGAGTTAGTTTTGGGCCTTAAAGCCTAAATTGGGCTTCGAATCATCAAGCCCATTAGCTTAAGTTGTATGACAACGTAGTAAACAAAATTCAAGAAGCCCAAAACAGCCCAAAGGCTTGGGAAAACAGGCCATATAGGGAAGGGTAGTGAACTTGGCTTAATTGCAAGTTTGCCACTCCATTGTGAGGTGGTATAAAGGCAACTTTATAGCCATTTCATCCTTAGGATTTCTTTCGAAGAAAAATGTAGAGAACATGTCTCTCCCTTTCTCTCAAAGAGGCCGGCCCCCTTGGAGGAGATTAGCTAGCAATCTCTCATCCTCCAAGGTCATTCATCTCTTCTTCAAGTCCCTCCTTGGTGTGGAAAAATTAGAGGTTCTCAATTTTGGGAACTTGGAGAATCCTTTTTACCATCCTCCTCCAAGAAATCAATGGAACTAAGAAGCAAGGAATGAAGGCCCTCTCCATGGGTGATTAGCCTTTGCTTATGCAAAGAGGAATCAATAAATGTATAAAATATCTCAACTCACTATGCTCTTGGGTTGAGTCTTGGTTCACCTTTCTACTAGGCTTTGAATTTCATGGGTAATGTTTTGTTTTTGAGTGCATACAAGCATGATTCCGCTTTTCAATGTTAATTGCATGCAATAGATGTTGCTCAAATGAACATGTTTTTTGACAAAATTTCCTTCAGGAGGAACTTTGCTTCTTGGCTCCATGCCTTCTTGGATATGGATGGAAGAATTGGTTTCTCCAAAAGTCCCTAAAGTTGGAGACCTCTCAGTTCCGACACCAAGGATGGTTGAGGAAGAAGATGAGTGGCCATG
The DNA here is from genome assembly GCF_916048215.2 of Malus sylvestris. Lineage (NCBI taxonomy): Eukaryota > Viridiplantae > Streptophyta > Magnoliopsida > Rosales > Rosaceae > Malus > Malus sylvestris. The sequence goes on along the minus strand of NC_062265.1, from coordinate 13,631,060 downwards.
GAAGTGTTAGATACTAGTAGACTCTCCCATGGTGGCCGGCTATTTTAGAGAGAAAAGAGAAAGAGTTTTTCTCACTTTTCATCCTTAGAAAACCCTAATGAGGATGGAGCAAGGATACCCCTTTTATGCTTTCAACTTTTGTATGCATTTTGGACCAAAAGGCCCTTCCTCTCTCTATGGCCGGTTTTCCCAAGCCTTTGGGCTGTTTTGGGCTTCTTGAATTTTCTTTGTTAAGTTGTCATAAAACTTAAGCTAATGGGCTTCACGATTCGAAGCCCAATTTGGGCTTTAAGACCCAAAACTAACTCAAGGTTTAAAACGAACTTATTCGTTCGATTAATTAACATATTAATTAATTCTTGCCATAAACAATTAAACCATTTAATTGTCTTTACTCATCTCCGTCAAATCCTTCAAGCATTACCTTACACGGTGTGCGATCCATTAAGTTCCTTTTAGCGAGGCAGTGGGCGATTAGAACTCTTCCAAATCAATTCTGAATTGAAACTAAATTCTCCCTTTAGTGATTATGCACGTTTAGGGCTTCCACAAACCATGAGTGACACCTAGCAGTATGTCATGGTTACCCAAGCTAATCAGAAGAGGTGGAGAACCTATTCAGTTTAGGATTACAATGCAAAACGGTCTTTCTCTAATATAATACTCTTGACCACATTGTTTGGTTTGATAGTTTATTCATGTCTACTATCCAATGTGATTCATTTACTTATATGATTACCTTCAATGTGATTTGGAACGACTTCCTAAATCTCATTCATACTCTGGCCAGAGATTCTTAATCATATCATAGAGCATTCTCCCTCAAACAGTTTGAAGGTTAGAGATCCATTGTGACGCATTCACTTGCCTACATGGCTAAGTGGCTTAACCCCAACTATGTCATGGACACCCTCGGATGTAGTGACTTTGACATAGTCAAAGATCAAGGACCTAACCACAAGACAACTATGATGCCTCAGGTCAAAGGACTACTTTGCATTATCCCAACCATGAGTTCTCATGTGACATGAATATGAGAACTCCTTGTTGATCGCGTTCAGTGAACTCATTCTCTATTGAGCACCTACATACTTGTCTTGGTGTCAGTCACACCAATGACTCGAGACCAGTCACTCTCCCTAAGAGAAGACATAGCACGTACTGATCTTAACGGACTATCAATGCCCAATTGGCAATCCTATGATCAGGAATGTTTAGGATATGTATACGAAAGAGAATGGTCTCATGAATCTAACTTCTTTAGATCGCATTTTCCCAATTACATATTCCTTGGACTTATCATTTAAGCGTATAACATTTATATGAGACGGCTTCAAACAATAATCTTTGCCCTTTAAATTAAACCATATTAGTTTAACATGTGAAATGTCCGTAAAGTATCATCATATGATTGGTTTTAGGGCACATTTCCAACATAAGATTGTGCCGAACCACCCTATTCCTTTCCCCTTAGGAATCTGCCGCGCCTAGTCCTTTTCCTTCATGGAATGGGTTGTCCCGTGCCTATCCTTCTCCTCTACAACTTTGTATCGCGCCAACCTATATATATGCACGATAAATGCCGCACGAAAGGAGAGGGAGAGAGCCTTAGAGAGAAATTCAGAATAAAAAAATATAAAGAGTGCTGCAGTTTTGTGCCTTGACCTGCCATCCAAGGCCATTGGAGTGCTGGAGCATTCCTAGGTTCTTTCTATCCTTAATTTTAGTTCAATGTTTAAATTTGATTGGTTTCGTTTAATTGCAAACATGTGGAAGTAATTTCGTTTTAGCTAGACGTGAATTCAAGGCCATGATCATATGTTTTATATAAATTGATTACAACCAGTTATTATTTCAGAAATCGTGAATGCAATTTACTTATCTGTTTTATTGAGAACTTGTTCTTTTGTCTTGATAGTTTGCATGCAAGGATTTGATGCTAGAATATAAGAGAATTTCACCTAATTGTTATGAACTTATATTTGCAAGTAGTAAATGTCACTAGTCATGATTGAGTTAAGTAAATTCCTGGCAGGAGTATCATGCAGTTCATAGTTATGAATGCTTTGTCAATGCGTATAGGGAACTTGATAAGAATAATTTGGTTGCGTCGCTGAGTCCAATTCAATGAATTTAGGAAAATCTGAAAGTTAATTTGTGCTTTTCACGATTAATTTAGGGCATTGTCATTCATGGTTTATAGGAATAATAACTGGAAATCGATTTGTATGCATATGTGTCATGTGTGGAGAAGGACCCTCTAGCCAGCCTTTCACCCCTTAAGTTACCTTAGTTTCGTACCACCCTCACTTTGTTTCTACAACCTACTTAGTTTTAGTTTAAAATTCGTCCAAACAAATCCCCATTTAGTATTTCGTGTCAATTTTCTTCAATTTTCGTCCAAAACACCCTTTAGTGCTTGTTTTGTGTATTTGAGTCTAGTTTTCAGTTTTTGAGTCAAGTTAGTGTAGATTAGCATCCCTCCTAATCCCCGGCCTAGAGCGATCCCTACTTACACGTACTACAATTATCTAAAAGAGGGTTTAATTTGTGTGTTAGTTTTTACCACATCAAATCCGTTAGCTCATATTAAATAATTCTATAATGTTGTCAATGGCTTACCTTTGCAGGGAGTGAATGAAGCAAATCTGAGGATGAGGGTCTTTCCTTACACGTTGAAAGATAAGGCTAAGGGTTGGCTAATGACTTTAGCACTTGGTTTGCTCACCACTTGGGATGTCGTAGCTAAGAAATTTTTAGAGAAGTTCTTTTCTACTCAAAAGACAACTACTTTGAGAGGGCAAATCTTTAACTTTAAGCAAGATGATGGAGAGCCTTTCAATGAATGTTGGGAGCGTTTTAAAGGGCTTTTGCTGCAATGTCAACATCATGGGTTACCTTTTTACTTACAAATGCAAATTTTTAATGATGGATTAACCCAAACATGTCAATTAACTGTGGATAATGCAGCAAGTGGGGCTTTGAAGAAAAAGAATACTCAAGAGTCATATAACATCTATAAAATGTTGGGATCTAATGCTCAACATAAAGATACAAGAGGTAAACGAGTTGGAGTGTATGAAATGAGTTATAATAATGATATTGCATTGCATGTGGCTAGTTTGGAAAATAAGCTTGATTATGTGCTCAATATGGTGCCCAAGATAGCTGAGGTGTGTGCCATTTGCAACATACCAAGTCATCTTACTTATCAATGCTCAGCTAGTGAGGCTTATTCCGTATTTGTCCAAAAGCAAGTGAATCTTATGAACTCTTACAATCAAACGACAAGGAATGACACATACTCTAATACATATAACCCTAGTTGGAGAGATCATCTCAACACCCATGGAAGAATAACAATCAGTGACACGTCCCAACCCCGATATTCCCTGAATACTTGGATAGGTACGTGCTAGCCGACACCTGAGGGTGACGAAAGCCATTTATTGAATACAAGAGTAATGATTAGGAGGAAATAAGCATAAATAATCATTAGAATCTAAAAGTAATAAACGAAGTTTAAGGAAATGTCAAGAGTGCACAAAATACGTCCTAATTCAAGATTGATAGGAATTTTTACTACTCATGTGAACGGGCTTAAATCTCCTATTTTACTTGCAAGAATCACAAGGTTATTGTAGTATAAACGGATTTCGCAAGGTCATATCCACAGGGATTATTAAATAATTCGAACTAATCAGATTTCATTTAATTATTGTAAAATAGAAATTGAAGTGATTGATTTTATAACCTAATTAAAATAAAAACGAATTTAATGAATTAAAATAAACAATCTGCAATATTAGGATTAGAGAGAAGAAAACAGTTTTGAGAAAATCAAATTAAGAAAGCACTAGGGTTCCACCATCACCTAGCAATCCTATGAATTTTTACCAATTACTTATGATCTACACATGCCACTTTGAAGGTTAGATTTTCCTAATTCATATTCTACTTGGAACCTCCAACATAGAACGTATATCTAACATGCAACCCGTCCGGACGTTCGGATCAAATCTAAACATGAAAGACTCATTATGCTTTATGAAAATCCTTTGAAAAACCATGCAATCCTTAAGACGTGATATTCATCCTAAGAGAAATTACAATTATTAATCACAAGAAGCCAGCGTCAATTTCAGGGAACCTTCCGACCAAAATTGCATCAAATTACTTTTCTAAAGATCCTAATGGTGATCAGGCATTACGACAATTAGATAGTTTTTATCCCGGTGATTAACAATTCAAAGTACGCATGCAATCGATCATAAGCAATTAAATAAAAATCACATATTCATGCTAAGGCTCAAGGCTTCGCCCTAGCAACAGAAATTAGTTCCGCATATTCATAATTGAAATCATAGAAAATATTCTCAAGAAAAAGATTGAAAACACCTTCAAGTAGAAAATCTTCAAAACCCTAGCACTTCTCTCTGTCTCCAATATTGCATAAAATAAAGCGTACTCTAAAACTGTAGACGGCCAAGCAATATATCTGCTAAGCCCCCACACAAACCCTAGCAAACAAAACCCTAAATTAAATAATAAAATTCGTCTAAAAACTGAACAGCCACGTTTTGGCCCATAAGCTGCTCCAAAACTGGCCCAAAATAGCTGGATTTAATGTTTGGACTATTCTGAACACTTTTCCAGAAGGCCACGAACCCATCCGAGGTCATCTTGGGCTCCAAAAATGCAATTTAAGCCCAAAAACGTCACATTCCAGCACTGCGCACTGCTTCTTTATTTCATCGCCAGAAAACCACCGCTTGGTGAAAAAATCCCAAATTTTGATACGATCAAGCTAAGTGACTCAGGAACGTCCTCCAATTGGAATTACTCCAAAATTCGTCCATTTGGTCCTGTTTTGCTCTAGAGGAAGTCGAAAGTCCTATATTGAAAATACAATTCAAAGTATCAAAATTCTTCCAATATATTAACCAAAATATACTAAGATTAGGGTAAAATATATAATATAAAAACTACTCATCAAATACCCCCAAACTTAGCTTTTTGCTTGTCCTCAAGCAAAACAAGACTCAAACAAAAATAAAAACTTAACAAACTAGACAACTAGCTAAAATTAACTGACAAAAATTTTCACCTTCAAAGTCGCAATCCATAGCCAATTTTAAAAACTAGAACATTTTTTCAAAAGTTCCAACCAATCCCACTACAGAGTCTAAATCATTTAGAATCAATTAGAAAAGAATTCACAAACTTCCTTTGGTGTAAAGTGAACCAACATAATTAAGGAGACTCGACTAAAACCCTTACCTCTCGTCCTTATTTATTTCACACATAGTAACTTTAAATATAACTCTCTTTCTTTTTCTTTTTTTTTTCTTTTTCACTTTTTTTTTTTCATATATAACATTTTTTTTTCTCTAGTAACAGTAGTGGTCGTGCAATGTCGGTTTACTTAAGCTTTCGATCCAACCCATGTAGCGAGCTTTAGGTCAATGACTCCCAAACCACTAGGGCTTTAGGGCATTAGGTGTAGAACACCCCTAAGGACTTATTAACCCGAGCTGAAAAGGCTACGAAACCAACTAACCACCCTGCCCCATGCCAAAACTCTACCGTTTGACGCGAGAATCACTGCTGATTAGGCAGGACTGGCCCGGTTACTAGGCAAAACCTCGGGTGAGACAATTATTACTTTTTTTTTTTTCACACTAATAACTGACTTTACTTAAAACAAAAATTAATAATTAAAAATAAACTTAGACTAAAAGCAAGTGTTTCAATCTCACTCCCCACAAACCATGTTGGTGTGATGTGCAAAGTTCAAAGTATAATTCATGAATTAGTGTCTAAGCAACGATAAATAGAAAAGACTCTAATGTGGGATTAACTTTCACCATGTCCATTTGTTCTAATGTTTAAAATAATCTATGGATCTTAACTTAACAAGAATGAAAATTTTTAAACTGACACAATAATAAATAAATAAACTAAAATTTACTTTCCCTCCCCCAAACTTATTTCACACTTTGTCCTCAAGGTGTGGAAACTAAAATAAAAGAAACTAAATGAACTAAAAGAAAACAACGTTGGAAAAGACAAACAACAACCTAGACTAAATAAACTTAAAAAAAAAACATAAAAAAAAAATAAAATTATATAAAAGACTCACCTGATTCGAAATCAGGTCCTAGGGCATGGGGAAAAGTAACAAAAGAACAAAAGTAAAGACAAGAAACATGCACCTGATGTGGCGGATGGAATAGCCTTGGGGCATGTGGGTAAAAGAGTAGATTGTGGGCCGTGAGAAAAGAAAAGAAGTGGGCAGGCCGGCTAAATGCAGCCCAAGTGGCTACACACGGTCACACACATCCACCATAACCTTAGCTGATCATAATTCCACACCTTGGATTCTCTGCTGCCCGCTCTCCTTTCTAGAGTCAATGACGTTGTGTTTATCATCAAAACCAGAGCTAAACAGCTCTCTGTCTCCATTTTCACAGCCCCACCTGTCTGACAAATCACGTGAACCCGGGCAGCTTGGCGTGTAGATTTTTCCTGTCTCTGTCAGTCATTAACCCCAGAGCCCAAACGGCTCTCTCCCTTCTTTAATTCAAACCAAGTCAATTTAGTAGACATATGAATACTCCAGCTTTGAACACGTGGCAAGCATCACGGCATGGAGCTTCTTAAGATTCCAAAGGAACGGTTAAGATCAATCCAACTGCCCATCTCTCTCTCTAGAAGATCTGAAAATACTTATACTCTCTCCATATCTCGGCTCTCTCTCCTTCATTACTCCAAAAAATATGCAAAAACCTTCTCCCTTCCATTTAGTTTCTTTTTCACATTTCTCTCGGATCCCATGTCTCTGCTCTCTCTCAATTGCCTCTCAGACCCCATCCATGGTGGAGCGACACAGGCATGTCTGATTCCTCTATAATAGGGCTCTGGTCCGCAACACGGAGACCCAAACGAGCAGATCTAAAACAGTTCGTCCAAAAATCCTCCCTTTGCAGGTAAAAACGAAGCCATGCCATTTCTGCTAACTTCATCACCAAGAGTAACATGAAAATGTTTGTGACTGATGCATTTGATTGTTCTGTGTATGTCTCAGTTTCCTCGCAGATTGATGCATCCGTAGCCGTCCATAACCCAACAACAACACACCGCCGTGAGTACCCCGCCGTGGTGGAAAATCGGAAAAACGGAAGCCCAAAGGTAAAATCATCCTCCAATCTTGTGGTTGCAGTGCCCAATTTATTTGTTGGAGAGATCTGGAACAAACACTAACACCTGCATGTGGTTTATCAGTGGGAAGAGCCCTAATGGTTTCAAATCCGAGACAACAACACAAGAACACCCCCGGAGTCAGCAGCTCAGCTCAACCAAGGATCTGCAAATGTTGAGGTAAAACCCGTAACCCTTTTGATGGATGAATGATGATCTGAGAGTTGAATAATAAAACCACTACTATGACTGAAAACTTTTCCCTCAACTCTAGCGTACAACCGAGAGACAACAACTATGAGCTTCCGGTCTAGTGGTTCCTGAAGCAAAATCAACAGCAACTGTCGCGGCCTCTGTATGTCATATAGGTACAGATCTCGTTCGTCTGCTTTTGCTAAGCTCAACATTTACAAGTTCAACAACAGTTCATTTGAATGCCATATGTAAACCTGTATGTACTCATATTGTTGGGTCTTTATGTAGGGGTATACGGATCCATGATAGATCCAAGGACACAAAAGTAAACACACAAGAGCAACGGAGGAAAACAGCACAGGCCGCATGACCCAGATCGATGCATCTGGGAGGTAAAATTCGAATCCCTGCAAGTGTAGTTGTTGTAGATCTGGTAATAATATCTGTACTCAGTTCTGTGGTGTATGGATCTGTGATTTAATTGTGCTTCCTCCATGCATCGCAAAACTGAGCTGCAGAAATTAACTGCTCTAAATTCTGTTTATGTGCTGGATCTGCAACAATCACCCCCAAACTTGCATCTGTGAATGGCTTTTTATGTGGACTGCTTTAAATTTCCAACATAGTGTAGATGTGGTTGATGTGAACGATAGACTTGCTGCTGGGTGCAGGATTCCAGCATAGGACGCGCTTTATTTTCCACGTTCGCAACCTGCAATTAACCAATATGCGTCAAAAAATTAAAATAAAATCAAATAAATTGGGTAAGTAAAATCAATATGCAATCTTCCATTTTTTTCAAATTTTGTTTTTTTTTTTATTTTTTTATTTATTTTATTTATGTTTTTTTTTTTTATATATTAAAGAGAAAATCAACCGAAAATTAAAATTAAGAAAGAGTTTAGAAAAATTGGGTTGCCTCCCAGTAAGCGCTTTATTTTAAGTCTGTAGCTAGACGTTGCGGAAGTGCGGTGGCTAGATCATTGGTGCCTTTAGAGTCAAAGACTCGCCTACACCAAATTTCTCTATGCATGGTTTTAGTTGATGTTTGGTCACCTTCAATGAGAAATCTGTGCCCTTAGTCTTAATGTTCACATTACCATTCTGAAAAACTTTAGTAACCAGAAAAGGGCCTTTCCATCTAGACTCTTGTTTCCCTGGAAATGACTTGAAATCTGAACTTAATAACCACACTTCTTTACCAGGCTGTATTTTCTTAAAATTTAGGCTGCTTGGCAAATTTTCATGTTTTTTCAATGTGTTCATTGGCTGGTCTTCATGTAGCACCCTTTGCTGCTGTGGTTTAGGACTTGTAAAATCAGGAGTTAAATTCGGGGGCTTTATGGACAGATGGTCAGTTGATGATCTGTTCATAAACTTGGCACTTGGTAAACCATCCAATGCATCAACACGCATGCATTCTTGCTTGTCACCTGAATGTATGCTTGCTTCAAATAACTTGAAAACAACAGTTTGATTTTCAACTCGGAATGTTAATGTTCCGGCTTCAACGTCAATAAGAGTTCGGGCTGTTGCCAGAAATGGGCGGCCCAAAATAATGGGCGTTGTCAAATCCTCATCCATGTCCAACACCATAAAATCAGCTGGTAAATATAAATTGTCAACCTTCACAATAACATCTTCAATGACTCCTCTAGGGTAGGTAATTGAACGGTCAGCCAATTGAATAATACTGGAGGTTGGCTTCAGCTCTCCTTCACCTAAACGTTTGAAAACAGAATATGGCATTAAGTTTACACTAGCACCTAAATCAATTAAAGCACTACTAAAATCACAATTTCCAATGGTGCAAGAGATAGTAAAACTCCCTGGATCTTTTTTCTTTGGAGGCAATTTATGTAATAAGACCGCACTGCATTGTTCTGTAAGAATCACTTTCTCAAAATCAACAAGCTTCTTTTTCTTTGTGCAAACATCCTTCAAAAACTTGGCATAAGACGGAATGTTTTTGATGGCATCAATTAACGGCAGATTAATTTGAACTTTAGCCAAAGTTTTCATAAAATTTGTTAACTGTTGATCTTTAGCTTTAGGTCTCAACCTTTCTGGATACGGCATAGGGGGTTCGTAAACACGTTCTGCAGTTTTTGTGGAAGCTTCTGCAGTATTTTCGGATCTGTCTTGGGACTGCCCAGAATCTGCAGAAATTTCAGAATCTGCAATAATTGCAGGTTTAGTTTGGCGTAGTTCTGCTGCCTGTGAATTCCCAACAGAATTTTCATGTTTGTTGTTGTAACTTTTGCCAGACCGTACAGTCCGTATAGCATTGCATTCTTCTCGTCCTCTTGGATTAGGTACTGTTTGACTAGGAAATGTACCCGGAGCTCTTTCTGAAACCTGTAAAGCAATCTGCCCCATCTGTTTTTCGATGTTTTTCACTGCTGCATGTAGATTTTGAATTTCTTGAGTGGTAGTATTTGCCAATTTTTCAATTGCAACTTCCCAAGCAGCCTTAGGTGCAGCAGGTAGCTGTACCTGCTGTTGAAATTGAGGCCTAGTGTGCTGTTCCTTGTCCCACCTTAGATTAGGATGATCTCTCCATCCGGGGTTGTAGAAATTAGAATATGGGTCATATATGGGCCGCTGGAAATTGTTAAATGCATTAACCTGCTCTGCTGTAAAATCTGGTGAAACATCTTTATGTGGGCAGCTCATAAAATCGTGAGTTATCATGTTGCAAATGCTGCAGGCAGCTTGTAAGGGCTGCTGTACAGCAACTTGAGAACCTGGCATTCTTTGTAATAACATGTCAAATTTTGCGTCAAGCCTTTTCTCCATTTTTTCAATTTGTGCTGTAACATATGGAGAACCAGAAGACATCTCAAAAGCTGACCTAGATTGTGGCTGCTCCACTGCCCACTGCTGAGTATCTTCTGCCATTTTTTCAAATAACAAACAAGCCTCTTGTGCATTTTTGTCTTTGTACGTACCTCCGCATGAAGCGTTGACAAGAGTTTTTGTAGTCATATTCAACCCTCTGAAAAATATGTGCATTTGATCAGTAGTGTTAATACCCGAATGTGGACATTTTCTAATCAACTCTTTGAACCGCTCCCACGCCTCATGAAACTCTTCATTTGGTTTTTGGGCGAACGATAAAATCTGAGTTCTTATGTCAAGGGTCTTAGAAGCCGGATAATACTTGTTTAGAAATTTTTCACTGAGTTGGGCCCAAGTTGTAATGCTTCCAGATGGGAGTGTGAGGAGCCATCTCCTTGCCTGATCTTTTAAAGTGTATGGAAACAACCGCAGCTTAATAGATTCGGCTGAAAATCCCCTCACCAAAATGTTTTTGCAACCCATTAAAAATTCCGCAATGTGCATGTTAGGATCATCAGATGACAACCCATGAAACGTAGGTAAAATATTCAACATGTGCTGTTTTATTTCAAATGCAGTCCTTTCCTCCACTGCCGGATATGTGATGCAACTGGGTATATTTGTGGTATGGGCAGTCAGTGAATCACCCAGGGGCAGACCTGCCTCTGGAATTATAAACGCCATTTTTTCTTTGTTGTGCAGGTCCCCAGAAAAGACTGATTCCAGAAACCTCTCCTGCAGAGGACAAACCCGCTGCAAATGTTGTTCCCTGCGTTTCCTCCTTAAATGCTGTTCAAATTCTGGATCAAATGGAATCAATTTTTGCACTGTTGAACGGGTGCTGACCATGCACAGATTTCTGAAATCTGTACTGTTGTAATCTGTAAAAATAGATGAAAAAGAAAATTAAATATTTTTTTGTTTTTTTTATATATGTATAAACAGCAATACTAATTGAAAATCTGATTCGTAGGGATTATTTTAAATAATCCCCGGCAACGGCGCCATTTTCTTGATAGGAATTTTTACTACTCATGTGAACGGGCTTAAATCTCCTATTTTACTTGCAAGAATCACAAGGTTATTGTAGTATAAACGGATTTCGCAAGGTCATATCCACAGGGATTATTAAATAATTCGAACTAATCAGATTTCATTTAATTATTGTAAAATAGAAATTGAAGTGATTGATTTTATAACCTAATTAAAATAAAAACGAATTTAATGAATTAAAATAAAAAATCTGCAATATTAGGATTAGAGAGAAGAAAACAGTTTTGAGAAAATCAAATTAAGAAAGCATTAGGGTTCCACCATCACCTAGCAATCCTATGAATTTTTACCAATTACTTATGATCTACACATGCCACTTTGAAGGTTAGATTTTCCTAATTCATATTCTACTTGGAACCTCCAACATAGAACGTATATCTAACATGCAACCCGTCCGGACGTTCGGATCAAATCTAAACATGAAAGACTCATTATGCTTTATGAAAATCCTTTGAAAAACCATGCAATCCTTAAGACGTGATATTCATCCTAAGAGAAATTACAATTATTAATCACAAGAAGCCAGCGTCAATTTCAGGGAACCTTCCGACCAAAATTGCATCAAATTACTTTTCTAAAGATCCTAATGGTGATCAGGCATTACGACAATTAGATAGTTTTTATCCCGGTGATTAACAATTCAAAGTACGCATGCAATCGATCATAAGCAATTAAATAAAAATCACATATTCATGCTAAGGCTCAAGGCTTCGCCCTAGCAACAGAAATTAGTTCCGCATATTCATAATTGAAATCATAGAAAATATTCTCAAGAAAAAGATTAAAAACACCTTCAAGTAGAAAATCTTCAAAACCCTAGCACTTCTCTCTGTCTCCAATATTGCATAAAATAAAGCGTACTCTAAAACTGTAGACGGCCAAGCAATATATCTGCTAAGCCCCACACAAACCCTAGCAAACAAAACCCTAAATTAAATAATAAAATTCGTCTAAAAACTGAACAGCCACGTTTTGGCCCATAAGCTGCTCCAAAACTGGCCCAAAATAGCTGGATTTAATGTTTGGACTATTCTGAACACTTTTCCAGAAGGCCACGAACCCATCCGAGGTCATCTTGGGCTCCAAAAACGCAATTTAAGCCCAAAAACGTCACTTTCCAGCACTGCGCACTGCGCACTGCTTCTTTATTTCATCGCCAGAAAACCACCGCTTGGTGAAAAAATCCCAAATTTTGATACGATCAAGCTAAGTGACTCACGAACGTCCTCCAATTGGAATTACTCCAAAATTCGTCCATTTGGTCCTGTTTTGCTCTAGAGGAAGTCGAAAGTCCTATATTGAAAATACAATTCAAAGTATCAAAATTCTTCCAATATATTAACCAAAATATACTAAGATTAGGGTAAAATATATAATATAAAAACTACTCATCAAAGATCACAAAAGGAAAGATCGTTACAGGATATCACACAAGTGAGTGATAGATTGCTACTGGTAGGGGAATGCCTCGTACGTCGTGTCGTAATCCTCGTTTCTAAAACTTGAATGGGGCGCAAAACAAAGGTGAGTGGACCAACTTCATAAATACATTGATAATAAAACAGTTATCAAGATACTAACCCCCACAGTTTATATAAAGAAAACTACTAGCATAATAAGTGATGGTTTTACTGAAAACCTTAGCATGCCAAAAATATCTCAAAGACATATCGTGGAACACAAAATATCAAACGTTTCAAAGATCATCTCGTAGCGCGATGTACCGCTAATAAGATCACTGAAATAAATATAACTCCCGACCCTATGCCAGCACTGTGGTCTCTGCGCTCATAGCCAGAGATTACCATCTCCCGGCCCAATGCCTGCTCCGTGTCCCTCAGCCCGTAGCTAGGGATTATTTCTCCCGGCCTATCTTCCAACACCAGATCCTCGCCCCAGGCGGCATAGTGTCCATTAGGTACACACAAATAGTTACGCCTCTCATAAATAACCACTTCATAGTATAAAGTCATCCATCGTCTATACTATAAAGAGGGGTTTCTAAAACATGTTCTAGCATCCTATTGTCATCCATCAGATAGTCTACCAATTCATTGTTTTTATAGAAAATACGATATATTAAAATAATGCTCAATATAGGCCAACAATTAATTCCTCACCAAAAACAAGACGATAAACAACATATTTTATAAACATGCTTAACATAAAATCAGTTCATAAGCTCGTAAGGCATGCATTTCATTTATGCAATTAAACTAGGAAATTATGCAAATTTTAGAAAGGGTCCACTCACAGATACTCCGTAGCAGCATAATTGTGTGGAAAAGGATTAAGGAAATTCCCACTAGCAGCTTCACCTAAGCACAAAAATGTACAATTTATCAAACTACCCAACTATAGATTTTCAAGAAATGGAATTGGGTCTTGGGTTTGGATCCGGATTAATGTTTAGGTTTAGGTTAAATAGGGTTAGGACCTATTGGTTTTTGGTTTTTGGATAGGTTTAGGAATAAAAAGGGTGGTGGTTTGGGCTTGAGCCCAAACCCACACAATATTCATACACACGCCAGCACACATACTCACATGTATGCACAGCACACATACACACACCTGCACACACATACACACACACACACTTACACCACACACTCACACACCACACACACACGCACTGACACACACATACACACTACACACATACACACGGCCCAACACACACACACACACACACACACACACACACACACACTACACACACACGCATGGCCCAACACACACACACACACACACTAACTGAGCCCAAACAAGGTACGGCCCGCAGGCCAAATAACCAAAAAGAAAATGGGTTGGTCCAAATACAGGTTAAGGCCCGTGGGTGTTTTGAGAAGGCCTGGTGGCCTGTGGGGTGTTGGGGAAGGACACCGGATAGCTTGATCGGAATTCGTCCCGATTCTGATTTGCACCTACAACTAAGTAAAAATAGGAAGTTAAATCATAAAAATGATTCTGATAGATAAGGGAAGCAAGATTTTACCACAAATAGACTCAAATGGGGTCGAGATTCGTCGGTTTATGTACGAGCTTCGACGGATTTTCTCGCCGGATTCTGGGGTTTAGAACACAGAAAAACCATAAGGTTCAAACTTTGATTTCACAAGGAGTCATAAAACCAACATGCAAACCCAGAAATTTATTAGAAAATAGGGAAGAATGCTTAGTTAAGGTTTGGGTGTATGGGATTGAAAATTTTGTTTTTAGTGTTGGTTAAGTTTGTTTTTGCTTACTGATGTGAATCTATATGAAGGCTATGTTTACAAACAAAACTATAGTGTTGTCATGAAAAGGTTTTGTATCTCATTTTCTTTTACAAAGTTGAAAAATAGTGGAGATTTCCTTAGTGTGATATTTTGAGCCTATCTACTTCTTTGAGAGGGTTTAAAGTGTTTCTGCTCCTATCTTTTTCTTTCAATTTCACTTTAAATGATCTCATTATTTCTGTTTGATTGAATGCTTAGAATTATTCTCTTTTATAGATACCATGTTTTTGGAATCACTCATGAATGAACTCAATGAGATGATATTAGGCTATGCATGTTTTAACCACTTAAAGGTCAAATTCCCTACCTTTATGTGTGTGCTATTACCCCGTTTTGAAGCCAAACACTTTTAGCCTTTTTCTTTTCTCACCACTATATTTCCCTACCCTTTCTTTCAATTAGAGATACTTAGCCCATTACAGCCATACCCTATAGTTTGGGGAATACCATAGTGATGAAGACAAAGATAATGATTAAGCTCTACATCAAGAAAATGGCGTGTACCGAGGTAACATATGCTGGAATTGCAAAATAAAAGAAGTTCCAAAATAAAAAGAGAATTAGAAAAAAAAAATAGATGATCAAAGAAAATGCAATTTCCAAGTCCTTTCACTATCGTACATGGGTCATGGACGCCAAGAACAAACAACTAAGGTCAATTGAAGAGGAGAGCTTGCTGGTTTCATAAGGAAGACACTTTAGTATGTTCCAAGCTTTAGTATTTCCTATCCCTTTTTTTCATAGCCCCTCGCCTAAGCCTTATATTACAACTGTGTGAAAGGCCTAGCTAATGTTTGAGGATGTATTCATGGGTAATGGTAAGTATTTGTGTTATCCATATTCTTAGTGTTTGATTCATTTCATGAGATCTGTTCAGAAATTATGCTTTCATTTCATATTTCATATGTGAGAATTTTGATTCCCCTTTACATAATTTCACTCACATAAGTTTGTCAAGAGACTACACCTTAGGATCTGAGTGAAAATTTAAGTAATATCATTGATGAATAGAGTTGAGGCGAATTCTATCTTTAGCATTTGAGTATTGTGTCTTTAAAGTCATGAGTCATGGAATAATATTTTTACACTTTACACATGATACGATTGTTTGAACTGGCAAACTTTTGGTTTGAATGTATGACTAAGCTTTCATTGGTTCTTATTAGTTTGTTTCAAGTATGCTTTAACCAATTTGTTTGTAGAGTTTGTAGATGTTTGTGGGTGTCATCACTATAAACCCTCAAGAGACACAACTCCTCCAACTAAGGACACCTAGAAGTTTAAAGGCTTGTTGCACATGCTCAGTACAATCATTTAGCCAGCGAAAGTGGTATAGTTAGATTTTATTATTTTTGTGTGTTTTTTGTTATAGTTTTGCTCGACGACTAGCAAAAACCAGGTTTAGGGGTCTTTGACAACTCATATATTTCATGCATTTATACCATCTATTTCTAGTCTCTTTGTTATATTTTTGAGTTAAACTGGTTGCATTTTACCCTATTTTGTGTTAGTGTGCAGTTACATGTACTTTAGGAGGGCAAAAGAAGTGAAAACATGCCCTTTTTGTTGCTGATCCTTATTCAAACGTGGAGAAGTTTAGTGGCCTGTTTTGGAGCTCAAATAAAGTTGTTACTTGTTTTGAAGTCCAAATAAAGAATCCAAGATGAATCTGGCTTGTTAGAAGATTAGGAACAGAATGGGAAACGAATTGGGATATCTAGCCTAATTTGGAGGGGCCAAATAAGGCAAAAAAGTGCAAAATAAAGGCTAAGTTGTTGTGATCACTTTGGAATATCTTCCAGCCTTTTTTACCCCATAAAATCTTGCCTTTTAGCCACTTTTACATACCCTTTTTATTCTAGGCGAATTACATAATTATGATTACCTATTTTCCCTTTCTTTTCATTCACTCTTAAGAAAACCCTAGTCGTTCTATACAATTTCACCACTATTGAAGACTCATCGCAAAAGGTTGTTCATGGAGAAGTTCTACATCAAAATTGCTTCAAGGGTTTCCTCTCCTGAATTTATTTTCACTCATGTTTTGTATTTTCGTTTTCATTTCTACGAACATGATGTGTAACTAAGTTCATAGCTACGGATTTTGATGTAGCCATGCAAAATTGATCCATGTTTTTAAGTTAAAGTATTTGGTTCATCAATCTGCTTCTTGTTTCATTCACTGAATCTATTGTTAAATTTGCTTGTTGATTTTAATGTTTGATCACCATTAGGGTTAACTACATATCATTTAATCAAATATTATAGTAAACATCATGCTTAATCTTGGCAGACATGTGAATGAATGAAGAGAATGCTATTCAAACATCCTACCATGTATTTTCTTTGGTTCTTAATGTTTTCTTGCATGCTAAAGACTCTTAATTAGGAACCAAAGTTGAACATCCCAATTAGGTTGCAAATTAGGAGAATTTGATCAAAACCACACATCATATGGCTGATCATATATATGTAAAATGAACTCAGGAAACAGGTTGGTAGTTGAATACGGCATATCTTTATAAACATGGAATTGGTTTTGTAATGGTGAATTCAAATCCGTGGCCTCATCTCCATTGCTTCTACATCAATATATTATTCGCTGCTACATTCTTGCATTTTAATTTAATTAAGTTTACAACATAAAAACTACTCTCAATTGGTTACTTTCATTCTTTAGTTAGGGTTCTTTCAAAGTTAGTAATTTATAGAGGTCCAGTCAGTCCCTGTGGTTTAACACCCTTACTCGTGCCATTATGCTAACCATATTTTTGCACTAGGAAGGAACACAACAATCATTTGAATTCTCATAAAGATGTAAATGAATTTTTTGTTTACTAGGTTCACAAAAGATTAGTTGGAGTTAATCATATTCCTAAATTTGAACATATATATGATATATTAATTTTGGAAATGAAAGGAATTCTTCTTTGTTAAAGTTATGACTTTAAACATTCTATAATGATAGAATGTATATGGGAGACATAGTACATGGGATGGAAATCTATAATGATAGATTTCAAGATATAATTAGATTATCTTAATCCCTATTGATAGACGATAGATATAGGAAGTTTCTAGAATGAAAAACTTCAAATGAAAAGCCAATTCCAATCAGATTGGGAAATTGCTCTTCTAAAAGGGAATGTACCCTTTTGACTCCCAAAGAAGCATAATGCGTAAATAGGATCCTTTATGCATACACAGAAAGGTGATTTCGTATTTCATATTGTACGAAAAACGTTGATATGAGTTGTACCAATATTGGTCCAAGACGATATCAATGCAAGCCCAGGATCAGAACCATAGCAATTGTCAAGTCAGTCCTTAAGTATTTAAGAAATACTTAAGGATAGATTCCTTAAGAATGAGGAAGAATTAGAGTAACGCAATGGAAGTGTAAATTTATTAGATTAAGAATCTACTATCGTATCCATTATTGGATGTCTCTTCATTATGAATGAATAGATAATTGGATATCTCTTTATTATGACTAAAGAGATATTTGGGTGGAAACGTTATAAGTAATGACTTTAGTGTGTTCCATCATGCATGCAAAATATATCTCCATAGAGAAGCTTACAACAATGTTGTTTGATTAGGAAAGTTCATTTATGAACTCTCCAATCGATTCCAACCAAAAAGTGTCTTTATGTACCCACACTATGACACTAATGGGGCAATAGCTCAAGCCAGGGAATCAAGGTCTCATCAAGATCCAAACTCAAATGATAGACTGACCACATGATTGAGAATCATGTATAATGGTGACATCATTATTCTCAAGGTTGCTTCTATGAATAACATATAGATATCCATTGTCTAGGCCTACTACTCAGCCATTTTTTAAATGAATTCAGAAGAGGTATCATCACTAATGCCAAGCTGATTGGCTCTAGTGCAAGTAGGAGATTGTTGGAAATGTGCCCTAAAGCCAATCATATGACGATACTTTACGAACATTTCACATGTTAAACTAATCTAGTTTAATATAAAGAGCAAAGATTATTGTTTAAAGCCGTCTCATATAAATGTTATATGCTTAAATGATAAGCCCAAGGAATATGTAATTGGGAGAATGTGATCTAAAAAAGTTAGATTCATGAGACCATTCTATTTCGTATACATATCCCAAACGTTCATCATTATAGGATTGCTAATTGGGCATTGACAGTCCGTTAAGATCAATACGTGCTATGTCTTCTCCTAAAGAGAGTGACTGGTCATGAGTCATTGGTGTGTGATGTGGTATAAACTAACACACAAATTAAATCCTATAATTTAGATGATTGTAGTATGAGCAAGTAGGGATCGTTCTAGGCCGAGGATTAGAAGGGATGCTAATCAACACAAATGAAACTTATAAAACTGAAAACTAAGTTAAACTAACATTAAAACAATGACTAGGGGAATTTTGGACGAATTTAATGAAAACAAAAGTAAATGGTAGAAAGTACATTAAGTTGTGAATGAAATATGGGTGAGAGGATAACTAGAGGATTCTTCTCCACACATGAAACATATGCATGCAAATCGATTTTCAATTATTCTTCCTATAAACCATGAATGACAATGCCCCAAATTAACCGTGAACATCACTAATTAATTCTCAAGTTCCCTAACTATGAAAAGCATAATAGTGATACATCTCAAAGATCATTAAGTTTTGTGAAAATCATAAGCATTGACAAGGCATTCGTAACTATGAAAAAGCATGATACTCCTGCCATGGATTTACTTAACTCAATCATGACTAGTGACTTTTACTACTTATAAATATAAGTTCATAACGATTAGGTGAAATTCCCTTATATTCTAGCATCAAATCCCTGCATGCAAACTAAGTATTCATTTTTAATAAACATACAAGAATAAGTTCTCTATAAAATAGATAAGTAAATTGCATTCATGTTTTACGAAACAATAACTGGATGTAATCAATTCATATAAAACATATCATCATGGCTTCGAATTCACCTCTAGCTAAAAACAAACTTAGTTACACATGTTCAGCATAATTAAAAAGTAATCTAAAAGAAACATTGAAACTTAAAATAAAAGATAGAATGAACCCAGAAAACTCCAGCAACTTCAATGAATGATTGTAGGTTACAATACACTCCCCTCCTTCCTTGCAAGCACAAATCACTCTTTTCCTCTCAGAAACTTGTGGCACTCTCTGTATTTTTCTCCTCCTCCCTGAAAGTTGCGACAATAAGTAGTATTTATAAGTAGGGGCACGACACAATTTGTGGAGGAAAAGGATTAGGTTGTTTGCATTGTTTTAGGACTCCTTAAATCAGATAGAAAGTGGTTTAATGTGATAAGGAATCTCCCTTGCAGCTGGAGATAAGGTAAAGTAGGATTAGGATATGATAAGATAAGGTTTGTTAAGGATAAGGTTGGATAAGATAAGATTGGATAAGGTTTCCCTTTAATTTCTGATTCCTTGTCTTCCAAGCCTCAATCCTAATTCTTCCATATTGTAGCACATTCCTAGCCTCATTTGACCCCCAAAAATGTCCATCCCAAGTGCTCCCCATGCATGCTATCCAATCCAAGTCCAAAACTACTCCAAATTGCTCCATTTTGCCCTTTGTTGTCACCTTTGCCAATTGGACCTACAAACACACGAAAATAGCTTAAATCACTATAATAAATAGAAACTAACTAAGTAAATGCAAAGAAATAAGCTAACAAAGTCGCATAAATATGCTCCTATCAAATTCCCCCACACTTAGCTTTTGCTAGTCCTTGAGCAAAACAAAGAAAACAAAACAAAACCTAAACCTTCCAACATTTGTCTCAGGGATTTCCTATGAAACATGACATATTAAAAATCACTACTCTCATAGATTTTAGCCATCCTTACTCTTGAGCTTATACTTAACCATAGTAACCACTCACTAGCTCGCATTTAATCAATTAAAACAACATTTGAAAGTAGTAACATGCCTTAGAGATTTCACTCAATTCCTCACCAGATATACTCTCTATTTTCACATAGATTTTCTGACTACACTCCCTATACTAAGTATATGTGAGAAGATTGATGTAAATATGTAGACTAGAACTCAC
The DNA here is from genome assembly GCF_916048215.2 of Malus sylvestris. Lineage (NCBI taxonomy): Eukaryota > Viridiplantae > Streptophyta > Magnoliopsida > Rosales > Rosaceae > Malus > Malus sylvestris. Next base: position 13,610,415 of record NC_062265.1, on the reverse strand, counting down.
ATATGTTAAAAATAAGAAGGCACTTTCTGGAATTATTAATACAAACATGTATATGATCTCATGAACGGAATGCCACTACTTAGAAGTGAGAACCAAGGATTCCATATGCTTCTACCAATTTCAAACTCCACATATTGAAACACATAACAACCAAGATAAAAGTCTAGGGTTGTAATGGGGCTAAGGTATTGGCTAACAAAGAAAGGTTAAGGATAAATAAGGGTTCTTGAAGTGTTAGTAAGCAAAGTAATGAAATCAACACTTAGAATTTAACTTTTGATTGCAACATCCAACTTTAAACACAAAGGGAAGATTCGTACAACATTCAAGGTCAAATTCACATTTTTGGACCCCTCTTCAACAACCAACACTTATGAACTCATTCTCACTTCTTTTCAACCTCTTTTTTTTTCTTTTCTCAACTTTTGTTCTTCGTTTTTTCTTCTTCTACGTTTCTCTCTTTTTTTTTTTTTTTCACTTCCACTTTTCTTTGAAACATAAAACATACACACTACTTCACTAGATTCAAAAGAACAAATCCTTCCCCCACGCTTATTTTTCTACAAATCGTCAAAAGGAATTCCCAATAAGTCATGCTCCACTATTCTTTAAGAATAAAGGTATGGATATTCCTATACTAGGCTAGGTAGGGATAATGCATGCTAATAAAGAAAATAGAATAAATAAGGCTCAAAGGGGTTAAACCTACAATACATATGCAAGGGATAAGGCTTTTTGGCTCTGGTGGTAACTAAGCAACTTCATCTTGTTATTTGTTATGCAATCAATTTTATGCTTTGAATGAAATGGGCATGTGTAACATCCCACATCGCCCAGGGGAGTGATCCTTAAATGTATATTCCCATCCCTACCTAGCACGAGGCCTTTTGGGAGCTCACCGGCTTCGGATTCCGTAGGAACTCTGAAGTTAAGCGAGAAAGAGGCCAGAGCAATCCCATGATGGGTGAACCATTGGGAAGTTGTTCGTGAGTTCCCAAAAACAAAACCGTGAGGGCGTGGTCGGGGCCCAAAGCGGACAATATCGTGGTACGGTAGTGGAGAGGGCCCGGGAAGTGATCCGTCCCGGGCCAGGATGTGACAGCATGAGTTCTAGTATTTGGAACTAAAATGATGAAAAAGCATCCTAAGTAGCAACCAAGCAAAGAAATAATGAGATCATGCAACAACTTTAGAAAACAAGAATATCACAGATTAATAACTCTCCAAACAAAGAATAGGCTCAAGTCTCACAGGGTTGTAGCGTTAGTTTGAGTTTCTTCCTTCAAGCATGTTACAAAAACTAATTTTTTTTCTTTGTGAGTGCTTGTGAATTCGTAAATGACAACTACAACTAAGTATTAACCAAAGTGCATATCAAACTTCCACCCATGTTTGTAACTTTCTTTAACAGTCATGCAATTAAAACCAAATCCCCATCATTGTGTTGGAATGTACCCTAAGACACAAACAAGCAACAAAAATGACTCTTTTTGGTATTTTCTCAAACAATTTTGAAATTTTTTGTTTCTTTTCAAAATTTTGTTTTTATGACACACAGTAAAACACTTTAAAATAGTGAATAACAACATTAGTAGTGATAGGTGGTGAAATTCGCTGAGAAATCATGAAAAGCATTATGTTTACCCCCTCCCCCCACACTTAAACCAAACATTGTCCTCAATGTTTCAAAAATAAACTTAAACAAGAACGCAATATAAAGATAACTAGCAAACAAGACAATCATGGCAAAGTAAAAACAATAAAGAGAAGGGTAAAAGAGAGCAAATCTGGTTGCAGGAGCCGGAAATTCCATTGTCTTTTTATTTGAACACATGGGTTGCCTCCCAAGAAGCCCTTGCTTTAACATCTTCTAGCCAGACGATACCTCCATTTAAGCTTCACTAGGACCAACGGCATGGAGAGGTACATCCTCCACGACATGCTCCTTAAAACTTCCATGCATTGGATCTATGAACGGAAGGGGATAGTGATCCTTCTTGATTGTGGCGTTGAGCTTCCTAAAGTCAATGTAAACTCTCCCATCAACTTGGATTCAATTGGGCACCTGAACCAAAGAAGGTAACAACCTATTAGTTGAAATGGGAATTGGAATTGGAATAGGTGGCTCACCGATGTACTGCAATGAAGACTCAAAAGTAGCAGCACTATCAACAATTTCAGAGGTGGTGCTCTCAGCCTTGGGTACTTTGAGGGCAGTGCCTTGTCCCGTGTGATCCACTCCAATTCCCTTTTCAATGGTGGTTTTAAATACATCTTTCTTTATAGGCGTTGAACATTCCTACCCTATTTTTTTAATCACATTAATGGCAAAACAAGAACGAACATCATTAGGATACTTAACAGATTCAGAAACATTAAAATTAATCACATTGCCATCAAATTCCATAGTTAACGCTCCCTTGGACACATCAATCTTAGTTTGCCCTGTTTTCATGAAAGGTCTTCCAAGTAAGATTGGTAATGGTGTAGGGTGGGTGGAATCGTCCCTCTCAAGAACATAAAAATCTACTAGAAAAATCAAATGGCCTACCTGCACCAAAACTCCTTTCAGATATGCATTAGATCGATCAGCCAATTGAATAATGACACCACCATTTTTAAGCTCTCCTAGATTCATAGATTCATAAACGGAATATGGCATGACATTAACGGAAGCACCTAAATCTAGCATAGCATGTTCAAACCTTGTATTACCAAAACACAGGGGATAGTGAAACTACCTGGATCTTTGCATTTAGGTGGCAGTTTTCTTTGCAAAACTGCAGAGACATTTTCACTTACATGTACCACCTCCTTCTCGGGAATCCATTTCTTTGTTGTACAAAGCTTCTTAAAAAACTTAGCATACTTCGGAACTTGTTTTATTGCATCAAGAAGCACGATATTAACTTATACCTTTCTGAAGGTTTCTAAGATGTCTTTTTCACTTTCTTCTTCTTTGATTGCATAAACTTGCAAGGGAAATGCACATTTGGTGGAATAGGGTTAGAAGGAATTGAATTCGGATCAACCTTACCTAAATTGGGTGGCGTAGAAGCCTTAGGAGTCTGCGGCAAGGATTTTTCTTCCCTTGCCGTGGCCTTGTCCACCTCTTCTTCTTCGGGCAGCAGATGTTCGTCCTCTTTTTGGCTTTGTTTGGACGTTTTTGGATTGGTTCCAATCTCTTTGCCACTTCTCAAGGTAATAGCCTTAACAGTTTCAAAACCTCCCTTTGGATTTACAATGGTTGAACTAGGAAGCTTGCCTTGTTCCCTAAATTGTCCCATGAATTATGCCATCTACCCCATTTGATTCTTCATTTCGCCCATCTCTTTGGCTTGATTTTGTAAACCCTGAGTTAAAAAAGTTAGTGCTTGAAGAATTTTTTCATTATCCATTGACGAACCTGACTTTGGTTGGGATTGTTGTGAGGAAGATTGTGGTATCTGCATAGGTCTTGAATAAAACTCCTCAGGTTGCTGCCAATATCCTTCTTGTTGAACTTGTTGAGGTTCCCTCCACATAAAATTTGAATGATCTCTCCCACCTGGGTTGTAAGTGTTGGAAAACAAATCGTTCTTTGGTTGATTATGGCCTTGATAACCCCAAGCATTGACACCATCCCAACCTCCATTCTCAATTAATTGAGGATGTTGATTAGTTTGATACCCTTACCTAGAGGACACACCAAATGTAGCCACACTTTGCATTGTAGTTCTTTCGATATATTGTGACAAAAGAGAAGTAACATTCGCCATTTGAGCTTGAAGATTAGCAATTGCCATGTCTTGCTTCTCTAGTGCCTGAAATCAAAGAAATAAAACTAAATCAAATATCAAAAGAAAAATAAACAAAAAATAGAGGGATTAGCAATTTTACTAATCCCCGGCAATGGCGACAAAATTTAATGTGGTATAAACAAACACACAAATTAAACCCTATAATTTAGATGATTGTAGAATGAGCAAGTAGGGATCGTTCTAGGCCAGGGATTAGAAGGGATGCTAATCAACACGAATTAAACTTCTAAAACTGGAAACTAAGTTAAACTAGCAACAAAACAATGATTGGGGGAATTTTGGACGAATTTAATGAAAACAAAAGTAAATGGTAGCAAGTAAATTAAGTTGTGAATGAAACATGGGTGAAAGGATAGCTAGAGGATTCTTCTCCACACATGAAACATATGCATACAAATCGATTTTCAGTTATTCTTACTATAAACCATGAATGACAATGGCCCAAATTAACCGTGAACATCATTAATTAATTCTCAGATATTCCTAAGTACATTGAATTGGACTCAGTGAAGCAACCAAATTATTCTTCTCAAGTTCCCTAACTATGAAAAGCATGATAGAGATACATCTCAAAGATCATTAAGTTCTGTGAAAATCATAAGCATTGACAAGACATTCGTAACTGTGAAAAGCATGATACTCCTGCCATGCATTTACTTAACTCAATCATGACTAGTGACTTTACTACTTATAAATATAAGTTCATAACGATTAGGTGAAATTCCCTTATATTCTAACATCAAATCCCTGCATGCAAACTAAGTATGCATCCTTAATAAACATACAAGAATAAGTTATCTATAAAACAGATAAGTAAATCGCATTCATGTTTTACAAAACAATAACTGGATATAATCAATTCATATAAGGTTTAATGTGATAAGGAATCCCCCTTCCAGCTGGAGATAAGGTAAAGTAGGATTAAGATAGGATAATATAAGGTTTGTTAAGGATAAGGTTGGATAAGATAAGATTGGATAAGGTTTCCCTTTAATTTATGATTCCTTGTCTTCCAAGCCTCAATCCTAATTCTTTCAGATTGTAACACATTCCTAGCCTCATTTGACCACCAAAAACGTCCATCCCAAGTGCTCCCCATACATGTTATCCAATCCAAGTCTAAAACTGCTCCAAATTGCTCCATTTTTCCCTTTTTGTCACCTTTGCCAATTGGACCTACAAACACACGAAAATAGCTTAAATCACTTTAATAAATAGAAACTAACTAAGTAAATGCAAAGAAATAAGCTAACAAAGTCACATAAATATGCTTCTATCAGTGTGACTGACACCAAGACAAGCATATAGGTGCTTAATAGAGAATGAGTCCACTAAACGAGATCAACAAGGATTTCTCGTACTCATTTCACATGAAATTCATGGTTGGAATAATGCAAAGTAGTCATTTGACCCGAGTCATCATAGTTGTCTTATGGTTAGGTCCTTGATCTTTGACTATGTCAAAGTCACTCCGTCAAAGGGTGTCCACAACATAGTTGGGGTTAAGCCACTTAACCATGGAGGCAAGTGAATGCACAACATGGGATCTCTAACCTTCAAACTGTTTAAGGGAGAATACTCTATGAAATGATTAAGAATCTCTGGCAAGAGTATGAATGAGATTTAGGAATTCATTCCAAATCACGTTCAAGGTAATCATATAAGTAAGAGAATCACATTGGATAGTAGACATGAATAAACTATCAAATCAAACAATGTGGTCAAGTGTATTGTATTAGAGAAAGACCGTATTGCATTGTAATCCCAAACTGAATAGGTTTTCCACCTCTTCTAATTAGCTTGGGTAGCCATGACATACTGCTAGGTGTCACTCATGGTTTGTGGAAGCCATAAAGGTGTATAATCACTAAAGGGAGAATTGAAAAGTAAGTTTCAATTCACAATCGATTTGAAGAGTTCTAATTTCCCACTGCCTCGCTAAAAAGAACCTAATGGATCATACACCGTGTAAGGTAGAGATTGAAGAAACACCAGAGATGAGTAATGATAATTAAATGGTTTAATTATTTATGGCTATGATTAATTAATATGTTAATTAATAAAATGAATAAGTTCGTTTTAGACCTCAGGTTAGTTTTGGGCCCCAAGGTCCAATGGTATTCGAATGTCAAGTCCAATAACTTAAGTTGTATGACAACTTGGAAACACAAAGGGCATGAAAGCCCAATGAACCCACATTGCCGGCCATAGAGAGTGTGAGGGAGAATTGGTTTTAATTTCAATTATGCCACTCAATCTAAGTGGCTATAGGAAGGAAATTATAACCCATTCCCTCATAAGGGTTCTAGAGAGAAAAGAGAAAAAAACCAAAAGCTCTCTCTTCTCTTAGGAGGCCGGCCACCCTAGGAAGAATGGACTAGCATCCATTTCTTCCTAGGTCATTCATCTCTTCCTCAATGATTTCTTTGGTGTGGAAACTTAGAGGTTCCCTTTCTTGGAAACTTGGAGAATCCACTCCTTCATCCGTATCCAAGAAGTCATGGAGCCAAGAATCAAAATTCCTCCATTGACATCCATGGAGCCAAGGAGCAAGGAGACTAGAGAAAGAAGACCCTCACATGGGTGAATACCCTTTGCTAAACAAAGAGGTGCTTCAAAGGTATAAAAGTTTCTCAACTCTTTTCTTTAAGATTGATATGAGTCTTGGTTCACCACAACTACTAGGCCTTGAATTTCATGGGTAAAGTTTTGTTTTTAAGTGTATACAAGCATGATTCCGCCTTTAATTATTAATTGCATGCATAGATGTTGCTCAAATGAACTTGTTTTCACAAATTATTCCTTCATACCTCTGGTCATGTAGCAGTTAGGTATAACAAACTACCTACAAGCTTTATATATTCACTTTCATTTGCTCCTTCATTGCCATCAACCTTGCACAACTTTTCACTCACTGCAAGTGGTGTTCCCCCAAACTTGCAATCTTTCATTCCAAACCACTTAATAAGCTTCATTGCATTTTTTTTTTTATGTATAAAGATGTTTTTCTCTGTTTGTATAACCCCTATGCCAAGGAAGTGATGAAGCAGTCCCAAATCAGTCATCTCATAGTGCCTCATCATGTCACTTTTGAATTCTTCAAGCAATTTTGGACAACTTCCAGTGTATATAATATCATCAACATAAAGTGAGACAATAATAATACCTAAGCATTCACTAGTCTTGACATAGAGTGTTGCTTCACTTGAACTCTTCTTGAAACCTGCATTGTTGAAATATGAGTCTATCTTATCATACCAGGCTCTTGGAGCCTGCTTCAACCTATACAATGCTTTATTCAACTTATACACCTTGGTTTCCTCATTTTCCTTCACAAATCCTTGTGGCTGCTCTACATAAACCTCTTCATTCAAAACTCCAAATAAGAACGACAGATTTTACATCCAGTAGATATAGGTTCCATTCCTTCTATGCAGCAAGTGCTATCAAGGTTCTAATAGTGTCTAACCTTGCTAATGGGGAAATGTTTAATTTTAGTCTATCCCATACTTTTGGGAGTAGCCCTTTGCCACCAGTCTAGCCTTGTTCTTTTTCACAAATCCATCCAGATTCAACTTAGTTTTATAGACCCATTTAACACCAATAATTGGCTTGTCAAATGGTTTGTTAACTAGTTACCATGTGTTGTTTTTCTCAATCATTTCCGGCTTATATTTCATTGCACACTTCCATGACTCATCTAAAGCCATTTCTTCATAACTTTCTGGCTCTACAATGCACATGTTGCACTGTGCCATGATCTTATTGGTACTCTTCCATTTCTATGGTATGTGGTCGATTGCTTGAGAGCCTCCAAAATTACTCTCACTCAGTGGATTAACAACTTCATTCACTTGAGATGATGTGTCCAAGGATTGACTTGGCTCACAATTCTCAATCTACTTTTGACCATCATTACAATTTATCATTTGATACACAACAACCATAGGAACTCTCATTTCACTTTTCTATGTGTGTTCCCACTCTATGAGACATCTTCATCAAAAGTAACATATCTAGATAGGATAATCTTTCTTGAAATTGGATCAAACAACCTGTACCATTTCTCACAAGTTCCATAGCCCACAAAATTGTATTTGTGACTATTTTCCTCAAGCTTATGCCTTAATGTTGAATGGATGTGCACATAGCACAGCGATCCAAAGATTCTTAGGTGTACAATACTTGGCTTTCTGGCATTGTATGCCTCAAATCAAGTCATCTTCTTTAAGGATGATACGGATTTTTACCACTTGCAAAAGTAGGGATAAAAACACTTAAAAATACTTGCAAGAGAACAAGGTAGTTGTAGTATAAAATGCTCAAGCAAGGTCACTTTCCGTAGGGATTGAATGAATGATTTATGTTAAAATCAAATCTTAATTAATTATTTGAAAACAAAATTTGGAAGAGGTTGATTTTATGACCTATAATATTATAAACGAATGTTAAATTAAATGATTAAATAAATTGACAAAGTAAAGAAAACAAAAGAAAACGTTTTGAAAACCAAATTGTAAAAACCTAGGGTTCCACCGTCCCTTTAACAATCCTATGTAGATTTATCAATTACTTATGAATTACCCATGCAACTTTGAAGGTTAGGTTTTCCTAATGCATATTCTACTCGTGGTATTTAAGCTAGAACGTATATCAAACATGCAATTCGTCTGTGGTATTCAGATCAAATATAAACATGCATGACTTGTTATGGTTTGTGAAAACCCTTTGAAAAATCATGCAACCCCTAAGACGTGGTATTCATCCTAGGTGAAATTACAACTATCAATCACGAGACTCAATTGCCCGTTGGTATTCCGATCGAATTGCATCCAATTACTTATCTAAACATGGTAGCTAAGCATTAAGATATAGAGATAGTTTAAAGCAAAATGATTAATAATTCAAAGTATGTATACGTAATATCATAAGCAATTAAATAAAAACTACATATTTATGCTAAGGTTCAAGGCATTGCCCTAGCAAACGAAACTAGTTATGAAGAACCATAAAACAAAATATTATTAAAAACATGGATAAAAAACATCTTGAAAATAAACTTGAATTCTCAAAAGCAATTCTCCAAATGGAGTGTGTGTTCTCCTCTCCTAACCTAATGGCTAAAAGGTCTTATTTATACTACTAGAAAATAAAACCCTACCTTGAAAAAGTCTTAGAATAAAACTAGGAAACGTAATTAAATGATAAAACATAAAATAAAAGGTTTCCTATTTGAACTAGAATTCGGAGTTCTCAGAAAATTAGTCTTTTGACCAATCAAATCAACTCCGATTTGGTCCCAAAATGTCTCTTTTGAAAGCTGAAGACGTCTCCTACAAATTCTCAGAAGGAATCTTCCTCAAAATATGCCATCTTGACCTCTAAAATACACAAAACATCCAAAAACATCAATCTGGGAAAGCTGCTGGACTTTAATTTTATCGCCACGGTCAAACGGCTTGGTAGAAAAATTTGGAATTTTGATAAAATCATCTTGAAAGGCAGACGAACATCCTCCATTATAATCACTCTAAAATTCATCCGTCTGATCACTTTTTGCTCCAGAGGAAGTCGAATGTCCTACATTGGAAATATATAACAAAGTATCAAAATTCTACCAAAATAACCAATATATTAATACAAAGATTAGGGTAAAATATATAATATAATATTGACTCATCAAAAGACTTGGAGGGACATCTATTAAGTATATAAACTGTAGTATTCATAGCCTTTGCCCAAAGTGCATAAGGAATACCTTTTTCAGGCATCATAGACTTTGCCATTTCCACCACAATCCTGTTCTTTCTCTTAACAACTTCATTCTTTTGAGGAGAGTATGCCATGGTTAACTATCTCTGAATTCTAAGCTCATTGTAGTACTTGTCAAACTTAGTTGATAGAAACTCTCCACCCCTATCACTCATGAGACATTTCACTTTGTATCCACACTACAACTCAGTCATTGCTTTAAACTTCTTGAAACATTCAAATGCACTCGATTTGTTATTGAGGAAGTATACCCATGACATTCTGGTACAATCATCATTAAACAAAAGGAAGTACTTATTGCCAGAGATAGATTCAATTTGCATTGGTCCACAGATGTCTATATGAACCAATTCCAATGGAAATTTAGCACTCAAAGTGGATTCTGAAGGAAATGAATCTCTATGTTTCTTTCCCAGCATGCAGCCTTCACATACAATAGAAGTCTTCTCCATTTAGGCAGTCCATGAACCATTTCTTGGACTTCAAGTAATTTGATACTCTGATCATTTAGATGTCCCAGCCACTTGTGCCATGTGTGCAAACAATATGTCACACTTGCCTGCAAGGCTAATTGGTTTGCAGGCATCATTGTAAGAGGGGAGCCTCTGTTATTTTTCATCTGCAATCTAACCACCAACTTGTCAAGTGACCAACCATCGAAGATATTCTCCACATTTCCTCCAAACAACAAATAAGACCCATGCTCCATCATTTGTCCAACACTGAGAAGATTCTCCTTAAGTCCAAGAACAAGCATCATTTCTTGAATGTGTTTTCTTCCCAATTTATCCTCTATCACTAGAGTTCCCTGTTGGAAATATGCCCTAAAACCAATCATATGATGATACTTTACGGACATTTCACATGTTAAACTAATATAACTTAATATAAAGGGCAAAGATTATTGGTTGAAGTCGTCTCACATAAATGTTATACGCTTAAACGATAAGTCCAAGGAATATGTAATTGGGAGAATGCAATCTAAAGAAGTTAGATTCATGAAACCATTCTCTTTCGTATACATATCCTAAACGTTCCTGATCATAGGATTGCCAATTGGGCATTGACAGTCCGTTAAGATCAGTACGTGCTATGTCTTCTCTTAGGGAGAGTGACTGGTCTCGAGTCATTGGTGTCACTGACACCAAGACAAGCATGAAGGTACTTAATAGAGAATGAGTTCACTGAACACGATCAACAAGGAGTTCTCATACTCATGTCACATGAGAACTCATGGTTGCGATAATGCAAAGTAGTCATTTGACCTGAGGCATCATAGTTGTCTTGTGGTTAGGTCCTTGATCTTTGACTATGTCAAAGTCACTCCGTCAGAGGGTGTCCACGGCATAGTTGGGGTTAAGCCACTTAGCCATGGAGGCAAGTGAATGCGAAACAAGGGATCTCTAACCTTTAAACCGTTTGAAGGAGAATACTCTATGATATGATTAAGAATCTCTGGCCAGAGTATGAATGAGATTTAGGAAATCGTTCCAAATCATATTCAAGGTAATCATATAAGTAAGAGAATCACATTGGATAGTAGACATGAATAAACTATCAAACGAAACAATGTGGTCAAGAGTATTGTATTAGAGTGCATTGTAATCCTAAACTGAGTAGGTTCTCCACCTCTTCTGATTAGCTTGGGTAACCATGACATACTTCTAGGTGTCACTTATGGTTTGTGGAAGCCCTAAACGTGTATAATCACTAAAGGGAGAACAATTCACAATCGATTTGAAAGAGTTCTAATCGCCCATTGCCTCGCTAAAAGGAACCTAATGGATCGTACACCGTGTAAGGTAGAGATTGAAGAAACAACGGAGATGAGTAAGGATAATTAAATGGTTTAATTATTTATGGCAAGGATTAATTAATATGTTAATTAATCAAACGAATAAAGTTCGTTAAAGACCTCAGGTTAGTTTTGGACCTCAAGTCCCAATGGGCTTCGAACGTCATGCCCATTGACTTAAGTTGTATGACAACTTAATGACTAATAATTCACAAAGGCCCAAACAGCCCAATAAAACCCTATGGCTTGCCATATTGATAAAGGAGTGGGTTTTGGACTTATTACAAGTTTGCCACTCCAATGAAGGTAGGTATAAATGTGACTTTATAGCCTTTTCTTCATTAGGGTTTCTTTTGGAGAAAAGATGAGAACACAATGTCTCTCCCTTTCCCTCTAGGAGGCCGGCCCCCTTGGAGGAGATTAGCTAGCAATCTTCCCTCCTCCAAGGTCACTCATCTCTTCTTCGAGTCTCTCCTAGGTGTGGAAAAATGAGAGGTTCTCAACTTTGGGAACTTGGAGAATCCTTTCAACCATCCTCATCCAAGAAATCCATGGAGCTAAGAAGTAAGGAATGAAGGCCCTCTCCTTGGGTGATTAGCCTTTGCTTACGCAAAGAGGAATCGACAAAGGTATAAGATTTTTCAACTCACTTTGTTCTTGAGTTGAGTCTTGGTTCACCCTTCTACTAGGCTTCGAATTTCATGGGTAATGTTTTGTTTTTGAGTGTAAACAAGCATGATTCCGCCTTTAATTATTAATTGCATGCCATAGATGTTGCTGAAATGAACACGCTTTTCACAAAATTTCCTTCAAGTGGTATCAAGAGCCTAGGTCTAGTAGTTGGTGAATCCTTTTGGGTTTTGTATTTTCATAGTTTATGATTTGAATGATGTAATTGTTACAAGCTTTATTCTTGCTTCTTTGAATGTAAATTTTGTTAGAAGATTTGCCATCTCAAATGCTGTAGATGTAGTTTATATGAGAATGAATTTTGGAGCTAAAATTTGGTGCCATGTTTTTGGGAAAATTCGGCCAAATCCAAAGGGTGGATTTTTGGGTTCATGTTTGTAAAGGGAAATTATGAGATTTATGAGGGATTTCTAGTGACTCGCATGCATATACAAATCAAAATATATATACAAAAACAACGGAAGCATATTATCACATATTATCAAAGCTATAGTCATGCAAATCCCCTTCAAGAAGTATAGGTTCATATATGATGCATCTAACAAAAATTAAAGAACAAAGTGAAGGTATAGTTTTATACCTCTTGATCTAGACTTGAGACCAAGGATGGACCACCTCCAAGCTCTTTGTTCTTGGAACTCCTTGAGTCTAGCCTCCCTCCTTGCTTCCTCCACCTTGATAGATTTAGAGCTCCTTTGATTCTCCTCTAGTCTCCAAAGTAGAAGACCTCTAAAGATCCACACCCACTAGTGTAGTGAGATGGATGTTGGAATAACCAAAAAGGAGAAAATATGATTATCTATTTCTCCCTTATGGTGGCCGGCTATATTGTGTGTAGAAAGAGAGAGACTTTTGTTTTCTCTAGTTGAAAAGAACACACAAAAACCCTAATGAAACTTTTTCATTAAACTTCCTTTATATATGTAAAAGAAGTAAGTCACAATTTTTACTCTCTCTCTCTATGCCTATCCTTGGCTGGCCTACTTTGTGTTGTTTGGGCTTTGGGCTTTTATCATTTCAAGTCATCATATGCTTGAATAAAAGACCAATGGATTTGGGCCCGATGGGCCTGAATGAACCTGAACTTTTCTTTAAGCCCAAAACAATCTTTCATCATTTTATGATTTCTTTAGACTTTCTAATTAATCATAACATTTAATTAATTCCATCATCCTTTAGTTGTCTCACCATAAGAGTATTTCGGTGTACAATCATTTTAGGTTCTAATTAGCAAGGCAGTGAGGTGATTGGTATCAATCCAATTGATTAGTATTTATCCAATCACTTAGTGAATTAAAGCTTACTTTTAATTCTCCTTCTTCTTTGATGAATACTTATTTAATCATCGAGAAGAACTCACAAGCCATGAGTGACATCTAACCATATATCATGGCTACCCAAACTAATGTAGAATTTGCTCGGAGAACTTATTCAGTTGGAATTATAATTCGATCCTTCTCTAATACAATACTCAGAATCACATTACTAGGGTATGGATACTTAATGTCAAACCCCTAATGTGATTATATCAAGTTATATGATTCTATTGAATCATATGGGAACGCTTTCCATCATTATGCTCGATACTTCGGCCGAAGATTCCCGAATCATATCTAAGAGTATTCATCCTCTCATAACGAGGATTAGAGATCCTTTGTTGATCATTCACATGTCTCTGAGAATAAACCACTGACCCCAACAATGCATAGAACACATCCAAGATGAGATGTGGTCACGTCTCATTATCAAATGATCAGCAACGTATCCCCAAGACAACTATGATGTCTCAGGTCAAATGATTACTTACATTATTCCAACTAGTAGAGTTACTTGCTTGACATGTGAGTAGACCTCCATTCAAGTACTCTCGTTTGATTGTGTTCAGTGAACTCATTCCCATAATGAGCACCTACATACTTATCTTAGTGTCACTATATGAATGGCATGAGACTTTCCATCCTTCCCATTGGAAGGGGACATAGTATGTATTGGTCTATGTATTATCAGTATCCCTCTGACAATCCTATGACCAGGAACTTTTGGACATTAGGGTTATGTGAAGAAGGTCTCTGCAATCTAACAGCATTAGATTACTTCTTCCATCAATTCATTGTCCATGGATACACTATTTAGGACGTATATCGTTTATTGAGATAGTCCCAATGAGTGACTGTGCCTTTTGCTGTATTAGAGTCATTTATACATACAGACATTGTCCTGAAAGGTTTCTTCCAAAGATTGACTTTCAAGGCATATCTCCAACAATCTCCCAGTTGCACTAAAGTCAATCACTATTGCATCTTATAGATGCTAGTCGAGTGAACTTGAGCTAGTAGGCCAACTAGGTTATGCATTAATCCTTTTAACTTAAAGGGATTTATTTATTAAATGTTTTGGAAACATTTAACGTTGTCTCTTCTTTATGTTTAAAATACTTTGATGAGACTTTGATTCCATGGCTTGAGCTATCGCCCCATTACTCTTTGATTCCATGGCTTGAGCTATCGCCCCATTACGTCGCAATATCCTACTAACGACCTTATGGTTTGGATTCAATCATTAGTTCAAAATGAATCCCGTCTATTTGAAAAACCTTTGGAAGCAGTTTCTAAAACTTTAATAAATATCAACATATATTTCGTTTGTATACTTTATACAGACCATGCTCCAACCTTGAGACCATTGTAGTACCATACTAACAATACAATCATATGATTAGTACTTCATCCACCATGAAGTTCCATTTGTTAAAATGGGTTATTGTCACTTTGGTTTATATAACCTAAGTGAATGCACGCTTCCAGAATCTCACTTTGATATTCCTTTCTCAAAGGTGATAATACTTTATTAGTTGCTACGGTTCTGATCCTGGGCTATCGCAATATCTTAAAGTGACAACCCCGAGGGTTATTCACCTTTGGATATCATCTCACAAGTCCATGCATGTGTCTCTTTTGTGATTTTGTGACATATTCTTTATAAGGGTCATGAAAGCAATTTTCTATCATATGTAGAAATACTTTCTCAAATCTTCAACATTTGAGATTCAATTTCCCTATATAACATTCTTGAGACAGCCTTACTGTATCAATAAGTCCATTTTAAGTCTGTACTTCAAAATTGACCTTGTCACAATTTGTCATTTTGAGTAACATCAATATTTATTACGTCTATCAAATAGACTTCATTCATAATATGTTGCTCAAAAGTATGACATCACTCCCACTGACCATGTTGTAACTAAGCATTCATTCAAAACCTTAAGAAAAACATAAAACTTATATTTTCTTGATTTGAATGCATATAGCTCCCATTAACTTGTCTTGGATCTATTGACAATCTTTAAGATCTATTAGCTTATTGATGATGCCTCAACAGTTTTGGACAATCAACAATTCAAGCTAACACAGATTATTTAAACGAACATACACAAAAGATTTCCTTCTCAAGTAATTCCATTTGAAATGTATGACTTGTTTTATCAAGTCCATTCATTTAAATTATATGGTGTCAAATATCATATTTCAAGTTTTATTCATACTAAAACCTTTTAAAGTAGTCATATAAGAATTATCCAAATCATTATTGGAAGCATGGCTCCTAATAAAGATATAGGAGTTCAACATTCCTTCTAGGTGGTTTATTTAATTCCTTATTAAAACTACATAAAGCATTATAGTTACATGAGGTGTCGAAATCGGATTGTCTTGTTGTTAAACTATATGTTGTGATTCATTTTGAAACTATTCCCTTTTGTTTCATCAACTTGTCCTTTTGCTTTGTACTTAGCTTGTTCTCGTAAAAGAGAATGATGGACAACTCCAAACATATAACCAATTTATGCTAGGTTGGTGAAACCAACATTCATAGATTATTCTTAGAATGTTACACAACATAGATTTTAACGCTTCGAAGAGCTTGAGACCTTTAACAATTAAAATTACAAGCTCATTAATAATAGTGTTATACCATTAATTTTAGACAACTATAAACCAATCATATTCAAGTTTATATCCTTTTCTTGAAGGAAATTTTGTGAAAAACATGTTCATTTGAGCAACATCTATGGCATACAATTAACAATTCAAGGCGGAATCATGCTTGTATGCACTCAAAACAAAACATTACCCATGAAATTCAAAGCCTAGTAGTTATGAGAACCAAGACTCAACTAAAAAGCAAAGTGAGTTAAGAAATTTTATACCTTTGTTGATTCCTCTTTGCATAAGCAAAGGCTAATTACCCAAGGAGAGGGCCTTCATTCCTTGTTTCTTAGCTCCATGGATTTCTTGGATGAGGATGGTTGAAAGGATTCTCCAAGTTTCCAAAGTTGAGAACCTCTAAGTCTCCACACCAAGGTAGGAGTTGAAGAAGAGATGAGTGATGTAACATCCCACATCGCCCAGGGGAGTGATCCTTAAATGTATATTCCCATCCCTACCTAGCACAAGGCTTTTTGGGAGCTCACTGGCTTCGGGTTCCGTAGGAACTCCGAAGTTAAGCGAGAAGGGGGCTAGAGCACTCCCAGGATGGGTGACCCACTGGGAAGTTGCTCGTGAGTTCCCAGAAACAAAACTATGAGGGCGTGGTCGGAGCCTAAAGCAGACAATATCGTGCTACGGTGGTGGAGCGGGCCCGGGAAGTGATTCGCCCCGGGCCGAGCGGGATGTGACAATTGGTATCAGAGCCTAACCCTGGCCGTGGTGTGCTGATAAGGACGTCGGGCCCCTAAGGGGGATGGATTGTAACATCCCACATCGCCCAGGGGAGTGATCCTTAAATGTATATTCCCATCCCTATCTAGCACAAGGCCTTTTGGGAGCCCACTGGCTTCGGGTTCCATAGGAACTCTGAAGTTAAGTGAGAAGGGGGCTAGAGCACTCCTACAATGGGTGACCCACTGGGAAGTTGCTCGTGAGTTCCCAGAAACAAAACCGTGAGGGCGTGGTCGGAGCCTAAAATGGACAACATCGTGCTACGATGGAGGAGCGGGCCGGGGAAGTGATCCGCCCCGGGCCGGGATGTGACAAGTGACCTAGAGAACGTAAGATTGCTAGCTAAAATTCTCTAGGGTGGCCGGCCTCTTAGAGAGAAAAGGGAGCTTGTGTTCTCATCTTTTCGCCCAAAAGAAACCCTAAGGATGAAATGGCTATAAAGTTGCCCTTATACCACCTCACAATGGAGTGGCAAACTTGCAATTAAGCCAAGTTCACTACCCCTCTCTATATGGCCGGTTTTCCCAAGCCTTTGGGCTATTTTGGGCTTGTTGAATTTTGTTTGTTAAGTTGTCATACAACATAAGCTAATGGGCTTGACGATTCGAAGCCCAATTTGGGCTTTAAGGCCTAAAACTAACTCAAGGTTTAAAATGAACTTATTCGTTTGATTAATTAACATATTAATTAATTCTTGCCATAAACAATTAAACCATTTAATTGTCCTTACTCATCTCCGTCAAATCCTTCAAGCATTACCTTACACAGCATGCAATCCATTAGGTTCCTTTTAGCGAGGTATGGGCGATTAGACCTCTTTCAAATCGATTGTGAATTGAAACTTACTTTCAATTCTCTCTTTAGTGATTATATACATTTAGGGCTTCCACAAATCATGAGCGACACCTAGCAGTATGTCATGGTTACCCAAGCTAATCATAAGAGGTGGAGAACCTTTTCAATTTAGGATTTACAATGCAATACGGTCTTTTGCTAATACAATACTCTTAACCACATTGTTTGGTTTGATAGTTTATTCATGTCTACTATCCAATGTGATTCATTTACTTTATATGATTACCTTGAATGTGATTTGGAACGACTTCCTAAATCTCATTCATACTCTGACCAGAGATTCTTAATCATATCATACAGTATTCTCCCTTAAACATTTTGAAGGTTAGAGATCCCTTGTTGTGCATTCACTTGCCTCCGTGGCTAAGTGGCTTAACCCCAACTATGTCGTGGACACCCTCGGATGGAGTAACTTTGACATAGTCAAAGATCAAGGACCTAACCACAAGACAACTATGATGCCTCAGGTCAAAGTACTACTTTGCATTATCGCATCCATGAGTTCTCATATGACATGAGTATGAGAACTCCTTGTTGATCGCGTTTAGTGAACTCATTCTCTATTGAGCACCTACGTACTTGTCTTGGTGTCAGTCACATCAATGACTCGAGACCAATCACTCTTCCTAAGAGAAGACTTAGCACGTAATGATCTTAACGGACTGTCAATGCCCTATTGGCAATCTTATGATCTAGAACATTTAGGATATGTATACGAAAGAGAATGGTCTCATGAATCTAACTTCTTTAGATCGCATTCTCCAAATTACATATTCCTTGGACTTATCGTTTAAGCATATAACATTTATATGAGACAACTTCAAACAATAATCTTTGACCTTTAAATTAAACTATATGTTGGAAATGTGCCCTAAAACCAATCATATGCTGATACTTTACGAACATTTCACATGTTAAACTAATCTAGTTTAATATCAAGGGCAAAGATTATTGTTTGAGCCGTCTCATATAAATGTTATATGCTTAAACGATAAGTCCAAGGAATATGTGATTGGGAGAAAGCGATCTAAAGAAGTTAGATTCATGAGATCATTCTTTCGTAGACACATCCTAAATGTTCCTGATCATAGGATTGCCAATTGGGCATTGACAGTCCGTTAAGATCAGTACGTGCTGTGTCTTCTCTCAGGGAGAGTGACTAGTCTCGAGTCATTGGTGTGTGTGACATCAAGATAAGTACGTAGGTGCTCAATAGAGAATGAGTTCACTGAACACGATCAACGAAGAGTTCTCATATTCATGTCACATGAGAACTCATGGTTGGGATAATGCAAAGTAGTCCATTGACCTGAGGCATCACGCTACTTATGGTTAAGTCCTTGATCTTTGATTATGTCAAAGTCACCCCATCCGCGGGTGTCCACGGCATCGTTGGGGTTAAGCCACTTAGCTATGGAGGCAAGTGAATGCGCAACAAGGGATCTCTAACCTTCAAACCGTTTGGGGGAGAATACTCTATGATATGATTTAGAATCTCTGGCCAGAGTATGAATGAGATTTAGGAAAGTCGTTCCAAATCACATTCAAGGTAATCATATAAGCGCATGAATCACATTGGATAGTAGACATGAATAAACTATCAAACCAAACAATGTGGTCAAGAGTATTGTATTAGAGAAAGACCGTATTGCATTTGTAATCCTAAACTGAATAGGTTCTCTACCTCTTCTGATTAGCTTGGGTAACCATGATATGCTGCTAGGTGTCACTCATGGTTTGTGGAAGCCCTAAACGTGTATAATCACTAAAGGGAGAATTGAAAGTAAGTTTCAATTCACAATCGATTTGAAAGAGTTCTAATCGCCCACTGCCTCGCTAAAAGGAACCTAATGGATCGTACACCTTGTAAGGTGGAGATTGAAGAAACAATGGAGATGAGTAAGAATAATTAAATGGTTTAATTATTTATGGCAAGGATTAATTAATATGTTAATTAATCAAACGAATAAGTTCGTTAAAGACCTCGGGATAGTTTTGGACCTTAAGGCCCAATGGGCTTCGAACGTCAAGCCCATTGACTTAAGTTGTATGACAATTTAATGAATAAAGATTCACAAAGGCCCAAAAGCCCAAATCCCTTATATGGCCGGCCATGTGTGTTGAATTAGGGTTTTTGGTTCTTTAGGTCATTTAAAGAAGTGACTATATAAAGAACTTTATAGCCTAAAATTCATTATGGGTTCTTTTGGAGAAAATTGGAGAGAACATGTCTCTCCTTTCCTCTCTAGGAGGCCGGCCCCCTTGGAGGGTGTATCTAGCAATCCTACCACTCCAAGGTCACTCATTTCTACTTAAATCTTACCTTGGTGTGGAGACTTAGAGGTTCTCAATTTTGGGAACTTGGAGAACCATATTCTTCCATCCAAATCCATGGATCTAAGAAGCAAGGAATGAATGCCCTCTCTTTGGGTGATTAGCCTTTGCTTATGCAAAGAGGAATCTACAAAGGTATAATTTCTCAACTCACTTTGATTTGAGTTGAGTCTTGGTTCACCAATCTACTAGGCTTTGAATTTCATGGGTAATGTTTTGTTTTTGAATGCATGCAAGCATGATTCCGCCTTTTAATTGTTAAATGCATGCTATAGATGTTATTCAAATGAACATGTTTTCTCAAAATCATCGTTCAAGTGGTATCAGAGCCTAGGTCTAGTAGTTGGTGAATCTTTTTGGGTTTTGTGGCTCATAGTTTGTGATTTAAAAGTTGTAATATGTTACAAGCTTTATTCTTGTTTCTTTGAATGTAAATTTTGTTAGAAAATTTGCCATCTCAAATGTTGTTGATGTAGTTCTTATGAGCATGAATATTGGAGCTAAAATTTGGTGCCATGTTTTTGGGAATTTTCGGCCAAATCCAAAGGGTGGATTTTTGGGTTCTTGTTTGACTTGTTAAAAGTGTGTTCAAGTAACTTTTGGAACCCCTATGTACCCTAGTTTGGTTATATGTTATTTCCCTAAAGTTTGAGTGGTTTTGGGATGTTTTTGGGTGAAAAATGTTCATGGAAAATTTTGAGTTTTTTCATGAATGTTCTTCATTGTTCTTGACATTTTTGCCAAGAACAAAAAGGTTTTGTGTTTTGATTCAAAGTTTTGATTTATTTCATAAAGTTTATGTTTTATGAATTTTCAAATGTTTAATTGTTTGAGATATTTGTTTAATGGTGATAGAAATAATGGTGGGTGTGAAAGGATTAATTCCCTTTCACACACACCACTTGTGCACTTGCATGCTTTATGTCAAAACTCACAAATCAACACACACATCACTCACATCTCCTCTCCAAAACCAGCCACCCTACATGTAGGGTACTTTTCGGGCTTTTATGCAATTACATAAAGTTTTGATACTTTTGTGTATTTGCACTTTGGCCCAAAAGTTTACGTTTTTACGTTTAGGTCCAAAAACGCTAAAGGACAAATTGTTTAGCTCCTTTAATGAAGTTTTTGCGTTGTTTAAATTTTGGGTTCTAGTTGTAATTACATGAAGTAGTGGACTTTTGTGTTTTTACAAAGTGACCCCAAAAGTTTATGTTTTTGCAATATAGCCCAAAGGTTGTGGTAATTGCATATTGGCCCAAATTAGGTAGAGAACAAAATTGTTTTGTCTCTTTAAATGAGAATTGTATTTTCATTTTGTTTAGCTCCATTTAAATCAATCTTATGGATACAAAAACCAAATGAAAATGTTGCATTCAATTTAATTAGTTAAAGTGTTAATTAATTAAAGGGTGATTATGAACCTAAGCCTACGATAATTGAGCTATGTGAAAGGCCGTTTCAAATTTGTTTGAACCATGGGAATGTGTAGATTAGATTTTGGTTGTAATTTGATTTGATCAAATGTTGTAAAAGAGCATAAGCTCTTCTTTACTTTAAAGTAATTTGATTTATGCAAATGTTGTAATGAGCATAAGCTCACCTTTACTTTGAAGTACTTCTTTCTTGCTTTATTTGATATGCATGAAAATGAAGTAGTTGGGTCCAACGTGAAGGAAAAATTTTGTCCTAACTAAGAACAAGTATGAACATTTGAATACACATGCAAGCTATCAACACTTTAAAGTAGGCATGCATCCAAAAACAATTCATAAAACCCATGACTTTCAAAGCCTAGTATATGGTGAACCAAAATAAACTCTTTAACAAAATTAAAGAGAAGTAAAGATTTAGTGATTCTTTACCCTTGAAGCTCATCCTTGTTTACACAAGGGATTCACCCAAGTGGAGGGCCTTCAAGTCACCTCCAAGCTCCTTGAATCCTCCTTGTGTTTTCCTCCCTTAAGTGCTCCTTTGATGATTAGAGGAAAAAGGATTTGTTCTCCAAAAACATCAAAAGCTTGATGTCTCTAAGTCTCTTCACCAAGGTTGTATATTGTGAAGATGATATGGATGACCTAGAGAGATTTTAGATGCTAGTAAAATCCTCTAAGTGGCCGGCCTCTATGTAGAAAAAGAGAGAAAATGTTTCACCCAATTTCTATTAGAAAACCCTAATGAGAAAATTGCTATAAAGTTGCTTTTATAACATTTTCTTTGGTGAGTGGCAAACTTGTAATTAAGCAAGCTTGCCAATTCACCCTAATGGCCGGCCTCTCCTTGTTATTGGGCTAATTTGCCCATTTTGTTTTAGTTGTCATACAACTTAAACATAATGGGCCTTGTGGACCAAAACACTTTTGGGCCCCGAAACCCAAAACCAACATATAAGCCCAATACGAACCTTTCGTATAATTAATTAACTAATTAATTAATCTTGACCATTCTTCAATTAAACCATTTAATTGCTTATCCATTTCATATAATTTCTTCACTAACATCCTTATGTGGTGTGCGATCCATTAGGTTCCAATTAGCGAGGCAGTGGGCGATGTTACTCTTAACGATCGATTGTGAATTGAAACCACATTTCAATTCTCCCTTAAGATTAGTGTTTGCTAATCTTCAGGGCTTCCACAAACCATGAGTGACACCTAGCAGCATATCATGGTTACCCAAGCTAAGTAGAATTGGTTGGAGAACCTATCCAGTTACAACTACAATGCAATACGGTCCTTCTCTAATACAATACTCTTAATCACATTGTTTAAGTGATAGTTTGTTTCATGTCTACTATCCAATGTGATACTTTCCTATATGATTCCTTTGAATATGATTTGGAACAAACTTCCTAAGTCATATTCATATGCTTTGGCCAAAGACTTTAGAATCATATCTTAGAGTATTCTCCTTCCACCATGGAAGGTTAGAGATCCCTTGTTGTGCATTCATATGCCTACATGACTAAATAGCTTGACCCCAACAATGCCGTGGACAATCCGAAGGAATGCCATTGACATGATCAAAGATCAAGGACCTAACCATTAGACATATATGATGCCTCAGGTCAAAGGACTACTTTGCATATTGCAACTTTAGAGTTCATACATGACATGTATGTTCGAACTCTCTTTTGATCGACGTTCAGTGTACTCGATTACTTTTTCGAGCACCTATGTGTTTGTCTCAGTGTCCAACACCAAATGACTTGAGACTAGTTCACACTCACGTTTGAGTCAACATAACACATACTAACCTTAGCGGATTGTCAATGCCCAATTGGCAATCCTATGGCTAGGAACGTTTTAGGAATGAACATAAGAGAGAGGTCTCGATAATCTAACTCATTAGATCACTTCTCTCTTAGAACAAATACATTCCTTGGATTCCCTTATTGCTTAAACACATGATACAATAAATAGTGATTAACAATAAGCTTTGCCCTTCATTAAACATATAAAAGTTTAATACAATAAGTATTCCAAAAGCTATTACATCAAATGAGTGGCTTTGTGGGCATACTTCCAACACAACGCCCCTAAGACAACACGCCTTAATGTGATTAAACGCATAACTAAAATCAATCACCATCCCTAGACCGAGATTCAACACAAGGCTCGTGTTGAATCTAAACAAAGGTTCATAGTCATCCTAAGGCCCTAAGGCAACTATATAGTCCATCAATGAATGCAAACCTTATGTTAGTAGTATCATATACTCTTGCTTTAAAAACCGTTTTATAAGCATAGTGGGAGTATTATATACAACTAAAACAATCAAATGGACCAATAGTTGTAATAGGACCAAAATTGTTTTAATAGAGATTAAAATGTATGTTTATATGAGTGATAGACGCATATTTATGCGACTTAGTTAACTAGTTTTCTTGCATTTACGTTATTAGTTCTTAGTTATTTTAGTACTTTAAGCCATTTTCGTGTGTTTGTAGGTCCAAAGGGCTAAGGTAGCAAGAAAGTGCATTTTGGTGCATTTTGGAGCAGTTTTGAGCTTGGAATGGATTACATATGATATGAGCAAGATGGATGGACGAATTTGAAGACAAAAGAGGCTAGGAACATACTAAAAATCTGGTGAAACAAATACAAGTTGCAAGAAGGGATAAATTTCTAGAAGGATTGGCCAAAACTTCACTCAAAACCATGCATACCCCATAAAATTCATCAATGCCGTGGCCTTCCCTTTGTTTTACTTCCACCAGATTTTTTAGTGGATGATGTAATGCTTAACTCACCATGACATTTGAGTGGATGATGCAATGCTTAACTCACCATGACATGTGAGTGGATGACTCAAAACCTGAAGGATTTATTTTGAAAAACATGTTCATTTGAATAACATCTATAGCATGCAATTAACAAATTAAAGGCGGAATCATGCTTGTATGCATTCAAAAACAAAACATTACCCATGAAATTCAAAGCCTAGTAGATTGGTGAACCAATAATCAACTCAAAACAAAGTGAGTTGAAATTAATACCTTTGTAGATTCCTCTTTGTATAAGCAAAGGCTAATCACCCAAAGAGATAGGGCCTTCATTCCTTGCTTCTTAGATCCATGGATTTGGATGGAAGAATAGGTTCTCCAAGTTCCCAAAATTGAGAACCTCTAAGTCTCTTCACCAAGGTTTGATTGTAGAAGAAATGAGTGACCTTGGAGTAGTAGGATTGCTAGATGTACCCTCCAAGGTGTTGGCCTCTTTAGAGAGAAAATGGAGAGACAATTCTCACCCATTTTCACCCAAAATAAACCCTTAATCACATTTTTGAATATTTTGTTATAAAGTCATTTATATAGTCACTTCTTTAAGTGACCTAAATAACCAAACAACCCTAATTCATCTTCATGGCCGGCCTACCTTGGGAATTTTGGGCTTTTGGGCCTTTGTGAATCTTTATTCATTAAGTTGTCATACAACTTAAGTCAATGGGCTTGACGTTCGAAGCCCATTGGGCCTTAAGGTCCAAAACTATCCCGAGGTCTTTAACGAACTTATTCGTTTGATTAATTAACATATTAATTTATCCTTGCCATAAATTAAATGATTAAACCATTTAATCATTCTTACTCATTTCCGTTTAATCTCCAATCTCTACCTTTTACGGTGTGCGATCCATTAGGTTCCTTTTAGCGAGGCAGTGGGCGATTAAAACAATTTTACATCGATTGTGAATTGAAACAATTTTCAATTCTCCCTTTAGTGGTTATACACGTATAGGGCTTCCACAAACCATGGTTGACGCCTAGCAGCATGTCATGGTTACCCAAGCTAATCAGAAGAGGTTAGAGAACCTATTCAGTTCGGGATTACAAATGCAATACGGTCCTTCTCTAATCTAATACTCTTGACCACATTGTTTGGTATGATAGTTTATTTATTCATGTCTACTATCCAATGTGATTCATTTGCTTATATGATTTCCTTGAATGTGATTTGGAACGCATTCCCCAATCTCATTCATACTCTGGCCAGAGATTCCAAATCATATCATAGAGTATTCTCCCTCAACTGTTTGAAGGTTAGAGATCCCTTGTTGCGCATTTACTTGTCTCCATAGCTAAGTGGCTTAACCCCAACGATGCCGTGACACCCCTAGGGGGTGAATTAGACATAATCAAAGATTAAGGACTTAACCACAAGACAACTGTGATGCCTCAGGTCAAAGGACTACTTTGCATTATCCCAACCATGAGTTCTCATGTGACATGGAATATAAGAACTCTTCGTTGATCACGTTCAGTGAACTCATTCTCTTATTGAGCACCTACGTACTTGTCTTGATGTCACACACACCAATGACTCGAGACTAGTCACTCTCCCTGAGAGAAGACACAGTACGTACTGATCTTAACGGACTGTCAATGCCCAATTGGTAATCCTATGATCAGGAACATTTAGGATGTGTCTACGAAAGAATGGTCTCATTAATCTAACTTCATTAGATTGCATTCTCCCAATCACATATTCCTTGGACTTTATCGTTTAAGCATATAACATTTATATGAGACGGCTCAAACAATAATCTTTGCCCTTTATATGTTAAACTAGATTAGTTTAACATTTGAAATGTCCGTAAAGTATCATCATATGATTGGTTTTAGGGCACATTTCCAACAATCTCCCACTTGCACTAGAGCCAATCAGCTAGGTCATCTTGATGATACCTCTTCTGTAGTCATTTCATAAATGGCTGAATAGTAGGCCTTAGACAGTGGATATCTATATGTGTTATCCACAGAAGCAACCTTGAGAATAACGACGTCACCATTATACATGATTCTCAATCATGTGGTTCAGTCTCTCATTTGTGTTCGGATCTTGATGAGACCTTGATTCCCAGGCTTGAGCTATCGCCCCATTAGTGTCATACACTTTCTGGTTGGAATCGAATAGAGAGTTCATAAATGAACTTTCCCATCCAAACAACATTGTTGTAAACTTCTATATGGCAATATATCTTGCATTCATAATGGAACACACTAAAGTCATTACTTTAATGTTTCCATCCAAATATCTCTTTAGTCATAATAAAGAGATATTTGTTTATCTCTTCATTCATAATGAAGAAACATCCAATGATGGATTAGATTCATAATCTAATACATTTACGCTTCCATTACGTTACTCTAATTCTTCCTCATTCTTGAGGAATCTATCCTTTAGTATTTCTTAAATACTTAAGGACTCACTTGACAGTTGGCACGGTTCTGATCCTGGGCTTGCACTGATATCGTCTTGTACCGTTCTAGGTACAACTCATATCAATGTTTTTCATACAATATGAAATACATAAATCACCTTTCTGCTTATGCATAAAGGATTCAATTTACGCATTATTTCTATGGGAGTCAAAGGGTACGTTCCCTTTGAGAAGGGCAACTTGCTAGTCTCACTAGAATCGTCCTTCTTATTGAAGTTTATCATCATATGAGAAACTTCCTAGCATCCATTGTCTATTATTAGGGATTGATATAATCCAATTATATCATGAAATATATCATTATAGATTTCCATCCCATGTATATAGACTATATCTCCCATATACATTCTATCTTCATATAATGTATTAAAGTCATAACTTTAACGAAGAAGTATTCTTTTCATTTCCAAAATTAATATATCATATATACTTAAATTTTAGGAACATGATTAACTCCCACTAATCTTTTGTAAAACTCGTAAACAAAAGATTTATTTACATCTTGATGAGAAATCAAACGATTTGAACCTTTTTCCTCATAAAATGCAAATAGCTCCCACTAACTTGCTAAGATCCATGATGGATGGATCTCTACAACTTACATGTCTTGTGATTTATAGTTTTGGACATATATTATCAAGACTATCTTAATAATGGTTTCGGAAACCCATATTATGTCAAAACATTGAATCACCATTTTAGTTGTAGCTAGCAATCTTCGAATTAATTGAAACCAAGCCTATCTCAAAGATGGTTTCTTCAAAGTCAACCATTCTCTTTGATTGTAGTTACCTTAAGCTACCAATTAGCTATGAAGGTTTCATTATTTCGAGTCAAATGGTACTTTACCATTTCCTTGAGTATATATCGTATATGCACTCAATGTAGTCATAAGGATTTTCATTCTTATCGACTACCTTGGAGCTTGTGGTATAGGAACAAGGTTGTTATATTTGTTGATTACTTCCTTGTCTCTCAAAGAACCCATTCTTTGAGTTCTATCTCTCGTTCATTTGCTCTTAGGCAAATCACATTGTAGGATTACAATGAACTTCCCAACAAAACAACATTTGTTAGTTGGTTTATAGAAGCGATATCCAAAAGTTATTTTAAGGATATCCTACAAGATTGTTATCAAACGAATATTGCTTATTAGCACACAACCCCAAATCTTTAACATGCTTAAGATTTGTCTTTCTTTTCCAACTACATCTTATGGAGTCATGAAAATATTGGAAGATCTTCTCATTGACAATCATATTGTTTTAGAAGTATATATCCTATATATGGGTAATAGATAACATTTAACGAACTAAATCTTATTCGAGTTCGTTCTTCTCCTAATGGAGAAATACATTATCTTATGATGCTATTTTCCTTGATATCTTTCAAGGAAACTCATCTAAAGTGTTACCTTTCCTTGGATCAAATCTAAGGAGGTAAATACTTTAGATATCTTACTCATCTATTTACATTTCTTGAATTCTTTGAAACCTTTTGCAAAGTATTCGGACTTGTGTTTATTCAAAATAAACTATAGTCCAACCGAGAGTGATCTTCGGTGAATGTCATATAACATGAGTAGTATTATGTTGTGGACAAGTGCCACTAACATCTAAGTGAATTAACCTCAACAACTTTGTGATTCTTTCTTCTTTCCAAAAGAATAAAGATTCGAACATTTCGCCTCCATACAATTTTAACAAGAAGGTATTGGATCCGGATCTAACGATCCAAAGCGTCCATCTATGACCAACTCGTAATTTATGTTTTTAGAGGTATCACAACTTTAGTTGGGATTAGTCACTACCTTGCAACCTTTTGGGTTTTAAGCATCATTATTTTCTAAACAGTTAACACTACCATATTATCTCTACTATAGAGACAATCAATTAGATTACTATAATCCAATTTCTTTGGTAGTTCATATGAGGAAGTAAGTACTATCTGCTTTCGCAGAGATCTATATCTTATTCACGTTCCGTATGTGAAGCACCTTTTCTTCTCTCATATATCTTCTACTTCTTATTAGTCACACTTTTACAACGATTTGTAAAACATAGTTACTAATACGGAATCATACATTCAAGTAGAAGAACCAACTGTTTTGAACTATTCAAGAACAATTTACAACACCTTCGAAAGGTGTGTTCTTGACACTTGCAAGACATTTCTTGCAAATACCCCTTCCAATGTCCATCCTTTCATAAAGAAAGTTTGTTCCCTTGGAGTTATTTATCTTCTTTATTTGACTTTCACCTTTGACTACATTAGTCATGGTCCCTAAACTCCCACTATCTCTCTTGAAACCTTTTTCAATTGTGTTATACACATCAAACAATTTGGAGAGTATGTGGTTATTGTTCACTACATAGTTTACCATAAACTTAGTGAACCATTAGGATAGGGAAACAAAGGTGAAGTCCTTACCTAGTTTCCGTCTCGTTAAGTGGTTTAACACTTCAACACTCAATGATTCAAAATCATCATAAGTCCATGTTAATGGACTATTTTTGTCAACCAACCATTATGTTCTAAACATAATTACAAACTTTCAAGAGTTGTACAAGGCAACTCTCATTTCTTCATACAACAATTTGTAAGTGAAGAATCATGGCACATAAAGTGTCCATGCCCTTGTGCTTACTTCTCAAGTTCTTTGTTCAATTAACAAAGAAATAAGCACTAAGTGTTTGTATTGACTAAGGGTTGTTCAAAGCATCTCTTATTTCTTCATACAACAATTTGTAATTGAAGAATTATGACATTAAAAGTGTTGTCCTCTCTATGATAGACCTTTTCTAACATATTCTTCTAATGATACATTATCAATAGGAAGATTGTGAGGATGAGACTACTTAGGTACTTTTACAAGCCATTAAAGACAATCTATGGTTTTGTAGTACCAAGTCCGTAAACTAAACGTTCGGCTTTTATTTGTCAAGTGTTGGATAACGTTTGCAAATATATTGGTAAACAAATACATAACGTATATAAATTGATTGATTTTAAGCCATTTGATTCGGGTCTTTAAATCAAATAGCATCACCCACTATTTTTGGCAAATTCCATATCCCTCATTGGAATTCGAGAGTTTTTGGATGAAACTCTTAGTAGGTTATGGGAGGCTCACTATTACCAAGCCCACCTCACGATGATACGATATATGGCTAGCAACAATAATAATGAGAGAGTACGCTTACTCATTTGCAACTAATGCAAGTACCCATCTTATTTGGCCTCTAGAGAATGTAACCTCACAATGATATGATGTTGGTTCCATTGCACTTAGTTAAGTCATTCCCACCATGCTTAGTTTGTGAAGGGGTTCAAGAATAGCCTCACGATGATACGATGTCGGCTATCCTCGTTGCCTACACTAACCTCATCATATGTTTATGGATTCCTCCTGAGTATAAGCATCTACTTTGTACTCCCCCATGATAGGGTGAAGCCGGTGTACAAGTCATAAACGATTGGAGCCACCACGGTGGAAGGCCTACGAAAGAGTGTTCTAAGCACTCTCACGCTTATCAACTTAATAATGGTTTGGTTGAGGGTTTTAGGTCTCATCACATACAAATATACATTTTAATCTCTATTAAAACAATTTTGGTCCTATTACAACTATTGGTCCATTGGATTGTTTTAGTTGTATATAATACTCCCACTATGCTTTTAAAACGGTTTTTAAAGCAAGAGTATATGTTACTACTAACATAAGGCTTGCATTCATTTGATGGACTATATAGTTGCCTTAGGGCCTTAGGATGACTATGAACCTTTGTTTAGATTCAACACGAGCCTTGTGTTGAATCTCGGTCTAGGGATGGAGATTGATTTTAGTTACGCGTTTAATCACATTAAGGCGTGTTGTCTTAGGGGCGTTGGACCCAATTACTTCATTTTCATGCATATCATATAAAGCAAGAAAGAAATACTTCAAAGTAAAGGATGAGCTTATGCTCATTACAACATTTGCATAAAACAAATTACCTTAAAGTAAAGAAGGACTTATGCCCTTTTACAACATTTGATCAAATCAAATTACAACCAAAATCTAATCTACACATTCCCATGGTTCAAACAAATTTGAAACGCCTTTCACATAGCTCAATTATATTAGGCTTAGGTTCATAATCATCCTTTAATTAATTAACGCTTTAACTAATTAATTGAATGCAACATTTTCATTTAGTTTTTGTATCCATAAAATTGATTTAAGTGGAGCTAAACAAAATGAAAATCCAATTCTCATTTAAAGAGACAAAACAATTTTGTTCTCATCCTATTTGGGCCATCATGCAATAACCACAACATTTTGGGCCATATTGCGAAAACATAAACTTTTGGGGTCACTTTGTAAAAACACAAAAGTCACTACTTCATGTAAATACAACTAGAACCCAAAATTTAAATAAATTCAAAAACTTCATTAAAGGAGCAAAACAATTTGTCCTTTAGCGTTTTTAGGCCTTAACGTCAAAACGTAAACTTTCGGGTCAAAGTACAAATACATAAAAGTATCAAAACTTTATGTAATTGCATAAAAGCCCCAAAAATACCCTATTTTATTAGGGTGGCCGGTTTTTAGGGATAAAAAAAAAATTGGTGGGTGTTTTGATTTATTAGTTTTGTCAAAAACAATCAAGTAGTGCTTTCACCTTTCATAAAAATAATATATGTTTTGATGATTGATGTTTCCATCATCATTTATACAAATATTTAACATTTTAAATACTTTCATAAAATTAATATATGTTTTGATGATTGATGTTTCCATCATCATTTATACAAATATTTAACACTTTAAATACATAATAAATCATTTGAAAAACATATATCATAAACTTTATGAAATAAATCAAAACTTTGAATCAAAACACAAACCTTTGTGTTCTTGGCAAGAACATCAAGAACATATGAAGAACATCCATGAAAACCCATAAGAGCTCCATGAATGTTTTCATGCAATAAAACTCAAATTTTTATCATTCAAAATGAGGCTAACATCCTAGGGTACTTAGGGGTTCCAAAAGTCACCTTAAAACATTTTTAACAAGACAAACATGAACCCAAAAAATCACCCTTTGGATTTGGCCGAAAATCCCTAAAATCATGGCACCAAATTTTAGCTCCAATATTCATCCTCATATGAACTACATCTACAACATTTGAGATGGCAAATTTTCAAACAAAATTTACATTCAAAGAAGCAAGAATAAAGCTTGTAACAATTACAACTTTTAAATCATAAACTTATGAACTACAAAACCCAAAAGGATTCACCAACTACTAGACCTAGGCTCTTGATACCACTTGAAGGATTTATTTTGAAAAACATGTTCATTTGAATAACATCTATAGCATGCAATTAACAAATTAAAGGCGGAATCATGCTTGTATGCATTCAAAAACAAAACATTACCCATGAAATTCAAAGCCTAGTAGATTGGTGAACCAATAATCAACTCAAAACAAAGTGAGTTGAAATTAATACCTTTGTAGATTCCTCTTTGTATAAGCAAAGGCTAATCACCCAAAGAGATAGGGCCTTCATTCCTTGCTTCTTAGATCCATGGATTTGGATGGAAGAATAGGTTCTCCAAGTTCCCAAAATTGAGAACCTCTAAGTCTCTTCACCAAGGTTTGATTGTAGAAGAAATGAGTGACCTTGGAGTAGTAGGATTGCTAGATGTACCCTCCAAGGTGTTGGCCTCTTTAGAGAGAAAATGGAGAGACAATTCTCACCCATTTTCACCCAAAATAAACCCTTAATCACATTTTTGAATATTTTGTTATAAAGTCATTTATATAGTCACTTCTTTAAGTGACCTAAATAACCAAACAACCCTAATTCATCTTCATGGCCGGCCTACCTTGGGAATTTTGGGCTTTTGGGCCTTTGTGAATCTTTATTCATTAAGTTGTCATACAACTTAAGTCAATGGGCTTGACGTTCGAAGCCCATTGGGCCTTAAGGTCCAAAACTATCCCGAGGTCTTTAACGAACTTATTCGTTTGATTAATTAACATATTAATTTATCCTTGCCATAAATTAAATGATTAAACCATTTAATCATTCTTACTCATTTCCGTTTAATCTCCAATCTCTACCTTTTACGGTGTGCGATCCATTAGGTTCCTTTTAGCGAGGCAGTGGGCGATTAAAACAATTTTACATCGATTGTGAATTGAAACAATTTTCAATTCTCCCTTTAGTGGTTATACACGTATAGGGCTTCCACAAACCATGGTTGACGCCTAGCAGCATGTCATGGTTACCCAAGCTAATCAGAAGAGGTTAGAGAACCTATTCAGTTCGGGATTACAAATGCAATACGGTCCTTCTCTAATCTAATACTCTTGACCACATTGTTTGGTATGATAGTTTATTTATTCATGTCTACTATCCAATGTGATTCATTTGCTTATATGATTTCCTTGAATGTGATTTGGAACGCATTCCCCAATCTCATTCATACTCTGGCCAGAGATTCCAAATCATATCATAGAGTATTCTCCCTCAACTGTTTGAAGGTTAGAGATCCCTTGTTGCGCATTTACTTGTCTCCATAGCTAAGTGGCTTAACCCCAACGATGCCGTGACACCCCTAGGGGGTGAATTAGACATAATCAAAGATTAAGGACTTAACCACAAGACAACTGTGATGCCTCAGGTCAAAGGACTACTTTGCATTATCCCAACCATGAGTTCTCATGTGACATGGAATATAAGAACTCTTCGTTGATCACGTTCAGTGAACTCATTCTCTTATTGAGCACCTACGTACTTGTCTTGATGTCACACACACCAATGACTCGAGACTAGTCACTCTCCCTGAGAGAAGACACAGTACGTACTGATCTTAACGGACTGTCAATGCCCAATTGGTAATCCTATGATCAGGAACATTTAGGATGTGTCTACGAAAGAATGGTCTCATTAATCTAACTTCATTAGATTGCATTCTCCCAATCACATATTCCTTGGACTTTATCGTTTAAGCATATAACATTTATATGAGACGGCTCAAACAATAATCTTTGCCCTTTATATGTTAAACTAGATTAGTTTAACATTTGAAATGTCCGTAAAGTATCATCATATGATTGGTTTTAGGGCACATTTCCAACAAAACCTACCCTCACCAACAATTCTCCACCTTGCCATACCTTACCTACTTCATTCCACCAGATTTTTGCATTAAACATGTCCATCCTCTTCCTATTAATACCATGGCAGCAACCTCATTCAAATCATCCAGAAATTAACCATTCTCCAAGCCTTTCCTTGCCTCTCCTACATATCTAAACCCCTTCCCATCCATTCCTCCAAATAACCAACCCTTCAACATCATTCCAACCTTGTTGTGGCGGCAAGGAGAAGGAGAAAAGTCCTTGGACGCGCTTGCTATCCAACATGGATCGTTGGAACGTTTAGGTGCTTTCTTCCCTTTGTTTTTCAATGGTTAAATTTGTTTATCTTTGTTTTGTAATAATGAGGAACTAAACCCCCCTTGGCTAGGGGGGGATTCAAAACCATGTTTATGCTTGCTATATGATTTGATTACTTCCAATTGCGTTTCTTGAATTGTGAATTCAATTTACTTATCCGTTCGTATAAAAACTAATTTGTGTATGTTGGTTGAGAGTGCACGCTTAATTTTTATGCATGAATTTGACGCTAGAATATAAGGGAGTTTCACCTAATCGTTATGAACTTATATTCACAAGTAGTGAAGGTTGCTAGTCACAATCACGTTAAGTAAATTCTTGGCATAAGTTTCATGCAAATCATAGTAACGAGTGCCTCGTCAATGCTTATGTTTTTCATAGAACTTAATGATTCTTGCTTGTATCTCTATTATGCAATTCATGTAGGGAACTTGTAGGGAATGTTTTGGGTTGTCGTATGCAATCATCCAATCTAATAACTTGTTGAAAAACTGAGAGTTAATTAGTGCAATTCACGGTTAATTTGGGGCGTTGAGTATTCATAACTTATCAAAGAGCAATTGGAAATCGTTTTGTATGCAAGCAAGACATGTGTGGAGAAGAACCCCTTAGCTAGCCTTGCATTATCCATTCAACCCAAATTTGTTTAAAATCTATTTAAGTTTTTAGTTTATTCGTTTTTACTTTCAACTTCACCAAACTCAAATCCCCCTTTTACTTTCTTGTTTTAAAATCTTTTGTTTACATTTTTAACTTTGTTTCTTTTTGTTTTTGAGTCAGTTTAGAGGTTTTAGCAAGCCCTCCTAATCCCCGGTTTAGAACGATCCCTACTTACATACTTTGCTACAATTGTCAAAAAGAGGGTTTAATTTGTGTGTCAAGTAATTCTCGCATCAAATTTTGGCGCCGTTGCCGGGGATTAGCAACTTTGCTAAATCCCCATTGTTTCTTTTTATTTCTTTTTTGTGTGTTTTAATTTTAGTTTTAATTTTATTTTGTTTATTTCAGGTACTAGTTTATGACTCGTAGTTCTCAACCAGTTCGTGCACATATATCGGAGTTTGACGACAATTTTGAACGAACTTTGAGAAGGAAAAGGAAAGTACCAGAACCTAATCCACCTAGTTCTAGTTCTGAATCCGAATTTGAAGAAAAGGAGGAGGCAGAAAAAGACATGGAGGTGGACAATCGAACAATCAAAGAACTTTCAGCCTCGGGATTGGACAATGCCGCGCCTCTATGTATCTAATACCCCGCAGCAGCCCGAGGAAAGACAGAAGAATTTGAATTGAAGTCAAGCTTGTTACACCACATTCCGAAGTACCATGGGTTGTCCATGGAAGATCCTAACAAACACTTGAAAGAATTCGAGGTAGTGTGTTCGAGCATGACCCCCGTCAATGTCGATGGGAGTATTTTGAAGATGAAAGCCTTCCCTTTTTCTCTCTTGGAAAAGGCGAAGGATTGGTTGTACGAATTGGTGCCCGGAACCGTCACATCATGGGAAAGCATGAAACGGGCCTTCTTGGAGAAGTTTTTCCCAACTTCTCGAGTCATCCTCCTACAGAAAAGGATAAGTGGAATTCAACAAGAGGAAGGTGAATCTTTTCCTACTTATTATGAACGTTTTAAATCTCTTGTTGCTTCTTGTCCACAGCATCAGATGAAAGAGGAACTTCTTTTGCAAAAATACTTCTACGAGGGGCTACTACCTATCGAACGTCAAATGCTAGATGCCTCGGCGGGAGGAGCCTTGGTGGACAAGACCCCCACGGCAGCAAAGACTTTAATTTCCAACCGTGCGTTGAATGCTCAACAATACGAAGGCGTTGGACAAAGGAGTAACCCACGACCACATCAAGTCAATAAGGTAAGTGCCATAATCGAACTTCAAAATCAAATGGCTAACCTTACTACTTTGCTTTCTCAGGTAGTGGAAGGTCCAAAAGTGCAAAACGTGGCAGCTTGTGGCGTGTGTTCCATGCAAGGCCACCTTACGGACAAGTGCCCACAGTTGATAGAAAATGGAGGGTGGGAGACCCTCAATGCCGTGGGATTTGACAACCAATACCAACCAAGGAATGACCCATTTTCCAATACATACAATCCCGGTTGGCGTGATCATCCAAATTTCAAATGGCGAGAACCCCAACAAGGCCAACAACAAAGCGGATTTAGGCAACAACCCCCGGGTTTCTATCAAAAGCCGTTTGCACCAACTCAACCCCAAGCACAACCTGCCCAAAAATCAGGATCGTCTATTGATAATGATCAAATTTTTAATTTACTAACTTCTATGGCGCAGGGAATGCAAAATAGGGACAAAAAGGTGGACGAGTTGGAGAAACAAGTAGGGCAAATTGCCGAGTTTGTTGGGCAGTTTAGAGAACAAGGCAAGCTTCCTAGTTTAACCATTGCGAATCCAAAAGGAAGCTTTGAAACCGTCAATGCAATCATGTTGAGAAGTGGTACACAGGTTGGAGCCAAACCAAAATCATCCAAATCAAGTCACGATGAGGATGAAAAGTTGCTACAAGAGGAAGCACAGGGACCAAAACTCACGGCCAAGGATGAACAATCCTTGCCACCACCATCTAGCCCTCCTAAGCCGTCCCAAACCACCAAGGTAAGTCCAAATTCGACTTTTTCTAGTTCCATTCCACTAA
The DNA here is from genome assembly GCF_916048215.2 of Malus sylvestris. Classification (NCBI taxonomy): domain Eukaryota; kingdom Viridiplantae; phylum Streptophyta; class Magnoliopsida; order Rosales; family Rosaceae; genus Malus; species Malus sylvestris. The sequence continues at coordinate 13,573,607 of NC_062265.1, read as the reverse complement.
ATGTGCCCTTTCCTGGCAGGTTTAGGCAATCAAAGAAGGAAGAAGCCGAGAAGGACATTCTAGAGACCTTTCGGAAAGTTCAAGTCAATATTCCGCTCCTTGATGCAATTAAGCAAGTCCAGAGGTATGCTCAGTTTTTAAAAGAACTTTGTACATCAAGGAGAAGGATTTTGAACAAAGAGGTGGTCCAAGTAAGTGAGAATGTTTCTGCCATGTTACAAAGGAAATTACCCCTTAAATGCAAAGATCCGGGTAGTTTTACAATTCCGTGCGTTATTGGCAAGACTAAGTTTGAACAATGCATGTTAGACTTAGGGGCTTCGATTAATGTTATGCCATACTCTATTTATGCATCTATGAACTTAGGTGAGCTTAAAAACGATGGTGTGATTATTCAATTAGCCGATCGTTCTAATGCATATCCAAAGGGTGTTTTGGAAGATGTGTTGGTGCAGGTGGGCAATTTGATTTTTCCAGCAGACTTTTACGTGCTTGACATGGAGGATTCACCCTATTCTACCCCATTGCCAATACTATTAGGGCGGCCCTTCATGAAGACAGCCCAAACCAAGATTGATGTGGCTAAGGGAGAGTTAACAATGGAGTTTGGTGATGAATTGATTAAATTCAAAGTTCCTGAATATGTTAAGAATCCTCATGATGTTCGTTCTTGTTTTGCAATAGATGTGATTAAACATGTGGGGAAGGAACATTCATGCGCACCAATCAAGAAGGATGTCCCTAGATGCATCATCGAAGAGGGTATTGGAGTGGAGCATACAAAACATGTCATTACACCCAAAATACCAAATCTGGCCGAGAGCACCACCTTTGCTGCCCCTTTTGAGTCTTCATCTACATGCATTGGTAAGCCTCCTCCTCTAATTCCAATTCCCATTTCCACTAATAGGTTATTGCCTTCTGTGGTGCAAGTACCAAATAGAATCCATGATTATGGGAGTTTTTACTTTGACCTTGGGAAGCTCAATGCCACAATCTGGGACCATCATTATCCACTGCCATACATAGACCCAATGCATGAGTATTTCAAGGAGCATGTCATGGAGGATGTACCCCTCCATGCCGTGGCACCTAGTCAAGCTTAAACGGAGGTACCGTCCGGCTGGAAGACGTTAAAGAAAGCGCCTCGTGGGAGGCAACCCATGCATTCGACAAAGGAAGGCCTAGAGAGCACTCCAATTCCAGATTTGCGTTCCTAAACCCTTCTCTTTGTTGTTTAATTAGTTTCTGCCATATTTAGTTTGTTAGTGTTTGTTTGTTTGTTTATGTGTTTTTGTGTTAGTTATGCTTTGAAACATTGAGGACAATGTTTGGTTTAAGTGTGGGGGGGTAACCAAAGTGTTTTGATGCAAATTCGTAGGGTTTTCTCACTCATACTTCCCAATGTTGTTTCTTGCTGTTTTTAGGTGTTTTTAGGCTGTTTTGGTGAGTTTTAGTGTGTGCTGACTTATAACTCCGAAAATCACATAAAAATTTGAAAAATTGCTTTGCAAAACCCAAAAAGAGTTGTTTTTGTGTGTTTGTTTGTGTCTTAGGGTACCTTCCAACACAATGATGAGGATTTGGTTTGTAATTTCATGGCTGTTAAAGAGAGTGATTAACATGGATGAAAGTTTGATTTACTCTTTGTTTATGCTTGGTTGTGGTTATAACTTATGAATTTACATGCAATCTTAAAGGAAAATCAGTTTTTGTAACATGCTTGAAGGAAAGAACTCAAACTAACGCTACTACCTTGTGAGACTTGAGCCTAAACGTTTATTTGGAGAGTTAATAATCTGTGATTTATTGTTTTCTAAGTCGTTGCATGATCTCATTATTCTTTGCTTGGTTACTACTTAGAAGGCGTTTCATCATTTAGTTCCAAATGCTAGAACTCATACCCATTTCATTCAAAGCATGTCATTGATTTGCATAACACATATTCAAGATAAAGTTGTGTAGTGACCACCACCATAACCAAAAAGCCGTGAATCCCCTATGTCATTATGTTTTGTACGTTTTAATCCCGTTGAGCTTTGTGAGCCTTTTCTTTGTAACCCACATTACCCTCACCTAGCTTAGTTAGGACCATCCATTAACCTTGTTCTTAAAGCGTAGTAAAGCATGATTCAAATTGAATTCCTTTGTGGCAGAAAACAAGTGTGGTGGAAGTGTTTTTCATAAGGAATTATGTGCCATAGGCACGGGTAAAAAGAAAGAAAAAAAGAAAAGAAAAATGTGAAAAGAATGCGAAAAGAGTTGAAAAGAAGTGAAAAAGAGTTCTAAAGTGTTGTTTGATGAAGAAGGGGTCCAAAACAATGAATTCGACCCTAAGGAGTTGTTTAAATCTTCCCCTTGTGTTTTAAAGCTAATTTCTGCAATCTAAGTAAATTCTAAGTCTCAATTTCATTACTTTGCTTACTATCACTTTAAGAACGTTTGTTTTCCTTATCCTTTCTTTGTTAGCCAATACCCCAAGCCCCGTTACAACCCTTGACTTCTATCTTGAGTGTTATGTGTTTCAATTTGTGGAGATTGAACTTGGTATGAGCATATGGTCACTGGTTCTCGCATCTAAGTAGTAGCATTCCATTCATGAGATCATATCTCAACATGCTTATTAACTCTAGAAATTGTGTTCTTTGTTATACATATATGTGAGCATTCGTTTTTATATCTACATCAATTCTCTCACATATAACTAGTATAGGGTGTGTAGTTAGAAAATCTGAGTGAAAATAGAGTGCATATCTTGTAAGGATTGAGGGAATTCTCTAAGGCATGTTATTACATTCAAAACATTGTTTTAATTGGTTAATTGTGAATTAGTAAGTAGTGACTATGATTAAGTATGTGCTTAAGTGTTAAATTGACTCAATTCTGTGGGAATGATAATCTTTAACATGTCATGTGCATTGGAAATCCCTAAGGCAAACGTTGGAAGGTTTAGGTTGTTTTTGTTTGTTTGGTTTCGTTTTGTTTTTTTTATGTTTTATTTGTTTTATTTTGCTCGAGGACTAGCAATAGCTAAGTGTGGGGGAATTTGATAGACGCATATTTATGCGACTTAGTTAACTAGTTTTCTTGCATTTACGTTATTAGTTCTTAGTTATTTTAGTACTTTAAGCCATTTTCGTGTGTTTGTAGGTCCAAAGGGCTAAGGTAGCAAGAAAGTGCATTTTGGTGCATTTTGGAGCAGTTCTGAGCTTGGAATGGATTACATATGATATGAGCAAGATGGATGGACGAATTTGAAGACAAAAGAGGCTAGGAACATGCTAAAAATCTGGTGAAACAAATACAAGTTGCAAGAAGGGATAAATTTCTAGAAGGATTGGCCAAAACTTCACTCAAAACCATGCATACCCCATAAAATTCATCAATGCCGTGGCCTTCCCTTTGTTTTACTTCCACCAGATTTTTTAGTGGATGATGCAATGCTTAACTCACCATGACATTTGAGTGGATGATGCAATGCTTAACTCACCATGACATGTGAGTGGATGACTCAAAACCTACCCTCACCAACAATTCTCCACCTTGCCATACCTTACCTACTTCATTCCACCAGATTTTTGCATTAAACATGTCCATCCTCTTCCTATAAATACCATGGCAGCAACCTCATTCAAATCATCCAGAAATTAACCATTCTCCAAGCCTTTCCTTGCCTCTCCTACATATCTAAACCCCTTCCCATCCATTCCTCCAAATAACCAACCCTTCAACATCATTCCAACCTTGTTGTGGCGGCAAGGAGAAGGAGAAAAGTCATTGGACGCGCTTGCTATCCAACATGGATCGTTGGAACGTTTAGGTGCTTTCTTCCCTTTGTTTTTCAATGGTTAAATTTGTTTATCTTTGTTTTGTAATAATGAGGAACTAAACCCCCCTTGGCTAGGGGGGGATTCAAAACCATGTTTATGCTTGCTATATGATTTGATTACTTCCAATTGCGTTTCTTGAATTGTGAATTCAATTTAATTATCCGTTCGTATAAAAACTAATTTGTGTATGTTGGTTGAGAGTGCACGCTTAATTTTTATGCATGAATTTGACGCTAGAATATAAGGGAGTTTCACCTAATCGTTATGAACTTATATTCACAAGTAGTTAAGGTTGCTAGTCACAATCACGTTAAGTAAATTCTTGGCATAAGTTTCATGCAAATCATAGTAACGAGTGCCTCGTCAATGCTTATGTTTTTCATAGAACTTAATGATTCTTGCTTGTATCTCTATTATGCAATTCATGTAGGGAACTTGTAGGGAATGTTTTGGGTTGTCGTATGCAATCATCCAATCTAATAACTTGTTGAAAAACTGAGAGTTAATTTGGGGCGTTGAGTATTCATAACTTATCGAAGAGCAATTGGAAATCATTTTGTATGCAAGCAAGACATGTGTGGAGAAGAACCCCTTAGCTAGCCTTCCATTATCCATTCAACCCAAATTTGTTTAAAATCTATTTAAGTTTTTAGTTTATTCGTTTTTACTTTCAACTTCACCAAACTCAAATCCCCCTTTTACTTTCTTGTTTTAAAATCTTTTGTTTACATTTTTAACTTTGTTTCTTTTTGTTTTTGAGTCAGTTTAGAGGTTTTAGCAAGCCCTCCTAATCCCCGGTTTAGAACGATCCCTACTTACATACTTTGCTACAATTGTCAAAAAGAGGGTTTAATTTGTGTGTCAAGTAATTCTCGCATCAATGAGATGAGACCTAAAACCCTCAACCAAACCATTATTAAGTTGATAAGCGTGAGAGTGCTTTGAACACTCTTTCGTGGCCTTCCACCGTGGTAGGCTTCAATCGTTTGTGACTCATACACCGTATTCGTCCAGTTCTGGGGTTGCAAAGTATGTGCTTACATTCAGGAGAAGCCTATACACATATGATGAAGTGAAGGTAGGCAACGAGTGTGGTCAATATGATATTCTTCTGAGGCCATTCTTGAACCCCTACTCGAACTAGCATGGTGGGAATGACTTAACTAAGTGCAAAGTGGGAGATTGTTGGAAGTATGCGCACAAAGCCACTCATTTGATGTAATAGCTTTTGGAATACTTATTGTATTAAACTTTTATATGTTTAATGAAGGGCAAAGCTTATTGTTAATCACTATTTATTGTATCATGTGTTTAAGCAATAAGGGAATCCAAGGAATGTATTTGTTCTAAGAGAGAAGTGATTTAATGAGTTAGATTATCGAAGCCTCTCTCTTATGTTCATTCCTAAAACGTTCCTAGCCATAGGATTGCCAATTGGGCATTGACAATCCGCTAAGGTTAGTATGTGTTATGTTGACTCAAACGTGAGTGTGAACTAGTCTCAAGTCATTTGGTGTTGGACACTGAGACAAACACATAGGTGCTCGAAAAAGTAATCGAGTACACTGAACGTCGATCAAAAGAGAGTTCGAACATACATGTCATGTATGAACTCTAAAGTTGCAATATGCAAAGTAGTCCTTTGACCTGAGGCATCATAGATGTCTAATGGTTAGGTCCTTGATCTTTGATCATGTCAATGGCATTCCTTCGGATTGTCCACGGCATTGTTGGGGTCAAGCTATCTAGTCATGTAGGCATATGAATGCACAACAAGGGATCTCTAACCTTCCATGGTGGAAGGAGAATACTCTAAGATATGATTCTAAAGTCTTTGGCCAAAGCATATGAATATGACTTAGGAAGTTTGTTCCAAATCATATTCAAAGGAATCATATAGGAAAGTATCACATTGGATAGTAGACATGAAACAAACTATCACTTAAACAATGTGATTAAGAGTATTGTATTAGAGAAGGACCGTATTGCATTGTAGTTGTAACTGGATAGGTTCTCCAACCAATTCTACTTAGCTTGGGTAACCATGATATGCTGCTAGGTGTCACTCATGGTTTGTGGAAGCCCTGAAGATTAGCAAACACTAATCTTAAGGGAGAATTGAAATGTGGTTTCAATTCACAATCGATCGTTAAGAGTAACATCGCCCACTGCCTCGCTAATTGGAACCTAATGGATCGCACACCACATAAGGATGTTAGTGAAGAAATTATATGAAATGGATAAGCAATTAAATGGTTTAATTGAAGAATGGTCAAGATTAATTAATTAGTTAATTAATTATACGAAAGGTTCGTATTGGGCTTATATGTTGGTTTTGGGTTTCGGGGCCCAAAAGTGTTTTGGTCCACAAGGCCCATTATGTTTAAGTTGTATGACAACTAAAACAAAATGGGCAAATTAGTCCAATAACAAGGAGAGGCCGGCCATTAGGGTGAATGGGCAAGCTTGCTTAATTACAAGTTTGCCACTCACCAAAGAAAATGTTATAAAAGCAACTTTATAGCAATTTTCCCATTAGGGTTCTTCTTGTTGAAATTGGGTGAAACATTTTCTCCATTTTCTTCTAAGGAGGCCGGCCACTAAGGGGAGGGACATCTAGCAATCTCTTCTTTCCTGAGTCATCCATATCATCTTCACAAGATACAACCTTGGTGATGAGACTTAGAGACATCAAGCTTTTGATGTTTTTTGGAGAACAAATCCTTTTTCCTCAAATCATCAAAGGAGCACTAAAGGGAGGAAAACACAAGGAGGATTCAAAGAGCTTGGAGGTGACTTGAAGGCCCTCCACTTGGGTGAATCCCTTGTGTAATCAAGGATGAGCTTCAAGGGTAAAGAATCACTAAATCTTTACTTATCTTTAATGTTGTTAAAGAGTTTATTTTGGTTCACCATATACTAGGCTTTGAAAGTCATGGGTTTTATGAATTGTTTTTGGATGCATGCCTACTTTAAAGTGTTGATAGCTTGCATGTGTATTCAAATGTTCATACTTGTTCTTAGTTAGGACAAAATTTTTCCTTCAAGTGGTATCAGAGCCTAGGCCTAGTGTATGGTGAATCCTTTTGGGTTTTGTGATGTTCATATTTTGTGATTTAAATGTTGTAAATGTTACAAGCTTTGTTCTTGCCTTTGAATATATAAATTTTGCTAGAAAATTTAGCATCTCAAATGTTGTAGATGTATTTCATATAAGCATGAATATTGGAACTAAAATTTGGTGCCATGAGTTTTGGGAAATTCGGCCAAATCCTTAGGGTGACTTTTTGGGTTCATGTTTGTCTTGTTAAAATGGTTTTAAGGTGACTTTTGGAACCCCTAAGTACCCTAGGATATTAGCCCTCTTTTGAGAGGTGAAAAATTGTGTTTTGGTGAATGAAAACATCCATGGGGCTATTATGAGTTTTCATGGTGTTCTTCAAATGTTCTTGAAGTTCTTGCCAAGAACAAAAAGTTTTGAAGTTTTGATTTAAAGGTTTTATGTTTTTCATAAAGTTTTGGTTTATTAATTTTGTATTATAACTTAAGGGTGAAGAAAGGAAAATGTCATTAATTTTTACAAAACATTTTCTTACATTTTCTTACAAGTCTTTAAAGTTTGCAAAGACTTTCTTCACCAACCAATCCACTTGCTTAAGTACTTTAATCAACTTGCAAAAACTTTTTCAAAAATTTAATTTTTCACTTGTTCACTCCAAATGGCCGGCCACCCCTAGTGGGGGTCCTTTTGGGGCCTTTTGTGCAATTAACATAAAGTTTTGATACTTTTGTGTTTTTTGCATTTTGGCCCAAAAGTTTACGTTTTTACGTTTAGGCCCTAAAACTCTAAAGGACAAATTGTTTTGATCCTTTAATGATGTTTTTACATTATTAAAATTTTGGGATCTAGTTGTATTTACATGAAGTTGTGGACTATTGTGTTTATACAAAGTGACCCCAAAAGTTTTTGTATTTGCATTATGGCCCAATTGTTGTGGTCATAGTTTCCTTTTGGCCCAAATAAAATGAGAACAAAATTGTTTTGTCTCTTTAATGAGAATTGGATTTTCATTTCATTTAGTTCCATTTAGATCAATTCTATGGATCCAAAAACCAATTGTTTAAGTTGCTTTCTTAGTTAATGTGATTAATTGAGAAAAGGGTGATTATGAACCAAAGGCCTCGATAATTGAGCTATGTGATTGGCCGCTTTACATTATGAATGTTTGGGTTTTGGTAGTGTAGATTTGAATGTAATTTGATTAATTCAAGTTGTTGTAAATGGACATAAGTCCATAATTTGTTTTGTGTTGTAAAAGGGCATAAGCCCTTATTATTATTTCATGTATTCCTTTTTGTTTATATGTATGCAAAATGGAATAGTTGGGTCCAACGCCCAATAGGAAATAACGGTTTAATTGGATTAAACGCATAACTAAAATCAACAACTATCTACCTTAAACCCAAGGTCCAACACAAGGCTCGTGTTGGATCAAATCAAACGGTTCATAATCATCCTAAAACCTAGTATGACTATATAGTCCATATGAGGATGCAATGCATTCGTTAGTAGTTCTATATAGTCTCGCTTGTTTCTTCGAAATAGTGGGAGTATTATAAACTACTAATTCATATTAACTTGGACCAATGGTTGTGATAGGCCCAAGTTCTTTTAATGTGATTAAAATGTTTTGATGTAGCCCAAAACTACTCCCTCAAAACGAATATTAAGTTGATAAGCGAGAGATGCTTTGAACATCTCTTCGTAGGCCTTCCACCGTGGTGGGATCCAATCGTTTGTGACTCATGCACCGGCTTCACCCTATAATGGGGAAGTACAAAGTATGTGCTTACATCCAGGAGGAACCCATAAACATATGATGAGGTGAGTGTAGACAACGAGTATGACCAACATGATATAATTCTGAGGTTGTGCTTGAACCTCTACATAAACTAAGCATGGTGGGAATGACTTAACTAAGTGCAATGGTGCCAACATGATATAATTCTGAGGTAATCATTCTCTAGAGGCCAAACAAGATGGGTAATTACAAGAGTTGTAAATGAATAATGCGTTATTCTCTCATCATTATTTTTGCTAACCAACATGATATAATTCTGAGGTGGGCTTGGTAATGGTGAGTCTCCCATAACCCGCTAAGAGTTCAATATAACTCTCGAATTCTATTGAGGGATGTGGAATTTGCCAAAAATAGTGGGTGGTACTATTTGATTCAAAGACCCAATCAAATAGTTTTAAACAAACAATCTAATACGATTTCTATTATGTTATGTAGTGAACGACATGCCTAAAATTATACCCACCATTATACTTGACAAAAGGGGCCTTAAGGGCCAACGTTTCCTTGCTTGGTATCGCCATATTGAGAATGTCTCAAAGGTGAAAGACATATTGTATGTGCTTAAGCAATCCCCTCCTCATGTACCTCCTACGAAACTAGCTTCAAAGGAGGAGTGTCAAAATTATGTTAGACACTATGAGGATGACTTACAAGCCAAATGCTTAATCCTCACTTCACTTAGTGAGGAGCTTATGAAGCTACATAAGCACATGAACACTTCTTGTGCCATGGTTGAAAGTTTGCATAAGATGCATGACATTGAGACTAGTAATGTACGATTCTCAAATGTTTGTAGTCTAATGAATGCCAAGATGGCAAAGGGGGCATCGGTCCATAAACATGGACAAAAGATGGAAAAGATATTTAAAGATCTTAAAAGTTTAGGAACTTCCATCGATGGGAAAATGGCCCAAGACTTTTTCCTTGCATCTCTCTCGGATGATTTCACTAAGTTTATTGTAAACTATAAAGTGAATAGATTCGATCATTCTTTGAAAGAGATGATTGACATGTGCTGTAAATTTGAAAAAGGTTTCAAAAGGGACAGTGGGAGTGAGAATGCAAACACAAGGAAAAGGTTGCATAAGAAGAAGGCAAAGAAATCCAAAGGAACATGCTTTCATTGTGGAAAGGATGAACGTTGGAAGAAGAAATACAGGGTGCACATTGCGAGCCTTATGACACGAACTTTTGAAGAGACTATTTCTGTCATAGAGAGTGCTTTTACAGTGAGCTCCAATTCCTGGATATTTGATTCAGGCGCTAGTCAACATATTTGCAATACGTTGCAGGGACTAGCAGGGAGCAGGTCACTGCGCAATGGGGAGATGGTTGTGCGAGTTGGGAACGGCACTAAAATCTCTGCAAAAGCAATAGGCACCTACATGCTTAACCTACCCTCTGGGGAAGTCCTGGAACTTAAAAATTGTTTATATTTTCCTTCATGTATAAAGAATTTGATTTCTATCTCTAAGCTTTTACGAGATGGGCACTCAGTATTGTTTGACAAAATGAGTTGCACTTTATACTTGAACGGTCGTATTATCTCTCATGGTAATATGATAGAGGGACTTTTTCACCTAGAGACGAATAGTGGGACGCACTGTATTGAAAGCGGGAATACCTCAAAACCCAAAAGGGCTAGAGAAGAAGTTAACCAAGAAAAGATGTGGCATCTTAAACTTGGACATGTGAACCTTGATAAGATTCGCAAGATGTCGAAAGACGGATATATCCGCCCATTAGGTAATGACCGGATGGGTACTTGTGAATGTTGCTTGAAAGGGAAAATGACCAAATCTCCATTTACCGGAAAAGGAGAGCGTGCCACTGAAATTCTAGGGTTAATCCACACTGACGTATATGGACCTATGTCTACTACGTCGAGAGGAGGCTTCTCCTACTATATCACATTCACCGACGATCACTCTCGGTTTGGCTATATGTATCTTATGAAGTACAAGTCAGAATCCTTTGAAAGGTTCAAAGAATTCAAGAATGAAGTTGAGAAGCAAACTGGGAAACAGATAAAGATCCTAAGATCAGATCGAGGGGGTGAATAACTGAGTAACGAGTTCCTAGATTACCTCAAAGAGTGTGGAATAATATCACAGTGGACTCCACCGGGAACTCCACAACTCAATGGAGTTTCTGAAAGGAGAAATCGAACCTTGATGAACATGGTTCGTTCTATGATGAGTTCTGCTGATCTACCAGTAACATTCTGGGGATACGCTCTATATACAGCAGCTTACTTGCTTAATAGAGTACCTTCCAAGTCAGTTCCACAAACGCCCTATGAGATATGGCATGGAAAAAAGCCAAGTCTTAAACACATTAAGATTTGGGGTTGTGAAGCATATGTCAAGAAGCTTGAAGCTACTAAGCTTGAAGCGAGATCAGTAAGATGCTATTTTGTGGGATATCCTAAAGAAACTATGGGATATGAGTTCTACCATCCTGACGACCAGAAAGTCTTTGTCGCCAGAACTGCTAAGTTTCTAGAGGACGAATTCGTTCTCAAAGGGACTATAAGCAAACAGATGGAAATTAATGAGATTAATAATGAACCACAAACAAGCACTAGACATATTGACAACCCTGTTCCTGAACCCCAAGCTCCACGTAGATCTGAACGGGTTAGTAAGCCACCTAAGAGGTATGGCTTAGACAATGACTTTGATGAATTGTACCTTCTAGGTGACAATGAAACAAATGAGGACCCTAGAGACTACACTGAAGCAATGTCCGACATTGATTCAAAGAGATGGCGAGAGGCCATGAAATCCGAGATGGATTCCATGTATCAAAATCAGGTCTGGACTCTTGTAGACCCTCCAGAAGGTATTGTACCAGTTGGAAACAAATGGGTCTTCAAGAGGAAGATAGGCGTTGATGGGAACGTGGAGACTTATAAGGCTAGATTGGTAGCCAAGGGTTACAGGCAAAGAGAAGGGATTGACTATGAAGAAACTTTCTCTCCTGTAGCCATGATTAAGTCCATTCGGATTTTGCTTGCTATAGCTGCGTACCATGATTATGAGATCTGGCAAATGGACGTGAAGACGGCCTTTCTGAACGGCTACCTAGAGGAAGAGCTCTATATGACTCAACCCGAAGGTTTCGTGTCCAAGTCTGAAAAGACTAAGGTATGCAAGCTTCAAAGGTCCATTTATGGACTCAAGCAAGCCTCCAGGAGCTGGAACATTCGTTTCGACACTGAAATCAAAACGTTTGGTTTTACTCAAAACGAAGACGACAATTGTGTTTATCAAAAAGTCGTTGGGGATGCAGTTGTATTCCTAGTGTTATATGTAGATGACATATTACTATTCGGGAATGACACTGCAATACTTTCTTCTGTAAAAGTGTGGTTGTCCAAAACCTTCCACATGAAAGATTTAGGAGATGCATCTTATGTACTTGGGATAAAGCTCTATCATGATAGATCCAGAAAATTAATTGGATTATCCCAATCTATGTACATTGATAAGGTGCTAAGTAGGTTCGAGATGGAACAATGTAAGAAAGGCTTTCTTCCTGTAAGACATGGAATTCACCTTTCTAAGTCCATGGAACCTAAGACTCCTGAAGAGATAAGGCATATGAGTAGAATTCCTTATACTTCAGCCATAGGAAGTCTCATGTATGCCATGATATGCACAAGGCCTGATATCGCATATGCTGTGAGCATTACTAGTCGATATCAATCTAACCCAGGATTAGAACACTGGGCAACTGTCAAGACGGTCCTTAAGTACTTAAGAAGAACTAAGGACATGTTCCTCGTATATGGAGGAGCATCAGAGTTGCGAGTGGAAGGCTATACAGACGCAGATTTCCAATCTGACGTCGATGATAGAAGTTCCAACTCCGGATATGTATTCACTCTGAATGGTGGGGCTGTCAGTTGGAAAAGCAAGAAGCAAAGTGTAATTGCTGATTCCACGACAGAGGCTGAATATGTCGCTACAGCAAAAGCCGGCAAAGAAGCGTTCTGGATGAAGAAGTTCATTACTGAACTTGGAGTGGTTCCAACCATTACATCACCAGTAACTTTGTACTGTGATAATAGTGGGGCGATAGCTCAAGCCAAGGAACCCAGGGCACATCAAAAGAACAAGCATTTTGATAGGCGCTTTAATATCATTAGAAGATATGCTGCCGAGGGGAAAGTCAACATCCTCAAAGTTGCCTCAGCCGATAACGTAGCAGATCCACTGACAAAGCCAATGTCTCAAATCCAGCTTGATCGTCATATGGATAAGATGGGTATTAGATACATGGGAAGATGGCTTTGAGTGCAAGTGGGAGATTGTTGGTGTTGGAAATGTGCCCTAAAGCCAATCATGTGATGATACTTTACGGACATTTCACATGTTAAACTAATCTAGTTTTACATATAAAGGGCATACATTATTGTTTGAGCCGTCTCATATAAATGTTATATGCTTAAACGATAAAGTCCAAGGAATATGTGATTGGGAGAATGTAATCTAATGAAGTTAGATTCATGAGACCATTCTTTCGTAGACACATCCTAAACGTTCCTGATCATAGGATTGTCAATTGGGCGTTGACAGTCCGTTAAGATCAGTACGTACTATGTCTTCTCTCAGGGAGAGTGATTAGTCTCGAGTCATTGGTGTGTGTGACATCAAGACAAGTACGTAGGTGCTCAATAGAGAATGAGTTCACTGAACGTGATCAACGAAGAGTTCTTATATTCCATGTCACATGAGAACTCATGGTTGGGATAATGCAAAGTAGTCCTTTGACCTGAGGCATCACAGTTGTCTTGTGGTTAAGTCCTTGATCTTTGATTATGTCAAAGTCACCCCCTCGGGGTGTCCACGGCATCGTTGGGGTTAAGCCACTTAGCTATGGAGACAAGTGAATGCGCAACAAGGGATCTCTAACCTTCAAACAGTTGAGGGAGAATACTCTATGATATGATTTGGAATCTCTGGCCAGAGTATGAATGAGATTAGGGAATGCGTTCCAAATCACATTCAAGGAAATCATATAAGCACACGAATCACATTGGATAGTAGACATGAATAAATAAACTATCATACCAAACAATGTGGTCAAGAGTATTAGATTAGAGAAGGACCGTATTGCATTTGTAATCCCAAACTGAATAGGTTCTCTATCCTCTTTTGATTAGCTTGGGTAACCATGATATGCTGCTAGGTGTCACTCATGGTTTGTGGAAGCCCTAAACGTGTGTAATCACTAAAGGGAGAATTGAAAATAGTTTCAATTCACAATCGATGTAAAATGGTTTTAATCGCCCACTACCTCGCTAAAAGGAACCTAATGGATCGCACACCATAAAAGGTGGAGATTGAAGATTAAACGGAAATGAGTAAGAATGATTAAATGGTTTAATCATTTATTTATGGCAAGGATTAATTAATATGTTAATTAATCAAACGAATAAGTTCGTTAAAGACTTCGGGATAGTTTTGGACCTTAAGGCCCAATGGGCTTCGAAGGTCAAGCCCATTAACTTAAGTTGTATGACAATTTAATGAATGAAGATTCATTAAAGCCCAAAAGCCCAAAATCCCCTAAATGGCAAGCCATAGTGTGATGAATTAGGGTTTTGGTTATTTAGGTCACTTAAAGAAGTGACTATATAAATGACTTTATAACTAAATATTCATTAAGTGATTAAGGGTTTATTTTGGGGAAAATTGGTGAGAATTGTCTCTCCATTTTCTCTCTAAAGAGGCCAACACCTTGGAGGGTACATCTAGCAATCCTACTACTCCAAGGTCACTCATTTCTTCTACAATCAAACCTTGGTGAAGAGACTTAGAGGTTCCCTATTTTGGGAACTTGGAGAAACCTAATTTTCCATCCAAATCCATGGATCTAAGAAGCAAGGAATGAAGGCCCTATCTCTTTGGGTGATTAGCCTTTGCTTATGCAAAGAGGAATCTACAAAGGTAATAATTTCAACTCACTTTGTTTTGAGTTGATTATTGGTTCACCAATCTACTAGGCTTTGAATTTCATGGTAATGTTTTGTTTTTGAGTACATGCAAGCATGATTCCGCCTTTAATTGTTAATTGCATGCCATATGATGTTGCTCAAATGAACATGTTTTTCAAAATAATCCCTTCAAGTGGTATCAGAGCCTAGGTCTAGTAGTTGGTGAATCATTTTGGGTTTTGTAGTTCATAAGTTTATGATTTAAAAGTTGTAATTGTTACAAGCTTTATTCTTGCTTCTTTGAATGTAAATTTTGTTTGAAAATTTGCCATCTCAAATGTTGTAGATGTAGTTCATATGAGGATGAATATTGGAGCTAAAATTTGGTGCCATGTTTTTGGGGATTTTCGGCCAAATCCAAAGGGTGATTTTTTGGGTTCATGTTTGTCTTGTTAAAATGGTTTTAAGGTGACTTTTGGAACCCCTAAGTACCCTAGGATGTTAGCCTCATTTTGAATGATAAAAATTTGAGTTTTATTGCATGAAAACATTCATGGAGCTCTTATGGGTTTTCATGGATGTTCTTCATATGTTCTTGATGTTCTTGCCAAGAACACAAAGGTTTGTGTTTTGATTCAAAGTTTTGATTTATTTCATAAAGTTTATGATATATGTTTTTCAAATGATTTATCATGTATTTAAAGTGTTAAATATTTGTATAAATGATGATGGAAACATCAATCATCAAAACATATATTATTTTTATGAAAGTATTTAAAGTGTTAAATATTTGTATAAATGATGAAAGAAATATCAATCATCAAAACATATATTATTTTTATGAAAGGTGAAAGCACTACTTGATTGTTTTTGACAAAACTAATAAATCAAAACACCCACCACTCCTTTTTATCCCTAAAAACCGGCCACCCTAATAAAATAGGGTATTTTTGGGGCTTTTATGCAATTACATAAAGTTTTGATACTTTTGTGTATTTGTACTTTGACCCGAAAGTTTACGTTTTGACGTTAAGGCCTAAAAACGCTAAAGGACAAATTGTTTTGCTCCTTTAATGAAGTTTTTGAATTTATTTAAATTTTGGGTTCTAGTTGTATTTACATGAAGTAGTGACTTTTATGTTTTTACAAAGTGACCCCAAAAGTTTATGTTTTCGCAATATGGCCCAAAAAGTTGTGGTTATTGCATGATGGCCCAAATAGGATGAGAACAAAATTGTTTTGTCTCTTTAAATGAGAATTAGATTTTCATTTTGTTTAGCTCCACTTAAATCAATTTTATGGATACAAAAACCAAATGAAAATGTTGCATTCAATTAATTAGTTAAAGCGTTAATTAATTAAAGGATGATTATGAACCTAAGCCTAGTATAATTGAGCTATGTGAAAGGCGTTTCAAATTTGTTTGAACCATGGGAATGTGTAGATTAGATTTTGGTTGTAATTTGATTTGATCAAATGTTGTAAAAGGGCATAAGTCCTTCTTTACTTTAAGGTAATTTGTTTTATGCAAATGTTGTAATGAGCATAAGCTCATCCTTTACTTTGAAGTATTTCTTTCTTGCTTTATATGATATGCATGAAAATGAAGTAATTGGGTCCAACGCCCCTAAGACAACACGCCTTAATGTGATTAAACGCGTAACTAAAATCAATCTCCATCCCTAGACCGAGATTCAACACAAGGCTCGTGTTGAATCTAAACAAAGGTTCATAGTCATCCTAAGGCCCTAAGGCAACTATATAGTCCATCAAATGAATGCAAACCTTATGTTAGTAGTAACATATACTCTTGCTTTAAAAACCGTTTTAAAAGCATAGTGGGAGTATTATGTACAACTAAAACAATCATATGGACCAATAGTTGTAATAGGACCAAAATTGTTTTAATAGAGATTAAAATGTATGTTTATATGTGATGAGACCAAAAACCCTCAACCAAACCAATATTAAGTTGATAAGCGGAGAGTGCTTAGAACACTCTTTCGTGGCCTTCCACCATGGTGGGATCCAATCGTTTATGACTTGTACACCGGCTTCACCCTATCATGGGGGAGTACAAAGTGCATGCTTATACTCAGGAGGAATCCATACACATATGATGAGGTGAGTGTAGGCAACGAGGATGGCCAATATCATATCATTGTGAGGCTATTCTTGAACCCCTTCATGAACTAAGCATGGTGGGAAGAACTTAACTAAGTGCAATGGAACCAATATCATATCATTGTGAGGTTACATTCTCTAGAGGCCAAATAAGATGGGTACTTGCATGAGTTGCAAATGAGTAAGCGTACTCTCTCATTATTATTGTTGCTAGCCATATATCGTATCATCGTGAGGTGGGCTTGGTAATAGTGAGCCTCCCATAACCTACTAGGAGTTTCATCCAAAACTCTTGAATTCCTATGAGGGATATGGAATTTGCCAAAAATAGTGGGTGGTGCTATTTGATTTAAAGACCCAAATCAAATGGCTTAAAATCAATCAATTTATATTCGTTATGTATTTGATTACCAATATACTTGCAAACGCTATCCAACACTTGACAAATAAAAGCCGAACGTTTAGTTTACGGACTTGGTACTACAAAACCATAGATTGTCTTTAATGGCTTGTAAAAGTACCAAAGTAGTCTCATCCTCACAATCTTCCTATTGATAATGTATCATTAGAAGAATATGTTAGAAAAGGTCTATCATAAAGAGGACAACACTTTTAATGTCATAATTCTTCAATTACAAATTGTTGTATGAAGAAATAAGAGTTGCTTTGAACAACCCTTAGTCAATACAAACACTTAGTTCTTATTTCTTTGTTAATTGAACAAAGAACTTGAGAAGTAAGCACAAGGGCATGGACACTTTATGTGCCATGATTCTTCACTTACAAATTGTTGTATGAAGAAATGAGAGTTGCCTTGTACAACTCTTGAAAGTTTGTAATTATGTTTAGAACATAATGGTTGGTTGACAAAAATAGTCCATTAACATGGACTTATGATGATTTTGAATCATTGAGTGTTGAAATGTTAAACCACTTAACGAGACGGAAACTAGGCAAGGACTTCACCTTTGTTTCCCTATCCTAATGGTTCACTAAGTTTATGGTAAACTATGTAGTGAACAATAACCACATACTCTCCAAATTGTTTGATGTGTATAACACAATTGAAAAAGGTTTCAAGAGAGATAGTGGGAGTTTAGGGACCATGACTAATGTAGTCAAAGGTGAAAGTCAAATAAAGAAGATAAATAACTCCAAGGGAACAAACTTTCTTTATGAAAGGATGGACATTGGAAGGGGTATTTGCAAGAAATGTCTTGCAAGTGTCAAGAACACACCTTTCGAAGGTGTTGTAAAATGTTCTTGAATAGTTCAAAACAGTTGGTTCTTCTACTTGAATGTATGATTCCGTATTAGTAACTATGTTTTACAAATCGTTGTAAAAGTGTGACTAATAAGAAGTAGAAGATATATGAGAGAAGAAAAGGTGCTTCACATACGGAACGTGAATAAGATATAGATCTCTGCGAAAGCAGATAGTACTTACTTCCTCATATGAACTACCAAAGAAATTGGATTATAGTAATCTAATTGATTGTCTCTATAGTAGAGATGATATGGTAGTGTTAACTGTTTAGAATATAATGATGCTTAAAACCCAAAAGGTTGCAAGGTAGTGATTAATCCCAACTAAATTGTGATACCTCTAAAACATAAGTTACGAGTTGGTGAAATAAGGATGTTTTGGATCGTTAGATCCGGATCCAATACCTTCTTGTTAAAATTGTATAGAGGCGAAATGTTCGAATCTTTATTCTTTTGGAAAGAAGAAAGAATCACAAAGTTGTTGAGGTTAATTCACTTAGATGTTAGTGGCACTTGTCCACAACATAATATTACTCATGTTATATGACATTCACCGAAGATCACTCTCGGTTGGACTATAGTTTATTTTGAATAAACACAAGTCCGAATACTTTGCAAAAGGTTTCAAAGAATTCAAGAAATGTAAATAGATGAGTAAGATATCTAAAGTATTTACCTCCTTAGATTTGATCCAAGGAAAGGTAACACTTTAGATGAGTTTCCTTGAAAGATATCAAGGAAAATAGCATCATAAGATAATGTATTTCTCCATTAGGAGAAGAACGAACTCGAATAAGATTTAGTTCGTTAGATGTTATCTATTACCCATATATAGGATATATACTTCTAAAACAATATGATTGTCAATTAGAAGATCTTCCAATATTTTCATGACTCCATAAGATGTAGTTGGAAAAGAAAGACAAATCTTAAGCATGTTAAAGATTTGGGGTTGTGTGCTAATAAGCAATATTTGTTCGATAACAATCTTGTAGGATATCCTTAAAATAACTTTTGGATATCGCTTCTATAAACCAACTAACAAATGTTGTTTTGTTGGGTAGTTCATTGTAATTCTACAATGTGATTTGCCTAAAAGCAAATGAACGAGAGATAGAACTCAAAGAATGGGTTCTTTGAGAGACAAGATAGTAATCAACAAATATAACAACCTAGTTCCTATACCACAAGCTCCAAGGTAGTCGATAAGAATGAAAATCCTTATGACTACATTGAGTGCATATACGATATATACTCAAGGAAATGGTAAAGTACCATTTGACTCGAAATAATGAAACCTTCATAGCTAATTGGTAGCTTAAGGTAACTACAATCAAAGAGAATGGTTGACTTTGAAGAAACCATCTTTGAGATAGGCTTGGTTTCAATTAATTCGAAGATTGCTAGCTACAACTAAAATGGTGATTCAATGTTTTGACATAATATGGGTTTCCGAAACCATTATTAAGATAATCTTGATAATATATGTCCAAAACTATAAATCACAAGACATGTAAGTTGTAGAGATCCATCCATCATGGATCTTAGCAAGTTAGTGGGAGCTATTTGCATTTTATGAGGAAAAAGGATCAAATCGTTTGATTTCTCATCAAGATGTAAATGAATCTTTTGTTTACGAGTTTTACAAAAGATTAGTGGGAGTTAATCATGTTCCTAAAATTTAAGTATATATGATATATTAATTTTGGAAATGAAAAGAATACTTCTTCGTTAAAGTTATGACTTTAATACATTATATGAAGATAGAATGTATATGGGAGATATAGTCTATATACATGGGATGGAAATCTATAATGATATATTTCATGATATAATTGGATTATATCAATCCCTAATAATAGACAATGGATGCTAGGAAGTTTCTCATATGATGATAAACTTCAATAAGAAGGACGATTCTAGTGAGACTAGCAAGTTGCCATTCTCAAAGGGAACGTACCCTTTGACTCCCATAGAAATAATGCGTAAATTGAATCCTTTATGCATAAGCAGAAAGGTGATTTATGTATTTCATATTGTATGAAAAACATTGATATGAGTTGTACCTAGAACGGTACAAGACGATATCAGTGCAAGCCCAGGATCAGAACCGTGGCAACTGTCAAGTGAGTCCTTAAGTATTTAAGAAAAACTTAAGGATAGATTCCTCAAAGAATGAGGAAGAATTAGAGTAACGTAATGGAAGCGTAAATGTATTAGATTATGAATCTGATCCATCATTGGATGTTTCTTCATTATGAATGAAGAGATAAACAAATATCTCTTTATTATGACTAAAGAGATATTTGGATGGAAACATTAAAGTAATGACTTTAGTGTGTTCCATTATGAATACAAGATATATTGCCATATAGAAGTTTACAACAATGTTGTTTGGATGGGAAAGTTCATTTATGAACTCTCTATTCGATTCCAACCAGAAAGTGTATGACACTAATGGGGCGATAGCTCAAGCCTGGGAATCAAGGTCTCATCAAGATCCGAACACAAATGAGAGACTGAACCACATGATTGAGAATCATGTATAATGGTGATGTCGTTATTCTCAAGGTTGCTTCTGTGGATAACACACATAGATATCCACTGCCTAGGCCTACTATTCAGCTATTTATGAAATGACTACAGAAGAGGTATCATCAAGATGACCAAGCTGATTGGCTCTAGTGCAAGTGGGAGATTGTTGGAAATGTGCCCTAAAGCCAATCATGTGATGATACTTTACGGACATTTCACATGTTAAACTAATCTAGTTTTACATATAAAGGGCATACATTATTGTTTGAGCCGTCTCATATAAATGTTATATGCTTAAACGATAAAGTCCAAGGAATATGTGATTGGGAGAATGTAATCTAATGAAGTTAGATTCATGAGACCATTCTTTCGTAGACACATCCTAAACGTTCCTGATCATAGGATTGTCAATTGGGCGTTGACAGTCCGTTAAGATCAGTACGTACTATGTCTTCTCTCAGGGAGAGTGATTAGTCTCGAGTCATTGGTGTGTGTGACATCAAGACAAGTACGTAGGTGCTCAATAGAGAATGAGTTCACTGAACGTGATCAACGAAGAGTTCTTATATTCCATGTCACATGAGAACTCATGGTTGGGATAATGCAAAGTAGTCCTTTGACCTGAGGCATCACAGTTGTCTTGTGGTTAAGTCCTTGATCTTTGATTATGTCAAAGTCACCCCCTCGGGGTGTCCACGGCATCGTTGGGGTTAAGCCACTTAGCTATGGAGACAAGTGAATGCGCAACAAGGGATCTCTAACCTTCAAACAGTTGAGGGAGAATACTCTATGATATGATTTGGAATCTCTGGCCAGAGTATGAATGAGATTAGGGAATGCGTTCCAAATCACATTCAAGGAAATCATATAAGCACACGAATCACATTGGATAGTAGACATGAATAAATAAACTATCATACCAAACAATGTGGTCAAGAGTATTAGATTAGAGAAGGACCGTATTGCATTTGTAATCCCAAACTGAATAGGTTCTCTATCCTCTTTTGATTAGCTTGGGTAACCATGATATGCTGCTAGGTGTCACTCATGGTTTGTGGAAGCCCTAAACGTGTGTAATCACTAAAGGGAGAATTGAAAATAGTTTCAATTCACAATCGATGTAAAATGGTTTTAATCGCCCACTACCTCGCTAAAAGGAACCTAATGGATCGCACACCATAAAAGGTGGAGATTGAAGATTAAACGGAAATGAGTAAGAATGATTAAATGGTTTAATCATTTATTTATGGCAAGGATTAATTAATATGTTAATTAATCAAACGAATAAGTTCGTTAAAGACTTCGGGATAGTTTTGGACCTTAAGGCCCAATGGGCTTCGAAGGTCAAGCCCATTAACTTAAGTTGTATGACAATTTAATGAATGAAGATTCATTAAAGCCCAAAAGCCCAAAATCCCCTAAATGGCAAGCCATAGTGTGATGAATTAGGGTTTTGGTTATTTAGGTCACTTAAAGAAGTGACTATATAAATGACTTTATAACTAAATATTCATTAAGTGATTAAGGGTTTATTTTGGGGAAAATTGGTGAGAATTGTCTCTCCATTTTCTCTCTAAAGAGGCCAACACCTTGGAGGGTACATCTAGCAATCCTACTACTCCAAGGTCACTCATTTCTTCTACAATCAAACCTTGGTGAAGAGACTTAGAGGTTCCCTATTTTGGGAACTTGGAGAAACCTAATTTTCCATCCAAATCCATGGATCTAAGAAGCAAGGAATGAAGGCCCTATCTCTTTGGGTGATTAGCCTTTGCTTATGCAAAGAGGAATCTACAAAGGTAATAATTTCAACTCACTTTGTTTTGAGTTGATTATTGGTTCACCAATCTACTAGGCTTTGAATTTCATGGTAATGTTTTGTTTTTGAGTACATGCAAGCATGATTCCGCCTTTAATTGTTAATTGCATGCCATATGATGTTGCTCAAATGAACATGTTTTTCAAAATAATCCCTTCAGTTGGAAGTATGCCCACAAAGCCACTCATTTAATGTA
The DNA here is from genome assembly GCF_916048215.2 of Malus sylvestris. NCBI lineage: Eukaryota > Viridiplantae > Streptophyta > Magnoliopsida > Rosales > Rosaceae > Malus > Malus sylvestris. The sequence goes on along the minus strand of NC_062265.1, from coordinate 13,551,031 downwards.
ATAGCTTTTGGAATACTTATTGTATTAAACTTTTATATGTTTAATGAAGGGCAAAGCTTATTGTTAATCACTATTTATTGTATCATGTGTTTAAGCAATAAGGGAATCCAAGGAATGTATTTGTTCTAAGAGAGAAGTGATCTAATGAGTTAGATTATCGAGACCTCTCTCTTATGTTCATTCCTAAAACGTTCCTAGCCATAGGATTGCCAATTGGGCATTGACAATCCGCTAAGGTTAGTATGTGTTATGTTGACTCAAACGTGAGTGTGAACTAGTCTCAAGTCATTTGGTGTTGGACACTGAGACAAACACATAGGTGCTCGAAAAAGTAATCGAGTACACTGAACGTCGATCAAAAGAGAGTTCGAACATACATGTCATGTATGAACTCTAAAGTTGCAATATGCTAAGTAGTCCTTTGACCTGAGGCATCATAGATGTCTAATGGTTAGGTCCTTGATCTTTGATCATGTCAATGGCATTCCTTCGGATTGTCCACAGCATTGTTGGGGTCAAGCTATCTAGTCATGTAGGCATATGAATGCACAACAAGGGATCTCTAACCTTCCATGGTGGAAGGAGAATACTCTAAGATATGATTCTAAAGTCTTTGGCCAAAGCATATGAATATGACTTAGGAAGTTTGTTCCAAATCATATTCAAAGGAATCATATAGGAAAGTATCACATTGGATAGTAGACATGAAACAAACTATCACTTAAACAATGTGATTAAGAGTATTGTATTAGAGAAGGACCGTATTGCATTGTAGTTGTAACTGGATAGGTTCTCCAACCAATTCTACTTAGCTTGGGTAACCATGATATGCTGCTAGGTGTCACTCATGGTTTGTGGAAGCCCTGAAGATTAGCAAACACTAATCTTAAGGGAGAATTGAAATGTGGTTTCAATTCACAATCGATCGTTAAGAGTAACATCGCCCACTGCCTCGCTAATTGGAACCTAATGGATCGTACACCACATAAGGATGTTAGTGAAGAAATTATATGAAATGGATAAGCAATTAAATGGTTTAATTGAAGAATGGTCAAGATTAATTAATTAGTTAATTAATTATACGAAAGGTTCGTATTGGGCTTATATGTTGGTTTTGGGTTTCGAGGCCCAAAAGTGTTTTGGTCCACAAGGCCCATTATGTTTAAGTTGTATGACAACTAAAACAAAATGGGCAAATTAGCCCAATAACAAGGAGAGGCCGGCCATTAGGGTGAATGGGCAAGCTTGCTTAATTACAAGTTTGCCACTCACCAAAGAAAATGTTATAAAAGCAACTTTATAGCAATTTTCTCATTAGGGTTCTTCTTGTTGAAATTGGGTGAAACATTTTCTCCATTTTCTTCTAAGGAGGCCGGCCACTAAGGGGAGGGACATCTAGCAATCTCTTCTTTCCTTAGTCATCCATATCATCTTCACAAGATACAACCTTGGTGAAGAGACTTAGAGACATCAAGCTTTTGATGTTTTTTGGAGAACAAATCCTTTTTCCTCAAATCATCAAAGGAGCACTAAAGGGAGGAAAACACAAGGAGGATTCAAAGAGCTTGGAGGTGACTTGAAGGCCCTCCACTTGGGTGAATCCCTTGTGTAATCAAGGATGAGCTTCAAGGGTAAAGAATCACTAAATCTTTACTTATCTTTAATGTTGTTAAAGAGTTTATTTTGGTTCACCATATACTAGGCTTTGAAAGTCATGGGTTTTATGAATTGTTTTTGGATGCATGCCTACTTTAAAGTGTTGATAGCTTGCATGTGTATTCAAATGTTCATACTTGTTCTTAGTTAGGACAAAATTTTTCCTTCACCAATATGATATTCTTCTGAGGCATCATTCTCTAGAGGCCAAACTAGATGTGTATTTGCAAGAGATGCAAATGAGTAAGCGTACTCTCCCATTATTATTAACGCTAGCCAATATGATTTTCTTCTGAGGTGGGCTTGGTAGTAGCGAGTCTCCCATACCCTACTAAGAGTTTCATCCAAAACTCTCGAATTCCAATGAGGGATATGGAATTTGCCAAAAATAGTGGGTGGTGCTATTGGATTTAAAGACCCGAATCAAATGGCTTAAAATCAATCAATTTATATTTGTTATGTATTTGTTTACCAATATATTTGCAAACACTATCCAACACTTGACAAATAAAAGCCGAAAGCTTTAGTTTCCAGACTTGGTACTACAAAACCATAGATTGTCTTTAATGGCTTGTAAATGTACCTAAGTAGTCTCATCCTCACAATCTTCCTATTGATAATGTATCATTGGAAGAAAATGTTAGATAAGTCTACCATAAGGAGGACAACACTTTTAATGTCATAATTCTTCAATTACAATTTGTTGTATGAAGAAATAAGAGTTGCTTTGAACAACCCTTAATCAATGCAAACATTAGTGCTTGTTTCTTTGTTACATGAACAAGGAACTTTAGAAGAAAGCACAAAGGCATGGACACTTTATGTGCCATGATTCTTCACTTACAAATTGTTGTATGAAGAAATGAGAGTTACCTTGTACAACTCTTGAAAGTTTGTAATTATGTTTAGAGCATAATGGTTGGTTGACAAAAATAGTCCATCAACATGGACTTATGATGATTTTGAATCATTGAGTGTTGAAGTGTTAAACCACTTCTAGAAACAGAAACTAGGCAAGGACTTCACCTTTGTGTCCCTATTCAAATAGAGAAGATAAAAATAACTCCAAGGGAACAAACTTTCTTTATGAAAGGATGGACATTGGAAGGGGTATTTGCAAGAAATGTCTTGCAAGAGTCAAGAACACACCTTTCGAAGGTGTTGTAAATTGTTCTTGAATAGTTCAAAACAGTTGGTTCTTCTACTTGAATGCTTGATTCCGTATTAGTAACTATGTTTTACAATCGTTGTAAAAGTGTGACTAATAAGAAGTAGAAGATATATGAGAAAAGAAAAGGTACTTCACATTCGGAACGTGAATAAAATATAGATCTCTGCGAAGGCAGATAGTACTTACTTCCTCATATGAACTACCAAAGAAATTGGAAAAACCAAAGATTGTCTTTACATTCCAATTTTAAGGAATTAATTCCGTCACTATAGTAGAGATGGATGAATGTTTTGTTTGACAAAACATTGTCCTTTATTAATCAATGATTGGATTATAGTAATCTAATTTATTGTCTCTATAGTAGAGATGATATGGTAGTGTTAACTGTTTAGAATATAATGATGCTTAAAACCCAAAAAGTTGCAAGGTAGTGACTAATCCCAACTAAAGTTGTGATACCTCTAAAACATAAATTACGAGTTGGTCATAGATGGATGCTTTGGATCGTTAGATCCGGATCCAATACCTTCTTGTTAAAATTGTATAGAGGTGAAATGTTCGAATCTTTATTCTTTTGGAAAGAAGAAAGAATCACAAAGTTGTTGAGGTTAATTCACTTAGATGTTGGTGGCACTTGTCCACAACATAATACTACTCATGTTATATGACATTCACCGAAGATCACTCTCGGTTGGACTATAGTTTATTTTGAATAAACACAAGTCTAAATACTTTGCAAAAGGTTTCAAAGAATTCAAGAGATGTAAGTTGATGAGTAAGACGTCTAAAGTATTTACCTCCTTAGATTTGATCCAAGGAAAAGTAACACTTTAGATGAGTCTCCTTGAAAGATATCAAGGAAAGAAGCATCATAAGATAATAAATTTCTCCATTAAGGAGAAGAACGAACTCGAATAAGATTTAGTTCATTAGATATTATCAATTACCCATATATAGGATATATATACTTCTAAGACAATATGATTGTCAATTAGAAGATTTTCAAAAATTTTCATGACTCCATAAAGATGTAGTTGGAAAGAAAGACAAAACTTAATCGTGTTAAGATTTGGGGTTGTGTGCTAATAAGCAATATTTGTTTCATAACAATCTTGTGGGATATCCTTAAATTAACTTTTGGATATCGCTTCTATAAACCAACTAACAAATGTTGTTTTGTTGGGTAGTTCATTGTAATTCTACAATGTGATTTGCCTAAGAGCAAATGAACGAGGGATAGAACTCAAAGAATGGTTCTTTGAGAGACAAGATAGTGATCAACAAATATAACAACCTAGTTCCTATACCAAAATCTCCAAGGTAGTCGAGAAGGATTTATAAACCGTCTCAGTTGAATGGTTTGAACTTTATGACTATGTCATAGAGTTGCACCTCTTAATTCGAAAGAAATAAGAATGAAAATCCTTATGACTGCATTGAGTGTATATATGATATATACTCAAGGAAATGGTAAAGTACCATTTGACCCGAAATAATGAAACCTTCATAAGCTAATTGGTAGCTTAAGGTGACTACAATCAAAGAGAATGGTTGACTTTGAAGAAACCATCTTTGAGATAGTCTTGGTTTCAATTAATTCGAAGATAGCTAGCTACAACTAAATGGTGATTCTATGTTTGGACATAATATGGGTTTCCGAAACCATTATTAAGATAGTCTTGATATTATATATGTCTAAACCTATGAATCACAAGACATATAAGTTGTAGAGATCCAACCATCATGAATCTTAGCAAGCTAGTGGGAGCTATAAGCATCTTATGAGAAAAGGATCAAATCGTTTGATTTCTCATAAAGATGTAAATGAATCTTTTGTTTACTAGGTTTACAAAAGGTTAGTGGGAGTTAATCATGTTCCTAAAATTTAAATATATATGATATATTAATTTTGGAAATGAAAAGAATACTTCTTCATTAAGTTATAACTTTGAAACATTATATGAAGATACAATGTCTATGGGAGATATAGTCTATATACATGGGATGGAAATCTATAATGATATATTTCATGATATAATTGGATTATATCAATCCCTAATAATAGACAATAGATGCTAGGAAGTTTCTCATATGATGATAAACTTCAATCAAAAAGGACAACTCTAGTGAGACTAAGAAGTTGCTCTTCTCAAAGAGAATGCATAAAGGGGATTTATGTATTTCATATTGTATGAAAAACATTGATATGAGTTGTACCTAGAACGGTACAAGACGATATCAGTGCAAGCCCAGGATCAGAACCATGTCAACTGTCAAGTGAGTCCTTAAGTATTTAAGAAATACTAAAGGATAGATTCCTCAAAGAATAAGGAAGAATTAGAGTAACGTAATGGAAGCGTAAATGGATTAGATTATGAATCTAATCCATCATTGGATGTTTCTTCATTATGAATGAAGAGATAATCAGATATCTCTTTATTATGACTAAAGAGATATTTGGATGGAAACATTAAAGTAATGACTTTAGTGTGTTCCATTATGAATGCAAAATATATTGCCATATAGAAGTTTACAACAATGTTGTTTGGATGGGAAAGTTCATTTATGAACTCTCTATTCGGTTCCAACCAGAAAGTGTATCTAGTGTACTGACACTATGACACTAATGGGGCGATAGCTCAAGCCTAGGAATCAAGGTTTCATCAAGGTCCGAACTCATATGAGAGACTGAACCACATGATTGAGAATCATGTATAATGGTGACGTCGTTATTCTCAAGGTTGCTTCTATGGATAACATATAGATATCCATTGTCTAGGCCTACTATTCAGCCATTTATGAAATAACTACAGAAGAGGTATCATCACTGATGACCAAGCTGATTGGCTCTAGTGCAAGTGGGAGATTGTTGGAAATGTGCCCTAAAACCAATCATATGATGATACTTTACGGACATTTCACATGTTAAACTAATCTAGTTTAATATCAAGGGCAAAGATTATTGTTTGAGCCGTCTCATATAAATGTTATATGCTTAAATGATAAGTCCAAGGAATATGTGATTGGGAGAATGCGATTTAAAGAAGTTAGATTCATGAGACCATTCTTTCGTAGACACATCCTAAACGTTCCTGATCATAGGATTGCCAATTGGGCATTGACAGTCCGTTAAGATCAGTATGTACTGTGTCTTCTCTCAGGGAGAGTGACAAGTCTCGAGTCATTGGTGTGTGTGACATCAAGACAAGTACGTAGGTGCTCAATAGAGAATGAGTTCACTGAACACAATCAACGAAGAGTTCTCATATTCATGTCACATGAGAACTCATGGTTGGGATAATGCAAAGTAGTCCTTTGACCTGAGGCATCACGTTTGTCTTGTGGTTAAGTCCTTGATCTTTGATTATGTCAAAGTCACCCCATCCGCGGGTGTCCACGGCATCGTTGGGGTTAAGCCACTTAGCTATGGAGGCAAGTGAATGCGCAACAAGGGATCTCTAACCTTCAAACCGTTTGGGGGAGAATACTCTATGATATGATTTAGAATCTCTGGCCAGAGTATGAATGAGATTTAGGAAAGTCGTTCCAAATCACATTCAAGGTAATCATATAAGCGCACGAATCACATTGGATAGTAGACATGAATAAACTATCAAACCAAACAATGTGGTCAAGAGTATTGTATTAGAGAAAGACCGTATTGCATTTGTAATCCTAAACTGAATAGGTTCTCTACCTCTTCTGATTAGCTTGTGTAACCATGATATGCTGCTAGGTTTCACTCATGGTTTGTGGAAGCCCTAAACGTGTATAATCACTAAAGGGAGAATTGAAAGTAAGTTTCAATTCACAATCGATTTGAAAGAGTTCTAATCGCCCACTGCCTCGCTAAAAGGAACCTAATGGATCGTACACCGTGTAAGGTGGAGATTGAAGAAACAATGGAGATGAGTAAGAGTAATTAAATGGTTTAATTATTTATGGCAAGGATTAATTAATATGTTAATTAATCAAACAAATAAGTTCGTGAAAGACCTCGGGATAGTTTTGGACCTTAAGGCCTAATGGGCTTCGAACGTCAAGCCCATTGACTTAAGTTGTATGACAATTTAATGAATAAAGATTCACAAAGGCCCAAAAGCCCAAATCCCTTATGTGGCCGGCCATGTGTGTTGAATTAGGGTTTTTGGTTCTTTAGGTCATTTAAAGAAGTGACTATATAAAGAACTTTATAGCCTAAAATTCATTATGGGTTCTTTTGGAGAAAATTGGAGAGAACATGTCTCTCTTTTTCTCTCTAGGAGGCCGGCCCCCTTGGAGGGTGTATCTAGCAATCCTACCACTCCAAGGTCACTCATTTCTACTTAAATCTTACCTTGGTGTGGAGACTTAGAGGTTCTCAATTTTGGGAACTTGGAGAACCATATTCTTCCATCCAAATCCATGGATCTAAGAAGAAAGGAATGAAGGCCCTCTCTTTGGGTGATTAGCCTTTGCTTATGCAAAGAGGAATCTACAAAGGTATAATTTCTCAACTCACTTTGATTTGAGTTGAGTCTTGGTTCACCAATCTACTAGGCTTTGAATTTCATGGGTAATGTTTTGTTTTTGAATGCATCCAAGCATGATTCCGCCTTTTAATTGTTAAATGCATGCTATAGATGTTTTTCAAATGAACATGTTTTCTCAAAATCGTCCTTCACTATATTTGTTTAACATGTGAAATGTCTGTAAAGTATCATCATATGATTGGTTTTAGGGCACATTTCCAACAATCTCCCACTTGCACTAGAGCCAATCAGCTTGTTCATCAATGATGATACCTCTTCTGTAGTCATTTCAAAAATGGCTGAGTAGTAGGCCTAGACAATGGATATCTATATGTTATCCATAGAAGCAACCTTGAGAATAACGACGTCACCATTACACATGATTTTTAATCATGTGGTTTAGTCTCTCATTTGAGTTTGGATCATGATAAGACCTTGATTCCCTGGCTTGAGCTATCACCCCATTAGTGTCGTAGTGTCGGTACACTAGAGACACTTTCTCGTTGGAACCAAATAGAGAGTTCATGAATGAACTTTCTCATCCAAACAACATTGTTGTAAGCTTCTATATGGCAATATATTTTGCATTCACAATGGAACACACTAAAGTCATTACTTTTAATGTTTCCATCCAAATATCTCTTTAGTCATAATAAAGAGATATCTGATTATCTCTTCATTCATAATGAAGAAACATCCAATGATGGATTCGATTCATAATCTAATACATTCACCCTTCCATTACGTTACTCTAATTGTTCCTCATTCTTAAGGAATCCATCATTTATTATTTCTCAAATACTTAAAGATTCACTTGACATTTGCCATGATTCTGATCCTGGGCTTGCATTGATATCGTCTTGTACCGATCTTGGTACAACTCATATCAACGTTTTTCATACAATATGAAATACATAAATCACCTTTCTGCGTATACATAAAGGATTCTATTTACGCATTATTTCTTCGGGAGTCAAAGGGTACGTTCCCTTTGAGAAGAGCTACCTCCTAGCCTCACTAGTGTTGTTCTTCTGATTGAAAACAACTTACTTGCCTTGTGATTCATAGTTTCAGACATATATTATCAAGATTATCTTAATAATGGTTTCGGAAACCCATATTATGTCCAAACATTGAATCACCATTTAGTTGTAGCTAGCAATCTTTGAATTAATTGAAACCAAGACTATGTCAAAGATGATTTCTTCCAAGTCAACCATTCTCTTTGATTGTAGTCACCTTAAGCTACCAATTAGCTATGAAGGTTTCATTATTTTAGGTCAAATGGTACTTTACCATTTCCTTGAGTATATGTCATATATACAGTCAATGTAGTCATAAGGATTTTCATTCTTATTTCTTTCGAATTAAGAGGTGTAACTCTATGACATAGTCATAAAGTTCAAACCATTCAACTGAGACAGTTTATAAATCCTTCTCGATTACCTAGGAGCTTGTGGTGTAGGAACTAGGTTGTTATATTTGTTGATTATCATCTTGCCTCTCAAAGAACCCATTCTTTGAGTTCTATCTCTCGTTCATTTGTGCTTAGGCAAATCATATTGTAGGATTACAATGAACTACCCAACAAAACAACATTTGTTAGTTGGTTTATAGAAGTGATATCCAAATGTTAATTTAAGGAAATCCACAAGATAATTCTCAAACAAATATTGCTTATTAGCACATAACCCCAAATCTTAACACGATTAAGACTTATCTTTCTTTCCAACTACATCCTATGGAGTTATGAAAATTTTGGAAGATCTTCTAATTGACAATCATATTGTCTTAGAAGTATATATCCTATATATGGGTAATTGATAACATCCAACAAACTAAATCTTATTCAAGTTCGTTCTTCTCTTAATGGAGAAATCCATTATCTTATGATGCTTCTTTCCTTGATATCTTTCAAGGATACTGTTCTAAAGTGTTACCTTTCCTTGGATCAAATCTAAGGAGGTAAATACTTTAGACGTCTTACTCATCAACTTACATTCTTGAATTCTTTGTAACCCTTTGCAAAGTATTCGAACTTGTGTTTATTCAAAATAAACGATAGTCCAATCGAGAGCGATCTTCGGTGAATGTCATACAACATGAGTAGTATTATGCTGTGGACAAAGTGCCACTAACATCTAAGTGAATTAACCTCAACAACTTTGTGATTCTTTTTTCCTTTCCAAAAGAATAAAGATTCAAACATTTTGCCTCTTTACAAATTTAACAAGAAGGCATTGGATCCGGATCTAACGATCCAAAGCATCCATCTATGCCCAACTCATAATTTATGTTTTAGAGGTATTTCAACTCAGTTGGGATTAGTCACTACCTTGCAACCTTTTGGGTTTTAAGCATCGTTATATTCTAAACAGTTGACACTACCATATCATCTCTACTATAGAGATAATCAATTAGATTACAATAATCTAATCATTCATTAATAAAGAACAATGTTTTGTCAAACATAACTTTCATCCATTTCTCATACGGAATTAAGTTCCTTTATTTAAATTGGAATGTAAAGACAATCTTTGTTTTTCCATTTTCTTTGGTAGTTCATATGAGGAAGTAAGTACTACTTGCTTTCGCAGAGATCTACATTTGATTCACGTTCCGAATGTGAAGTACTTTCTCTTCTCTCATTAATCTTCTACTTCTTATTAGCCACACTTTTACAATGATTGTAAAACATAGTTACTAATACGGAATCAAGCATTCAAGTAGAAGAACCAACTGTTTTGAACTATTCAAGAACAATATACAACACCTTCGAAAGGTGTGTTCTTGACACTTGCAAGACATTTCTTGCAAATACTCCTTCCAATGTCCATCATTTCATAAAGAAAGTTTGTTCCCTTGGAGTTATTTCGCCTTCTTCATTTAACTTCTCCTATGACTACAATAGTCATCGTCCTTAAACTCCCACTATCTCTCCTAAAAATTATTTCAATTGTGTTATACACATCAAACAATTTGGAGAGTGTGTGGTTATTGTTCACTATATAGTTTACAATAAACTTAGTGAATCATTTGGATAGGGACACAAAAGTGAAGTCCTTGCCTAGTTTCCGTCTCGTGAAGTGGTTTAACACTTCAACACTCAATGATTCAAAATCATCATAAGTCCATGTTGATGGACTATTTTTGTCAACCAACCATTATGTTCTAAACTTAATTACAAACTTTCAAGAGTTGTTCAAGGCAACTCTCATTTCTTCATACAACAATTTGTAAGTGAAGAACTATGACACTAAAAGTGTCATTGTCTTTATGCTAATCTTCATAAGTTCCTTTGTTCATATACCAAAGGAATAAGCATTGGTTGTTTGTGTTGTCCTCTTTATGATAGACTTATCTAACATGTTCTTCCAATGATACATTATCAATAGGAAGATTGTGAGGATGAGACTACTTAGGTACATATACAATCCATTTAAGACAATCTATGGGATTGTGTTACCAAGTCCAGAAACTAAAGCATTCGGCTTTTCTTTGTCAAGTTTTGGATAGCGTTTGCAAATATATCGGTAAACAAATACATAACAAATATAAATTGATTGATTTTAAGCCATTTGATCTGGGTCTTTAAATCAAATAGCACCACCCATTATTTTTGGCAAATCCCATATCCTTTTTCAGAATTCGAGAGTTTTGGAGGAAACTCTTAGTAGGGTATGGGAGACTCACCATTACCAAGCCCACCTCACAATGATATGATGTTGGCTAGCATCAATAATAATGAGAGAGTACGCTTACTCATTTAAATCTCTTGCAAGTACCCATCTTATTTAGCCTCTAGACAATGAAGCCTCACAATGATATGATGTTGGCTCCATTGCACTTAGTTAAGTCATTCGCACCATGCAAGTTCGAGTAGGGGTTCAAGAACAACCTCACAATGATATGATGTTGATCATTCCCGTTGCCTACCTTCACAACATCATGTATGCATATAGAACTCTTCCTGAGTGTAAGCACGCACTTTTGTATTCCCCAATGATAGGGTGAAGTCGGTGTACGAGTCACAAACGATCGAAGCCTATCACGGTGGAAGGCCACAAAAGAATGTTCAAAGCACTTTCTCGCTTATCAACTTAATAATGGTTTGGTTGAGGTTTTTAGGTCTCATCACATATAAGCATTCATTTTAATCTTATTAAAACAATTTGGTCCTATGACAACTATTGGTCCATGTGATTGATTTAGTTGTATATGATACTCCCACTATGCTTGTAAAACGATTTTTAAAGCAAGAGTATATGGTACTGCTAACATAAGGTTTGCATTCATTGATGGACTATATAGTTGCCTTAGGGCCTTAGGATGACTATGAACCTTTAATTCGATCCAACACGAGCCTAGTGTTGAATCTCGGTCTAGGGATGGTGATTGATTTTAGTTAAGCATTTAATCATATTAAGGCACGTTTTCTTATTGGGCTTTGGACCCTCTACTTCATTTTCATGCATTACAAATAAAGCAAGAAAGAAGTACTTCAAAGTAAAGAAGAGCTTATGCTCTTTTACAACATTTGATCAAAACAAATTACTTTAAAGTAAAGAAGAGCTTATGCTCTTTTACAATATTTGATCATATCAAATTACAACCAAAATCTAATCTACACATTCCCATGGTTCAAACAAATTTGAGACGGCCTTTCACATAGCTTAATTATCGTAAGCTTAGGTTCATAATCACCCTTTCTTTAATTAATTAACGCTTTAACTAATTAAACTTGAATGCAACATTTTCATTTGGTTTTTGTTTCCATAGAATTGATTTAAATGGAGCTAAATGAAATGAAAATCCAATTCTAATTTAAAGGTACAAAACTATTTTGTTCTCAACTAATTTGGGCCGAAAAACAATAACCTCAACTATTGGGGTATATTGCAAAACACAAACTTTTGAGGTCGCTTTCTAAAAACACAAAAGTCCACTACTTCATGTAATTACAACTAGAACCCAAAAAATTCATTAAAATACAAAAACTTCATTAAAGGAGCAAAACAATTTGTCCTTTAGTGATTTTGGGCCTTTACGTAAAAACGTAAACTTTCGGGTCAAAGTACAAATACACAAAAGTATCAAAACTTTATGTAATTGCATAAAAGCCCCAAAAGTACCCTATTTAATAGGGTGCCTGGTTTGGGATGAGAGATGGTGTCATAAAACTTTTGAATTTTTCAACGAAAGTAAAAGGTGATGGGTAGGTTTGAAAAAGTGATTTCCATAAAACATGGTTCCTTGAAACAAGGAAAATGTGCAAGTGATTGATATGGTATTGATTGAAAAATGACAAATCATGTCATACCATTTATTACAATAAATTCACACCAACCACCATAAACAAAACTTTATGAAAAACATCAAACACTTTGAATCAAAACACCAAACTTTTTTGTTCTTGGTTAGAACATAACAATAACAATGAAAAACATCCATGAAAACCCATAAGAGCTCCATGAACATTTCTCACCCAAAGACACCCCAAAAACTCTCAAACTTAAGGGAAAAAAAATATTACTATACTAGGGGTTCCTAATGTCACTTTAAAACACTTTTAACAAGACAAACATGAACCCAAAAATCCACCCTTTGGATTTGGCCGAATTTCCCCAAAAACATGGCACCAAATTTTAGCTCCAAAATTCATGCTCCTATGAACTACATCTACAACATTTGAGTTGGAAAATATTCTAACAAAATTTACATTCAAAGAAGCAAGAATAAACCTTGTAACAATTACAACATTCAAATCATAAACTAGGAAAATACAAAACCCAAAAGGATTCACCAACTACTAGACCTAGGATCTTGATACCACTTGAAGGAAATTTTGTGAAAAACATATTCATTTGAGCAACATCTATGGCATACAATTAACAATTCAAGGCGGAATCATGCTTGTATGCACTCAAAGCAAAACATTACCCATGAAATTCAAAGCCTAGTAGTTATGAGAACCAAGACTCAACTAAAAAACAAAGTGAGTTGAGAAATTTTATACCTTTGTTGATTCCTCTTTGCATAAGCAAAGGTTAATTACCCATGGAGAGGGCCTTCATTCCTTGCTTCTTAGCTCCATGGATTTCGTGGATGAGGATGGTTGAAAGGATTCTCCAAGTTCCCAAAGTTGAGAACCTCTAAGTCTCCACACCAAGGTAGGACTTGAAGAAGAGATGAGTGATCTAGAGGAAGTAAGACTGCTAGCTAAAATCCTCTACGGTGACCGGCCTCTTAGAAAGAAAAGGGAGCTTGTGTTCTCATCTTTTCTCCCAAAACAGACCCCAAGGATGAAATGGCTATAAAGTTGCCTTTATACCACCTCACAATGGAGTGACAAACTTGCAATTAAACCAAGTTCACTACCCCTCTCTATATGGCCGGTTTTCCCAAGCCTTTGGGCTCTTTTGCGCTTCTTGAATTTTGTTTGTTAAGTTGTCATACAACTTAAGCTAATGGGCTTGACGATTCAAAGCCCAATTTGGGCTTTAAGGCCCAAAACTAACTCAAGGTTTAAAACGAACTTATTTGTTTGATTAATTAACATATTAATTAATTCTTGCCATAAACAATTAAACCATTTAATTGTCCTTACTCATCTCCGTCAAATCCTTCAAGCATTACCTTACACGGTGTGCAATCCATTAGGTTCCTTTTAGCGAGGCAATGGGCGATTAGAACTCTTTCAAATCAATTGTGAATTGAAACTTACTTTCAATTCTACCTTTAGTGATTATACACGTTTAGAGCTTCCACAAAACATGAGTGACACCTAGCAGTATGTCATGGTTACCCAAGTTACTCAGAAGTGGTGGAGAACCTATTCAATTTAGGATTTACAATACAATACGGTCTTTCTCTAATACAATACTCTTGACCACATTGTTTGGTTTGATAGTTTATTCGTGTCTACTATCCAATGTGATTCATTTACTTATATGATTACCTTGAATGTGATTTGGAACGACTTCCTAAATCTCATTCATACTCTGGCCAGAGATTCTTAATCATATCATAGAGTATTCTCCCTCAAATAGTTTGAAGGTTAGAGATCCCTTCTTGCGCATTCACTCGCCTCCATGGCTAAGTGGCTTAACCCCAACTATGTCGTGGACACCCTCGGATGGAGTGACTTTGACATAGTTAAAGATTAAGGACCTAACCACAAGACAACTATGATGCCTCAGGTCAAATGACTACTTTGCATTATCTCAACCATGAGTTCTCATGTGACATGAGTATAAGAACTCCTTGTTGATCGCGTTCAGTGAACTTATTCTCTATTGAGCACCTATGTACTTGTCTTGGTGTCAGTCACACCAATGACTCGAGACCAGTCACTCTCCCTAAGAGAAGACATAGCACGTACTGATCTTAACGGATTGTCAATGCCCAATTGGCAATCCTATGATCAGGAACGTTTAGGATATGTATACGAAAGAGAATGGTCTCATGAATCTAACTTCTTTAGATCGCATTCTCCCAATTACATATTCCTTGGACTTATCGTTTAAGCGTATAACATTTATATGAGACGACTTCAAACAATAATCTTTGCCCTTTAAATTAAATTATATTAGTTTAACATGTGAAATGCCTGTAAAGTATCATCATATGATTGATTTTAAGGCACATTTCCAACATTTCTCACCTCCCACTATTTCTCATGACCTTAGTGAGAAAATCGCATTATACATTCAAAGTGTATAATCATGAAGTATACGGGTAGAGGACATTGTGGAGTAGTTTAAAACCTTTTAAGCTTATTATTCCAACTCCACTAAATTGATGTCTTGTTATTAAGTGACTAAAGTCTTTAAACCTACTTCATCATTGGTTTGATCACTAACACATTTGACATTTCTTAAAACAATTTAAGAATGTCCAATTAGTTGTTCAAAACTACTAATTGAACCAAGAGTGGTCTTGGTTATGGTGGTTAAGTAAGTGATAACCATATAAGAAATGTTTTTCTTATGTATTACGTATGTCATTATAATCTGATCTTCCTTTTCTTCAAGAAAGGAATATCTAGACTTTCTCAATGCATATAGAACTCATATGTAGGCAATTGGAACCAAATCTAAAGATTCCTTGTATCCATCTATGGCCAACATGTAAGATCTATCCTTAATTGATAAATTCAAAGTTTGGATATCGCATTATATGTGATACATTTCTTGTATCTCAACTAGAATACAACAAGACAATATTCAATTCATAACACTACTTTGAGGAACAGGTATAGTAGAAGGCATTCATCACATTACATTGATATGATAAGTTAAACATTCATAATGTTTTAATACAAAAGAATTAGCTCCTATATTAGAGACTAATTATATACCTTCACATAGGCACCAAAAGTGGGTCTTCCATCATATGAAGCCACATAATAATTTCTTAGAAAAATAAGAAAGTTTAAAGACTATCTTTAAGTGCCTAACAAACTTCCTAAGTAGTTAGCAAAAAAAATTAATGGCCGAACTCTTCACTCCATCCTTTTCTTTGCTCGTCCATCTTCTACTTGGCTCATTCACCTACATACAATTGCATAAGTGATTAGCATTTTATATCAAGTATAAAGATTAGAAGATCTAACAATTAGAATTGAAGTTAAGAACAAAAACCATACCTTGTTGCTTGTCCTTCAGAGATGCAAGGTATAACCTGCAATTCCTCTTCCAATGCTCGTCCTTTCCACAGTGGTGGCAAGTCCCCTTGGGCTCCTTTGCTTTCTTTTTCTTCACTCCTCCTTGTGCCTTAGGAGTGGGTGACTTCACTCCTCCTTGTGCCTTGGAAGTGGATGGCTTGTTGTAGCCTACTGCAGTAGTCCCCACAACGTTCTCTTTCTTCATAGTCTTCTCAGTGGTTAGTAACATGTTTAGTAACTCAGAGAGAGTGTTATCCATCTTGTTCATGTTGTAGTTCATAACGAACTGCGAGAACAAATCAGAAAGAGAAGCCAAGATGAAGTCCTGGGCCAATTCCCCGTCAAATGGAGTACCTAGGTTCTCCAGTTGTTCAATGAGTCCAATCATCTTCAGTACATGTTGATGTACTGGGGCTCCCTTGACCATTTTGGTCTTCACAAGTTCACTGATAGTGCTGAAGCGACGGTTGTGCATCCCTTCACCATATAACTCCATAAGATAGAGTATGATGGAGGATGCACTGTCTATACCTTCATGCTGTCTTTGTAACTCCTCATTCATGAAAGCCAACAGATAGAACTTGGCTTGTGATCATCCTTAACGTTCTTGTCATACTTAGCACGTTCTGTTGGAAATGTGCCCTAAAGCCAATCATGTGATGATACTTTACGGACATTTCACATGTTAAACTAATCTAGTTTTACATATAAAGGGCATAAATTATTGTTTGAGCCGTCTCATATAAATGTTATATGCTTAAACGATAAAGTCCAAGGAATATGTGATTGGGAGAATGTAATCTAATGAAGTTAGATTCATGAGACCATTCTTTCGTAGACACATCCTAAATGTTCCTGATCATAGGATTGCCAATTGGACGTTGACAGTCCGTTAAGATCAGTACGTACTATGTCTTCTCTCAGGGAGAGTGATTAGTCTCGAGTCATTGGTGTGTGTGACATCAAGACAAGTACGTAGGTGCTCAATAGAGAATGAGTTCACTGAACGTGATCAACGAAGAGTTCTTATATTCCATGTCACATGAGAACTCATGGTTGGGATAATGCAAAGTAGTCATTTGACCTGAGGCATCACAGTTGTCTTGTGGTTAAGTCCTTGATCTTTGATTATGTCAAAGTCACCCCCTCGGGGTGTCCACGGCATCGTTGGGGTTAAGCCACTTAGCTATGGAGACAAGTGAATGCGCAACAAGGGATCTCTAACCTTCAAACAGTTAAGGGAGAATACTCTATGATATGATTTGAAATCTCTGGCCAGAGTATGAATGAGATTAGGGAATGCGTTCCAAATCACATTCAAGGAAATCATATAAGCACACGAATCACATTGGATAGTAGACATGAATAAATAAACTATCATACCAAACAATGTGGACAAGAGTATTAGATTAGAGAAGGACCGTATTGCATTTGTAATCCCAAACTGAATAGGTTCTCTATCCTCTTCTGATTAGCTTGGGTAACCATGATATGCTGCTAAGTGTCACTCATGGTTTGTGGAAGCCCTAAACGTGTGTAATCACTAAAGGGAGAATTGAAAATAGTTTCAATTCACAATCGATGTAAAATGGTTTTAATCGCCCACTACCTCGCTAAAAGGAACCTAATGGATCGCACACCATAAAAGGTGGAGATTGAAGATTAAACGGAAATGAGTAAGAATGATTAAATGGTTTAATCATTTATTTATGGCAAGGATTAATTAATATGTTAATTAATCAAACGAATAAGTTCGTTAAAGACTTCGGGATAGTTTTGGACCTTAAGGCCCAATGGGCTTCGAACGTCAAGCCCATTAACTTAAGTTGTATGACAATTTAATGAATGAAGATTCATTAAAGCCCAAAAGCCCAAAATCCCCTAAATGGCAAGCCATAGTGTGATGAATTAGGGTTTTGGTTATTTAGCTCACTTAAGGAAGTGACTATATAAATGACTTTATAACAAAATATTCATTAAGTGATTAAGGGTTTATTTTGGGGGAAAATTGGTGAGAATTGTCTCTCCATTTTCTCTCTAAAGAAGCTAACACCTTGGAGAGTACATCTAGCAATCCTACTACTCCAAGGTCACTCATTTTCTTCTACAATCAAACCTTGGTGAAGAGACTTAGAGGTTCCCTATTTTGGGAACTTGGAGAAACCTATTCTTCCATCCAAATCCATGGATCTAAGAAGCAAGGAATGAAGGCCCCTATCTCTTTGGGTGATTAGCCTTTGCTTATGCAAAGAGGAATCTACAAAGGTATTAATTTCAACTCACTTTGTTTTGAGTTGATTATTGGTTCGCCAATCTACTAGGCTTTGAATTTCATGGTAATGTTTTGTTTTTGAGTACATGCAAGCATGATTCCGCCTTTAATTGTTAATTGCATGCCATATGATGTTGCTCAAATGAACATGTTTTTCAAAATAAATCCTTCAAGTGGTATCAGAGCCTAGGTCTAGTAGTTGGTGAATCCTTTTGGGTTTTGTAGTTCGTAAGTTTGTGATTTAAAAGTTGTAATTGTTACAAGCTTTATTCTTGCTTCTTTGAAAGTAAATTTTGTTGGAAAATTTGCTATCTCAAATGTTGTAGATGTTGTTCATATGAGCATGAATATTGGAGCTAAAATTTGGTGCCATGCTTTTGGGAAAATTCGGCCAAATCCAAAGGGTGGAATTTTGGGTTCTTGTTTGACTTGTTAAAAGTGTTTTAATGTGTTCTTTGGAATCCCTAAGTACCCTAGTTTGGTTAGATGTTATTTCCCTTAAGTAAGAATGGTTTTGGAATGTTTTTGGGTGAAAAAAAGTTCATGGAAAAATTTGGGATTTTCATGGATGTTCTTCATTGTTCTTGATGTTCTTGCCAAGAACAAAAAGGTTTGGTGTTTTGATTCAAAGTTTTGATTTGTTTCATAAAGTTTATGATATATGTTTTTCAAATGATTTATCATGTATTTAAAGTGTTAAATATTTGTATAAATGATGATGGAAACATCAATCATCAAAACATATATTATTTTTATGAAAGTATTTAAAGTGTTAAATATTTGTATAAATGATGAAAGAAATATCAATCATCAAAACATATATTATTTTTATGAAAGGTGAAAGCACTACTTGATTGTTTTTGACAAAACTAATAAATCAAAACATCCACCACTCCTTTTTATCCCTAAAAACCGGCCACCCTAATAAAATAGGGTATTTTTGGGGCTTTTATGCAATTACATAAAGTTTTGATACTTTTGTGTATTTGTACTTTGACCCGAAAGTTTACGTTTTGACGTTAAGGCCTAAAAACGCTAAAGGACAAATTGTTTTGCTCCTTTAATGAAGTTTTGAATTTATTTAAATTTTGGGTTCTAGTTGTATTTACATGAAGTAGTGACTTTTGTGTTTTTACAAAGTGACCCCAAAAGTTTATGTTTTCGCAATATGGCCCAAAAAGTTGTGGTTATTGCATGATGGCCCAAATAGGATGAGAACAAAATTGTTTTGTCTCTTTAAATGAGAATTGGATTTTCATTTTGTTTAGCTCCACTTAAATCAATTTTATGGATACAAAAACCAAATGAAAATGTTGCATTCAATTAATTAGTTAAAGCGTTAATTAATTAAAGGATGATTATGAACCTAAGCCTATTATAATTGAGCTATGTGAAAGGCGTTTCAAATTTGTTTGAACCATGGGAATGTGTAGATTAGATTTTGGTTGTAATTTGATTTGATCAAATGTTGTAAAAGGGCATAAGTCCTTCTTTACTTTAAGGTAATTTGTTTTATGCAAATGTTGTAATGAGCATAAGCTCATCCTTTACTTTGAAGTATTTCTTTCTTGCTTTATATGATATGCATGAAAATGAAGTAATTGGGTCCAACGCCCCTATGACAACACGCCTTAATGTGATTAAACGCGTAACTAAAATCAATCTCCATCCCTAGACCGAGATTCAACACAAGGCTCGTGTTGAATCTAAACAAAGGTTCATAGTCATCCTAAGGCCCTAAGGCAACTATATAGTCCATCAAATGAATGCAAACCTTATGTTAGTAGTAACATATACTCTTGCTTTAAAAACCGTTTTAAAAGCATAGTGGGAGTATTATGTACAACTAAAACAATCATATGGACCAATAGTTGTAATAGGACCAAAATTGTTTTAATAGAGATTAAAATGTATATTGATTTGTGATGAGACCTAAAACCCTCAACCAAACCAATATTAAGTTGATAAGCGGAGAGTGCTTAGAACACTCTTTCGTGGCCTTCCACCGTGGTAGGCTCCGATTGTTTGTGACTCGTACACCGGCTTCACCCTATAATGGGGGAGTACAAAGTGCGTGCTTACACTCAGGAGGAGTTCTATATACATACATGATGAAGTGAGGTAGGCAACGAGTTTAGCCAACATGATATAATTTTGAGGCTATGCTTGAACACCTACACGAACTAGGCATGGTGGGAATGACTTAACTAAGTACAATGACGCCAACATGATATAATTCTGAGGCATCATTTTCTAGAGGCCAAACTAGATGGGTACTTGCAAGAGGTTGTTGCAAATGAGTAAGCGTACTCTCTCATTATTATTAACGCTAGCCAACATGATATAATTCTGAGGTGGGCTTGGTAGTAGTGAGTCTCCCATAACCTACTAAGAGTTTCATCCAAAACTCTCGAATTCCAATGAGGGATATGGAATTTGGCAAAAATAGTGGGTGATGCTATTTGATTTAAAGACCCGAATCAAATGGCTTAAAATCAATCAATTTATATACATTATGTATTTGTTTACCAATATATTTGCAAACGCTATCCAACACTTGACAAATAAAAGCCGAACGTTTAGTTTACGGACTTGGTACTACAAAACCATAGATTGTCTTTAATGGCTTGTAAATGTACCTAAGTAGTCTCATCCTCACAATCTTCCTATTGATAATGTATCATTAGAAGAATATGTTAGAAAAGGTCTATCATAGAGAGGACAACACTTTTAATGTCATAATTCTTCAATTACAAATTGTTGTATGAAGAAATAAGAGTTGCTTTGAACAACCCTTAGTCAATACAAACACTTAGTGCTTATTTCTTTGTTAATTGAACAAAGAACTTGAGAAGTAAGCACAAGGGCATGGACACTTTATGTGCCATGATTCTTCACTTACAAATTGTTGTATGAAGAAATGAGAGTTGCCTTGTACAACTCTTGAAAGTTTGTAATTATGTTTAGAACATAATGGTTGGTTGACAAAAATAGTCCATTAACATGGACTTATGATGATTTTGAATCATTGAGTGTTGAAGTGTTAAACCACTTAACGAGACGGAAACTAGGCAAGGACTTCACCTTTGTTTCCCTATCCTAATGGTTCACTAAGTTTATGGTAAACTATGTAGTGAACAATAACCACATACTCTCCAAATTGTTTGATGTGTATAACACAATTGAAAAAGGTTTCAAGAGAGATAGTGGGAGTTTAGGGACCATGACTAATGTAGTCAAAGGTGAAAGTCAAATAAAGAAGATAAATAACTCCAAGGGAACAAACTTTCTTTATGAAATGATGGACATTGGAAGGGGTATTTGCAAGAAATGTCTTGCAAGTGTCAAGAACACACCTTTCGAAGGTGTTGTAAATTGTTCTTGAATAGTTCAAAACAGTTGGTTCTTCTACTTGAATGTATGATTCCGTATTAGTAACTATGTTTTACAAATCGTTGTAAAAGTGTGACTAATAAGAAGTAGAAGATATATGAGAGAAGAAAAGGTGCTTCACATACGGAACGTGAATAAGATATAGATCTCTGCGAAAGCAGATAGTACTTACTTCCTCATATGAACTACCAAAGAAATTGGATTATAGTAATCTAATTGATTGTCTCTATAGTAGAGATGATATGGTAGTGTTAACTGTTTAGAATATAATGATGCTTAAAACCCAAAAGGTTGCAAGGTAGTGACTAATCCCAACTAAATTGTGATACCTCTAAAAACATAAGTTACGAGTTGGTGAAACAAGGATGCTTTGGATCGTTAGATCCGGATCCAATACCTTCTTGTTAAAATTGTATAGAGGCGAAATGTTCGAATCTTTATTCTTTTGGAAAGAAGAAAGAATCACAAAGTTGTTGAGGTTAATTCACTTAGATGTTAGTGGCACTTGTCCACAACATAATACTACTCATGTTATATGACATTCACCGAAGATCACTCTCGGTTGGACTATAGTTTATTTTGAATAAACACAAGTCCGAATACTTTGCAAAAGGTTTCAAAGAATTCAAGAAATGTAAATAGATGAGTAAGATATCTAAAGTATTTACCTCCTTAGATTTGATCCAAGGAAAGGTAACACTTTAGATGAGTTTCCTTGAAAGATATCAAGGAAAATAGCATCATAAGATAATGTATTTCTCCATTAGGAGAAGAACGAACTCAAATAAGATTTAGTTCGTTAGATGTTATCTATTACCCATATATAGGATATATACTTCTAAAACAATATGATTGTCAATTAGAAGATCTTCCAAAATTTTCATAACTCCATAAGATGTAGTTGGAAAAGAAAGACAAATCTTAAGCATGTTAAAGATTTGGGGTTGTGTGCTAACTAGCAATATTTGTTTGATAACAATCTTGTAGGATATCCTTAAAATAACTTTTGGATATCGCTTCTATAAACCAACTAACAAAGGTTGTTTTGTTAGGTAGTTCATTGTAATCCTACAATGTGATTTGCCTAAGATGCAAATGAACGAGAGATAGAACTCAAAGAATGGGTTCTTTGAGAGACAAGAAAGTAATCAACAAATATAACAACCTAGTTCCTATACCACAAGCTCCAAGGTAGTCGATAAGAATGAAAATCCTTATGACTACATTGAGTGCATATACGATATATACTCAAGAAAATGGTAAAGTACCATTTGACTCGAAATAATGAAACCTTCAAGCTAATTGGTAGCTTAAGGTGACTACAATCAAAGAGAATGGTTGACTTTGAAGAAACCATCTTTGAGATAGTCTTGGTTTCAATTAATTCGAAGATTGCTAGCTACAACTAAATGGTGATTTAATGTTTTGACATAATATGGGTTTCCGAAACCATTATTAAGATAGTCTTGATAATATATGTCTAAAACTATAAATCACAAGACATGTAAGTTGTAGAGATCCATCCATCATGGATCTTAGCAAGTTAGTGGGAGCTATTTGCATTTTATGAGAAAAGGATCAAATCGTTTGATTTCTCATAAAGATGTAAATGAATCTTTTGTTTACTAGTTTTACAAAAGATTAGTGGGAGTTAATCATGTTCCTAAAATTTAAGTATATATGATATATTAATTTTGGAAATGAAAAGAAAGCTTCTTCGTTAAAGTTATGACTTTAAGCGTTCTATAAACGATAGAATGTATACGGGAGATATAGTCTATATACATGGGATGGAAATCTATAATGATATATTTCATGATATAATTGGATTATATCAATCCCTAATAATAGACAATGGATGCTAGGAAGTTTCTCATATGATGATAAACTTCAATAAGAAGGACGATTCTAGTGAGACTAGCAAGTTGCCCTTCTCAAAGGGAACGTACCCTTTGACTCCCAAAGAAATAATGCGTAAATTGAATCCTTTATGCATACGCAGAAAGGTGATTTATGTATTTCATATTGTATGAAAAACATTGATATGAGTTGTACCTAGAACGGTACAAGATGATATCAGTGCAAGCCCAGGATCAGAACCATGGCAACTGTCAAGTGAGTCCTTAAGTATTTGAGAAATACTAAAGGATAAATTCCTCAAAGATCGAGGAAGAATCAAAGTGACGTAATGGAAGCGTAAATGTATTAGATTATGAATCTAATCCATCATTGGATGTTTCTTCATTATGAATGAAGAGATAAACAGATATCTCTTTATTATGACTAAAGAGATATTTGGATGGAAACATTAAAGTATGACTTTAGTGTGTTCCATTATGAATGCAAGATATATTGCCATATAGAAGTTTACAACAATGTTGTTTGGATGGGAAAGTTCATTTATGAACTCTCTATTCGGTTCCAACCAGAAAGTGTATGACACTAATGGGGCGATAGCTCAAGCCTGGGAATCAAGGTCTCATCAAGATCCGAACTCAAATGAGAGATTGAACCACATGATTGAGAATCATGTATAATGGTGACGTCGTTATTCTCAAGGTTGCTTCTATGGATAACACATATAGATGTCCACTGTCTAGGCCTACTATTCAGCCATTTATGAAATGACTACAGAAGAGGTATCATCAAGATGACCAAGCTGATTGGCTCTAGTGCAAGTGGGAGATTGTTGGAAATATGCCCTAAAGCCAATCATGTGATGATACTTTACGGACATTTCACATGTTAAACTAATCTAGTTTTACATATAAAGGGCATTAATTATTGTTTGAGCCGTCTCATATAAATGTTATATGCTTAAACGATAAAGTCCAAGGAATATGTGATTGGGAGAATGTAATCTAATGAAGTTAGATTCATGAGACCATTCTTTCGTAGACACATCCTAAATGTTCCTGATCATAGGATTGCCAATTGGATGTTGACAGTCCGTTAAGATCAATACGTACTATGTCTTCTCTCAGGGAGAGTGATTAGTCTCGAGTCATTGGTGTGTGTGACATCAAGACAAGTACGTAGGTGCTCAATAGAGAATGAGTTCACTGAACGTGATCAACGAAGAGTTCTTATATTCCATGTCACATGAGAACTCATGGTTGGGATAATGCAAAGTAGTCCTTTGACCTGAGGCATCACAGTTGTCTTGTGGTTAAGTCCTTGATCTTTGATTATGTCAAAGTCACCCCCTCGGGGTGTCCACGGCATCGTTGGGGTTAAGCCACTTAGCTATGGAGACAAGTGAATGCGCAACAAGGGATCTCTAACCTTCAAACAGTTGAGGGAGAATACTCTATGATATGATTTGAAATCTCTGGCCAGAGTATGAATGAGATTAGGGAATGCGTTCCAAATCACATTCAAGGAAATCATATAAGCACACGAATCACATTGGATAGTAGACATGAATAAATAAACTATCATACCAAACAATGTGGACAAGAGTATTAGATTAGAGAAGGACCGTATTGCATTTGTAATCCCAAACTGAATAGGTTCTCTATCCTCTTCTGATTAGCTTGGGTAACCATGATATGCTGCTAAGTGTCACTCATGGTTTGTGGAAGCCCTAAACGTGTGTAATCACTAAAGGGAGAATTGAAAATAGTTTCAATTCACAATCGATGTAAAATGGTTTTAATCGCCCACTACCTCGCTAAAAGGAACCTAATGGATCGCACACCATAAAAGGTGGAGATTGAAGATTAAACGGAAATGAGTAAGAATGATTAAATGGTTTAATCATTTATTTATGGCAAGGATTAATTAATATGTTAATTAATCAAACGAATAAGTTCGTTAAAGACTTCGGGATAGTTTTGGACCTTAAGGCCCAATGGGCTTCGAACGTCAAGCCCATTAACTTAAGTTGTATGACAATTTAATGAATGAAGATTCATTAAAGCCCAAAAGCCCAAAATCCCCTAAATGGCAAGCCATAGTGTGATGAATTAGGGTTTTGGTTATTTAGGTCACTTAAAGAAGTGACTATATAAATGACTTTATAACAAAATATTCATTAAGTGATTAAGGGTTTATTTTGGGGGAAAATTGGTGAGAATTGTCTCTCCATTTTCTCTCTAAAGAAGCTAACACCTTGGAGGGTACATCTAGCAATCCTACTACTCCAAGGTCACTCATTTTCTTCTACAATCAAACCTTGGTGAAGAGACTTAGAGGTTCCCTATTTTGGGAACTTGGAGAAACCTATTCTTCCATCCAAATCCATGGATCTAAGAAGCAAGGAATGAAGGCCCCTATCTCTTTGGGTGATTAGCCTTTGCTTATGCAAAGAGGAATCTACAAAGGTATTAATTTCAACTCACTTTGTTTTGAGTTGATTATTGGTTCACCAATCTACTAGGCTTTGAATTTCATGGTAATGTTTTGTTTTTGAGTACATGCAAGCATGATTCCGCCTTTAATTGTTAATTGCATGCCATATGATGTTGCTCAAATGAACATGTTTTTCAAAATAAATCCTTCACCTTCATCCTCAGTGGCCTCAGGGCCAAGAGGTATGTGAGGTGGAGCCTTGTCTAGTACGTAAACAATTTTCTCCAAGGTTAGGAGAATCTTGACATTACGGTACTAAGATGGGAAATTGTGCCCCTCAAGGCAATGCTTGTCGAGTATCTTTGCAAGTGTACTTCCAACCATATCTAAATACATAACAATAAGATAAATTAGTTTGATTGTTGATTAAGTCAAACGATTCGAGTCTTTAAACCGAATGACATCACCCACTATTTTTGGCAAAATTCCATATCCCTCAAGATGGAATCCGGGAGATTTCAATGAAAGCTCCTAGCGGGTTATGGGAGGCTCACTATTACCAAGCCCACCTCATGATGATACGATGTTGGCTAGCAAAAATAATAATGAGAGGGTAGAATTACCCATTCACAACAACCTCTTGTGATTACCCATCTATTTGGCCTCTAGAGAACAATACTTCATAATGATATGATGTTGGCACCATTTCTCTTAGTTAAGTTTTTGACCCACCATGCCGTTTTAGATAGGGGTCCAAGTATGACCTCACGATGATAAAATGTCGGCCATACTCGTTGCCTACCTTCACCACATCAATGTTTGAAATAGAATCCTCCTGAGTATAAGTACATACTTTGAACTCCCCCATGATAGGGTGAAGGCGGTGTATGAGTCATAAACGATTGGAGCCTACCATGGTGGAAGGCCACGAAGAAGTGTTCAAAGCACCTCTCCGCTTTCAACATAATATTGGATCTTGGTTGAGGGATTTTAAGGTCTCATCATATTATTTATTTAATCACATTATAATAAATTGTGTCCTATTACGACTACTAGTCCAAAGTAAATAAAATTAGTAGCATATGATATCTCCACTATTCGTTTTCGCAAAACAAATCAATATCAAAACACTTTTTCAAAATATTGGAGATATATATTACTACTAATTGTGTTCATTTTAGTTTAGTAGCGTATGATACCCCCACTATTTGTTTTGAGAAAAACAAATCAATATCAAAAACAAATTTTTCAAATATTGGAAGTAACTACTACTAATAAGGTTTTGCATTCCTTTAAATTTGGACTTTATAGTTATCTTAGGCTCTTTGGATGACTATGGACCTTTTAGGTTGATTCAACAACGAGCCAACATTGTTGAATAAGATCTAGGGAAGAATGTTTCGTTTTAATTACGCGCTTTCAATCCAATTAAAACATTTTTTCATTGAGCCATTAGAAACGAAAGACAATCATTCATTGCTAATTAGGGCGTTGGACCCAACAAATCTTTAATCTCATGAAAACCCCCTTTAATATGTCTCCTTACCAATAGTTAAAGAAACTCTAGTCTAGTACTAGAGGGAATCAACTAATTGAAAGAGATAAAGAAGTAATAAGAATTACAAACCGATTTGTACAAATTCCTACAAATTACATATACTAAGAGGGGGAGAAAGATTAACGTCTAATGTGTTGAGGTCCAATTGAAATAGCAATTAAAACACATTCCCAAGGTTCAAACAATTTGAATTTAGCAGCCTTTCTCATAGCTCAATTATTGTTTAAGGCACAAGTCCATAGTCGACCATTTTCTAACTACTTAATCACATTGAATAAATTAATTGGAATGCAACATAGTCAATTAGATTTAGTACATATGGGCATAATTGTATGATGAGTTTAAACTACAAAAAAGAAAAAAATCAAAGTATTTAGACCTCTTAGAGAGGTGGGGCCAAAATGCAAATATAGAAAGTTACAAGTCAAACCGCAAATAGTAGAAAGTATAATCAACTTTTTAAAATTGCAAAAGAGCCCATAAAGGACTCATCATTAGGGATGGCCGGTTGAGTGATGGGGAGAGGGACAATGTCAAACTTGTTCCCTTTATTTCAAAATAAAGTAGAAGCCCATACTTTTCCTTGTCACCATTTGTACTTTATGGTTAGGGTATGGTCATCTAGCCAAGTCTAGAGAAGAGTAAATCTAAGGAAAGCTTTTGATGGAAATTTTATCACCCAAATTCAAAAAGCAAAGTATGAACACAAGAATAAAACCATGAACACCATGAACACCAAGAACAAAACCATGAAAACAATTTCAAGATTTGCACTTTCTTGGTGACTTTTTCAAACCAAAAAAAAAAAAAAAAACAAAAGTGACAAGGCCTTTACTTTCTAGCTTCAAAGTGTGTGTGTGTGTGTAACTTAAAATAAAACACAAACACAAGCCAAAAACCCCCCCAAGAACCGTGCCCTACCCTATGGTACAAAAGCCCAAAATTTTGTTCAAAAACTCACTCTTCATTCATGCATCCAAAACACTTTTGCATACATATCTTTTTCAACTCTTGAAACACATTTTTCAACACTTTGAAAACCAAAAAGATAAACATATTTTGAATGAAGAAATAATATGTCAAACATAAAATCAAAACCCATATGCATAAAATCCAAAAGGACACATCAAATATAAACCTTTGGCTCTGATACCACATGAAGGGAAATTATGAGATTTATGAGGGATTTCTAGTGACTAGCTTCCATATACAAATCAAAATTTATATACAAAAACAATGGAAGCATATTATCACATATTATCAAAGCTATAGTCATGCAAATCCCCTTCAAGAAGCATAGGTTCATATATGATGCATCTAACAAAAATTAAAGAACAAAGTGAAGGTATAGTTTTATACCTCTTGATCTAGACTTGAGACCAAGGATGGACCACCTCCAAGATCTTTGTTCTTAGAACTCCTCGAGTCTAGCCTCCCTCCTTGCTTCCTCCACCTTGATAGATTTAGAGCTCCTTTGATTCTCCTCTAGTCTCCAAAGTAGAAGACCTCTAAAGATCCACACCCACTAGTGTAGTGAGATGGATGTTGGAATAACCAAAAAGGAGAAAATATGATTAGCTATTTCTCCCTTATGGTGGCCGGCTATATTGTGTGTAGAGAGAGAGAGACTTTTTTTTTTCTCTAGTTGAAAAGAACACACAAAAACCCTAATGAAACATTTTCATTAAACTTCCTTTATATATGTAAAAGAAGTAAGTCACAATTTTTGACTCTCTCTCTCTCTCTCTCTCTCTCTCTCTCTCTCTCTCTCTCTCTATGCTTATCCTTGGCTGGCCTACTTTGTGTTGTTTGGGCTTTGGGCTTTTATCATTTCAAGTCATCATATGCTTGAATAAAAGCCCAATGGGTTTGGGCCCGATGGGCATGAATGAACCTGAACTTTTCTTTAAGCCCAAAACGATCTTTAGTCGTTTTATGATTTCTTTAGACTTTCTAATTAATCATAACATTTAATTAATTCCATCATCCTTTAGTTGTCTCACCACAAGAGTGTTTCGGTGTACAATCATTTTAGGTTCTAATTAGCAAGGCAGTGAGGTGATTGGTATCAATCCAATTGATTAGTATTTATCCAATCACTTAGTGAATTAAAGCTTACTTTTAATTCTCCTTCTTCCTTGATGAATACTTATTTAATCATCTAGAACAACTCACAAACCATGAGTGACATCTAACCATATATCATGGCTACCCAAGCTAATGTAGAATTTGTTCGAAGAACCTATTCAGTTGTAATTATAATGTAATTCGATCCTTCTCTAATACAATACTCAAAATCACATTACTAGGATATGGATACTTAATGTCAAACCCCTAATGTGATTATATCAAGTTATATGATTCTATTGAGTCGTATGGGAACGCTTTCCATCATTACACTCGATACTTCAGCTGAAGATTCCCGAATCATATCTAAGTATTCATCCTCTCATAACGAGGATTAGAGATCCCTTGTCGATCATTCAAATGCCTCTAAGAATAAACCACTGACCCCAACAATGCATAGAACACATCCAAGATGAGATGTGGTCATGTCTCATTATCAAATGATCAGCAACGTATCCCCGAGACAACTATGATGTCTCAAGTCAAAGGATTACTTACATTATTCCAACTAGTAGAGTTACTTGCTTGACATGTGAGTAGACCTCCATTCAAGTACTCTCGTTTGATTGTGTTCAATGAACTCTTTCCCTTAATGAGCAACTACATACTTGTCTTAGTTGAAGGAAAAATTTTGTCCTAGCTAAGAACATGTGAGAATGTTTGAACACATATGCAAACTATTAACACATTAAAGTAGGCATGCATTCAAAAACAATTCTAAAACCCATGACATTCAAAGCCTAGTGAATGGTGAACCACAAGACTCTTTAAGAACATTAAAGAGAAAGAAGGTTTTAGAGATTCATTACCCTTGAAGCTCATCCTTGTTTACACAAAGGATTCACCCAAGTGGAGGGCCTTCAAGTCACCTCCTAGCTCCTTGGATCTTCCTTGTGATTTTCTTCCTTTTGATGCTCCTTTGCTCCTTGAGGATGTGAGGAAAGGATCTCCAAAAACACCAAAGATTTGGTGTCTCTAAGTCTCCACACCAAGCATGAGGTGTGAAGATGAAATGGATGACTTAGAAAAGAAAAGATTGCTAACTATCTCCTCTCTAAGTGGCCAGCCTCTATTGGAGAAAAAGAGAGAAAGTGTTTCTCATCTTTTGTCTCAAGAAACCCTAATGAGAAAAAGCTATAAAGATGCTTTTATATCTCTTTTCTTAGGTGAGTGGCAAACTTGCAATTAAGCAAAACTTCACACTCCCCTCACTATGGCCGGCCTCTTTTAAGTGATTGGGCTTATTACCCATTTTGTTTTAGTTGTCATACAACTTAAACATAATGGGCCTTGTGGACCAAAACACTTTTGGGCCCCGAAACCCAAAACCAACTTAAAAGCCCAATACGAACCTTTCGTAAAATTAATTAACTAATTAATTAATCTTGACCATTCTCAATTAAACCATTTAATCGCTTATCCATCTCATTTATATTTCTTCACTTTCACCCTTACTCGGTGTACGATCCATTAGGTTCCAATCAGCGAGGCAGTGGGCGATTGTTACTCTTAACGATCGATTGTGAATTGAAACTACATTTCAATTCTCCCTTTGATTATGATTAGTGTTTGCTAATCTTCAGGGCTTCCACAAGCCATGAGTGACACCTAGCAGCATGTCATGGCTACCCAAGCTAAATATAATTGGGTGGAGAACCTATCCAGTTACAATTACAATGCAATACGGTCCTTCTCTAATACAATACTCTTAATCACATTGTTTGAGTGATAATTTGTATCATGTCCACTATCCAATGTGATACTTCTCTATATGATTCAATTGAATATGATTTGGAACATACTTCCTAAGTCATATTCGTATGCTTTGGCCAAAGACTCCCGAATCATATCTTAGAGTATTCTCCTTCCACCATGGAAGGTTAGAGATCCCTTGTTGTGCATTCATATGCCTACATGACTAGATAGCTTGACCCCAACAATGCCGTGGACACTCTCGATGGAATGCCTTTGACATGATCAAAGATTAAGAAATTAACCATTAGACATCTATGATGCCTCAGGTCAAAGGACTTCTTTGCATATTGCAACTAACGAGTTCTTACATGACATGTATGTTCGAACTCTCTTTTGATCGTTGTTCAGTGTACTCGATTACTCTTTCAAGCACCTATGTGTTTGTCTTAGTGTCCAACACTAAATGACTTGAGACTAGTCATACTCACACTTGAGTTGACATAACACATACTAACCTTAGCGGATTGTCAATGCCCAATTGGCAATCCTATGGCTAGGAACGTTTTAGGAATGAACATAAGAGAAAGGTCTCGTTAATCTAACTTACTTAAATCACTTCTCTCTTAGATCAAATACATTCCTTGGATTCCCTTATTGCTTAAACACATGATACAATAAATAATGATTAACAATAAACTTTGCCCTTCATTAAACATATAATAGTTTAATACAATAAGTATTCCAAAAGCTATTACATCAAATGAGTGGCTTTGTGGGCATACTTCCAACATTAGTGTCACTACATGAATGGCATGAGACTTTCCATCCTTCCCATTGGAAGGGGACATAGTATGTACTGGTTTATGTATTGTCAGTATCCCTCTGACACTCCTATGACCAGGAACCTTTTGGACATTATGATTATGTGAAGAAGGTCTCTGCAATCTAACATCATTAGATTACTTCTTCCATCAATCCATTGTCCATGGATACACTATTTAGGATGTATATCGTTTATTGAGATAGTCCCAATGAGTGACTGTGCCTTTTGCTGTATTAGAGTCATTTATAGATACAGACATTGTCCTGAAAGGTTTCTTCCAAAGATTGACTTTCAGGGCATATCTCCAACAGTTTTTCTTGTTAAAAGTGTTTTAAAGTGACATTAGGAACCCCTAAGTACCCTAGTATGGTAATATGTTTTTTCCCTTAAGTTTGAGAGTTTTTGGGGTGTCTTTGGGTGAAAAATGGTCATGGAGCTCTCATGGGTTTTCATGGATGTTCTTCACTGTTCTTGTTATGTTCTAACCAAAAACAAAAAAGGTTTGGTGTTTTGATTCAAAGTGTTTGATGTTTTTCATAAAGTTTTGTTTATGGTGGTTGGTGTGACTTTGTTGTAATAAATGGTATGACATGATTTGTCCTTTTTCAATCAACACCATACCAATCACTTACATCTTTTCCTTGTTTCAAGGAACCATGTTTTATGAAAATTACTTTTTCAAACCTACCCATCACCTTTCACTTTTGTTGAAAAATTCAAAAGTTTTATGACACCATCTCTCATCCAAAACCGGCCACCCTATTAAATAGGGTACTTTTGGGGCTTTTATGCAATTACATAAAGTTTTGATACTTTTTTGTATTTGTACTTTGACCCGAAAGTTTATGTTTTTACGTAAAGGCCCAAAATCACTAAAGGACAAATTGTTTTGCTCCTTTAATGAAGTTTTTGCCTTTGTTGAAATTTTTGGGTTCTAGTTGTAATTACAGGAAGTAGTGGACTTTTGTGTTTTTACAAAGGGACCTCAAAAGTTTATGTTTTGCAATATAGCCGAATGGTTGAGGTTATTGCTTTTCGGCCCAAATTAGTTGAGAACAAAATAGTTTTGTATCTTTAAATGAGAATTGGATTTTCATTTCATTTAGCTCCATTTAAATCAATTCTATGGAAACAAAAACCAAATGAAAATGTTGCATTCAAGTTTAATTAGTTAAAGCGTTAATTAATTAAAGAATGGGTGATTATGAACCTAAGCCTACAATAATTGAGCTATGTGAAAGGCCATCTCAAATTTGTTTGAACCATGGGAATGTGTAGATTAGATTTTGGTTGTAATTTGATATGATCAAATAATGTAAAAGAGCGTAAGCTCTTCTTTAGTTTAAAGTAATTTGTTTTGATCAAACGTTGTAAAAGAGCATAAGCTCTTCTTTACTTTGAAGTACTTCTTTCTTGCTCTATTTGATATGCATGAAAATGAAGTAGAGGGTCGAACGCCTGATAGAAGCATATTTATGCGCCTTAGTTAGCTAGTTCTTATGCATTTATGTTGTGTTTTCTTAGTTAAGTTAGTCTTTTAAGCTATTTTCATGTGTTTTCAGGTTTTAAGGACAAAGTAAGCAAAAAGATGCAATTTGGAGCATTTTGGAGCAAAATTGAGCTAGAATGGAGCTCATGCATGTGGAGCACAAAGAATGGACGAATTTGAAGGATTGAAGAAGCTAGGAATGTGTTGCAAAGTTGAAGAATTGAAGATGCAAAGTTTCCTAATTGAAGTAGGAAAGTGCCTAATTGAAGATGAAATCCTAGTCAACAATGGATTCCTAGTTGAAGAATGATTCCTAGTTGAAGTTGGATTTCTAGAAGATTGAAGATTCCTACTCAAACAAGGTTTCCTACTTGAAGAAGGAAAGTTAAAAGCCAAAGAATCAGCTCAAGTGAAGAAACCTTATCCAAAACATTATCCATAACCTTATCCTATCTTATCTTATCCTAATCCTAATCTACCTATATTTCAGCTACAAAAGGATTTCTTTTCCTATTTGGAGACTTAAAACCTGATTTCTAGAAGCCTTATCCCTTCCTACAAAGGTGCCACACCTTATCCCTTGTTTTTCTAGAAATCAGCCACAAAACAACCTTTCTATAAGGCCTTATCCCTTGTCCTACAAAAGTGACGCCCCAAACCTTTCTAGAACTTCTAGAAACCTAATTATTCCTTTCCCCCTTGGTTTCTAAAAGCCTTAGCCTTTTCCTTCA
Organism: Malus sylvestris; assembly: GCF_916048215.2. Classification (NCBI taxonomy): domain Eukaryota; kingdom Viridiplantae; phylum Streptophyta; class Magnoliopsida; order Rosales; family Rosaceae; genus Malus; species Malus sylvestris. The sequence continues at coordinate 13,516,647 of NC_062265.1, read as the reverse complement.
AGGATTGTGTGTTATTATCCTATACAAATTAGGCCTTTAAATCCTTTTCCTTTGCTACATAGGGGCTGCAAATTTCAGCCTATAAATACCATCCTTTGCTGCACCATTTAGTGACCACCCTCTACCATATTTTCACTACACCATTCACCCAAACATCCCTCTTGTGCCGTGAGTTTGCAAAGGAGAAGGAAGGAGACTCTTGGAGCCGTGCATGCCATTCAAGGAGCTTGGATTGTTGGAGCGTTTCTAGGTGTTTTCTATCTTTATGTCAATGTTTAAATTTATTTATCTTTGTTTATTTGCGAACATGAGGAACTAATTTCTTTATAGTTAGAGGGGAATTCAAAGCCATGATCATATGTTTTATATGACTTGATTTCCTCCAGTTATGATTTCATAAATCGTAAATGTGGTTTACTTATCTATTTGATTGATAACATGTTTATGTATGTTGATTGAGGGTCGACACTTAGTTTGCATGCATGAATTTGATGCTAGAGTATAAGGGAATTTCACCTAATCGTTATTAACTTAAATTCATAAGTAGTAAAAGTCGCTAGTCACGATTGTGTTAAGTAAATCCTTAGCAAGAGTAACATGCGTATTCCATAGTTATGAATGCCTCGTCAATGCTTATGATTTCCATTGACCTTAATGATCTTTGATATGTGTCTCTATCATGCATATTCCATAGTTAGGGTCCTTGATAAGAAAAATTTGGTTGTAATGCGTATTCCATTCAATTCAATGAATCTAGGGAAATCTGAGAATTAATTGGTGCAATCTAGTTAATTTGATGCATTGTCATTCATGGTTTGTTGAAAGAGTAACTGGAAATCGAGTCGTATGCATATGTTTCATGTGTGGAGAAGGAACCCTCTAACTAGCCTTTCACCATTCCATTTCATCAATTTCGTGAGTCTTTAGGTTTTTTTACAAAGTTTATGTTTTAAAAGTTCAATTTCGTCAAAACCAAACCCCTTGCTTTTAAGTCTTGTTTTTAGAGTCAAAACTTGTTTCCTTTAAGTCTTTTGAGTCTTTGAAGTTCTATTTTCGTCCAAATCAATTGTTAGGTCTAGAATTGAGTCTTTTTTATTGTTATTTGCTGTTTTGAGTGTTTTAAGTTAGTTTTGAGTTTATAGAGTCTGGTTTAGTGTTTTTTGAATCTTATATTTGTTGATTGGCATCCCTAGTTAATCCCCGGTCTAAAACGATCCCTACTTGCATCATTACTACAATTGTCATCAATAGGGTTTAATTTGTGTGTCAACTTAATTTTCACATCAAATTTTGGCGCCGTTGCCGGGGATTAGCAAAATTGCTAATCTCCCTTTGTTTCTGTTCGTGTCTTTTACTTTTGATATGTGATTTAGTTTTCTTTCTTTGATTTTAGGTACTAGAGAAGCAAGATATGGCAATTGCTAACATTCAAGCTTAAATAGCGAATTTTACTTCTCAATTGTTGCAGTATGCCGAAAGGACACCAAAGGCAAAGTGTCCCTACATTTGGTTTGTCTTATAGGCAAGAATATCAAGAAAATCAACGTTCACAAAGAGATTGGAGTGATCATTCAAACTCTATGTGGTGGGAATTGAAGGAATTATTTTGAAAAACATGTTCATTTGAATAACATCTATAGCATGCAATTAACAAATTAAAGGCGGAATCATGCTTGTATGCATTCAAAAACAAAACATTACCCATGAAATTCAAAGCCTAGTAGATTGGTGAACCAATAATCAACTCAAAAACAAAGTGAGTTGAAATTAATACCTTTGTAGATTCCTCTTTGCATAAGCAAAGGCTAATCACCCAAAGAGATAGGGCCTTCATTCCTTACTTCTTAGATCCATAGATTTGGATGGAAGAATAGGTTCTCCTAGTTCCCAAAATTGAGAACCTCTAAGTCTCTTCACCAAGGTTTGATTGTAGAAGAAATGAGTGACCTTGGAGTAGTAGGATTGCTAGATGTACCCTCCAAGGTGTTGGCCTCTTTAGAGAGAAAATGGAGAGACAATTCTCACCAATTTTCCCCCAAAATAAACCCTTAATCACATTATGAATATTTTGTTATAAAGTCATTTATATAGTCACTTCTTTAAGTGACCTAAATAACCAAACAACCCTAATTCATCTTCATGGCCGGCCATATAGGGATTTATGGGCTTTTGGGCTTTAATGAATCTTTATTCATTAAATTGTCATACAACTTAAGTTAATGGGCTTGACGTTCGAAGCCCATTGGGCCTTAAGGTCCAAAACTATCCCGAAGTCTTTAACGAACTAATTCGTTTGATTAATTAACATATTAATTAATCCTTGCCATAAATAAATGATTAAACCATTTAATCATTCTTACTCATTTCCGTTTAATCTTCAATCTCCACCTTTTATGGTGTGCGATCCATTAGGTTCCTTTTAGCGAGGCAGTGGGCGATTAAAACCATTTTACATCGATTGTGAATTGAAACAATTTTCAATTCTCCCTTTAGTGGTTATACACGTATAGGGCTTCCACAAACCATGGTTGACGCCTAGCAGCATGTCATGGTTAACCAAGCTAATCAGAAGAGGTTAGAGAACCTATTCAGTTCGGGATTACAAATGCAATACGGTCCTTCTCTAATCTAATACTCTTGACCACATTGTTTGGTATGATAGTTTATTTACTCATGTCTACTATCCAATGTGAATCGTTTGCTTATATGATTTCCTTGAATGTGATTTGGAACGCATTCCCCAATCTCATTCATACTCTGGCCAGAGATTCCAAATCATATCATAGAGTATTCTCCCTCAACTGTTTGAAGGTTAGAGATCCCTTGTTGCGCATTTACTTGTCTCCATAGCTAAGTGGCTTAACCCCAACGATGCCGTGACACCCCTAGGGGGTGAATTAGACATAATCAAAGATTAAGGACTTAACCACAAGACAACTGTGATGCCTCAGGTCAAAGGACTACTTTGCATTATCCCAACCATGAGTTCTCATGTGACATGGAATATAAGAACTCTTCGTTGATCACGTTCAGTGAACTCATTCTCTTATTGAGCACCTACGTACTTGTCTTGATGTCACACACACCAATGACTCGAGACTAGTCACTCTCCCTGAGAGAAGACACAGTACGTACTGATCTTAACGGACTGTCAATGCCCAATTGGTAATCCTATGATCAGGAACATTTAGGATGTGTCTACGAAAGAATGGTCTCATTAATCTAACTTCATTAGATTGCATTCTCCCAATCACATATTCCTTGGACTTTATCGTTTAAGCATATAACATTTATATGAGATGGCTCAAACAATAATCTTTGCCCTTTATATGTTAAACTAGATTAGTTTAACATTTGAAATGTCCGTAAAGTATCATCATATGATTGGTTTTAGGGCACATTTCCAACAGGAATCTCAACAAGTTCAACACGAAGGATATTGGCAGCCATATGAGGAGTTCTATTCAAGTCATGTGCAGCCACCACAACCTCATATACAATATGCCCAACCAAACTCAGGTTCATCAATCGATTATAATCAAATTCTTGAGGAATTAATTTCTTTGGCGCAGGGCTCACAAAATCAAGCCAAGGAGGCTCAACAAGGAGAATATTGGCAGCTATATGAAGGGTTCTATACAACGCCATATGCACCACCACAACCTCCCCCACAATCTTCCCAAACAACTTCAGGTACGTCCTTGGATAATGATACAATGATACACTTCTTAAGTTACTCACCAATTTGTCTCAGGGGCAAGAAAATCAAACCAAGAGGATGCAAAATCAAGCCAAAAAGATGGATGAATTAGAGAAGCAAGTTAGGCAGATTGTGGAGTTCATGGCACAAATTTAAGAACAAAGTGAATTCTCCAACGCAAACATTGTAAATTCAATGGAAGATTTTGAAATTATGAAGCCATCACTTTGGGTAGTACCATGGAGGTTGGAGCTGAACCAAGGGAGTCAAAATAAAGCCAAGAGGAGGACGAACATCTACTAATTGAGGAGGAAGAAGACACACCCACAGCAAGGGTAGAACAACCCTTGTCGTAGCCTCCTAGAGTCCCTATGTTGTCCAACTCAGCTAAGGTGGTTCCAAATTCAATTACTTCTTACCCCATTCCATTAGATGTCCCTTTTCCTCGCAGGTTTTTTATTCCCAAGGAAGAAGAGAGTGAAAAAGACATCGGGAAAGCCCTTCCCAAGGTGCAAAGTGATATCCCACTTCTTGGTACACCAAAACAAGTTCCAGATTATGTTGAATTCCCTGAAGCGAATTGTACACGAAGAAGAAGGATTCAAGAGAAAGAAGTGGATGGGGAACACCAAGAATTCATCAAAGAGGATGTACTTGGCACAACCAACCCCAAAGAAGTTGCATTTTATGATACAGGACAAGTCACAACCCTCCCACTAAATCTGGCCAAGTCCAACATTCTAGAAACTTTCAAAGAAGTAGTGCTTGTCCTTAAGTTCTTGTCGGAGCAAACAGGTAAGCCACCTACTCAAATTTCAATTTTGTTTTATACTAATATGTTGTTAATGATTCAGGCACCCACTCTAGAATTTAAACCATTACCGGATCATTTCAAGTATCACCTCCCATTCAAAGATCAAATCCATGCCGTGGGACCAAGGGGAGTTTAAAGGGAGGCATCGTCCGGCTGGAAGACGTTAAAGCAAGCGCTTCTTGGGAGGCAACCCATGCAAATAAGGAAGACCTAGGAAGCTCCGGCATCATAATCAGATTTGCGTTCCTAAACCCTATTATTTCTTGCTTTACTTTGCCATATTTGTCATGTTTGCTAGTTGTGTTATTTTCTTGCATTTGTGTGCGTCTATGCTTGAAACATTGAGGACGGTTTGGTTTAAGTGTGGGGGGGGGGGGGTAAACAAATGTTTTTGTTGAAAAATTCGTAGGATTTTACCACCTAACATTTCAAAAGTTGTTTTTCACTGTTTTTAGTGTGTTTTGAAGCTTTTTAGTGTGTTTTGACATAAAAATCCGAAAATCCCATAAAAATTTGAAAAATTGTTTTGAAAAACCCAAAAAGAGTCGTTTTTGTGTGTTTGTTTGTGTCTTAGAGTACCTTCCTGAAGGGAAATTATGAGATTTCATGTGGGATTTCTAGTGACTAGCATGCATATACAATTCAAGATTTATATACGAAAGCAACGGAAGCATGTTATCAAATAATATCAAAGCTCTAGTCATGTAAATCCCCTTCAAGATGCATAGGTTTATGTAAGCTGCATCAAAAACAAATTTATATTAGAGCAAAGTTTAGGAGTAGTTTTATACCTCTTGATCTAGATCTTAGACCAAGGATGGACCACCTCCAAGCACTTTGCTCCTTGAACTCCTTGAGCCTAGCCTCCTTCCTTGCCTCCTCCACTTTGTTTAGTATGAGTACTCCTACGTTCTCTTCAAGTTTCCAAAATTGAAAACCTCTAAAGATCCTCACCCACTAGTGTAGTGAGAAGGATTAAGGAATAACCAAAGGGGTGAAAAGATGATTAGCTAAATCCCCCCTATGGTGGCCGGCCCTTTGAGTGTTAGAGAGATATTTTTCTTTTTCTCTTTTGTTCTTTTAACACTTCAAAAAACCCTAATGAAACATTTTCTATAAAGTTCCTTTTATAGCCAAAAAGAAACAAGTCAACATTTGACCTTTATCTCCCTCCTTTGGCTGGCCCCCTTTGTGTTGTTTGGGCTTTGGACTTTTATTTATTTCAAGTCATCCAATGCTTGAATAAAAGCCCAATGGGTTTAGGCCCAATGGGCTCAATTAAACCCGAACGTTTCTTTAAGCCCAAAACAATCTTATATCGCTTTTATGATTTCTTTAGACTTTCTAATTAATCACAACACTTAATTAATCCAATTAATTATTTCCATCATCCATTAGTTACTCACTACAAGAGTGTATTGGTGAACAATCGTTTTAGGTTCTAATTAGCAAGGCAGTGAGGTGATTGGCACCAATCCAATTGATTATATTTAATCCAATCACTTAGTGAATTAAAACTTACTTTTAATTCACCTTCTTCTTTGTCGACTACATTTAATCATCTAGAAGAACTCACAAGCCATGAGTGACATCTAACCATATATCATGGCTACCCAAGCTAATGTAGAAGTTGTTCGGAGAACCTATTCAGTTGGAATTACAATGCAATTCGATCATTCTCTAAAACAATACTCTCAATCACATCACTAGGGTATGGATATATTATGTCAAACCCCTAATGTGATTATTCCTTTATATGATTCAATTGAGTCTTATAGGAGCGCTTTCCTTTATAACGCTCGATACTTCGGCCGAAGATTCCAGAATCATATCTTAGAGTATTCATCCTCTCTTAACGAGGATTAGAGATTCCTTGTTGCACATTCACTTGCCTTCATGACTAAGTGGCTTAACCCCGACTATGCCGTGGACACCCGCGGTTGGAGTGACTTTGACATAATCAAAGATCAAGTACTTAACCACAAGATAACGATGATGCCTCAGGTCAAAGGACTACTTACATTATTCCAACTATTAGAGTTACTTGCTTGACAAGTGAGTAGACCTCCATGCAAGTACTCTCGTTCGATTGTGTTCAATGAACTCATTCCCTTAATGAGCACCTACATACTTGTCTTAGTGTCACTACACGAATGGGATGAGACTTTCCATCCTTCTAATTGAAGCGGACATAGTATGTACAGGTCTATGCATTGTCAGTATCCCTCCGACAATCCTATGACCAGGAACCTTTTGGACATGATGGTTATGTGAAGAAGGTCTCTGTAGTCTAACTTCATTAGATTACTTCTTCAATCGATCCATTGTCCATGGATTCACCATTTAGGACATATATCGTTTATAGAGATAGTCCTAAATAGTATCTTTGCCATTTGATGTATAAGAGTCATCTATACATCCATTTATTGTCCTGAAAGGTTTCTTCCAAAGATTGACTTTCAGGGCATATTTCCAACAATCTCCCACTTGCACTAAAGTCAATCACTAGTGTATCTTATACATGCTAGTTGAGATAGCTTATGCTCGTAGGTTAACTTGGTTATGTATTAATCCTTTTTATTTAAAAGGGATTCACTTATCAAATGTTTCCAAAACATTTGATGATGTCTCTTTCTTGTGTTCGAATACTTTGATGAGACCTTGATGCCATGGCTTGAGCTATCGCCCCATTACGTCGTAGTGTCCTACTAACGACCTTATGGTTTGGATTCAATCATTGGTTCTAAAAGAACCCCTTCCATTCAAAACACCTTTTGAAGCAGTTTCTAAAACAATATATCGTCATATATTTCGTTAGTATACTTTATACAAACTTTGCTCCATCCTTGAGACCATTGTAGTACAATACTTACAATACATTCATATGATTAGTACTTCATCCATTATGAAGTTCCATTTGTTAAAATGGGTTATTTTTCACTTTGGTTAATAACCTAAGTGAATGCACGCTTCCAGAGTCATACTCTGATGTTCCTTTCTTAAAGGCAATAATACTTTATCAGTTGCTTTGGTTCTGATCCTGGGATATAGTAATATCTTAAAGTGACAATCCCTGTGGTTCTTCACTTTTGGATATCTACTCACAAGTCCATACATGTGTCCCTTTTGTGATTTTGTGACACATTCATTATAAGGGTTACGAAAGTGATTTTTCTATCATATAAGAAAATGCTTTCTTAAATCTTCAACATTTGAGATTTAATTTCCCCAAATAACATCCTTGAGAGAGCCTTGCTATATCAATAAGTCCAATTTCAAGTCTATACTTCAAAATTGACCGTGTCATGTTTTGTCAATTTTCGAGTAACATCTATGTTCTATCAAGTCTATCAAATAGACTTTATTCATATCTTGTTGCTCAAATTATGACATCACTCCCACTGACCTTGTTGTAACTTAGCATTCATTCAAAAACTTAACAATTATATTTTCTTGATTTGAATGCATATTGCTCCCACTAACTTGTCTTGGATTTATTGACAATCATTAAGATCCATTAGCTTATTGATGATGTCTCAACTATTTTGAGACTATCAACAACTCTAGCTAACACAAGTTATTTAAACGAATCATACACAAAAGAATTCCTTCTCAAGTAATTCCTTTTGAAATGTGTGACTTGCTTTGTCAAGTCTATTCATTTAATTATATGGTGTCATACACCATACTCCAAGTTTTAGTCATACTAAGACCTTTAATGTAGTCATATAAGAATTATCCAAGTCTTTAGTGGAAGCATGGCTCCTACTAAGGATATAGAAACTCAACCATTCCTTCTAGGTGGTTGACATAATTCTTTATCAAAACTACATAGAGCGTTATAGTTACAAAAGATGTTGAATTTGGATTGTCTTGTTGTTAAACTATATGTTGTGACTCATTTTGAAACTATTCCCTTTTGTTTCATCAAATTTGTCCATGGGCTTTGTTATTAGCTTGTTCTCATAAAAGAGAATGATGGACAACTCCCAACATATAACCATTTTATGTTAGGTTGACGAAACCAACATTCAACGACTATTCTTTAGAATGTTACACAACATAGAATTTTAACGTTTGAAGAGCTTGAGTCCTTTAACAATTAAAATTACAAACTCTTAATAATAGTCAAGTACTATTATTCTTTAGACAACTATAAACCAATCATATTTAAGTTTATATCCATTTTCACACCTCCCACTATTTCTCATGACTTAAATGAGAAATCACTTCATACATTCAAGATGTATAAACGTGGAGTATATGGGTAGAGGACATTGTGTAGTAGCTTTTAAAACCTTTCAAGCTCGTTTGTTTCAATCTTCACTAAGTTAATGTCTCGTTATTAAGTGACTAAAGTCTTTAAACATTTTATAGATTTAGACACTTCTTTCTTGGTTTAATCACTAACACAATTGACATTTTAAAACAATTTAAAGAATGCCCAATTAGTTGTTCAAAACTACTAATTGAATCAAGAGTGATCTTGATTATTGTGGTTTAAGTGATAACCATATAAGAAACGTTTTTCTTATTACTTATATCAATTATAATGTGATCTTCCTTTTCTTCAAGAAAGGAATCTCTAGATCTTTGTCAATTCTTATAGAACTCATAGGTAGACAATTTGGAACCAAATCTAAAGATTCATTGTATCCTTTTATGTCCTACATGTGAGATCTATCCATAATTGATAAGTCTAAAGTTTGGTCATCACATTACAACAAGTGATATAAATCTTGTATCTCAACTAAGATACAACAAGACAATATTCAATTCATAACACTACTTTAAGGAAATAATATATTAGAAGGCATTCATCACATTACATTCATATGATAATTCAAACATTCATAATGTTTAATACAAAAAGAATTAGCTCTATACATTTAGAGACTAATTATATACCTTCATGTAGGCACTAATAGTGGTCTTCCATCATATGAAGCCACATTATAAGTTCTTAACAAAATAAGAAAGTTTAAAGACTATCTTTAAATGCCTAACAAACTTCCTAAGTAGTAAGCACAAAACATAGTGGCCGAATCCTTCTCCACATTTTTCCTTGCTTGTTCCTCTTCTACTTGGCTCCTCCACCTATATACAATTATACAAGTGATTAGCCCTTTATATCAAATATAAATTTTAGAAGATCTAACAATTAGAATTGACAATAAGAACATAAACCATACCTTGTGGCTTGTCCTTAAGAGTTGCAAGGTATAACCTGCAATTCCTCATCCAATGCCCCTCCTTTCCATAGTGGTGGCAAGTCCCCTTGGGCTCCTTTGCCTTCTTTTTCCTCACTCCTCATTGCGGCTTAAGAGTGGGAGACTTCTTCTCCTTCCCTTTGCCTTTGCCTTGCGGCTTGGCCTTGGAAGAGGATGGCTTGTTGTAGGCTACTGCAGCAGTCCCTACAACGTTCTCTTTCTTCATAGTCTTCTCGGCGGTTACTAACATGTTTAGTAACTCAGAGAGAGTACTATCCATCTTATTCATATTGTAGTTCATTACGAACTGCGAGAATGAATCAGAAAGAGAAGCCAATATGAAGTCCTGGGCCAATTCCCCGTCAAGTGGAGTACCTAGGTTCTCCAATTGTTCAATGAGTCCTATCATCTTCAGTACATGTTGATGCACTGGAGCCCCCTTGACCATCTTGGTCTTCACAAGTTCACTGACAGTGCTAAAGCGACGGTTGCGCGTCCCTTCACCATATAACTCCGTAAGATGGAGTATGATGGAAGATGCACTGTCCATGCCCTTGTGCTGTCTCTGTAGCTCCTCATTCATGGAAGCCAACATATAGCACTTGGCTTGTGTATCATCCTCAACATGCTTGTCATACTTAGCACGTTCATCCTCAGTGGCCTCGGGGCCAAGAGGTATGTGAGGTGGGGCCTTGTCTAGCACGTAAACAATCTTCTCCAATGTTAGGAGAATCTTGACATTACGATACCATGATAGGAAATTGTGCCCCTCTAGGCAATGTTTGTCGAGTATTTTCGCAAGTGTGCTTCCAACCATATCTAAATACATAAACAATAAAATAATTAGTTTGATTGTTGATTAAGTCAAACGATTCGGGTCTTTAAACCGAATGACACCACCCACCAATTTTGGCAAATTCCATATCCCTCAAGATGGAATCCGGGAGATTTCAATGAAAGCTCCTAGCGGGTTATGGGAGGCTCACTATTACCAAGCCCACCTCACGATGATACGATGTCGGCTAGCAAAAATAATAATGAGAGGGTATTACTACCCATTCACAACAACCTCTTATGATTACCCATCTTTTTGGCCTCTAGAGAACAATGCCTCACAATGATATGATGTTGGCACCATTTCTCTTAGTTAAGTTTTGTCCCACCATGCCGGTTTAGATAGGGGTTCAAGTATGACCTCACGATGATACGATGTTGGCCACACTCGTTGCCTACCTTAACCTCATCAAATGTTTTAAATAAACTCCTCCTGAGTATAAGCATGCACTTTGCACTCCCCCATGATAGGGTGAAGGCGGTGTACAAGTCATAAACGATTGGAGCCTACCACGGTGGAAGGCCACGAAAAAGTGTTCAAAGCACTCTTACGCTTTCAACTTAATATTGTATGTTGGTTGAGGGATTTTAAGGTCTCATCAATTTTATTTATTTATTCACATTCAAATAAATTGTGTCCTATTATAACTACTAGTCCAAAGTTAATGAAATTAGTAGCATATGATATCCCCACTATTCGTTTTCATAAAACAAATCAATATCAAAACATTTTTCAAAATATTGGAGATATATATAACTACTAATTGTATTCATTATAGTTTAGTAGCGTATGATACTGACACACCCCGTCCCGAAGGAGGGTATGCTGGCCGTCACGTGAGAGTGACGTAACCATTTACACAGTTCATAAGCTTAAACAAAAATACAATTACTAAGATGAAACACCCGAGGGTGAGTCCTACATTTGTGAATTCTGTCAGAACACCGCTGGATTCCTCGTGGCCACCAAAGCTCTGCTATCTAGAACCTGAAGGGGCGCAAAACAAAATTGAGTGGGTCAGTAAAAGAAAGTTTTTCGAAAACATTTCATTTAAAACATTTCTAACCCCTTGCTGTAAAACCTGTATACTTTCCCAGAAAATAGTATAATAGCATATAACTTTCCATAAATCTCAAATCATCAATTTTTCTCAAAAGCCAGAAAGTATGCCATGCTATAACTGTCAAAAACAGAATGAATGATGCATCAAAATAATAGGTGAAATAATGAATCAACCGGACACCCTGCAGTTGGTCCTGTACGGTTAATTCTATAGCTCAGTATCCAATCCAAACCGGAGTCACCTCGGTGACCTGTACGGCACTACTCTGCTCATAAATCGGAACTACCTGAAGTAGTCTGTACGATAAGAATGGTGTAATAATACGCTCTAGTGCTTCTCTCATCAATCATCTGTGCACATAATCTAAAGTCACCTACTAGTCGGAACCACCTCTAGTGATCTGTACGACTAGTATGTCGGAACCCTCTCATGGTCTGTACGACATGTCGGAACCCTCTATGGTCTGTACAACAGGCACCTACTTGGATCCAAGGTGAGCGTGTGGTGCGGGTGAATAATATAAGCATTAACACCATGATTGCAGGTTATGAGCTATCAACATAATATACATCATCAATGATTCACATGAATAACATAAAACTCACCTGATACTCACCTGTGCGTCCACAACACCAATTCACATATATATATGCATCAATTATCAATTCATATATCACATACTATGCATGCATGGCATTTGAAAAACGTATTTTCGTTTAAACTCAATTTCTGGGAAAAATATCAATAGTATATAGGTATAAACAGAAATACTGCCCACTCACCTGGAGTTTGCCCAACAACTCCATAGCACCACACATCAAGGCGTCATGACGATCGGCGCCTAGAACAATAATCAAATCCAACCTCAGAATTCATATCGATAGAATATATAACTTATATAAGACACGTCACTACGTAGTTCGATCCGGAAGATCTGCAACTCAGATTTCAAATCCATAACTTCCAGAGGTCCAGAATATACCTCTAGGACATCATCCTAAAATTTCATTACCATCCAACGGTCGGATCTCCGTCAATTTCGAAAACCAAGTGACGGTTAACATTCTATTTTATGAACTTACAACTCCAATTCCGAAAGATCCGTAAGTCTGATTCCCGATCCGTAAGTTCCTATAATCCTCAAATATTACGTATTACAACGTATCAAAGTTTGGTGATGATCTAACGGTCGGATCGTCAATTCACATTTTCACCTAACCACGAATCGAAACGAACTTAGGTTCAATTACTCAATTTACGTCTATCAATTATTAAAACTGAACCTAGAACCTTAAACACATGCTAAGAATGACATTGGCGGGCCATTGGCCACGCGCCGCCGCACGGGCCGCCGCGGGTGGCGGTTGGCCGTCTCGACTCGTCGGAAAATCCAACCATTTCCAAAAATTCTCAAAAAAATACATAATTGAAGATCTCAATGAGTAGAGCAAACTTTATACCTGTGACCAAGGCCAATTTGGCCTAGAAACACTTCAATTTCATCAAACCCGTACGAAACCCTATATGTGGTGCTCTTTAATTCGTCCTCAATTCAACTTTGCTGCTCCAACCAACAATTGGGCATTTTTCTAGGCCTCAAGGGAAGTGTATGTGTAGTGCCAATTGGAAGAAAATGTTTCAAAATTAGGAGAATCGACGTAAGACCCGTCGGAGTCACTATCGCCAAATGTCGCGGATTTGGCCCAATTCCTGTCGAGTCTTGAGAGAATGATGAAGGAGAAGAGATGTGGTGATGCTTTCAGGTGGAGATGGGATGAAAATCGCCTGAAAAACGGCTCAGAACCGTCGAAATTTCCCTGGGTCAGCGGGTTGGGTACGCGCGGGTCGCCAGGATCCGACCGATCCTCTGCTTTCCTTTCTTCCTCCTTTCCCTCCTGTTCTCTTCCCTGATTCGTCACTCAACTTTCTCTCTCTCCTCCCCATTCGGCCTCATCTCCTTGTTTCCAGATTGGGCAGCCTTGCCCAATCCCGTTTCTGTCTCTGTTTTTCCTTCCTCCCCGACAGCTTCCTCTTTTTCTTCACATACATACACACACAAAACCTTTCTCTCATCCCAACCATCCATTTCATTCTTCATTAAATCTGGGCCGTCCATTTTCATAAAAGAAATTCTAGATTTTACTAAAATTATAATTCCTTAAAATCCCAAATTTCAAACGTTAATAACTTTTTCGATAAAACTCCAAATCACGAACCGACTACGCCCACGCTTCCGTAGTGATGAATACTGCAAGGATATGTCAAAAAAACAAAATCTTAGATGGCACGACACAACGATTAACCTCAAATAATGCGCGTGCCCAAAAAGGGCACTTTTGTAAAATCCTTTATTAAAACTTTAAAAATTCTTAAAATTAGGGACGGGCTGTCACAATACCGTTTCCAGATTGGGCAGCCTTGCCCAATCCCGTTTCTGTCTCTGTTTTTCCTTCCTCCCCGACAGCTTCCTCTTTTTCTTCACATACATACACACACAAAACCTTTCTCTCATCCCAACCATCCATTTCATTCTTCATTAAATCTGGGCCGTCCATTTTCATAAAAGAAATTCTAGATTTTACTAAAATTATAATTCCTTAAAATCCCAAATTTCAAACGTTAATAACTTTTTCGATAAAACTCCAAATCACGAACCGACTACGCCCACACGTCCGTAGTGATGAATACTGCAAGCATATGTCAAGAAAACAAAATCTTAGATGGCACGACACAACGATTAACCTCAAATAATGCGCGTGCCCAAAAAGGGCATTTTTGTAAAATCCTTTATTAAAACTTTAAAAATTCTTAAAATTAGGGACGGGCTGTCACAATACTCCCACTATTTTTTTTAAGAAAAACAAATCAATATCAAAAACGAATTTTTCAAATATTGGAAGTAACTACTACTACTACAGTTTTTGCATTCCTTTGAATTTGGACTTTATAGTTATCTTAGGCTCTTGGATGACCATGGACTTATTAGGTTATTGCAACAACGAGCCAACATTGTTGAATAAGAACTCGGGGAGGTTGTGTCAATTTAATTACGTGTTTTTCAATCCAATTAAAATATTTTCATTGAGCCATTAGAAATGAAAGACGATCATTCATTGCTAATTAGGGCGTTGGACCCATTTAATCTTTAATCTCATGTCAAAACCCTCTTTTAATCATGTCTCCTTACCAATAGTTAAAGAAACTCTAGTCTAGCACTAGAGGGAATCAACTAACTAAAAGAGATTAAGAAGTAATAAGAATTACAAACCGATTTGTACAAATTCCTACAAATTACACATACTAAGAGGGAGAGATAGATTAATGTCCAACGTGACAAGGTCCAATTGAAACAGTAATTAAAACACATTCCCAAGGTTCAAACAATTTGAGTTTAGCGCCTTATCTCGTAGCTCAATTATCGTTTAAGGCATATGTCCATAGTCACCCATTTTTCTTACTACTTAATCACATTAAATAATCAATGGGAATGCAACATAAACAATTAGATTTAGTGCATATGGGCATAATATTATTATGAGTTTAAACAACTAATAAAATTAAAATCAAATATTTTAACTTTTCAAAATAGTAGGGGCCTAAATGCAAATATGAAAAGTTAGGGGTCAAACCGTAAATACTTGAAAGTAAAAACAACTTTTTCCAAATTACAAAAAAGGCCCCACAAGTGGGTAATCCACTAGGGGAGGCCGGCCACATTAAGGGGAGATGGGAAGTTTCACCCATCTTGCATTAAACCAAGTTAAAGTAGAAAAAATTAAATTTTGCTTGTCACTTGGTTTTGCTTTAAAGACTTTAGAGAAAAGGGTGATGGAAATTCTCCTAGTCAAGTCTAGGATTTAATAAATTTTGAGATGGCTATGGATGGTATGTACATCATCCAAAACCACAAAATAATGCATAAAATCCAAATAAAACCATTTTCACTAAAACCCAAACCATGAACACCAAGAACAGAACCATGAACACATTTTCAAGATTTGTATATTCTTGGTGATTTTTCAAATCCAAAACAAAAGTGACAAGAACTCTACTTTCTAGCTTTAAAGTGTGTGTGTGTGATTCAAAATAAAAACACAAACACATAGCCAAAATCCCCTTTTTGCCGTGCCCTCCCAATGACTCAAAACCCCAAAATTTGTTCTAAACTCATTCTTCATTCATGCATACAAAACACTTTTTGCATACATATCTTTCTCAACTATTGATTCATATTTTTCAACTATTGAAAAACAAAAGATAAACATACTTTGAATGAAGCAATAACATGTCATACATAAAATTAAAACCCATATGCATAAAATCCAAAAGGACACATAATACATAAACCTTTGCCTCTGATACCACTTGAAGGGAAATTATGAGATTTCATGTGGGATTTCTAGTGACTAGCATGCATATACAATTCAAGATTTATATACGAAAGCAACGGAAGCATGCTATCAAATAATATCAAAGCTCTAGTCATGTAAATCCCCTTCAAGATGCATAGGTTTATGTAAGATGCATCAAAAACAAATTTATATTAGAGCAAAGTTTAGGAGTAGTTTTATACCTCTTGATCTAGATCTTAGACCAAGGATGGACCACCTCCAAGCCCTCTCCTTCCTTGCCTCATCCACTTTGTTTAGTATGAGTGCTCCTAGGTTCTCTTCAAGTTTCCAAAATTGAAAACCTCTAAAGATCCTCACCCACTAGTGTAGTGAGAAGGATGAAGGAATAACCAAAGGGGTGAAAAGATGATTAGCTAAATCCCCCCTATGGTGGCCGGCCCTTTGAGTGTTAGAGAGATATTTTTCTTTTTCTCTTTTGTTCTTTTAACACTTCAAAAAACCCTAATGAAACATTTGCTATAAAGTTCCTTTTATAGCCAAAATGAAACAAGTCAACATTTGACCTTTCTCTCCCTCCTTTGGCCGGCCCCCTTTGTGTTGTTTGGGCTTTGGGCTTTTATTTATTTCAAGTCATCCAATGCTTGAATAAAAGCCCAATGGGTTTAGGCCCAATGGGCCCAATTAAACCTGAACGTTTCTTTAAGCCCAAAACGATCTTATATCGCTTTTATGATTTCTTTAGACTTTCTAATTAATCACAACACTTAATTAATCCAATTAATTATTTCCATCATCCATTAGTTACTCACTACAAGAGTGTATTCGTGAACAATCGTTTTAGGTTCTAATTAGCAAGGCAGTGAGGTGATTGGCACCAATCCAATTGATTATATTTAATCCAATCACTTAGTGAATTAAAACTTACTTTTAATTCACCTTCTTCTTTGGCGACTACATTTAATCATCTAGAAGAACTCACAAGCCATGAGTGACATCTAACCATATATCATGGCTACCCAAGCTAATGTAGAAGTTGTTCGGAGAACCTATTCAGTTAGAATTACAATGCAATTCGATCCTTCTCTAAAACAATACTCTCAATCACATCACTAGGGTATGGATATATTATGTCAAACCCCTAATGTGATTATTCCTTTATATGATTCAATTGAGTCGTATAGGAATGCTTTCCTTTATAACGCTCGATACTTCGGCCGAAGATTCCAGAATCATATCTTAGAGTATTCATCCTCTCTTAACGAGGATTAGAGATTCCTTGTTGTGCATTCACTTGCCTTCATGACTAAGTGGCTTAACCCCGACTATGCCGTGGACACCCGCGGATGGAGTGACTTTGACATAATCAAAGATCAAGTACTTAACCACAAGATAACGATGATGCCTCAAGTCAAAGGACTACTTACATTATTCCAACTATTAGAGTTACTTGCTTGACATGTGAGTAGACCTCCATGCAAGTACTCTCGTTCGATTGTGTTCAGTGAACTCATTCCCTTAATGAGCACCTACATACTTGTCTTAGTGTCACTACACGAATGGGATGAGACTTTCCATCCTTCTAATTGAAGCGGACATAGTATGTACCGGTCTATGCATTGTCAGTATCCCTCCGACAATCCTATGACCAGGAACCTTTTGGACATGATGGTTATGTGAAGAAGGTCTCTGCAGTCTAACTTCATTAGATTACTTCTTCAATCGATCCATTGTCCATGGATTCACCATTTAAGACATATATCGTTTATAGAGATAGTCCTAAATAGTATCTTTGCCATTTGATGTATAAGAGTCATCTATACATCCATTTATTGTCCTAAAAGGTTTCTTCCAAAGATTGACTTTCAGGGCATATTTCCAACACTTCCAACACAATGATGAGGATTTGGTTTTTAATTGCATGACGGTTAAAGAAAGTTACAAACATGGATGGAAGTTTGATATGCTCTTTTGTTTATGCTTGGTCATCGGTGTTGTTGACGAATTCACATGTAATCACAAAGAAAAAAATCAGTTTTTGTAACATGCTTGAAGGAAGTAACTCAAACTAACGCTACAACCATGTGAGACTTGAGCCTAAACATTCTTTGGAGAGTTAATAATCTGTGAATTTGTTGTTTTCTAAAGTCGTTGCATGATCTCATCATTCTTTGCTTGGTTGCTACTTAGAAGGCGTTTCATTATTATAGATCCAAATATTAGAACTCATACCCATTTCATTCAAAGCATAAAATTGATTAGCATAACTAATAAGATGAAGTTGTTTAGTTAAAATCAGAGACAAAAAGCCTTAACCCATTGCATATATATTGTAGGTTTACCCTTTTGAGCCTTAGTTAGCCATTTTCTTTGTTAGCCACACTATCCTTACCTAGCCTAGATTAGGACTATCCATACCCTTGTTCTTAAAGGATAATAAAGCATGACTTAGAGGGAATTCCTTTTGATCAACATTGTGCAGAAAAATAAGTGTGGGGGAAGGGAAATTTTGTGTGCCAAAAGAAGTAGAAGGGCACGGGTTAGAAAAAAAGAAAAAAAAAAGGAGCAAAATTCGTAGAAAAAGAAAAAACAATGAAAAAAAAAATGTGAAAAGAATGGAAAAAGAGTTGAAAAGAAGTGAGAATTACCTCACATGTGTTGGTTGTTGAAGAAAGGGTCCAAAAGGTTGAATTTGACCCTAAGTGTTGCATGAGTCTTCCCCTTGTGTTTAAAAATTGATTTTTGCATGTAAAAGTGAATTCTAAGTGTCAATTTCATTACTTTGCTTATTATTCTTTAAGAATGTTTGTTTATCCTTACCTTTCTTTGTTAGCCAATACCTTAGCCCCATTGAAACCCTTTGCTTCTATCTTGATTGTTATGTGTTTCAATATGTGGAGTTTGGAATTGGTATGAGCATATGATATCCTTGGTTCTCGCATCTAAGTAGTAGCATTCCATTCATTAGATCATATACATACATTCATAATTCCAGAAAATGCTTTTCTTGTCATAACATATGTGAGCATTAGTTTTCATATTTACATCAATCTTCTCACATATAACTAGTGAAGGGTGTGTATTTAGAAAATCTGTGTGAAAATTGAGGGCATATCTAGTAAGGAATTGAGGGATTCTCTAAGGCATGTTATTTCATCCAGAACACTGTTTTAATCGATTAAATGTGAGCTAGTAAGTGATGACTATGCTTAAGTATGTGCTTAAGAGTAGGGATGGCTAAAATCTATGTAAGTAGTGATTTTTAATGTGTCATGTTTCATTGGAAATCCCTGAGGTGAACGTTGGAAGGTTCAGGTTATGTTTTGTTTCTTTGTTTTGCTTGAGGACTAGCAAAAGCTAAGTGTGGGGGAATTTGATAGGAGCATATTTATGCGCCTTAGTTAGCTAGTTCTTATGCATTTATGTTGTGTTTTCTTAGTTAAGTTAGTCTTTTAAGCTATTTTCATGTGTTTTCAGGTTTTAAGGACAAAGTAAGCAAAAAGATGCAATTTGGAGCATTTTGGAGCAAAATTGAGCTAGAATGGAGCTCATGCATGTGGAGCACAAAGAATGGACGAATTTGAAGGATTGAAGAAGCTAGGAATGTGTTGCAAAGTTGAAGAATTGAAGATGCAAAGTTTCCTAATTGAAGTAGGAAAGTGCCTAATTGAAGATGAAATCCTAGTCAACAATGGATTCCTAGTTGAAGAATGATTCCTAGTTGAAGTTGGATTTCTAGAAGATTGAAGATTCCTACTCAAACAAGGTTTCCTACTTGAAGAAGGAAAGTTAAAAGCCAAAGAATCAGCTCAAGTGAAGAAACCTTATCCAAAACATTATCCATAACCTTATCCTATCCTATCTTATCCTAATCCTAATCTACCTATATTTCAGCTACAAAAGGGATTTCTTTTCCTATTTGGAGACTTAAAACCTGATTTCTAGAAGCCTTATCCCTTCCTACAAAGGTGCCACACCTTATCCCTTGTTTTTCTAGAAATCAGCCACAAAACAACCTTTCTAGAAGGCCTTATCCCTTGTCCTACAAAAGTGACGCCCCAAACCTTTCTAGAACTTCTAGAAACCTGATTATTCCTTTCCCCCTTGGTTTCTAAAAGCCTTAGCCTTTTCCTTCAAGGATTGTGTGTTATTATCCTATACAAATTAGGCCTTTAAATCCTTTTCCTTTGCTACATAGGGGCTGCGAATTTCAGCCTATAAATACCATGCTTTGCTGCACCATTTAGTGACCACCCTCTACCATATTTTCACTACACCATTCACCCAAACATCCCTCTTGTGCCGTGAGTTTACAAAGGAGAAGGAAGGAGACTCTTGGAGCCGTGCATGCCATTCAAGGAGCTTGGATTGTTGGAGCGTTTCTAGGTGTTTTCTATCTTTATGTCAATGTTTAAATTTATTTATCTTTGTTTATTTGCGAACATGAGGAACTAATTTCTTTATAGTTAGAGGGGAATTCAAAGCCATGATCATATGTTTTACATGACTTGATTTCCTCCAGTTATGATTTCATAAATCGTAAATGTGGTTTACTTATCTATTTGATTGATAACATGTTTATGTATGTTGATTAAGGGTCGACACTTAGTTTGCATGCATGAATTTGATGCTAGAGTGTAAGGGAATTTCACCTAATCGTTATTAACTTAAATTCATAAGTAGTAAAAGTCGCTAGTCACGATTGTGTTAAGTAAATCTTTGGCAAGAGTAACATGCGTATTCCATAGTTATGAATGCTTCGTCAATGCTTATGATTTCCATTGACCTTAATGATCTTTGATATGTGTCTCTATCATGCGTATTCCATAGTTAGGGTCCTTGATAAGAATAATTTGGTTGTAATGCGTATTCCATTCAATTCAATGAATCTAGGGAAATCTGAGAATTAATTGGTGCAATCTAGTTAATTTGGGGCATTGTCATTCATGGTTTGTTGAAAGAGTAACTGGAAATCGAGTCGTATGCATATGTTTCATGTGTGGAGAAGGAACCCTCTAACTAGCCTTTCACCATTCCATTTCATCAATTTCGTGAGTCTTTAGGTTTGTTTACAAAGTTTATGTTTTAAAAGTTCAATTTCGTCAAAACCAAACCCCTTGCTTTTAAGTCTTGTTTTTAGAGTCAAAACTTGTTTGCTTTAAGTCTTTTGAGTCTTTGAAGTTCTATTTTCGTCCAAATCAATTGTTAGGTCTAGAATTGAGTCTTTTTTATTGTTATTTACTGTTTTGAGTGTTTTAAGTTAGTTTTGAGTTTATAGAGTCTAGTTTAGTGTTTTTTGAATCTTATATTTATTGATTGGCATCCCTAGTTAATCCCCGGTCTAGAACGATCCCTACTTGCATCATTACTACAATTGTCATCAATAGGGTTTAATTTGTGTGTCAACTTAATTTTCACATCAACGCCCAATAAGAAAACATGCCTTAATGTGATTAAACGCGTAACTAAAATCAATCACCATCCCTAGATCGAGATTCAACACTAGGCTCGTTTTGGATCGAATCAAAGGTTCATAGCCATCCTAAGGCCCTAAGGCAACTATATAGTCCATCAATGAATGCAAACCATATGTTAATAGTACCATATAATCTTGCTTTAAAAACCGTTTTACAAGCATAGTGGGAGTATCATATACAACTAAATCAATCACATGGACCAATAGTTGTAATAGGACCAAATTGTTTTAATAAGATTAAAATGCATACTTATATGTGATGAGACCTAAAACCCTCAACCAAACCATTATTAAGTTGATAAGCATGAGAATGCTTTGAACACTCTTTCGTGGCCTTCCACTGTGGTAGGCTCCAATCGTTTGTGACTCGTACACCGACTTCACGCTATCATAGGGGAGTACAAAGTGCGTGCTTACACTCAGGAGGAGTTCTATATGCATACATGATGTTGTGGAGGTAGGCAATGAGAATGATCAACATCATATCATTGTGAGGTTGTTCTTGAACCCCTACTCAAACTTGCATGGTGGGAATGACTTAACTAAGTGTAATGGAGCGAACATCATATCATTGTGAGGCTTCATTCTTTAAAGGACAAATATGATGGGTACTTGCAAGAGATGCAAATGAGTAAGCGTACTCTCTCATTATTATTGATGCTAGCCAACATCATATCATTGTGAGGTGGGCTTGGTAATGATGAGTCTCCCATACCCTACTAAGAGTTTCCTCCAAAACTCTTGAATTCCGATGAGGGATATGGAATTTTCCAAAAATAGTGGGTGGTGCTATTTGATTTAAAGACCCGGATCAAATGGCTTAAAATCAATCAATTTATATTCAATATGTATTTATTTACCAATATATTTGCAAACGCTATCCAAAACTTGACAAAGAAAAAGCCAAAAGCTTTAGTTTTCGGACTTGGTACTACAATCCCATAGATTGTCTTTAATGGCTTGTATATGTACCTAAGTAGTCTCATCCTCGCAATCTTCCTATTGATAATGTATCATTGGAAGAACATGTTAGATAAGTCTATCATAAACAGGACAACACTTTTAATGTCATAATTCTTCAATTACAAATTGTTGTATGAAGAAGTAAGAGTTGCTTTGAACAACCCTTAGTTAATGCAAACACTAGTGCTTGTGTCTTTGTTAAATGAACAAAGAACTTGAGAAGTAAGCACAAGGGCATGGACACTTTATGTGCCATGATTCTTCACTTACAAATTGTTGTATGAAGAAATAAGAGTTGCCTTGAACAACTCTTGAAAGTTTGTAATTATGTTTAGAACATAATAGTTGGTAGACAAATATAGTCCATCAACATGGACTTATGATGATTTTGAATCATTGAGTGATGAAGTGTTAAACCACTTCATGAGACGGAAACTAGGCAAGGACTTCACTTTTGTGTCCATATCCAAATGGTTCACTAAGTTTATTGTAAACTATATAGTGAACAATAACCACACGCTCTCCAAATTGTTTGATGTGTATAACACAATTGAAATGAGTTTCAAGAGAGATAGTGAGAGTTTAGGGACCATAACTATTGTAGTTAAAGGAGAAGTCAAATGAAGAAGGCGAAATAACTCCAAGGGAACAAACTTTCTTTATGAAAGGATGGATATTGGAAGGCGTATTTGCAAGAAATGTCTTGCAAGTGTCAAGAACACACCTTTCGAAGGTGTTGTAAATTGTTCTTGAATAGTTCAAAACAGTTGGTTCTTCTACTTGAATGCTTGATTCCGTATTAGTAACTATGTTTTACAATCGTTGTAAAAGTGTGGCAAATAAGAAGTTGAAGATTAATGAGAGAAGAGAAAGTACTTCTGTTGGAAATGTGCCCTAAAGCCAATCATGTGATGATACTTTACGGACATTTCACATGTTAAACTAATCTAGTTTAACATATAAAGGGCATAGATTATTGTTTGAGCCGTCTCATATAAATGTTATATGCTTAAACGATAAAGTCCAAGGAATATGTGATTGGGAGAATGTAATCTAATGAAGTTAGATTCTTGAGACCATTCTTTCGTAGACACATCCTAAACGTTCCTGATCATAGGATTGCCAATTGGGCATTGACAGTCCGTCAAGATCGGTACGTACTATGTCTTCTCTCAGGGAGAGTGATTAGTCTCTAGTCATTGGTGTCTGTGACATCAAGACAAGTACGGTAGGTGCTCAATAGAGAATGAGTTCACTGAACGCGATCAACGAAGAGTTCTCATATTCCATGTCACATGAGAACTCATGGTTGGGATAATGCAAAGTAGTCCTTTGACCTGAGGCATCATAGTTGTCTTGTGGTTAAGACCTTGATCTTTGATTATGTCAAAGTCATCCCACCAGGAGGGTGTCCATGGCATCGTTGGGGTCAAGCCGCTTAGCTATGGAGACAAATGAATGCGCAACAAGGGATCTCTAACCTTCAAACCGTTTGAGGGAGAATACTCTCTGATATGATTTGAATCTCTGGCCAGAGTATGAATGAGATTAGGGAATGCGTTCCGAATCACATTCAAGGTAATCATATAAGCACAAGACACACATTGGATAGTAGACATGAGAAAATAAACTATCAAACCAAACAATGTGGTCAAGAGTATTAGATTAGAGAAGGACCGTATTGCATTTGTAATCTCGAACTGAATAGGTTCTCTAACCTCTTCTGATTAGCTTGGGTAACCATGATATGCTGCTAGGTGTCACTCATGGTTTGTGGAAGCCCTAAACGTGTATAATCACTAAAGGGAGAATTGAAAATAGTTTCAATTCACAATCGATGTAAAATGGTTTTAATCGCCCACTACCTCGCTAAAAGGAACCTAATGGATCGCACACCGTGAAAGGTGGAGATTGGAGATTAAACGGAAATGAGTAAGAATGATTAAATGGTTTAATCATTTATTTATGGCAAGGATTAATTAATATGTTAATTAATCAAACGAATAAGTTCGTTAAAGACTTCGGGATAGTTTTGGACCTTAAGGCCCAATGGGCTTCGAACGTCAAGCCCATTAACTTAAGTTGTATGACAATTTAATGAATGAAGATTCATTAAAGCCCAAAAGCCCAAAATCCCCTAAATGGCCAGCCATGATGAAATGAATTAGGGTTTTGGTTGTTTAGGTCACTTAAAGAAGTGACTATATAAATGATTTTATAGCCAAATATTCATTAAGTGAAAAATGGGTTTATTTTTGGGGAAAATAGGTGAGAATTGTCTCTCCATTTTCTCTCTAAAGAGGCCAACACCTTGGAGGGTACATCTAGCAATCCTACTACTCCAAGGTCACTCATTTCTTCTACAATCGAACCTTGGTGTCGAGAATTAGAGGTTCTCAATTTTGGGAACTTTGAGAACCTATTCTTCCATCCAAATCCATGGATCTAAGAAGCAAGGAATGAAGGCCCTTATCTCTTTGGGTGATTAGCCTTTGCTTATGCAAAGAGGAATCTACAAAGGTATTAATTTCAACTCACTTTGTTTTTGAGTTGATTATTGGTTCACCAATCTACTAGGCTTTGAATTTCATGGTCATGTTTTGTTTTTGAGTACATACAAGCATGATTCCGCCTTTTAATTGTTAATTGCATGTTATATGATGTTGCTCAAATGAACATGTTTTACAAAATAAATCCTTCAACTTCACATTCGGAACGTGAATCAAATGTAGATCTCTGCGAAAGCAGGTAGTACTTACTTCCTCATATGAACTATCAAAGAAAATGGAAAAACAAAGATTGTCTTTACATTCCAATCTGAATAAAGGAACTTAATTCCGTATGAGAAATGGATGAATATTTTGTTTGACAAAACATTGTACTTTTTTAATGAGTGATTAGATTATTGTAATCTAATTGATTATCTCTATAGTAGAGATGATATGGTAGTGTTAACTATTTAGAATATAACGATGCTTAAAACCCAAAAGGTTGCAAGGTAGTGACTAATCCCAACTGAGTTATGATACCTCTAGAACATAAATTAGGAGTTGGTCATAGATGGATGCTTTGGATCGTTAGATCCGGATGAAATGCCTTCTTGTTAAAATTTTATAGAGGCAAAATCTTTGAATCTTTATTCTTTTGGAAAGGAAGAAAGAATCACAAAGTTGTTGAGGTTAATTCACTTAGAAGTTAGTAGCACTTGTCCACAACATAATACTACTCATGTTGTATGACATTCACCGAAGATCGCTTTCGGTTGGACTATCGTTTATTTTGAATAAACACAAGTCCGAATACTTTGCAAAAGGTTTCAAAGAATTCAAGAATGTAAGTTGATGAGTAAGACGTCTAAAATATTTACCTCCTTAGATTTGATCCAAGGAAAGGTAACACTTTAGAACAGTTTCCTTGAAAGATATCAAGGAAAGAAGCATCATAAGATAATGGATTTCTCCATTAGGAGAAGAACGAACTTGAATAAGATTTAGTTTGTTGGATGTTATCAATTACCCATATATAGGATATATATTTCTAAGACAATATGATTGTCAATTAGAAGATCTTCCAAAATTTTCATGACTCCATAGGATGTAGTTGGAAAGAAAGATAAGTCTTAATCATGTTAAGATTTGGGGTTGTGTGCTAATAAGAAATATTTGTTTGAGAATTATCTTGTGGATATCCTTAAATTAACCTTCGGATATCACTTCTATAAACCAACTAACAAATGTTGTTTTGTTAGGTAGTTCATTGTAATCCTACAATATGATTTGCCTAACGCAAATGAACGAGAGATAGAACTCAAAGAATGGGTTTTTTGAGAGACACGATAATCAATAAATATAGCAACCTAGTTCCTACACCATAAGCTCCAAGGTAGTCAAGAATGATTTATAAACCGTCTTAGTTGAATGGTTTGAACTTTATGACTATGTCATAGAGTTACACCTCTTAATTTGAAAGAAATAAGAATGAAAATCCTTATGACTACATTGAGTGTACATATGACATATACTCAAGGAAATGGTAAAGTACCATTTGACCCGAAATAGTGAAACCTTTAATAGCTAATTGGTAGCTTAAGGTGACTACAATCAAAGAGATTGGTTGACTTGGAAGAAACCATCTTTGGCGTAGTCTTGGTTTCAATTAATTCAAAGATTGCTAGCTACAACTAAATGGTGATTCAATGTTTGGACATAATATGGGTTTCCGAAACCATTATTAAGATAATCTTGATAATATATGTCTAAAAATATGAATCATAAGACATGTAAGTTGTAGAGATCCATCCATCATGAATCTTAGCAAGCTAGTGGGAGCTATAAGCGTCTTATGAGAGAGAGATCAAATCATTTGATTTCTCATAAAGATGTAAATGAATCTTTTGTTTACTAGGTTTACAAAAGATTAGTGGGAGTCAATCATGTTCCTAAATTTGAATATATATATATATATATGATATATTAATTCTGGAAATGAAAAAATACTTCTTCATTAAAGTTATTCTTTAAACATTCTATAACGATAGAAGGTATATGGGAGACATAGTCTATAAACATGGGATGGAAATCTATAATGATAGATTTCAGGATATAATTGGATTATATCAAGCCCTAATGATAGGCAAAAGATGCTAGGAAGTTTCTCATATGATGATAAACTTCAATCAGAAGAACAACTCTAGTGAGACTAGGAGGTAGCTCTTCTCAAAGGGAACGTACCCTTTGACTCCAAAAAAATAATGCGTAAATATAATCCTTTATGTATACGTAGAAAGGTAATTTATGTATTTCATATTATATGAAAAACATTGATATGAGTTGTACCAAGATCGGTACAAGACGATATCAGTGCAAGCCCAGGATCAGAATCATGGCAACTGTCAAGTGAGTCCTTAAGTATTTAAGAAATACTAAAGGATAGATTCCTAAAAAAATGAGGAAGAATTAGAGTAACGTAATGGAAGCGTAAATGTATTAGATTATGAATCTAATCCATCATTGGATGTTTCTTCATTATGAATGAAGAGATAATCATATATCTTTTTATTATTACTAAAGAGATATTTGGATGGAAACATTAAAAGTAATGACTTTAGTGTGTTCCATTGTGAATGCAAAATATATTGCCATATAGAAGTTTACAACAATGTTGTTTGGATGGGAAAGTTCATTTATGAACTCTCTATTCGGTTCCAACTAGAAAGTGTCTCCAATGTACCGACACTATGACACCAATGAGGCGATAGCTCAAGCCTGGGAAACAAGGTCTCATCAAGATCCGAACTCAAATGAGAGACTAAACCACATGATTAAGAATCATCTATATTGGTGATGTCGTTATTCTCAAGGTTGCTTCTATGGATAACATATAGATATCCATTGTCTAGGCCTATTACTCAACCATTTTTGAAATGACTACAGAAGAGGTATCATCATTGATGACCAAGCTGATTGGCTCTAGTGCAAGTGGGAGATTGTTGGAAATATGCCCTAAAATCAATCATATGATGATACTTTACGGACATTTCACATGTTAAACTAATATAGTTTAATTTAAAGGGCAAAGATTATTGTTTGAAGCTACCTCATATAAATGTTATACACTTAAACGATAAGTCCAAGGAATATGTAATTGGGAGAATGCGATCTAAAGAAGTTAGATTCATGAGACCATTCTCTTTTGTATACATATCCTAAACGTTCCTGATCATAGGATTGCCAATTGGGCATTGACGGTCCTTTAAGATCAGTACGTGCTATGTCTTCTCTTAAGGAAAGTGACTGGTCTCGAGTCATTGGTGTGACTGACACCAAGACAATGTAGGTGCTCAATAGAGAATGAGCCCACTGAACACGATCAACAAGGAGTTCTTATACTCATGTCACATGAGAACTCATGGTTGGGATAATGCAAAGTAGTCATTTAACCTGAGGCATCATAGTTGTCTTGTCGTTAGGTCCTTGATCTTTTACTATGTCAAAGTCACTCCGTCAGAGGGTGACCATGGCATAGTTAGGGTTAAGCCACTTAGCCATGGAGGCAAGTGAATGCGCAACAAGGGATCTCTAACCTTTAAATCGTTTGAGGGAGAATACTCTATGATATGATTAAGAATTTCTGGCCAGAGTATGAATGAGATTTAGGAAATCGTTCCAAATCACATTCAAGGTAATCATATAAGTAAGAGAATCACATTGGATAGTAAACATGAATAAACTATCAAACCAAACAATGTGGTCAAGAGTATTGTATTAGAGAAAGACCGTATTGCATTGTAATCCTAAACTGAATAGGTTCACCTCTTCTGATTAGCTTGGGTAACCATGACATACTGCTAGGAGCCATTCATGGTTTGTGGAAGCCCTAAACGTGTATAATCACTAAAGGGAGAATTGAAAGTAAGTTTCAATTCACAATTGATTTGAAAAAGTTCTAATCGCCCACTGCCTCGCTAAAAGGAACCTAATGGATCGTACATCGTGTAAGGTAGAGATTGAAGAAACAACAGAGATGAGTAAGGATAATTAAATGGTTTAATTATTTATGGCAAGGATTAATTAATATGTTAATTAATCAAACGAATAAAGTTCGTTAAAGACCTCGGGTTAGTTTTGGGCCTCAAGGCCCAATGGGCTTTGAACGTCAAGCCCATTGACTTAAGTTGTATGACAACTTAATGACTAATAATTCACAAAGGCCCAAACAGCCCAATAAACCCTATGGCCGGCCATATTGATAAAGGAGTGGGTTTTGGACTTATTATAAGTTTGCCACTCCAATGAAGGTAGGTATAAATGTGACTTTATAGCCTTTTCTTCATTAGGGTTTCTTTTGAAGAAAAGATGAGAACACAATGTCTCTCTTTTTCTCTCTAGGAGGCCGGCCCCCTTGGAGGAGATTGGCTAGCAATCTTCCCTCCTCCAAGGTCACTCATCTCTTCTTCGAGTCTCTCCTTGGTGTGGAAAAATTAGAGGTTCTCAACTTTGGGAACTTGGAGAATCCTTTCAACCATCCTCATCCAAGAAATCCATGGAGCTAAGAAGCAAGGAATGAAGGCCCTCTCCTTTGGTGATTAGCCTTTGCTTATGCAAAGAGGAATCAACAAAGGTATAAGATTTCTCAATTCACTTTGTTCTTGAGTTGAGTCTTGGTTCACCCTTCTACTAGGCTATGAATTTCATAGGTAATGTTTTGTTTTTTAGTGCATACAAGCATGATTCCGCCTTTAATTGTTAATTGCATGCCATAGATGTTGCTCAAATGAACATGTTTTTCACAAAATTTCCTTCATTCCCTTTCTTGCCACCTAAACAATTTCTCCAGTCCTCATCTTCACTCTAGAAGTCAAATTTCTCTGAATATTGACTAACAATCTCTCATCACCTGTCATGTGGTTACTACAACCACTATCAATGTACTATGAATGATTCATCTTCACATCAGTATCTGCATTGCATGCATAGAACAAGGAACCAGTTTCTTCAACTTGGTTTACATAGTTCACCTTCTGTGTATCCTTATTTCCATTACAGTCTCTAAGTATATGCCCAAACTTCCCACAACCTGTGCATTTAGGCTTTCCTTTAAACTAGCACTTGCCATAATGCAATTTATCACAATGTTTACAAGCTGTTTTGTTTCCATCATGAGAGACATTTGGTTTGGGAGTAAAATTGGGCTTATTATCCCATTTATTCTCATTAGATTTCCAGTTTTTCTGAAACTTTTGATTTCCAAAATAACCTCTACCTTTGGGATTCTTGGCTCCAACACTTAGACTTGTAAAAACCCTCTTTGTGGAATTTTCAGCATGTTTATCTAGTTTGAGTTTAAAAATTTTCAAAGAAGCTACAACCTCCTGAACCTCAAGAGTTTCAAGGTCATTGTGTAAATAAGGTCATATGATCTTAGCAGACTAATCAATAATTTTTGCACTATTCTTTCCCTAGATAGATCCTCACCATAACTCTTCATTTGATTCATTTTATCAAACAGTCTAATAAGATATGCAGTTAAGGATTCACTATCTTTCATACGAGTATATTCAAATTTTTTATGCAAACCTTGTAGTCTTATGCTCCTTACTTGCTTGTCCCCTCTGAACTCTGGCTTGAGAATATCCCAAGTGCCCTTTGAAGTCTCCTCATTCATGATTTTGGGGAAAATTTGATCTGAGATTGCCCCTTGGATCAACCCAAGTGCACGAGCATGCTTCATCAAGATTTCAGTCATCGGAAGCTTTTCTATTTCAGCGATCTCACCCTTCTTAGCTTCATCTTCTATCTCCTCCTTCTCTTTCTTCAGATCTGAAGTATCGAAACCGTTTTCAACAAAATCCCACAGTCCATGAGATTTCAAAATGGTTTTCATTCGAATACTCCAAAACTCATAGTTTTCTCCATTGAAAACTGGAGTACTAAGCACAGTGGTACTCAATCCTACCATATTAGACATTGGATTCAAGAAATCGCACATTCTTGATTGTCGAATGAGCTCAAATTGATTCCAGTTTCTTTTCACAGATTCACGCCTAGTTTAGGTAATCGAACTTGGTTCTGAGGCCATGTTAGCATTCATAGCTTTTAGTATTGATTTTTATAAGTTTTTGGATTGTTTTGGAAGAGAGAAAATTGCAGAGAATATGCAGCAATGGTGCTGCGAGAGTGATGAAGGTACTGGTTGCTATTCCATTCACCTCTAACCAAATATAACCCTTAGAGGAGATAGAAAAGAGATTCTTCTCTAAGAACTTACAACAAGATCAAATCCTAGCTTTAGATTCTATCACCCTATGAGATGATTACACATATGATAATCTATCACTTAAATCTTAGGCTAGAGAGAGAGAGGCCACTTGGACTATGATCCAACTGAAGGAAAAAATTTGTCCTAGCTAAGAACAAGTAAGAACATTTGAATACATATGCAAACTATTAACACATTAAAGTAGGCATGCATTCAAAAACAATTCATAAAACCCATGACTTTCAAAGCCTAGTATATGGTGAACCAATAAACTCTTTAACATCATTTAAAGAGAAGGTAAGATTTAGAGTTTCTTTACCCTTGAAGCTCATCCTTGATTACACAAGGGATTCACCCAAGTGGAGGGCCTTCAAGTCACCTCCTTGCTGTTGGAAATGTGCCCTAAAGCCAATCATATGATGATACTTTACGGACATTTTACATGTTAAACTAATCAAGTTTAACTATAAAGGGCAAAGATTATTGTTTGAGCTGTCTCATATAAATGTTATATGCTTAAACGATAAAGTCCAAGGAATATGTGATTGGAAGAATGTAATCTAATGAAGTTAGATTCATGAGACCATTCTTTCGTAGACACATCCAAAATGTTCCTGATCATAGGATTGCCAATTGGGCATTGACAGTCCGTCAAGATCGGTACGTGCTATGTCTTCTCTTAGGGAGAGTGACTAGTCTCGAGTCATTGGTGTGTGTGACAACAAGACAAGTACGTAGGTGCTCAGTAGAGAATGAGTTCACTGAACGCGATCAACGAAGAGGTCTCATATTCATGTCACATGAGAACTTATGGTTGGGATAATGCAAAGTAGTCCTTTGACCTGAGGCATCACAGTTGTCTTGTGGTTAAGTCCTTGATCTTTGATTATGTCAAACGTCATTCCATTGGAGTGTCCATGGCATCGTTGGGGTTAAGCCACTTAGCCATGAAGGCAAGTAAATGCGCAACAAGGGATCTCTAACCTTCAAACCGTTTGAGGGAGAATACTCTATGATATGATTTAGAACCTCTGGCCAGAGTATGAATGAGATTTAGGAATGCGTTCCAAATCACATTCTATAAGCACATGAATCACATTGGATAGTAGACATGAATAAATAAACTATCAAACCAAACAATGTGGTCAAGAGTATTGTATTAGAGAAAGACCGTATTGCATTTGTAATCCCAAACTGAATAGGTTTTCTCTACCTCTTCTGATTAGCTTGGGTAACCATGATATGCTGCAAGGTGTCACTCATGGTTTGTGGAAGCCCTAAACGTGTGTAATCACTAAAGGGAGAATTGAAAGTAAGTTTCAATTCACAATCGATGTAAAATGGTTTTAATCGCCCACTGCCTCGCTAAAAGGAACCTAATGGATCGCACACCGTGTAAGGTGGAGATTGAAGAAACAATGGAGATGAGTTAGAATGATTAAATGGTTTAATCATTTATTTATGGCAAGGATTAATTAATATGTTAATTAATCAAATGAATAAGTTCGTTAAAGACCTCGGGATAGTTTTGGACCTTAAGGCCCAATGGGCTTCGAACGTCAAGCCCATTAACTTAAGTTGTATGACAACTTAATGAATAATGATTCACAAAGGCCCAATTAGTCCAAAATATCCTAATGGCCGGCCATATAGTTTAGGGTAGTGAACTTGGACTTATTTACAAGTTTGCCACTCAAATGAATAAAGGTATAAATATGACTTTATAGCCAAAATTCATTAAGGGTTTGTTTTGGAGAAAATTGGAGAGAACATGTCTCTCCATTTCTCTCTAAAGAGGCCGGCCACCTTGGGGGTGCATCTTGCAATCCCACTACTCCAAGGTCACTCATTTCTTCTCCAATCTCTCCTTGGTGAAGAGACTTAGAGGTTCTCAATTTTGGGAACTTGGAGAAACCTATTCTTCCATCCAAATCCATAGATTTAAGATGCAAGGAATGAAGGCCCTCTCTTTGGGTGATTAGCCTTTGCTTATGCAAAGAGGAATCTACAAAGGTATAAATTTCAACTCACTATGTTTTGAGTTGATTCTTGGTTCACCAATCTACTAGGCTTTGAATTTCATGGTTAATGTTTTGTTTTTAAGTGCATGCAAGCATGATTCCGCTTTTAATTGTTAATTGCATGCTTATTGATGTTGCTTAAAAGAACATGTTTTCACAAAATAATCCTTCACTTGCTCCTTGGATCTTCCTTGTGATTTTCCTCCTTTTAGTGCTCCTTTGCTTCTTTGAGGATTTGAGGATTAGTTCTCCAAAACATCAAAAGCTTGATGTCTCTAAGTCTCCACACCAAGAATGAAGTGTGAAGATGAAATGGATGACTTAGAGAAGAAAAGATTGCTAGCTAAATCCCCTCTAAGTGGCCGGCCTCTTTAGAGAAAATGAGAGAAAGTGTTTCACCTCATTTCACCAAGAAAAACCCTAATGAGAAATAAAGCTATAAAGTTGATTTTATACTTCATTTCAAGTGAGTGGCAAACTTGTAATTAATCCAAGTTTGCTACCCTCACCCTTATGGCCGGCCTTACCTTTGTTATTGGGCTAATTGCCCATTTTGTTTTAGTTGTCATACAACTTAAACATAATGGGCCTTGTGGACTAAAACGCTTTTGAGCACCGAAGCCCAAAACCAACTTAAAAGCCCAATACGAACCTTTCGTAAAATTAATTAACTAATTAATTAATCTTGACCATTCTCAATTAAACCATTTAATTGCTTATCCATCTCATTTATATTTCTTCACTTTCACCCTTACTCGGTGTACGATCCATTAGGTTCCAATTAGCGAGGCAGCGGGCGATTGTTACTCTTAACGATCGATTGTGAATTGAAACAACATTTCAATTCTCCCTTTGATTAGTGTTTGCTAATCTTCAAGGCTTCCACTGAAGGAAAAAAATTTTCCTAGCTAAGAACAAGTATGAACATTTGAATACACATGCAAGCTATCAACACTTTAAAGTAGGCATGCATCCAAAACAATTCATAAAACCCATGACTTTCAAAGCCTAATATATGGTGAACCAAAATAAACTCTTTAACAAAATTAAAGAGAAGTAAAGATTTAGTGATTCTTTACCCTTGAAGCTCATCCTTGTTTACACAAGGGATTCACCCAAGTGGAGGGCCTTCAAGTCACCTCCAAGCTCCTTGAATCCTCCTTGTGTTTTCCTCCCTTTAGTGCTCCTTTGATGATTAGAGGAAAAAAGGATTTGTTCTCCAAAAACATCAAAAGCTTGATGTCTCTAAGTCTCTTCACCAAGGTTGTATATTGTGAAGATGATATGGATGACTAAAGGAAGAAGAGATTGCTAGATGTCCCCTCCTTTAGTGGCCGGCCTCCTTAGAAGAAAATGGAGAAAATGTTTCACCCAATTTCAATAAGAAAAACCCTAATGAGAAAATTGCTATAAAGTTGCTTTTATAACATTTTCTTTGGTGAGTGGCAAACTTGTAATTAAGCAAGCTTGCCCATTCACCCTAATGGCCGGCCTCTCCTTGTTATTGGGCTAATTTGCCCATTTTGTTTTAGTTGTCATACAACTTAAACATAATGGGCCTTGTGGACCAAAACACTTTTGGGCCCCGAAACCCAAAACCAACATATAAGCCCAATACGAACTTTTCGTATAATTAATTAACTAATTAATTAATCTTGACCATTCTTCAATTAAACCATTTAATTGCTTATCCATTTCATATAATTTCTTCACTAACATCCTTATGTGGTGTGCGATCCATTAGGTTCCAATTAGCGAGGCAGTGGGCGATGTTACTCTTAACGATCGATTGTGAATTGAAACCACATTTCAATTCTCCCTTAAGATTAGTGTTTGCTAATCTTCAGGGCTTCCACAAACCATGAGTGACACCTAGCAGCATATCATGGTTACCCAAGCTAAGTAGAATTGGTTGGAGAACCTATCCAGTTACAACTACAATGCAATACGGTCCTTCTCTAATACAATACTCTTAATCACATTGTTTAAGTGATAGTTTGTTTCATGTCTACTATCCAATGTGATACTTTCCTATATGATTCCTTTGAATATGATTTGGAACAAACTTCCTAAGTCATATTCATATGCTTTGGCCAAAGACTTTAGAATCATATCTTAGAGTATTCTCCTTCCACCATGGAAGGTTAGAGATCCCTTGTTGTGCATTCATATGCCTACATGACTAGAAAGCTTGACCCCAACAATGCCATGGACAATCTGAAAGAATGCCATTGACATGATCATAGATCAAGGACCTAACCATTAGATATCTATGATGCCTCAGGTCAAAGGACTACTTTGCATATTGCAACTTTAGAGTTCATACATGACATGTATGTTCGAACTCTCTTTTGATCGACGTTCAGTGTACTCGATTACTTTTTCGAGCACCTATGTGTTTGTCTCAGTGTCCAACACCAAATGACTTGAGACTAGTTCACACTCACGTTTGAGTCAACATAACACATACTAACCTTAGCGGATTGTCAATGCCCAATTGGCAATCCTATGGCTAGGAACGTTTTAGGAATGAACATAAGAGAGAGGTCTCGATAATCTAACTCATTAGATCACTTCTCTCTTAGAACAAATACATTCCTTGGATTCCCTTATTGCTTAAACACATGATACAATAAATAGTGATTAACAATAAGCTTTGCCCTTCATTAAACATATAAAAGTTTAATACAATAAGTATTCCAAAAGCTATTACATCAAATGAGTGGCTTTGTGGGCATACTTCCAACATCCACAAACCATGAGTGACACCTAGCAGCATATCATGGTCACCCAAGCTAAGTAGAAGTGGTTGGAGAACCTATCCAGTTACAACTACAATGCAATACGGTCATTCTCTAATACAATACTCTTAATCACATTGTTTGAGTGATAGTTTGTTTCATGTCTACTATCCAATGTGATACTTCTCCATATGATTCTGTTGAATATGATTTGGAACAAACTTCCTAAGTCATATTCATATGCTTTGGCCAAAGACTCTCGAATCATATCTTAGAATATTCTCCTTCCACCATGGAAGGTTAGAGATCCCTTGTTGTGCATTCATGTGCCTACATGACTAGATAGCTTGATCCCAACAATGCCGTGGACACTCTAATGGAATGCCATTTAACATGATCAAAGATCAAGGACCTAACCATTAGACATCTATGATGCCTCAGGTCAAAGGACTACTTTGCATATTGCAACTATCGAGTTCTTACATGACATGTATGTTTGAACTCTCTTTTGATCGTTGTTCAGTGTACTCGATTACCCTTTCGAGCACCTATGTGTTTGTCTTAGTGTCCAACACTAAATGACTTGAGACTTGTCATACTCGCGCTTGAGTCGACATAACACATACTAACCTTAGCGGATTGTCAATGCCCAATTGGCAATCCTATGGCTAGGAACGTTTTAGGAATGAACATAAGAGAAAGGTCTCGTTAATCTAACTTACTTAAATCACTTATCTCTTAGATCAAATACATTCCTTGGATTCCCTTATTGCTTAAACACAAGATATAATAAATAATGATTAACAATAAGCTTTTCCCTTCATTAAACATATAAAAGTTTAATACAACAAGTATTCCAAAAGCTATTACATCAAATGAGTGGCTTTGTGGGCATACTTCCAACAATCTCCCACTTGCACTCAAAGCCATCCTCCCATGTATCTAATACCCATCTTTTCCATATGGCGGTCAAGTTGGATTTGAGACATTGGCTTCGTCAGTGGATCTGCTACGTTATCGGCTGAGGCAACTTTGAAGATGTTGACTTTCCCCTCGATAGCATATCTTCTAATGATATTAAAGCGCCTGTCAAAATGCTTGTTCTTTTGATGAGCCCTGGGTTCCTTGGCTTGAGCTATCACCCCACTATTATCACAGTACAAAGTTACTGGTGATGTAATGGTTGGAACCACTTGAAGTTCAGTAATGAACTTTTTCATCCAGAACGTTTTTTTGCCGGCTTCAGCTGCAGCGACATATTCTGCCTCCGTCGTGGAATCAGCAATTACACTTTGTTTCTTGCTTTTCCAGCTAACAGCCCCACCATTCAGAGTGAATACATATCCGGAGTTGGAACTTTTATCATCGACGTCAGATTGGAAATCTGCGTCTGTATAGGCTTCCACTTGCAACTCTGTCGCTCCTTCATAAACGAGGAACATGTCCTTAGTTCTTCTTAAGTACTTAAGGACCGTCTTGACAGCTGCCCAGTGTTCTGATCCTGGGTTAGATTGATATCGACTAGTTATGCTCACAGTATACGCAATATCTGGCCTTGTGCATATCATGGCATACATGAGACTCCCTATGGCGGACGCATAAGGAATAACATTCATTTGCCGTATCTCTTCAGGAGTCTTAGGTCCCATGGACTTAGAAAGGTGAATTCCATGTCTAACAGGAAGAAAACCTTTCTTAGATTGTTCCATCTGGAACCTACTTAGCACCTTATCAATGTACATAGATTGGGATAATCCAATTAGTCTTTTGGATCTATCACGATAGAGCTTTATCCCAAGTACATAAGATGCATCTCCTAAATCTTTCATGTGGAAGGTTTTGGACAACCACACTTTTACAGAAGAAAGTACTGCAATGTCATTCCCGAATAGTAATATGTCATCTACATACAACACTAGGAACACAACTGCATCCCCTACGACCTTTTAATAAACACAATTGTCGTCTTCGTTTTGAGTAAAACCAAACGATTTGATTTCAGTATCAAAACGAATGTTCCAGCTCCTTGAGGCTTACTTAAGTCTATAAATGGACCTCTGAAGCTTGCATACCTTAGTCTTTTCAGACTTGGACACGAAACCATCGAGTTGAGCCATATAAAGCTCTTCCTCTAGGTAGCCATTCAGAAAGGCCGTCTTCACGTCCATTTGCCAGATTTCATAATCATGGTACGCAACTATAGCAAGCAAAATCTGAATGGACTTAATCATGGCTACAGGAGAAAAAGTTTCTTCATAGTCAATCCCTTCTCTTTGCCTGTAACCCTTGGCTACTAGTCTAGCCTTATAAGTCTCCACGTTCCCATCAACGCCTATCTTCCTCTTGAAGACCCATTTGTTTCCAACAGGTACTATACCTTCTGGAAGGTCTACAAGAGTCCAGACCTAATTTTGATACATGGAATCCATCTCGGATTTCATGGCTTCTTGCCATCTCTTTGAATCAATGTCGGACATTGCTTCAGTGTAGTCCCTAAGGTCCTCCTTTGTGTCATTGTCACCTAGAAGGTGCAATTCCGCAAAGTCATTGTCTAAGCCTTACCTCTTAGGTGGCTTACTAACCCGTTCAGATCTACGTGGAGCTAGGGGTTTAGGAACAGGGTTGTCAACCTGTTGAGTACTTGTTTGTGGTTCATCATTAATCTCATTAATTTCCTTCAATTCTATCATTTTCTCGCTACTTCCATTGAGAACGAATTCGTCCTCAAGGAACATAGCAGTTCTGGCGACAAAGACTTTCTTGTCGTCAGGGTTATAAAATTCATATCCCAAAATCTGTTTGGAATACCCCACAACGTAAGCCGGACAACCCCAAATCCTAATATGATTAAGATTTGTGCTTTTGCCATGCCATATCTCATATGGCGTTTGTGAAACTGACTTGGAAGGTACTCTATTAAGCAAGTAAGCTGCTTATATAGAGCGTATCCCCAGAATGTTACTGGTAGATTGGCAGAACTCATCATAGAACGAACCATGTTCATCAAGGTTTGATTTCTCCGTTCAGAAACTCCGTTATGCTGAGGAGTTCCTGGTGGAGTCCACTGTGATACTATTCCACACTCTTTGAGATAATCTAGGAACTCGTTACTCAGATATTCACCCCCTCGATCCGATCTTAGGGTCTTTATCTGTTTCCCAGTTTGCTTCTCAACTTCATTCTTGAATTCTTTGAACCTTTCAAAGGATTCTGACTTGTACTTCATAAGATACACATAGCCAAACTGAGAATGATCGTCGGTGAATGTGATATAGTAGGAGAAGCCTCCTCTCGACGTAGTAGACATAGGTCCACATACGTCAGTGTGGATTAACCCTAGAACTTCAGTGGCACGCTCTTCTTTCCAGTGAATGGAGATTTGGTCATCTTCCCTTTCAAGCAACATTCACAAGTACCCATCTGGTCATTACCTAATGGGCGGATATATCCGTCTTTCGACATCTTGCGAATCTTATCAAGGTTCACATGTCCAAGTTTAAGATGCCACATCTTTTCTTGGTTAACTTCTTCTCTAGCCCTTTTGGGTTTTGAGGTATTCCCGCTTTCAATACAGTGCATCCCACTATTCGTTTCTAGGTGAAAAAGTCCCTCTATCATATTACCATGAGAGATAATACGACCGTTCAAGTATAAAGTGCAACTCATTTTGTCAAACAATACTGAGTGCCCATCTCGTAAAAGCTTAGAGATAGAAATCAAATTCTTTATGCATGAAGGAAAATATAAACAATTTTTAAGTTCCAGGACTTCCCCAGAGGGTAGTTTAAGCATGTAGGTGCCTATTGCTTTTGCAGAGATTTTAGTGCCGTTCCCAACTCGCACAACCATCTCCCCATTGCGCAGTGACCTGCTCCCTGCTAGTCCCTGCAACGTATTGCAGATATGTTGACTAGCGCCTGAATCAAATATCTAGGAATTGGAGCTCACTGTAAAAGCACTTTCTATGACTGAAATAGTCTCTTCAAAAGTTAGTGTCATAAGGCTCGCAATGCGCACCCTGTATTTCTTCTTCCAACGTTCATCCTTTCCACAATGAAAACATGTTCCTTTGGATTTCTTTGCTTTCTTCTTATGCAACCTTTTCCTTGTGTTTGCATTCTCACTCCCACTGTTCATTTTGAAACCTTTTTCAAATTTACAGCACATGTCAATCATCTCGTTTAAAGAATGATCGAATCTATTCACTTTATAGTTTACAATAAACTTAGTGAAATCATCCGAGAGAGATGCAAGGAAAAAGCCTTGGGCCATTTTCCCATCGATGGAAGTTCCTAAACTTTCAAGATCTTGAAAGATCCTTTCCATCTTTTGTCCATGTTTATGGACCGATGTCCCCTTTGCCATTTTGGCATTCATTAGACTACAAACATTTGAGAATCGTACATTATTAATCTTAATGTCATGCATCTTATGCAAACTTTCAACCATGGCACAAGAAGTGTCCATGTGCTTATGTAGCTTCATAAGCTCCTCACTAAGTGAAGTGAGGACTAAGCATTTGGCTTGTAAGTCATCCTCATAGTGTCTAACATAATTTTGACACTCCTCCTTTGAAGCTAGTTTCGTAGGAGGTATATGAGGAGGGGATTGCTTAAGCACATACAATATGTCTTTCACCTTTGAGACATTCTCAATGTGGCGATACCAAGCAAGGAAACGTTGGCCCCTAAGGCCCCTTTTGTCAAGTATAATGGTGGGTATTATTTTAGGCATGTTGTTAACTACATAACATAACAGAAATCGTATTAGATTGTTTGTTTTAAAACTACTTGATTGGGTCTTAAATCAAATAGTACCACCCACTATTTTTGGCAAATTCCACATCCCTCAATGGAATTCGAGAGTTATATTGAACTCTTAGCGGGGTATGGGAGACTCACCATTACCAAGCCCACCTCAGAAGAATATCATATTGGCTAGCAACAATAATGATGAGAGGATAACGCTTTAGCCATTTACAACTTTTGTAATTACCCATCTAGTTTGGCCTCTAGAGAATGATGTCTCAGAAGAATATCATATTGGCACCATTGCACTTAGTTAAGTCATTCCCACCATGCTAGTTCAAGTAGAGGTTCAAGAATGGCCTCAGAAGAATATCATATTGGCCATACTCGTTGCCTACTTTCACTTCATCATATGTTTATGGGCTTCTCCTAAATGTAAGCACATACTTTGCATACCCCAGAACTGGACGAATACGGTGTATGAGTCACAAACGATTGAAGCCCACCACGGTGGAAGGCCTACGAAGAGATGTTCAAAACATCTCTTGCTTATCAACTTAATATTCATTTTGTTTGAGGGAGTAGTGTTGGGCTACATCAAAATCATTTTAATCTTATTAAAAGAACTTGAGCCTATCACAACTATTGGTCCAAGTTAATATGAATTAGTAGCATATAATACTCCCACTGTTTCGTTGAAACAAGCGAGACTATATGGAACTACTAACGAACGCATTGCATCCTCATATGGACTATAAAGTCATATTAGGTTTTAGGATGATTATGAACCGTTTGATTTGATCCAACACGAGCCTTGTGTTGGACCTTGGGTTTAAGGTAGAGAGTTGTTGATTTTAGTTACGCGTTTAATCCAATTAAACTGTTATTTCCTATTGGGCGTTGGACCCAACTATTCCAATTTGCATACAATTAAACAAATAGGAATACATGAAATAATAAGAAGGGCTTATGCCCTTTTACAACACAAATGATGGACTTATGTCCATTTACAACAAATTGAATTAATCAAATTACATTCAAATCTACACTACCAAACCCAAACATTCATAATGTAAAGCAGCCAATCACATAGCTCAATTATCAAGGCCTTTGGTTCATAATCACCCTTTTTTTTTAATCAATCACATTAACTAAGAAAACAACTTTAAACAATTGGTTTTTGGATCCATAGAATTGATTTAAATGGAACTAAATGAAATGAAAATCCAATTCTCATTAAAGAGACAAAACCATTTTGTTCTCATTTTATTTGGGCCAAAAGGAAACTATGACCACAACAATTGGGCCACAATGCAAAAACACAAACTTTTGGGGTCACTTTGAAAAAACACAAAAGTCCACAACTTCATGTAATTTCAACTAGAACCCAAAATTTTAATAATGTAAAAACATCATTAAAGGATCAAAACAATTTGTCCTTTAGAGTTTTTGGGCCTTAACGTAAAAACGTAAACTTTTGGGCCAAAGTGCAAATACACAAAAGTATCAAAACTTTATGTAGTTGCATAAAAGGCCCCAAAAGTACCCCCACTGGGGGGTGGCCCGTTTTAGAGTAGTAAAGG
The DNA here is from genome assembly GCF_916048215.2 of Malus sylvestris. Taxonomy (NCBI): domain Eukaryota; kingdom Viridiplantae; phylum Streptophyta; class Magnoliopsida; order Rosales; family Rosaceae; genus Malus; species Malus sylvestris. Next base: position 13,474,387 of record NC_062265.1, on the reverse strand, counting down.
AGTGTGAAAGGGTTTTATGCAAGTGGTGCATGCATCTGCAATATGCAAGTGGAAT